>NC_081356.1:120503222-121703222 GCF_030684315.1 Stegostoma tigrinum | reverse complement strand
GGTTTCCTCCAGGTGATTAGGTTTCCTCTCACAATGTGCTGGTTCATGCTAAATTGTTCTGTCGAGTCCGGGGATGGTGCAGGCTACGTTGATGAGCTATGGTAAATGTGGTGCTACAGGGCCTGGGGTCTGGATGTGATCCTCTTTTGAGGATCGGTGCAGACACGATGGATCAAATGGCCTCCTTCCAGACTTTAAGCATTCTATGAAACAGTAGTGATTATGTTTCATGCAGTGAATCTTAAGGTCAGCCTTTTACTGTTGGTAAATTCCTCCAAAAAATCCTATTGCCTTTTTGGTAATCTTCCCTGCCAACACCATTGTATTTGATCTTCCCCACGTTCCCTCCCATCCCCTTTATCTAACTATTCATCTGCCCACTTTACCTCTTCAGCTCCTGACTTGTCATGTCAACATGTCAGATAGTTACACATTGCTTCACCACTTCCTAATGTAATCAGTGGTGCTGACTGTCCACGAAATCCAATCCCACATTAACCCCTTCCCTTCCATGCTGTGTCATCTCTCCTCCTTAAGTACTGATTTTGCCCCTTGCTCAATTCATCCAAGTGAGCACAACATGTTTGAGTGCTAAGCGTGTATCCCTGAAATGCAGTCTGGTCTAAATCTGAGATGTGTCACCTTCCCTGTGTGAAAGTGTCCTTGCAGCACTCACCTTCCATTGAACAGTGCCAGCATCATATGGAAATGCAGAACTAGGTGGATTGGAGATGTGCGATGCGATGCTAGTGTACGGAGGCTTGCACGTGTCAGATGACAGGGTCAATTGTGTATGTGTGTGTGCGCGTGTGTATGCATGCACATGCTGAGAGAGGGGGTCACTACTCATGGAGTGTTATTCCCTATCCCTAATTGCCCAGAGGACAGTTAAGTGTCAACCACATTGCTGTGGGTCTGGAGCCACATGTCGGCTGGGCCAGGTAACGATGGCAGTTTCCTTCCCTTAAGGACATTAGTGAACCAAATGGGGCTTTTCCCAACAATCAACAATGGATTCATGACCATCATCAGACTCTCAATTCCAGATTTTTACTGAATTCAAATTCCACTATCTACCACAGTGACATTCAAACCAGGGTCCCCAGAACATTACCTGGGTCTCTGAATTAGCAGTTGAATGATAATGCCACTCGGCCATCACTCAGCCATATGATATAGAGTATGTCCTGAGATACAGGTTCTGGGTGTCTAAGATGAAAATCCAGGGAGCAAGTAGTGAGCTAGAGATGCCAGGTAAGCACTGTAACTTTGGAACAAAAACAATGTTGCTGGAAAAGTTCAGCAGGTCTGGCAGAGTCTGTGAAGGGAAAAAAACAGAGTTAATGTTTTGGCTCTGGTGACCCTACCCCAGTTCTGAGGAAGGGCCACCGGACCCAAAACTTTAAATCTGTTTGTTCCTTCACAGATGTTGCCAGGCCTGCTGAGCATTTCCAGCGACTTTGTTTTTGTTCCTGGTTTACAGCATCCGCAGTTCTTTCAGTTTTTATTTACCACTGTAACTTTGTCAGGAATTGTCATCATCTACTTTTCATTCAGTGAGAGGGGGAATAGGAAACTGCATATCAAAGAGTGAGATTAACTACTCATGAGATGTCACTGCATGTTAATCCATGGTAACAGGCCTCTTGCCAATCCTTAGCAAAAGTCTTATCTCACCATTCAACACTTGGGTGGAAAATAGAAATCAGTTCTCTCAACATCGCAAAGTTCTTTGCTCTCAATTTCACACAATATTCCCAATTTCTGACCAATGCCCCAGTCACTCGGGGACAGGAAAGATTCCATCTATAGTTTGGCATTGAACCACATAATAGCAGAATTCCAATTCTTCCTAATGCTATACTGACTTCCTGATCACAGTTCATGAGGTTGTGATCACACCCAGGGTGGCCATGTTACTGGAGTACGGATCCACGTTAAACCACACAGTGAAGACTTTCCATTGCACCTACTGAATCATGCCTCATCATCCAGCTCCACACTTTGTTATCTCGGATTCTCCAGCATCTGCAGTTCCTATTATCTCTCTCATAGGCAGTGAATACACTTTTGAGAGCATTTTACCGCAAGATTCCCTGTCTCTCACCAGAGTTCGGAGCCACAGTTTATACATAGTCAGTGTACTACAAAAAGGCAAGTTAAGTGCATACTGTGCGTATTCATGTTGTTATGTCCTGTTTAGGATATGCTTGAATGGAGTCTGACTCTCAAAAGGGGTCATCAGGACCATAAAGTCCATGCTGTGGAGACTAATAAGATTGAATCCTGATGTTAAAACAGAAGACCAGTGGGAAATGAAGGTAATAAAATGTGAAGCTGGATGAACACAGCAGGCCAAGCAGCATCTCAGGAGCACAAAAGATGACGTTTTGGGCCTAAACCCTTCATCAGAGACCCTCTGTGCTCCTGAGATGCTGCTTGGCCTGCTGTGTTCATCCAGCTCCACACTTTGTTATCTTGGATTCTCCCGCATCTGCAGTTGCCATTATCTCTGGCCAGTGGGAAATGAGTTGCTGAAGCTTTGAAAAGGAACTTTTCACAGCTGATCTTACAGTGGTATCTAGGAAAGGTAATAAAAAACTTGCAGCAAAAGTCAGCATTTTGCAAGTCAGGTTTAATACAAACATCAAGAGAGTGTTTGTCAACACAAAGATAGCTATCGATACTTCACAGAGGTGGTGACCCTGCTTCCTGATAAAACACTGGGGAGAAGCTTCCTCCATAGAACCAGGGTGTGTTGACACCATTTAGTGGCACAGTTCATTCCTTCCACCTCTATGGGGAGGCAGGTTCTGAGTTGATTTTGTCTGCAGCAAAGTATTTTACATAATACAGCAACACTTATGTTATCCTTTGTACATAAAAACTGGACATGGGTTTTGTCACATTTAGGAATCCAACAAATGTTTATTCTAATTAACTGTCTGTACAAACATTACATTTTCCATTTTCTAGCCAAGTGCCTGGTATAATATTAAGCTTTGATATTAAAACAGAGAGCAGCATGGATGAGCATTAGTCCAGAACAGGGTCATGTTTCAAGCGACCCCAGGTTAAGATGGTGAATTAGATATTTACCTCCTTAGGATATGACTTAGCGATGATACCATGAGCATGTCTCTTAAAGGTATAGTGACATCCTGAGTCTCTTAAAGGTATATTGACAAAACACAAAACCCCGCTTTATATAAAGATAAAGAAAAAGCCCTCATACAGATTTACAAAGTTGCCCATAATTACATGTTGTCAATTCAATGTTTATACAAACTAGTAAAACTAAATTTGTAAGATTACAGTTCAAACTTCAATGCAACATTTTGAAAGTTTGAACTTTCTGAGGAGGTGGTGAAAGTAGGCACAGTTACAATGTTTACAAAATGCTTAGACAGGTACATGAATAGGTATGGTTTGGAAGGCTACGTGCCAAGGGCAGGCAGGTGGGGCTAGTTTAGTTCGTATTATGGTCAGCATAGACTGGTTAGACCAAAGGGCCTGTTGTCATGCTGTATGATTCAAACTTCCTCATCTGTTGATGGTATCCCCATGTGGAGCAGTATGTGTTGTTTTGTTTTTGTCACACTTTTGACAATTTGGTTGTCTTGCTGTTGGCTGTTCTCACTCTACAACAATGCTTAGTGTCAGAGTTTTCCTCCTCAACCTTTTCAACAATGACTGGTATTAATCTGAGCTGGTTTACCCCCAGTATAACACCATAATCAATAACAACTTGACATGATGCTGCTTGGCCCGCTGTGTTCATCCAGCTTCACACCATGTTATCTCAGATTCTCCAGCATCGGCAGTTCCTACTACCTCTGTAACAACTTGACATGAACTAGCTTGGTTGCATAACCTCGAAACATTTTCTGGAATCCAAGTATTTGTATTTAGATTTCTAACGCACACCCTCAGAATACTCAATAAATTGAAAAAAGCACTTACAGTGTCAGCAACGGTCATGCTTGCTGTGCTGCTGGGTCAGTGAACAATGGAAAATTTGGTGAGTTGATCTGTCACAAGAATAGAAGCATCACCTTGCACTGTGAATGGATCTATTGCTACTTTCATCCAAGGACGAAGTTGGATCAATGTTAAGGACTCACCACATGTAAACAAAGAGTGGCTCGGTGATGGCATACCATCCTCTTTGGAGTTATTTCATCCACAAAGTTGGAAAGGTAAGGCAAGTGAGAATGGAAATATCCAAGACAATGTCTCCTCAGCCTGCAGTATCTGATTTGTTTACCATTCTTGACTGAAATGGAATTTCTGGGTGGGGTAAAAAGACCCAAAGAGGTCAATCCGGCTGACATTGACTTAACTTTTCATGCAGTTAAATAATAACCATGTGAAATACATGCACAGATACAGTTATCCCATCAGCAAGTCACCCTTTATTTACATGTGCACTGTATATGAGCTCTGACCAGTCAACTCAGAGTTAGCTTGAGTAAACCAAGGAGGTGCTACTTCTCCTGTTAAAATTGGTCAGCCAGGGCTTCCTGTTTGGCCCAGGTTAGCAACCCCAATTGAGGATCTTGTAGTCAACAAGACCCATCTGGTCCCAATTACCACAGCAAGGTATTTCAAGCAAAGTTGAAAATCCAATTGCTGAACCCTAATGGAATAAAAGTCACATGTTTATCTTTCAAAGTCAAGTATGCTGGAGACGTACGGACAAGGGCCTCATGTTATGAACTATCCAGAAATCTGCTAATCCAGCAGTGAAGAAAGTGTTTGTTCATCATGTCCCTTTTTGAAGTAGTCAGAGTGACGCACTGACCATGAAGCGTTACATAATTCCTGCCTCCAGGAGCAGCTAGGGACTCAGATGGCCAGTGCCACCCCAGTCTGGCATTTTTAAAGTTCCAGTGGAGGCAGACAGATGATGGGTGCGGAAATGCCTCAGTATGTTACCCAATTTTGACTGTCCCTTACTTGCTAGTTCCCACTTTGTGTAAGGGATTGCTGACAGTGGCAATTTCCAGCAATAGTTTCGTGCAACACTCCCTGTAGCACCATACTTCACTAAATCTTCCAGTTATCAGAATTATTCTGTTCAAAAATAAAAATTGAGATGTTGCCAACCTTATACAAACTTTACGTTGCACTTTTCATGACCACTGTGTGTCTCAATGTGCTTTACAATCAATCAAGTGCTTTGAAGTGTCATCACTGGTAATGTAGGAAACACAGCAGCCAATATATAATCTGCAAATTTCCACAACCGGCAAAATGAGAATGGCTGGGCAAAAGTTTCTATTTTTGGAGTTGTTTCGTTGTGGGATGAATATTGGCCAGGTCATCAAGGATGTCTTCCCTGCTATTCACTGAAATTGTACCATGGGATCCTTTACATCTATCTAAAAAGGAAGAAAAGGCCTTGCTTTAACATCTTAATGTTAAAAGGCAACACCTCCAACAGTGCAGCACTCTCTGAATTAGCCACTGAAATGTCACCCTAAATATTTGTGCTCAGGGTATAGTGTGGGACCTGGAACTGAAACATTGTGATCTAGAGATGGGAGCACTGCCAACTGAGCCATTACACACTCCCAAAGTAACTTTATTTCAAAATAAGGAATCAATTAGTTCAAATATAAACTAAATACATTCCGATTTTGCCGAAACAGCAATTCTTGGTGATATTTTCTCAATGGTAATATTTCTGGTATTGAATAGTTAATACTCTATATATGAATTGTCGTTCATACAATAATATTTCTGAATTTCTACACTATTATTGAAAATCTATATACTATTATACCATTTTCCCAGATTGAATCTTGTAACAGACCTGATTTTCTATCCTCCCTGCAGCAAACTGTTCATTATTGCTATTCTGTTTGCATTCCAAAGCTGAACACGACATGAATAATCTATCTGTAACTTTAAGTGCATTACCAAAGATGAGTTCTGAGGTTTAAATTTGTTATTAGGATCAATCTCTGATTATTTATCACTGAATTTGATAGTTAGGGAGCGCTCCTCCTGAGCCACAACTACTCGTCCGATGCTTCTTTATCGCTTCCATGTACATATGATGCTTAATAGAAATGTCTTGCATTTCTCCAGCACCTGTTGCAAATTCAAGACATACCTAAGTGCTTTCCAGAGAATGAGTAATTTTCTTTAATGTGTGTAACCTCTACCAGCTCAAGTATAAAGGGCAAAGGAAGGAGATTCAATTGTAAGGGGAGTAGGTAGGTGGTTCTGTGGTCGAAAACGAGACTCCCGAATGGTATGTTGCCTCCCAGGTGCATGGGTCAGGGATGTCTCCGATCGGCTGCAGAACATTCTGCAGTGGGAGAGCAAACAGCCAATTGTCGTGATGCATATAGGGACCAACAATATAGGTAGAAGACTGGATGAGGTCCTGCAAGCAGAATTGAGGGAGTTAGGAGCCAAGTTAAAAAGTAAGCCCTCAAAGGTAGTAATCTCAGGATTGCTACCAGTGCCATGTGCTAGTCAGAGCAGAAATGAAAGAATAGCCAGAATGAATGCGTGGCTTGAGAGGTAGTGTAGGAGGGAGGGGTTCAGATTTTTGGGACATTGGAACCAGTTCTGGAAAAGGTGGGACTATTACAAATTGGACGGACTACACCTGAGCTGGACTGGAACCAATGTCCTTGGGGGTGCTTTTGCTAATGCTGTTGGGGAGGGTTTAAGCTAATGTGGCAGGGGGATGGGAACCGAATATTGGACAGAATGGAGGTAGTAACTAAAGCCTGTAGGGAACTAGATAATGGAGTCAGCATGACTAAAGGGAATAGTAGTCAGGGAGCAGATGATGAACACAAAGGGACAGGTGATCTGAGGTGCATTTGTTTTAATGCGAGAAGTGTAGTAGATAAGGCAGATGAGCTTAGGGCTTGGATCGGTACCTGGGAGTATGATGTTATTGCTATTACTGAGGCTTGGTTGAGGGAAGGCCATGATTGGCAACTAGTTGTCCCAGGATATCGATGTTTCAGGTGGGATAGAGAGGGAGGTAAAAGGGGTGGAGGAGTTGCAATACTGGCCAAAGATGATATCACAGCTGTACTGAAGGAGGGCACTATGGAGGGCTGAAGAAGTGAGGCAATATGGGTAGAACTCAGAAATAGGAAGGATGCAGTAACAATGCTGGGGCTGTACTACAGGCCTCCCAACAGCGAGCGTGAGATAGAGGTACAAATATGTAAACAGATTATGGAAAGATGTAGGGACAACAGGGTGGTGGTGATGGGAGATTTTAATTTTCCCAACATTGACGGGGATTCACTCGGTGTTAGGGTCAAGATGGAGCAGAATTCATAAGGAGCATCCAGGAGGGTTTTCTAGAGCAGTATGCATGTAGTCCAACTCGGGAAGGGGCCATACTGGACTTGGTGTTGGGGAATGAGCCCGGCCATTACAGTAGGGGACTACTTTGGGGATAGTGACCACAATTCCATAAGTTTTACAATACTCATGGGCAAAGATGGGAGTGGTCCTAACGGAAGAGTTCTAAACTGGGGGAAGGCCAACTTTACTAAAATTCGGCAGGATCTGGGGAATGTAGATTGGGAGAAACTGTTAGAAGGTAAATTCACATTTGATATGTGGGTGGCTTTTAAAGAGATGTTGATTAGCGTGCAGGAGAGACTTGTTCCTGTGAAAATGAGGGATAGAAATGGCAAAATTAGGAAACCATGGATGACAGGTGAAATTGTGAGACCAGCTAAGAGGAAAAAGGAAATATACATAGGCCTAGGCGACTGAAGACAGACAAAGCTTTGGAAGAATATCGGGAATGTAGGGTGAATCTGAAACGAGGAGTTAAGAGGGCTAAGCGGGGACATGAGATACCATTAGCAAACATGGTTAAGGAAAATTCCAAAGCCTTTTATTCATATTTGAAGAGCAAGAGGGTAACTAGCAAAAGGATTGGCCCACTTCAAGGCAAAGAAGGAAAGTTATGCATTGAGTCAGAGAAAATGAGTGACATTCTTAACGAGTACTTTGCATCGGTATTCACCAAGGAGAGGGACATGACAGATGTTGAGGTTCGGGATGGTTGTTTGCTTACTCTAGGTCAAGCCGACATAAGGAGGGAGGAAGTGTTGGGTATCCTAAAAGACATTAAGGTGGACAAGTCCCCAGGTCTAGATGGAATCTATCCTAGGTTATTGAGGGAAGCAAGAGAAGAAATAGTCGAGGCCTACACAGATATCTTTGCAGCATCCTTAGACACGGGTGAGGTCTTGGAGGACTGGAGAATTGCTAATGTTGTCCCCTTGTTTAACAGTGGTAGCAGGGATAATCTAGGCAATTATCGACCAGTGAGCCTGACATCAGTGGTGGGGAAGCTGCTGGAGAAGATACTGAGGGATAGGATCTATTCCCATTTGGAAGAAAATGGACTTATCAGTGATAGGCAACATGGTTTTGTGCAGGGAGCGTCATGTCTTACCAACTTAATAGAATTCTTTGAGGACATGACAAAGTTGATTGAGGAGGGAAAGGCTGTAGATGTCATATACATGGACCTCAGTAAGGTGTTTTGATAAGGTTCCCCATGGCAGGCTGATGGAGAAAGTGAAATCACACGGGGTCCACGGTGTGTTAGCTAGATGGAGAAAAAACTGGCTAGGAAACAGGAGACAGAGAGTAGTAGTGGAAGGGAGTTTCTCAAATTGGAGACTTGTGACCACTGGTGTTCCACAGGGATCTGTGCTGTGACCACTGTTGTTTGTGATATACGTAAATGATCTGGAGGAAGGTATAGGTGGTCTGATCAGCAAGTTTGCAGATGACACTAAGATTGATGGAGTAGCAGATAGTGAAGGGGACTGTCAGAGATTACAGCAGAATATAGATAGACTGGAGAGTTGGGCAAATAAATGGCAGATGGAGTTCAATCCGGGCAAATGCGAGGTGATGCATTTTAAAAGATCCAATTCAAGGGCGAACTATACAGTTAATGGAAAAATCCTGGGGAAAATTGATGAACAGAGAGGTCTGGGTGTTCAGGTCCATTGTTCCCTGAAGGTGGCAATGCAGGGCAATAGGGTGGTCAAGAAGGCATACGGCATGCTTTCCTTCATCGGACTGGGTATTGAGTACAAGAGTTGGCAGGTCATGTTATGGTTGTATAAGACTTTGGTTCGGCCACATTTAGAGCACAGTGTACAGTTCTGGTCGCCACATTACCAAAAGGATGTGGATGCTTTGGAGAGAGTGCAGAGGAGGTTCGCCAGGTTATTGCCTGGTATGGAGAGTGCTAACTATGAAGAAAGTTTGAGCAAATTAGGATTATTTTCATTAGAAAGACAGAGATTGAGGGGGGACCTGATTGAGGTCTACAAAATCATAAAGGGTATAGACAGGGTGGCTAGCAAGAAGCTTTTTCCCAGAGTGGGGTCTCAGTTACTAGGGGTCATGAGTTCAAAGTGAGAGGGGGAAGGTTTAAGGGAGCTATGCGTAGAAAGTTCTTTACGCAGAGGGTGGTAGCTACCTGGAACGCGTTGCCAGCGGAGGTGGTAAACGGAGACACGTTAGTGTCTTTTAAGATGTATCCGGACAGGCACATGGATGGGCAGGGAGCAAAGGGATACAGACCCTGAGAAAATAGATGACAGGTTTAGACAGAGGATCTCGATTGACGCAGGCTTGGAGGGCTGAAGGGCCTGTTCCTGTACTGTAATTTTCTTTGTTCTTTGTTCTTTGACATACATGGGAATACAACTAAATACCCCTCCAAGCCACACACCACATTGTTCTGGAAAAATATTGTCATTTCTTCACTGTGGCTGGGTCAGAACCCTGGAACACGCTTCCTGGCAGCATTGTACATCCCAAAGGCAGTGGTATTTTTCAAACGCAAATCAGCACCAACTTCAGAGTTGGTGAGCTCTCTCTCCACAGCAAAGAGGAATGGGCAATAAATGATGATCTGCTCAGTGAAGTCCATGTCCTCTAAACAAATTTTTAATGAAGGCAACAGCTCGTTACTGGTGAGCACACACTGCTGTTGGGAAGTGTAATAGTGACCAGCGTTAGTTGTTGATGAATATATGTTGGTCAGAAAATCAGGAATACCTATTCTGTTTTTTCTCCAATTTATGGGATGTTTTACATTAATCTGAGGGGGAGATGGGACTGTTGTTTCAAGGTTCACTCAAAAGCCTATCAGTGCAGGTCATTATCGGTGTGCACAATATACATCAGGCTGCACAATAGTGGAAAGTAATTATACTTTAGCTACAGACAAAAAGTGAATGACAATGAATGATTCAGAGTTGTGGGATTTCTACAGCAACACAATGAAAGTTCTTTGCATAAACGGTCAACATAATTGGCCTATCTCCCATAAAGCCCAGTATTTCCGATTCTCGACTTATTTACATTATCTACTGTATCATTAAGCATTTGCAAACAAATGTTTTTGAAGCCAGTTATTGGCTGTTAAAAAATATTGCTGAATTTATTAACTTGGTCAAAAAATAGAAAATAAATTATCACACTAATGTACATGTATTAAACAAGTCTTTAAACATGTCAACATCATTGAATATCTTGACCATAATGGAATCATAAAATTCATAGATGCATAATTCAATGCTGTGGCAAACCAATATCTCAATCCTTTTGGAACATCACCTGGAAGATCTGGGAAACTAACCCCCTTCTTCGACTGCACCAACTCCAAGCCTTGAATGTACAGATTGGGCTGAAAATCAATGCACTATTGAGATAACAAGGTGTAGAGTTGGATGCACAGCAGGCCAAGTAGCACCAGAGGAGCAGGAAAGCTGACGTTTTGGGCCTCAGCCCTTCTTCAGAAATGGGGGAGGGTAGGGGGATTCTGAAATAAATAGGGAGAGAGGGGGAGGCGGATAGAAGCTGGATAAAGGAGCAGATAGGTGGAGAGGAGACAGACAGGTCAAAGAGGTGGGGATGGAGCCAGTAAAGGTGAGTGCAGGTGGGGAGTTGTGGGGGTGGGGGGGGGCGCAGGGGAAATAGGTCAGTTCAGGGAGGGCTATTGAGGTTGTGCTGTGTTGTTGGAAGTGCCAACAGCAAACCACAGAAATCCCACAGCATTTTCTGAAGATCAAGAAGGATCAAGAAAGTTCAAACATCTCCCAAGAGACACTGCAGGTTGAAATAGGCAGATAGGCAAAATGGAGTTCAGTCATCCATCAGTAGCCCATATTAACAGGTATAATAGTTGCAACAATGTCTCACAGTAATTCCAAACATGTGTATGTCATGCTGCTAATGCCTAAAAGTAGTGGTTGCTCGTTATTGCTTGTGAAACATTGAATATCTAGGTTAAAGTTGTAAATTGATAAAAAAAAACACAAATAGAACATTGAAGCCATTTTAAACATGCTTTTCTTCATGGGACATGATCTGACAGTTACTGGCTAGGTCACCATTTATTGCCAATTGTCCAGAAAACACTTAAGAATCAAATGTGTTATTGTCAGTACAGAGGTGAATGCAGGCAATAGGGGACAAAAATGGAAGATTTCCTTTCCTAAAGGGCATGAGTAAAACATCAGTTTCAACGACAGTCAATAGTGGTTGCATGGTCTTTATTCCAGACTCCATAAAATAATAGGGTTCAATCAGGTATCACGCAATAGGCGATTTAATAAGGTCAGGGTCAGGGTAGTACAGTAGCATTGACATAGAACTAACTAACTAATATAGAGATAAGATAAAGTGTAAGGGAAAGAGGAATTTATGGAAATTACAACTATGAGAGAAATGGTACTAAGTGAACTGATGGAGCTGGGGGTTGACAAGACTTTGGGCCCAAATGGATCCATTTCAGGCCTTAAAAGACATTACTAATGATGCAGTATAACAAAGTGTGGAGCTGGATTAACACAGTAGGCCAAGCAGCATCTCAGGAGCACAAAAGCTGACGTTTCAGGCCTAGACCCTTCATCAGAGAGGAGGATGGGGAGAGGGTACTGTAATAAATAGGGAGAGAGGGGGAGGTGGACTGAAGATGGAGAGAAAAGAAGATAGGTGGAGAAGAGAGTATCGGCGGAGAGGTAGGGAAGGGATAGGTCAGTCCAGGGAAGACGGACAGGTCAAGGAGGAGGGATGAAGTTAGTAGGTAGGAAATGGAGGTGCGGCTTGAGGTGGGAGGAGGGGATAGGTGAGAGGAAGAACAGATTAGGGAGGTGGGGACACGCTGGGCTGGTTTTGGGATGCAGTGGAGGGAGGGGACGAGCTGGGCTGGTTTTGGGATGCAGTGGGGGAAGGGGAGATTTTGAAGCTAGTGAAGTCCACATTGATACCATTGGGCTGCAGGGTTCCCAAGCAGAATATGTGTTGATGTTCCTGCAACCTTCGGGTGGCATCATTGTGGCACTGCAGGAGGCCCATGATCGACATGCCGTCTGAGGAATGGGAGGGAGAGTTAAAATGGTTCGCGACTGGGAGGTGCAGTTGTTTATTGCGAACCAAGCGGTGGTGTTCTGCAAAGCGGACCCCAAGCCTCCGCTTGGTATCCCCAATGTAGAGGAGGCCACACCGGGTAAAGTGGAAACAGTATACCACATTGGTACATGTGCAGGTGAACATTTGTTTAATATGGAAAGTCATCTTGGGGCCCGGGATGGGGGTGAGGGAGGAGGTGTGGGGGCAAGTGT
Source organism: Stegostoma tigrinum (assembly GCF_030684315.1). Lineage (NCBI taxonomy): Eukaryota > Metazoa > Chordata > Chondrichthyes > Orectolobiformes > Stegostomatidae > Stegostoma > Stegostoma tigrinum. The sequence goes on along the minus strand of NC_081356.1, from coordinate 121,690,569 downwards.
AGCACTTCCTGCTGTTGCAGGGGAAGGTGCTGGGTGTGGTGGGGTTGGAGGGGAGTGAGGAGAGAACAAGGGAGTCACAGAGAGAGTGGTCTCTCCGGAAGGCAGACAAGGGTGGGGATGGAAAAATGTCTTGGGTGGTGGGGTCAGACTGTAGATAGCAGAAGTGTCGGAGGATGATGCGTTGCATCCGGAGGTTGGTGGGGTGGTGTGTGAGAACGAGGGGGATTCTCTAGGGTTGGTTGAGGCGGGGGCGGGGTGTGAGGAATGTGTTGCAGGAAATGCGGGAGACGCGGTCAAGGGTGTTCTCAAAAACTGCGGGGGAGGGGTGGGCGGAGTTGCGGTCCTTGAAGAACATGGATATCTGGGATTTGCCGGAGTGGAATGCCTCATCCTGGGAGCAGATGTGGCAGAGGCAGAGGAATTGGGAACAGGGGATGGAATTTTTGCAGGAGTGTGGGTAGGAGGAGGTGTATTCTAGGTAGCTGTGGGAGTCGGTGGGCTTGAAATGGGCATCAGTTTCTAGCTGGTTACCTGAGATGGAGACTGAGAGGTCAAGGAAGGTGAGGGATGTGTTGGAGATGGCCCAGGCGAACTTGAGGTTGGGGTAGAAGGTGTTGGTGAAGTGGATGAACTGTTCGAGCTCCTCAGGGGAGCAAGAGGCAGCGCCGATACAGTTATCTATGTGACGGAGGAAGAGGTGGGGCTTGGGGCCAGTGTAGGTGCGGAAGAGGGACCATTTCACGTAACCTACAAAGAGGCAGGCATAGCTTGGGCCCATGCGGGTACCCATGGCCCCCCTCTTTGTCTGTAGGATGTGCGAGGAATTGAAAGAGAAGTTGTCTAGGGTGAGGACGAGTTCGGTGAGGCGGATAAGGGTGTCAGTGGAGGGGGACGGTCGGGCCTGCGGGACAGGAAGAAGCGGAGGGCCTTAAGGCCATCTGCATGAGGAATACAGGTGTATAGGGACTGGACGTCCATGGTGAAAATGAGGTGTTGGGGGCCACGGAATTGGAAGTTCTGGAGGAGGTGGAGGGCGTGGATGGTGTCACGGACATAAGTGGTGAGTTCCTGGACCAAAGGGGAGAAAATGGAGTCCAGATAGCTGGAAATGAGTTCGGTGGGGCAGGAACAGGCTGAGACAATGAGTCGACCAGGGCAGGCGGGTTTGTGGATTTTGGGAAAGAGATAGAAACGGGCCGTGCGGGGTTGGGGAACAATGAGGTTGGAGGCTGTGGGTGGGAGGTCCCCTGAGGTGATGAGATCATGGATGGTATTGGAGATGATGGTTTGGTACTCGGGAGTGGGGTCATGATCAAGGAGGTAGTAGGAGGAGGTTTCGGAGAGTTGGCGTTCGGCCTCAGCAATGTAGAGGTCAATGTGCCATACTACAACTGCTCCTCCCTTGTCTGCGGGTTTGATGGTGAGGTTGGGGTTGGAGCGGAGGGACAGAGGGCTTCTCATTCTGCGGGGGAGAGGTTGGAGTGGATGAGAGGGATGGAGAGGTTGAGGCGGTTAATGTCTCGACGGCAGTTGGAGATGAAGAAGTCGAGGGAGAGTAGGAGGCCTGGGGCTGGTGTCCAGGAGGAGGACTTGTGTTGGAGGCGGGTGAAGGGGTCAGTGGATGGAGGGTTAGGCTCCCGGTTAAAGAAGTAAGCATGGAGGTGAAGGTGGCGGAAAAACTGCTCTATGTCCGACCGTGACTGGTATTCGTTGATGTGTGGTTGTAGGGGGACAAAGGTGAGCCCCTTGCTAAGGACTGACCGTTCGTCCTCAGTCAGTGGGAGGTCTGGGGGGATGGTGAAGATGCGGCAGGGCTCAGTGTGGCTGTCTTCTCTGGGGTTTCTGGCTGTGGAGGTAGTGGGCGGAGCAATGAGGCCGTCGGCTGTGGGCGGGGTTCCGTTGGCATCGGCTGTGGGCGGGATTCCGTTGGCGTCGGCTGTGGGCAGAGTGCCGCTGTCTTGGGTGATGGACGGAGTTCCGTCGGCGGTGGGTGGAGTGCCTCTGTCTTCGGCAGTGGGCGGAGTTCTGTCGGTGGTGGGCGGAGTGGCTTCGGCACCAGCAGTGGGCGGGGTTCCGTCGGCAGTGGGCAGAGTTGCGTCAGCGGTGGGAGGAGCGGGGTGGGCAGCAGCAGCAGTGTTGAGGGTGGTGTGTGTGGTGTTGTTTCTGGAAGTGGAGGCGGTGACTGCAGCAGCAGTCGTGTTCATTGTCCTGGAAGTCGTGTGCCCAGCCGTAGCGGATGTGACATCATAGGTGGGTTCACCAGTTGTGTCCTCATGGTCCATAGTGGCGGGTACATGGTGGGGGAGGGGCAGGGACAGGCTCGGGATTTGGGAGGTGCAGGAATCCTTTTTAAGGTGGAAGGAGCCAGTGAGTTTGTTGTACTTATGATTTTTGGTGTCCTGTAAAGCTGAGTAGAACTGGGTGTTCATCATGGGCCTCCTGCAGTGCCATAATGATGCCACCCGAAGGTTGCAGGAACAGCAACTCATATTCCGCTTGGGAACCCTGCAGCTCAATGGTATCAATGTGGACTTCACAAGCTTCAAAATCTCCCCTTCCCCCACTGCATCCCAAAACCAGCCCAGCTCACCCCCTCCCCCCACTGCATCACAAAACCAGCCCAGCTTGTCCCCGCCTCCTTAACCTGTTCTTCCTCTCACCTTTCCCCTCCTCCCACCTCAAGCCGCAGCTCCATTTCCTACCTACTAACCTCATCCCACCTCCTTGACCTGTCCATCTTCCCTGGTCTGACCTATCCCCTCCCTACCTCCCCACCTCTACTCTCCTCTCCACCTATTTTCTTTTCTCTTCATCTTCGGTCCTTCTCCCCCTCTCTCCCTATTTATTCCAGTTCCCTCTCCCCATCCCCCTCTCTGATGAAGGGTCTAGGCCCGAAATGTCAGCTTTTGCGCTCCTAAGATGCTGCTTGGCCTGCTGTGTTCATCCAGCTCCACACTTTATCTTCGATTCTCCAGCATCTGCAGTTCCCATTATCTCTGATCACTAATGATGCAGTAGATGTATTGTTCTTAATTTTCTTTAAATAAAAACCTTTAGATTCAGGAAAGGTTCCATTGGAGAGAAAATTCATCCCAGAAGGGAGGGTAGAAAAAAGGAAACTAAAGGCCAGTGAGCTTAACATCAGTTGTGAGTAAGTTGTTAGAATCAATAACTAAAGAGATTATAGCTGCATACTTGGAAAAACTCCAGCTATCCAAGAAGAGTCAGCATGGTTTTGACAAAAGAAAATCATGTTTAACCAATTTGTTGAAGCTCTTCGATGGAGTAACACACTTTGCCTACAAAGGTCAGCCTTGAGACATTCTCTACTTGGATTTCCAGAAAGCTTTTAATAAGGTGCCCAGCAAAGGTTACTGTGGAAAATAATCATGCATTACACATATTTTAGCATGCATAGGACATTACCTGGTCCGCAGAAAACAAACAGTATGCGTAAATGGACTTTATCTACTTTTAAGGATGTGACAAATGAAGTCCTGCAGGGATCTGTGCTGGGGCCTCAACATTTTCCAGTTTATACCAATAATTAAGATGAGTGGAGCGAAGGCATGTTAGCTAAATTTACAGATGACACCAGAAAGTTCGAAAAATATGTTGTGAAGGTGGCATAAAGAAATTGCATACTGATACAGTCAGATTACATGAGTGAGCAATAATCTAGCAGACGGAGAATAAGGTGGAAAATGTGACATTGTTTACTCCTGGCAAGAAGAATGAGGAAGCAGAGTGTTACTTACGCAAAGAACAACTGCAGAATTCTGAGTTACAGAGGGATTTAGGTATTCTTGTGTATGAGACACAAATGATGTTTAGACAACATGTGAGCAACGATGCCATTCGTTATAACAAGAGAAATTGTACAGAAAAGTAAGGATGCTGTGGCCCAATTATACAAGGCACTTTTGAGGCCCTATCTCAAATACTGCGAGCAGTTTGGTCTCCTTATTTCAGGAAGTGGGTAAATGCATTGGAAGCAATTCAAAAGAAGTTTACTAAATTGAAACCTAGAAAGCTTATAATTTTGGGCACTTTTCCATTGGAGCTTACAAGACCAAGTAATGCCTTGTTGAATTACTCAAAGATCCTGAATGGTCCTGAGATACTTCATGAGAAAGGGATGTTTCCTCTTGCATGTGGATCCAGAACTAGGGGATGTTGTTTTAAAATTATGAAAATGAATATCCTTTTATTTTCACGTGCATTCAACATAAAATTGAAAACATTGAAAAGTGTGCACCATCACTCATACATAAGCAACATTCACAGAATAAAATAAAGAGGAAATATAACTTAAAGACAGTCCAGCTTTTCCTTCTCCTTTGTTCCAGCATTCCACCACCGGAGTCCTGCTCCAGGCTACACCAGTCCACACCATGATGCAGAGAGAGTGTCTCACACTGGGCTACACCAGCCCACATCATGCTGCAGAGAGAGTGTCCCACTCTGGGCTACACCAACCCAATTCATGCCTCAAAGAGAGTGTCCCACACTGGGCTACACCAGCCCATGCCATGCTGCAGAGAGAGTGTCCCACACTGGGTTACACCAGCCCATGCCATGCTGCCACCAAGGGCCCACTCCACGTGGAAGTGGAAGTCCTGCCTGAGGCTTCACAGGCCAACCGACCAAATCTGCATTCGTGCTGACTCTGTAGATGCCAGTGTCGCTCCAGAGCCCATCGAAACCACCTCCTGCTGAACAGCTCCTTTTATCAGGCAAGTTTGAGGGCAAAAATGGGGTGGAAAGAAAAAGAGAGAAAGAAAAATGCAGAGGAGAATGAGTTGCACGGGCACAGAAGTCCGAGCACTGCCTACTCCGATTCTTTCAGGGCAGAGATGAGGAGGATTCTATTTCTCTCAGAGAGTTGTGCAACTTTGAAACTCACTGTCTCAGAAGGCGGTGGAGTTGAGGTCATTGAATATCTTTTATGATGCAAGTGAGGACCTTCTTGCTAGACAGAAGAATCAGCAGTAGATGAGAACGTAGAATTTGAAACACAAATGGATCAACCTTGTTCCTGTTGAATGATAGTGCAGACTCAAAGGGCTGAATCGTCTCCTTCTGCTCCTATTTCATCTGATCTTTTGTCCACTCTATCCCAAGAGTTGGGAGGATTGATGTGTGCTTTAGCTGCATCATGTTAAGAAAGAGGAGCCAGGCTTGGTCTTGTCTCTCAGTGCTTTAGTCAAAATTCTTCCCTTAACTAACACCATCAAGAACAAAGTAGTCAGTCATGCGGTAACTAACCAGCTGTTTAAAGTTCACACTATATGCTAAATAACTGCTGGTCTTCCTGCAATGGCTCTAATGAACTAATACAATGTGAACCATTTTGGAACATTTCAGAATGCAGATGGAAAACACTGTTCAAATGCAGTTTCGTCTTTCCCTTTTTTGATTCAGAATCAGATCAAATCAACAGTCTAAAACTGGGGAAGTGCAAATACAATCACAATCAATATGAATGATCACCTCTATAAGTGTATACACCAGGCTCAAAAAGAATACTTAATAAGAAAATGCCTTTTTGGTTTCACAATATGGGATATAACTTAGTTTATCTTTCTACAGTATCATTCTTGTACTAGGCATGTTTTGCGACCTTAAAATAGCTAAACATGTCTGTAAGCAATGCACAATCAGTGATGTACATGCCACAAGAACATATAAAAGACTGAGTCACAGCTTATAACATTTTAAGGAGTTGCTCAGTTACAGAGTTGTGTCTTTTTTGTCATTAAGAATATTAATATTGAGCCGCATAATGGCGAATTAAGTAACCAATTTACTGGCTGATTAATAATTAGAGCACTATTGACAACATCTGGAGTTATATTGTTCAACTATGTAATCACTATCTCCATCCTCTGGGCAAATAAGTAATCCAAGCACCACAGCGGCAATCAACTCCTCCAAGAAAGGAGTAATGTGAGACCAGGTACTTTTCTGCGTAAACTGTAAGCACAAGATATTGGTACAGGTCTTGAATATCCTGCAAGAATATTTGCAACATTTTAATACCAATTGTTTGTTTCAGAGCTCACACATCTGCAATTCTTTGTTTTATTCAATTTCAGATACTGGAGAGATAGTGGGTTCCTCATCATCAAGAAGACAGAACTCAGGTTTCTCAGTAATGAACAAAAGAGACAATGGAGAGACTGGGATAAAACTTTTCATGCAGAAGGTGTTAAGATGTGGAATATGCCACCTGAGAGCACGGAGGCAGGTCTAACTCAAGCATTCAAGAAGGAACTGGATTATTATCCACACAAGAAATCTGTGCAGTATCATGGGGAGAATGTGAGGGAGCGACACTAGATGAATTATTCATTTAGAGATACGATAGGCACAATAGTTCCCTTTTGTGCTGTAACAATTCTGTCACGTAAACAGATTTGTCATGTCACAAATGAAACACAGTTCAGTAAACTGTAAGAGACAAGAGAATGGGTTTCACTTATTAACTGAAGATCAGGAAACTAAATGGGGCTGAAACTTGTCAATGGTTAAGAACAATCGAGGGGCCAAAGAGAACTGTTTCATGTGATGTGAATGTGCTTGTTCTTCATGTTTAATTGCTCTTGAAGAAGTAGTGGTGAGCTGCCATCTTGAACCAATGCAGCCTATTTGGTGTCAGTACAACCATAGTGATGGTCAGGTGAGTGTTTCAGACTTTTGACACAGAGACAGTGAAGGAATGGTGGCAATAAACTTCCAAACCAGGAGGGCATGTGACCTGGGGTGAGGGGCAGGAAAGGATCTTACACAAGGAGGTGCTTCTATGCAATCTCTATTATAGAGTCATAAAGCCATAGAGATATACAGCACAGAAACAGAGCCTTTAGTCCACCTTGTCCATGTCCAACCATTTCAAATTAATCTCATCCCATTTGCCCGCCCTTGGCTCATATCCCTCTAAACCCTTCCTACTCAGATGCCTTTTAAATGTTGTGATGGTACCAGCCTCCATCTCCTCTGACAGCTCATTCCATACACATACCGTTGCATGCAAAAGTTGGCCCTTGGGCCCCTTTTATATCTTTCCCCTCTCACGTTAATCCTGTGCCCTGACTCTCCTACCATGGGAAAAAGACCTGATTATTCATCCTATCCATGCCCCTCATAATTTTATAAACCTCTGTAAGGTCATCCCTTAACCTCCAATGCTCCAGGGAAAATAGCCTGTTCACCATTTCCCTATAACACAAAACTTCGAACCTTGACAACATCCTTATAAATCTTTTTTGAATCCTTTTACGTCCTGCCCTAGAGGTGGCTGAATTCATCTGTGTGTTTAAAAAGTCTACAGGATGTTGGTCTTGGTTTCAAAGGAAAGGAGCATAAAAGTAGGAAGGTTTTGCTAAAACTGTACAAGGCACTAATCAGACCACACAGCTGGAATGAACAGTTCTGGGCTCCTTGCCTAAAGGAAGATATATTGTCATTGAAAGAAGTGCAGAGAAGGTTTACTGGCTGATACCAGTTATGGAGGGACTGTTTTGTCTCTACAGATGCTGCCAGACCTGCTGAGTTGCTCCAGGAATTTCTGCTTTTGTTCCAGGCATGAAGGATCACATAATGGAGAGATGTTTAAGTAGGTTGATCCTGTACTTGTTGGGAGTTTAGAAAACTGAGACATAACCTTATTGTAACATATAAAATTCTGAAGGAACCCGACAGGGTAGATGCAGAGAGATTGTTTCCCCTTACGGAAGAATCTAGCACCAGAGGGCAAAATCTCAGAATAAGTGGTCACACGTTTAAGACAGAGATGAGGTGGAATTTCTTCTCTCTGAGGGTAGAGAATCTGTGAAACTCTATTGCAGTGGGCAGTCGAGGCTGGGTCATTCAGAATGCTCAAGGCTGAGGTCGATAGATTTTTAATCGATGAAGAAATCAAAGTTTACGGGAAAAGAAATAGAAGTGGAGGTGAAGATTATCATATCAGCCATACTGTTGTTGAATCAGACACAATGGGCTGAAAGGCCTACTTCTGTTCTTAAAGCTTATAGTTTTATTGTGAGGTGACAATATGTATGAATCAATTTAATGTGATGTGCATATTACGGAAAGTACAGACCACTGCCACTAAGTGTCAGCGGTGTGGGGATGAAACGTTGAAGGGGGTGTGTGTGGGGTGCCAATCAAGTGGGCAAGTTTTGACCGGGAAGATTGAATTCACCTCAAACCTCAAACTTGCAACTATTCCAAAGCTGAACACTGTTGCAAAATTGTATTCTCAGGAAAAGTCTATACAATGCTCTAAAATTGGAATTGCAACAGCTGTATGAAACAACGGCACAATTTCATGCAGCTGCAGAAGGCTGTTGGCTGATGTATTTGTTTTGTTTTGAGGGAGAAGGTTAATAAAGATGGAGGGGGAGGGTCAACAGAAAATTGCAAGCAACAGCAGGCAAATTTAAAAACAAATTACAAATACAGCAGAATCATGTATGTATAACGGATCAGAAGCGAGAAAAAAAGGCAATTGGTCGACAGAATTTACTGCACAGACTGCAAAAAACAGCCTTTAAATAATCTTTACACAACCTTTGATACGATTTTGCATGGTAGAATAATTAGTAAAGTGAGATTAGTAAAGGATTCAGGAAGAACTGACCAATTGGATACAAAATTAGTTTTACAGTAAGAGACAGAGGATGGTGACGGAGGGTTGCTTTTCGAATTGGAGGCCTGTGACCAGCAGTGCTCCACAGGGAACGGTATTGGGTCCACTTTTTTTGTCATTTATCTAAATCATGTGGATGAGAGTATAAGAAACATAGTTAGTAAGTTTGCGGTGACATCAAAATTGGTGGTATAGTAGACAGTGAAGAAGGTTATCTAAGATTTCAGAGCGATCTTGATCAAATGGGTCAACAGGCTGAGGTGAGGCAGGTAGAGTTTAATTTGGGTAAATGTCAAGTACTGCATTTTGATAAAACAAACAAGGGCAGGCCTTATATAAGTACTGATAGGACCCTGGGTAGAGTTTTAGGTTGGACAGACCAAGGGGTGTAGGCACATAATTCTTTGAAATTCGCATCCCAGGTCGACAGGGTGGTTAAGAACGCATTTAACACAATTGTCTTCATTGTTCAGACCACTGAGTGCAAAAGTTGGGATGTCATGTTAAGGTTGCGCAGGACATTGTTGAGGCCTCTCCTAGGGTAGTGTGTGCAGTGCTGGTCACCCTGTTATAGGAAAGATATTATCAAACAGGGGAGGACTCAGAAAACTGGGATGTTGCTGGGAACGGAGGTTTGATATTTAAAAATAGGCTGGGATGTTTTTCACTAGAGGATAGGAGGTTGAGGGATGACCTTATAAACATTTATAAAATCTTAAGATTTTTAGAGTAGATTTGTAGCTCGGGTTGTGGATAAAATCTTAAGCTGAATAGAAAATGTCTTTTTCCCAAGAGTTGAGGATTTCAAAACTAGAGGGCATATCTTTAAGGTGAGAGTTGAACAATTTAAAAGGAGATAGGGAGCAACGTTTTCACCTAGAATGGTTAATGTGTGGAATGAACTGCCAGAGGAAGTGGCAGATGCAAGTACAGTTGCATCATTTAAAAGACATTTGGATAAGTATGTAGGAGCGGTTTATAGGGACATGGGACAAACACAGGCAGATGGGACTAGTTTAGTCTGGGCTCATGAATGGTGTGGACTAGTTGGACTGAAGGGTCTCTTTCCATCCTGTGTGTCTCTATGCCTCTATGCACAGAGCAATTCAATAGGATTGCAGCTAGGTCACATTGAAGAAAGACCTAATGCATCATCTTTGTTAATTACTGTAAAGAAACCAGGGCAGGCTTTTGGAATTTACATTTGCAAACAAAGAATCAAAAGGCTTTTTGATCTTTATATGATTTGCAATGAAGCTTGCTTCTTGACGTGGCTGCAATGATCAAATTTATTTCTGTGGAACAAAAGTGAGACCTGACAAATAGGAAAGATATTAGATTAATAGGATACGAGAGTCACGGTTGAATGCAAGTGAGTTCTAATTCTGATGAAGCTTTATGCCAGAGTTTTACTGTGATATTCAGGCTGTCAGGAGAATGTGGAATGCCTAAAGCATTCTCAGAGAACACGTTAAGCATTCTGAGAGAATATCTTATCGTTCAATAAGGTTATCAAAATGAAATGAATAAGTTGAGATCAATCATTGTGTTGGCAATCCAATCTCAAGGTAGTAGGCAACGTATGAAATAAAATGCAAACATCTTTCTTGACCGTACATTTATTCACTGAATACCTGAAATCTAAAGTCAACCCTGATGCCACAACAGTATCTTTCTGTACCCTGTCAAAAAAATTAAATTAACCTAGTTTAACCAATCTAAGGGTATTCCAAATCATCCATAGTATTCTCGCCTGGTCTGACTCATAATCTAGATGATTCATCAACACATCCATGTTCCTATGATCCATTCCCTTTCAAATAAAGGAAACATTCCATTAAAAAACAGAAAGAACCATGGTTGCTGTAAATCAGGAACAAAGCCAGAAGTTGCTGGAAAAGCTCAGCAGGTCTGGCAATACCAGTAAAAGAAAATCTGGAATTAAGAATCTACTGACCACCATGAAATCATTGTCGATAATCGGAAAAACCTATCCGGTTCACTAATGTCCTTCAGGGAAGGAAACTGCTATCCTTACCTGGTCTGGTCTACATGTGACTCCAGAGCCACAGCAATGTGGTTGGTTCTCAACTGCCCCCTGAAATGGCCTAGCAACCAATCAGGCTGTACCAATGCTGCAAAGTCTCAAACAAATGAAAACTGGACGTATCCGTTGGCATCAACCTGGGCACTGGAAAAGATAACGGCAGAAACAGTCCTGTCAGGCCTGGAATGTCCTCCACATTAACATCTGGAGGCTAGTACCAAAATTGGGAGAACTGTCTCACAGACGAGCAACAGCTTGACATGGTCATGCTCACAGAATCATACCATACAGACCATGTCCCAGACACGAACACCAACTTTCATTTTATTTTTCCTTTACTCCTTCACAGGATGAGACAGTTACGAGTCAACCATATTGTTGTGGGTCTGGAGTCACATGTAGGCCAGACCAGATAAGGATAGCAGTTTCCTTCCCTGCAGGACATGAGTGAACCAGATAGGTTTTCCCAACAATCAATTCACAATCATTGTTAGACTCTTAATTCCAGATATTTAATGAATTCAAATTCCACCATCCGCCATAGCGGGATTCGAATCCAGGTCCCCAGAAGATTGCCCGTGTGTCTGGATCAACAGTCCGGTGATAATATCACTGGGCCGTTGCCTCCCTGGCAATTTCCTCATATATATCTTGCCCCACCAGCAGGACAGATCCAGCAGAGCTGGTGGCACAGTGGTGGACAGTTGGCATCGGGAGGTAGTTGCTTTGGAGTCCTCAACATTGATTTTAGCAAGGAAACCTCCTGCTGATGAATTGGTAATTCTCCATGTTGAACAACACGTTGAGGAAGCACTGTGGATGGCAAGTGTACAAAATGTACTCTGGGTGTGGGATTTCAATGTCCACTACCAAGAGGCAGCAGGACTACTGACCGAGCTGGTCAGGTCCTAAAGGACATAGCTGCTAGACTGGGTCTGCCGCAGGTGGTGAGGGAACCAACAAGAGGGAAAAACAGACTTGACCTTATCTTTGACATGACAGTATTGGTAAGATTGAACACAGCACAGTCCTTGTGGAGATGATGTCCTACCTTCATACTGAAAATAACCTCCATCACTTTGTTTGGCACTACCAATGCGCCAAATGGGACAGATTTTGCACAGATCTAGAAATTCAAGGGTAAGCATCCATGAGGCTCTGTGGGCCATCAATAGCGGCAGAATTGCACTCCAGCACAATCTGTAACCTCATGGCCCAGCATATCCCCCTCTCAACCATTACCATCAAGAGTAAGGATCAACCCTGGTTCAATGGCGAGTACAGGAGGGCATACCAAGAGCAGGTGAGGTGTCAAGCTGGTGAAGCCACCAAACAGGGCTACTTGCATGCCAAACAGCATAAGCAGCAAGTGATAGACAGAGCTAAGTGATCCCATAACCAATCGAGCAGATCTAAGCTCTGCAATTCGCCACATCCAATGGTGAATGGTGGTGGACAATTAAACAGCTCACTGGAGGAGGAGGCTCCACATATTTCCCCATCCTCAATGATGGAAGAGCATGAGATAAGGTTGAAGCTTTCACTGCAATCTTTAGCCAGAAGTGCCAAGTGGATAATCTATCTCAGCTTCCTCCAGTGGTCTCCAGCATTACAGATACCAGTCTTCAGTCAATTTGATTCACTCCGTGTGATAGCAAGAAACGGTTGGAAACACTGCATACTGCAAAGGCTACCGGCCCTGACAACGCTCCAGCAATAGTACTGAAGACTTGTGCTCCAGAGCTTACCGCTCCCCTAGCCAACCTGTTCTAGAACAGTTAACAGCTAAACATTGACATCTACCAGAGAAGTTGGAAAATTGCCCAAGTATGTCCTGCACATACAGCCTGCAAACCCAACCTGGATGATCACTGCCCCATCAACCCACTCTCAATCATCAATAAACTGATGGAAGGTGTCATCAACAGTGTGATCAAGCAGAACTTGCTCAGCAATAAGCTGCTGAGCGATAACAAAGTGTGGAGCTGGATGAACACAGCAGGCAAAGCAGCATCTCAGGAGCACAAAAGCTGACGTTTCGGGCCTAGACTCTTCATCAGAGAGGGGGATGGGGAGAGGGAACTGGAATAAATCGGGAGAGAGGGGGAGGCGGACCAAAGATGGAGAGAAAACAAGATAGGTAGAGAGGAGAGTATAGGTGAGGATGTAGGGAGGGGATAGGTCAGTCCAGGGAAGATGGACAGGTCAAGGAGGCGGGATGAGGTGGTAGGTAGGAAATGGAGGTGCTGCTTGAGGTGGGAGGAAGGGATGGGTGAGAGGAAGAACAGGTTAGGGAAGCAGAGACAGGCTGGGCTGGTTTTGGGATACAGTGGGGGGAGGGACGAGCTGGGCCGGTTTTGTGATGCAGTGGGGGAAGGGGAGATTTTGAAGCTTGTGAAGTCCACATTGATACCATTGGGCTGCAGGGTTCCCAAGCGGAATATGAGTTGCTGTTCCTGCAACCTTCGGGTGGCATCATTGTGGCACTGCAGGAGGCCCATGATGGACATGTCATCTGAGGAATGGGAGGGGGAGTTGAAATGGTTCGCGACTGGGAGGTGCAGTTGTTTGTTGGGAACGAGCGGAGGTGTTCTGCAAAGCGGTCCCCAAGCCTACGCTTGGTTTCCCCAAAATGTAGAGGAAGCCACACCGGGTGCAATGGATACAATATACCACACTGGCAGATGTGCAGGTGAACATCTGCTTGATATGGAAGGTCATCTTGGGGCCTGGGATAGGGGTGAGGGAGGAGATGTGGGGGCAAGTGCAGCACTTCCTGCGGTTGCAGGGGAAGGTGCTGGCTGTTGTGGGGTTGGAGGGGAGTGTGGAGCGGACAAGGGGCTCCCGGAGAGAGTGGTCTCTCCAGAAGGCAGACAAGGGTGGGGATGGAAAAATAGCTTGATGGTGGAAGTGTCAGAGGCTGATACGTTGTATCAGGAGGTTGGTGAGGTGGTATGCGAGAACGAGGGTATCAATGTGGACTTCACAAGCTTCAAAATCTCCCCTTCCCCCACTGCATCCCAAAACCAGCTCAGTTCTTCCCCTCCCCCCACTGCATCACAAAACCGGCCTGGCTCGTCCCCTCCCTCACTGCATCCCAAAACCAGCCCAGCCTGTCTCTGCTTCCCTAACCTATTCTTCTCTCACCCATCCCTTCCTCCCACCTCAAGCCGCACCTCCATTTCCTACCTACCATCTCATCCCGCCTCCTTGACCTGTCCGTCTTCCCTGGACTGACCTATCCCCTCCCTACCTCCCCACCTATACTCTCCTCTCCACCTATCTTCTTTTCTCTCCATCTTCGGTCCGCCTCCCCCTCTCTCCCTATTTATTCCAGTTCCCCCTCCCCAACCCCCTCTCTGATGAAGGGTCTAGGCCCGAAATATCAACTTTCATGCTCCTGAGATGCTGCTTGGCCTGCTGTGTTCATCCAGCTCCACACTTTGTTATCTGGGATTCTCCAGCATCTGCAGTTCCCATTATCACTGATTTCAACCTGCTGTGTGATACCCAGTTTGGTTTCCACCAGGGCCACTCAGCTTTTGGTCTCATTGCAGCCTTGGTTCATACACAGGCAAAAGAGCTTAATTTCAGAGGTGAGGTGAGAGTGACAGCCCTTGCTATTAAGGCTGCATTTACATAGAACATTACCGCACAGTCCAGGCCCTTCGGCCCTTGATGTTGTGCCGACCCGTCATACCGATCTCAAGGCCATCTAATCTACACTATTCCATGTACGTCCATTTGACCCAGGTGTGGCATCAAGGAAGCCTAACAAAACTCGAATCAATGTTAACCGTAATTTCAAATGGAATGGTAAATAAAATATTGAAAATTTGCTAAAGCTATGCAATGCCACATTTGGAATATTGTAGACAGTTTTGATCTCCATATCTAAGGTATATTAAGCTGGCATGAGAGGCACCCAGAGGAGGTTCATAGGTTGATTCCAGGAAATATATAAGATTCTTAAGAGATTTGACAAGGTGCATGTGAAAAGATTATTTTCCCTGTAAGAGAGTCCAGGACCAGGACCAGTTGCCATTCAAAAGAGAGATGAGGAATTTCTTCACTTTAAAAGGCAGTGAATCTTTGTAAATCTTTCACGCAGAGGGCTGGAGGCTTTGGGGATGTTAAGTACATTGAAGACTAAGATAGACAGTAGGCAAATCAAGGGTTATGGACAAAGGCATGAAAGTGAAGTTGATGATCATCAGTTCAGCAGATGAATGGCCGAGCAGACTTAGGTCATCGATGGTACATCAGGTCATAGAATCCCTACAGTGTGGAAACAGGCCATCCAGCCCAACAAGTCCACACCCACTCTATCCCTCTGTTTCCCATGGCTAATCCACCAAACCTGTACATCTTGATAGGCTGAATTGTCTACTTCAGCTCCTACGTCCTATATTGTTTTCATCTTATGGTGTCCCTGCCTCTGAGCATAAATCCCATTCTAGTACTTGGTCAAGGAATTGCATTCATAATGTGGTCAAACAGGCCACGTTGGATCTACCAGTGGATCCTGCCAAAACATACCAATGGTGAGTGGTATGATCAGGAAAGTGTAGGTCAGATGGGCTTCAGATCGGTATGACAGGTCGGCACAACATCGAGGGCCGAAGGGCCTGTACTGTGCTGTAATGTTCTATGTTCTATGAACCCACGTCCCTAGTGCCCTACTTGGATCTCTGGATTAACAGGCCGGAAATAATACCACTAAGCCATCACCTCCTCCCAGCTGCTGAGGGTTTTAACACTAATTGTTTAACCTATGTTTCTATTAAATGAATTCCTACATTGGCACGATAAAAATCAAAATCTGCCTGATTAAAATGACGGAATTAAATGTGATATGTCAAATTGTAGCTCATACCTTTATATCTCATCTAGAGGTAATGTTTTTGGCATTGTTAATGTAAGTACAATCAGATAGAGTGAACTAAATGATTTCTTCTGTCACAATCTTCTATTGTTCAATCATAACTGCCAATTATTACAAAGCAATTCTAACGCAGAGGTTAGCGGGAAAATGTGTCACATTTTTCATTCCTTCACTGATATCATCAGTGCTTTCCCATTTATTCTGACAGCAGGGTAGCTCCTCATCTAAAGGTAAAAATTGTTGATTGCAGATAGTGTTCAGTTAATGGAGCATGCAAGATGGCACACATATTGATACTAATCCTGTACAGTGCAGCTCACAGCATCATGTCATGGAGGAGAGACAAGGAGAGGTTTCTGTGATAACAACACTGAGTCGTGGATCAATCTGCAAAGCTGAAGACTGCAACATCAGTTGTGGAGTTGAAACAGAGACTGAAAACATTGTTTAGCCTGATATTGATTAAGTCTGATCAGGCACCTGGGTACAGAACTTATGAGGGCAGCAAGTGGATATTGATGAGAAAACAGGAGATGGAAATAAATCAGAGATAGTAGGAACTGCTGATGCTGGAGGATCTGAGATAACATGGTTTGAAGCTGGATAAACACAGCAGTCCAAGCAGCATCAGAGGAGCAGGAAATCTTGACCTTTTGGGTCGGGACCCTAACCCAAATGTCAAGCTTTCCTGTTCCCTCTGATGCTGCTTGGCCTGCTGTGTTCATCCAGCTTCAAGCTGTGTTATCAAGGAAATAAATCGCCTTGGTTGTTTGAAGTTTCAGTTTGTGTTAATGCATTGCCAAAGTCACATTTGTTTGATTTGAAAGGTGTATTCGCAGGTAGCAACTATTGCACAGCACCTTAGGGCACTATGCACATATACTTGGCTATTTGGAGCATCCACAGCTGTGTGCATTTATATAATGCTTTATAACATATCATTATTCGAAAATTTGGATTCTAAGGTCAAGGTAAATGGGTTTTGTTTTTAATTTCTACAAAGGTAAACTGTTTTTTAAGGTTCAGAAATCCATTCTTTTCACCAGTGAGTCAAAACAACATTTCCAACAAATCGAAGATAACAAAGTGTGAAGCTGGATGAACACAGACCCGGGTTTAGGCCCGAAACGTCAGCTTTTGTGCTCCTAAGATGCTGCTTGGCCTGCTGTGTTCATCCAGCTTCACACTTTGTTATCTTGGATTCTCCAACATCTGCAGTTCCCATTATCTCTTTCAAACAAATCAAGATGGCAGTGCCGGAGTAGGCAGCATCTGGGCTCCTGTGCCCAGGTTTGTCCTTTTCGTTTGCTTTTTCTTTTTCTTTCCTTTTATCTCATTCTTCTTTTCTCAGTTATATTTATTTTTCTCTCAAATGTAACCAATAAAGAGAGTTCCTAGTCAGGAAGGCAGATTCAATGGGCTCCAGAGCAGTGGTGGTATCTTCAGAGGCCGTGTGGGTACCGAGTTGGCCGGCCTGTGAAGCCTGGAGTGGGATTCTTGCTTCCGCATGGAGTGGGCCCCTGGCGGTCTAATGGAGTGGGCTGGTGTAGCCCCCAGAGGGACTCTGGCAGCAGCATGGCATGGGCTATTGAAGCCTGGAGTGGGACTCATCAGAGAAGGAATAGTTGGACTCTCTTCAAGGTATCTTTCTAAATATCTTATTTTAAGTTAATGCGAATGCCTCCTACGCATAGCAATGGTATACACTTTTTACTGTATTTTATACTGAATACAATCCTTGTGAAAAATCTTGTCACTTAAGGTGAATGACGAGATAAGCTATTTGTTGACATAATGGTGGAAGTTGAAAATGTTTGACCCAAGAAGGAACAGATGGAGAAGTCAGATGCCAAAAACAGGCTCATCTCAGAAGAACATGCACCCTCCCTGCTGATGTACTATTTAGCAGCTTTAAACATTTTGATGTACTGGAAAAAAGCCATGAGTTTTTCTTAGATTTTTGTGAGAAAATGTCAAAGATTAAACTGTGTCTGTGCACATCAATGGAAGACAGTATTGGAAAGAATAACATCAGGTCAACAGGCAGAAATTTGCCAAAAGGAAATGCTTACAACCTTGTCATTTGGGTAAGATATCTAATAATAAAGATAGGAAATATATTTCACTGGGGTGGATTTTCTGCAAAAGATACTGCTTGGAAAAAAGAGTATTAACTCTTTGTTTTATAATAAGATCCTTCAAACTGTTTCTAGAAAGGGACAAAGAGAGATAAGTCATAATTTGAAGATAAGGCATAACAGCCTTAAAACAATGATGAAGAAAAATTAAAAATGAAAGAACTAAAGATGCTGGAAAGCAGAATCAAAAACAGAAACAGATAAAGTTATCATTTTCGATTGTTGGTATTTCACTATTCACTTGAAATCTTGACCCAGCAGTCTTCTTGTCTTTGCTACTGTCTGATATATTGTTTTCCTGTCTCTTCTGTTTTTAATCCCCGCTTGTAAACTTGCAGCTTCAAGATTACAGTTGAAGTTGATTAGAGTTGAAGGTAGTGGGATCAGAGTGAATAATTCCTCACATGTTCACCCTACTTACATCCTGTTTAAAAAGAGATACATATTTGAAGCTGAAGGTTCTGAAGAAAGGTCACCTGACCTGAAACATTAGCTTTGATTTCTCTCCATTGGAACCAAATCACAAAAAACTAAAGCTCTGGCCCATCCAGGACAGATTTTACCGAAAGGAAGATGGTGGAAGGTTGGGGGGCTGTTGGCATAGGGGCAGTGAAGAGAGAAGGCAATTATTATATTGTAACATGCTTCTCATGCCAATTCACACTGCGGTGAATTGTACATTGATATAAAATGATTAAGCTTGGAAAAATGTAAGTTAATCCATTTACATAATCCCTCTGTATGAAAGCAAAAAGTTCAAATCCAGAAATTAACTTTATTCATGAAGAACAATGGTCAGAACTTTCTATTAGACTGGTAAACACAGCACCAAGTTTCCCAAATTAATGTCAAAAAGACTAGCTATTGGAAATCACCAGTTTGATCTCCCCATGTGGGTATCATTGATGAAATTGCCCAAGTTGGAACAGTTTGACAGATTGGCTACCCTAGTTGCCTTGAAGTGTTGGCTCAACTTAAAATCACAAGGCTATTCATGAGTGGGTACACTTGGGAATCTAGCAATCTGTACAACCATTACATCAATCATTCTGAAGAAGGGTCTCGACCAGAAATGTTATAAGGGATAGGATTTATAATTATCTAGAAAAGAATAAATTGATTAGGGATAGTCAGCACGGTTTTGTGAAGGGAAGGTTGTGCCTCACAAACCTTATTGAGTTCTTTGAGAAGGTGACCAAACAGGTAGATGAGACTAAACTGGTTGATGTGGTGTATATAGATTTCAGCAAGGCGTTCGATAAGGTTCCCCACAGTTGGCTATTGTACAAAATGCAGAGGAATGGAATTGTGGGAGATATAGCAGTTTGGATCGGAAATTGGCTTGCTGAAAGAAGACAGAGAGTGGTAGTTGATGGGAAATGTTCATCCTGGAGACCAGTTACTAGTGTTGTACCGCAAGGGTCGGTGTTGGGTCCACTGCCGTTTGTTATTTTTATAAATGACCTGGATGAGGGCGTAGAAGGATGGGTTAGTAAATTTGCGGATGACACTAAGGTCGGTGGAGTTGTGGATAGTGATGAAGGATGCTGTAGGTTGCAGAGAGACATAGATAAGCTGCAGAGCTGGGCTGAGAGGTGGCAAATGGAGTTTAATCTAGACAAGTGTGAGGTGATGCACTTTGGTAGGAGTAACCGGAAGGCAAAGTACATGGCTAATGGTAAAATTCTTAGCAGTGTAGATGAGCAGAGAGTCCTCGGTGTCCATATACACAGATCCTTGAAAGTTACCACCCAGGTTGACAGGGCTGTTAAGCAGGCATACAGTGTTTTAGCTTTTATTAATAGAGGGATCGAGTTCCGGAGCCAAGAGGTTATGGTGAAGCTGTACAAAACTCTGGTGCGGCCGCACTTGGAGTATTGTGTACAGTTCTGGTGACCGCATTATATGAAGGATGTGGAAGCTTTGGAAAGGGTGCAGAGGAGATTTACAAGGATGTTGCCTGGTATGGAGGGAAGGTCTTACGAGGAAAGGCTGAGGGACTTGAGGCTGTTTTCGTTAGAGAGAAGAAGGTTGAGAGGTGACTTAATTGAAACATATAAAATAATCAGAGGGTTAGACAAGGTAGATAGAGACAGCCTTTTTCCTAGGATGGTGACGGCGAGCACGAGGGTGGCACAGCTTTAAATTGAGGGGTGAAAGATATAGGACAGATGTCAGAGGTAGTTTCTTTACTCAGAGAGTAGTAAGGGAATGGAACGCTTTGCCTGCAACGGTAGTAGATTCGCCAACTTTAGGTACATTTAAGTCGTCATTGGATAAGCATATGGACGTACATGGAATAGTGTAGGTTAGATGGGCTTGAGATCGGTATGACAGGTCGGCACAACATCGAGGGCTGAAGGGCCTGTACTGTGCTATAATGTTCTGTGTTCTATGTTCTATGTCAGATTGCCTGCTCCTCTCTTACTGCTTGGCCTGCTGTGTTCATCCAGCTCTATCTATGTACAGCCATTGTGTTCTTTTCCAGTTTGAGCTGCGAATAGGTTGGGTATTTGAGTGACTGAATTATGAAGAGAGGTTGAGTAGATTGGGCCTGTACTCTTTGGAATTTAGAAGAATGAGAGGCAACGTTATTGAGATTTACAAGAATAAGAGGGAACTTGAAAGGATAGATGTACAGAATGTTGTTTCCCCTTGTAGGATAGCCAAGGACCAGAGGATATGTCTCAGAGTAAATGTTTCCGCATTTATTACTGAGATGAAGAGGGGAATTTCTTCACTCACAACGTGGTGAATCTGTAGAATTTCTTACCACACAACACCACCAAGGCTGGTTTACTAAGCATACTCAAGGTTGAGAAAGGCAGATTTTTAAGTTAAAAGAATCAAAGGTTTTGGGGTAAAAACAAGAAAGTGGCGTTGAGGTTTATCAGATCAGCCGTGGTCTAACTGAAAGGCAGAGCAGACTGATGGGCTGATTGACCAAAAGGACTGTGAATGCTAGAAGTCAGAAACAAAACTAGAAATTGCTAGGAAAGCTCAGCAGGTTTGGCAGCATCTGTGGACAGAAATCAGAGTTAACACTCAGAGAGTGATCCTCTCTCACTGGCACAATGTTTGAATGACCAATTTCAGCTCCTGCATCTTAAGATCAGATATATTTGAATTCAGTTTTGGAACCTGTACTATTTCTGCAGAAGGCAAACTGAATCCAAAACGTTTCTCTCCATAAATGCTGCAAGACCTGCTGAGAATTTCTAGCAACTTCTGTTTATATAACTGGTAGGATTTAAGCTCTGTGTCTAGCCTGCTCATCCACCGTTACTATTTCAAAAATGCTACAGCCATCTTCTTTGTAAAAGCTACTTCTATGTAACCTAGAAACTGATGTGAAACATCTCATTCACATGACATTCCTCTCGCAGTCACTTAACAGAAACACTAAAGTGGTCAAGAAAAAGAGAACAATTTCACCTTTAAAGTTACAGACAAAACAATGTTAAGCAAAGGTGTCATATCTTTTTGTTATCACTATCATTCACTATGACTTCTACCTTATTCAATTCAATTTTTTGTGTCAAAACAGTTATTCTTGCATCATTGTGCATTTCGAGCTTTCCTCTTTTATCAGCCAAGGTATCTTTTTGCAAAGTGAGTAAGTTGGGTGAAAGACCTTTCATCCCACGGAAGCCAACTTTTAAAAACTAATATCTTAGAATTATTTTTTCAGAATATTTCAGCTTCAAATTTTACCTTCTTTTGCCATTCCTCTTGGAATATTGGTGTCACTGCTTAGGCCAGAACGCGTTGCCTGTTCCTAACTGCCTTTCGAGGTGAGTTGTCTTCTTGAACCACTGTAGTGCATTTAGTGTATTTAGATCCAAAATGTTGCTTAAAAACAAGGAATTCCACCATATTTCCCCAGGATAGTGAAGAGATAATGATACAGTTTCCAAGTCAGGATTGTGTAAAACCTTACATTACAGTGCTGAAGGAGGCCATTCAGCCCATCGCATCTGGACCCGTTCTATTATGTAGTACCAGTTTCCTGCACCTCCAATGCCCATTGAATGTCTTTGTTGAACTTGCCAGAATCCTTTGTCCCAGAGTTGAAATGTCTAGTACTAGGGGTCATGCATTTAAGGTGAGAGGAGGAAATTTAACGGAGATTTGAGGAGCAAGTTTTTTGTACAAAGAGTGGTAGGAGACTGGAATGCACTAACAAGGTGTGTTGGTGAAGGCGGATATTATGTGGGTGTTTAAGGGGCTTTTAGATAAGCACATGAATATGGACTAAGGGCTGGCAGTAGGGATTAGTTTAATTTAATGTCCTGTTTGGCACAATATCGTGGGTTGAAGGGCCATTTCCTGCGCTGTTCCTGTTCTGGGCTCTATGTTGGGGGAGGAGAGTGTGCAGCAGGAGTAGAAGCACAGAAAATAAGAAGGGTGCAAACCAGGCATAATGCAGGTAGGACAGATACATTAAAAAAATTTCAAACTCCTTTCAGACCCGAAGAAGAGTAATATTGGACCAAAAGTGTTAAGGATATAATAGGAAATGCAGATGCTGGAGAATTTGAGATACCAAGGTGTAGAGCTGGATGAACACTGCAGGCCAAGCAGCGTCAGAGGAGCAGGAAGACATTATGGTGTTTCAGGCCTAGACCCTTCTTCAGAAAATTTTCTGACGAACCGTCAACCTTCCTGCTCCTCTGATGCTGCTCGGCCTGCTGTGTTTATCCAGCTCTCCACCTTGGTATCCCAAAAGTGTTAACTCTGCTTTCCTTTGCACAGATGTTACGAGACCTGCTGAGTTTCCACAGCAATATCTATGGTTGTTTCGAATTTCCAGGATTCGCAGTATTTTGCTTTCAATTAGGTAAAACAGCTTTGACACACTAGGATCGTCACTTCTGTGAAGATATTAGTATTTGTGCTACCTTCCAGTCTATCACTCCAGGCTTGCAATCAATATTACCTGTTATTGATACAGTGTTGATGATCTGCAGTTGTCCCTATGCTAGTTGTCTTCTTCAATTTTTTAAATTGGGCCATTGGACAGACAGGTTTAAAATTGTACTTTTATTTGATTCCCCTGTTATAACATTCCTCATTTTGAATTTATTACTTAATGAATTATTCATTTCTGCTGAAACAACTCTCCAGACTATGTTTTATTGAACATTCTGTGCACTTTCTAGTTATATTGTGTTATGACATTTTTGCAATTTCAATTTATTAACTAGCAACATTATGAAAGATCAGTACATTGTTGCATCATAAATTTTTATAAAGAGAATCATGGACAGACATCAAGCACATTTTAATTTCTCAAATGACCAGCTGTTCAGTGCACTCATTTTGATTTTCAAATCATGACTGAAGACATGCATTGCATGACTATGAGAATTCATGTTTACTTGCAGCCCATTGTGACAGCTGGTGTGTGTAATGTAGCGAAAAATAAAAGACTGAATAATTTTAAACAAGATGTCTCATTGCAGATTCTACCTTGTCCCATTTGTCCTAACTCCTGCATAATGTAGCTTGCTCCTGGAATCTGCTAATGATATAATACTATGAATTAACACAAAGTGAAGAATTGATTGAGTTTTATTTTTTTCCTCAAATGTTTGAAGCAACATTGACAAAACATAGGGCTTCAAAATCATTTTATGCCATAAGTTGCTGGAATGATGATCATAAGACCATAAGCAATAGGAGCCCTTAATTGTATTCAATAAGATTATGGCTGTTCTGATTATCTACACACCTTCCTGCCCCATATAATTCTTAACTCGTTTGCAGATCAAAAATCTGTCTAACTCAGCCTTGACTATACTAATCCAGCCTCCATTACCCTCTGCATTTGAGAGATTTCCTAAGGTTTCCTAATGTGATGAGAGAAGCAAGTTCCCCCTAACTCTGTGTTAAATGGCAAACAGTGTAGTCTGAAAATCTGGCCCCTAGTGTTAGATTATCCCCATTTAGAACTGAGATGGGATGAAATTTCTTTGCTCAGATGGGATTAGCCTGTGGAGTTTACAACCAGAGAAAACAGTTGAAGCCAAATCATTGAATGCTTTCCAGAAGAAATTAGACACAGTTCTTAGGAATTTAGGGTACAAAGGGTTTAGGAAGAAACTGGGAAGTAGCTGGTATGAATTTGGATGACCAGCAATAATCACACTGAATGGCAGAGTAGGCTTGAAAGACTAAATAACCTACTCTTTTTTTCTACTTAGTGAGGCAAACTATCTTCTCTGCATTAAGCCCTCATCAGAATCTTACATGTTTCAATATGATCAACTCTCATGCTTGTACACTCCAAAGAATATAAACCAAAACTTAAATTTTCCTTGTTGAATAATACTTTCATTTCAGGAATCAAACTTTTCTAAACTGTTTCCAATGAGAGTACATCCCTTCTTAAATAAGGTCAAAACTGTGCAGAAAATTCTAAGTATGCTGTCAACCAACTCCCTGCACAGTTGTAGCAAGACTTCATTAGTGTTATCCTCTGTCAACTTTGCATTTGGCTATCATTGTATTACATTAGCCTTCCTAATTGCTTACTTTAGCGACAATCCTATGGCTTTAAGATGCTCCTTTTTTTGAAATAAAGAGAGGCGGAGGCAGATGTGTCAAGGAATTTGTTCCAAGCCAATAAAGTAAACAACTTGTGAAGCCTTGGATTTTTTTTAAAGCTGGAGCAATAGACGCAGCTTAAGTGGGTAGGGTCAAGCTTCCAACGAACCAGTATCTTTAGTTTTGGTTAGCAACTTGAAGCTGGATGTGGAAGCTATTATTCCCCTCACTGTTACAGCTAAAATCTGGGGCTTTCTTCCTGCTGCTAGAATTGCAAATGAAGCATGTTAGTGCATGTAATTTTATTAAGTTTTCCAACAGAGTTGTTATTCCAATTCTTTTTTCTTTGGTTTGTATTTCAAATACATTGTAAGAATAAAGTGTGTTTTTCTTCAAGCCTGGTAGTTTGACGAATCAAATTGAACACAGGATAGAATCCCTACAGTGTAGAAATTGGCCATTCGGCCCAACAAGTCCACATTGACAACCCAAACAGCATGCCACCCAGACCCATCCCCCTATCCTATCCCTGTAACCCTGTATTTCCCATGACTAATTTACCTAACCTATATATCCCTGACAACTCTGAGCAATTTAGCATGGCCAATCACCTAACCTGCACATCTTTGGCCTATGGGAGGAAATCGGACCATCCAGAGAATAGCCACACAGACACAGGAAGAATGTACAAACTCCACAGAGACAATCACCAGAGGGTGGAAACAAACTCAGGTCCCTGGTGCCGTGTGGCAGCAAAGCTAACCACTTAGCCACCGTGCCACCCAACTGCATCCAGAACACAATGCCTTATACTTGCCTTTAAACATAAGAAAAAAAGTTAGGGTCTAGGCTACCTTAATATGTTTTGAAGAGGTTTGATCTGGTCCATAACACTTTATCTACATGCTACCTTTTATTAATTCATAGAAATAGACATCATACTGTCCGGGTAGATAATGGCCTGTTATAGCAAATGCTCTGCCCTGGACCATTAGAAGCTTCAGAAGGTGGTCTGCATATCCCAGACCATCACAGAAGCCAACCTTCCATCCATGGACTCCATTTACACTCCTTGTTGCTATGGAAAGGCTGCCAGCATCGTCGAACACCCATTGTCTCCAACCTCTTCCATTAGGCCAAAGGTACGAAAGCTTGAATGTACACACCAACAGGTTCAAGAGCTGCTTCTTCCCTGCTGTTATTAAACTAATGGCTGACTCTCTAAATTCAGACACATTGATCAGATTACTGTTGATCCTGCTTTGTGCCCCTCCCATATAGTATAACCTTGTATGCCTCATTCTGTCCAAGCACCCTATGATCTGCCTGATTGCTCATAAATAAACTTTTCACTGTACTTAGGCACACTACAATAAATCAATTAATAAATTAAACAATGAATATGTTTGCATCTTCAAAACAAATCTATAAACCGTGGTAATGAGGCCAAAGAGTTAACATTGTTCTGTCTTGAGAAGATTTGTAGCTCAGGTTGAGGTTCTGGATATGAGTTTGCTCGCTGAGCTGGAAGGTTAGTTTTCAGACCTTTCGTCACCATTCTAGGTAACATCATCAGTGAACCTCCGACCAAGGCTCACTGATGATGTTACCTAGAATGGTGACGAATCATCTGAAAACTAACCTTCCAGCTCAGCGAGCAAACTCACATCCAGATTGTTCTGTCTCTGATTGAATGATTTGCATTGCATCAGTAATGATTGCATCATTAATAGGATACTTATGCTATTAGTTATGATAGTCTTAATTGTTTGGTGAGTCTACTGGCCAATCAGCATACATTTAATATAGCAAGTCATTTGTAAGAAACAACAGAGCAATAGCATAAATTAACTAGCACAAAAGAAGATTGGCACCACATGACCTTTCTCCTGACATGAAACCATGACTAACAAAACATCCACCATCGGGAGCATCCTCCCTGCATCTACCTGTCCAATCTGTTTGGAATTTTATAAGCCTCTGTGTGATTCCACACCCCACCCCATTCATCTGAACTCCAGCAAAAACGACCCCAACCAAGTCAAACTCTCCTCATATGTCAGACCCACCCTGGAGTCAACCTGGTGAACCTTCACTGCACTCCCTCAAGATCAAGAGCAGCCTTCCTCATAAAAAGAAACCAAAACTGCATGCAGTATTCTAGGATAATGGGAACTGCAGATGCTGGAGATTCCAAGATAATAAAATGTGAGGCTGGATGAACACAGCAGGCCAAGCAGCATCTCAGGAGCACAAAAGCTGACGTTTCGGGCCTAGACCCTTCATCAGAGAGGGGGATGGGGAGAGGGAACTGGAATAAATAGGGAGAGAGGGGGAGGCGGACCGAAGATGGAGAGTAAAGAAGATAGGTGGAGAGAGTATAGGTGGGGAGGTAGGGAGGGGATAGGTCAAGGAGGTGGGATGAGGTTAGTAGGTAGCTGGGGGTGCGGCTTGGGGTGGGAGGAAGGGATGGTTGAGAGGAAGAACCGGTTAGGGAGGCAGAGACAGGTTGGACTGGTTTTGGGATGCAGTGGGTGGGGGGGAAGAGCTGGGCTGGTTGTGTGGTGCACCACACAACCAGCCCAGCTCTTCCCCCCCACCCACTGCATCCCAAAACCAGTCCAACCTGTCTCTGCCTCCCTAACCGGTTCTTCCTCTCAACCATCCCTTCCTCCCACCCCAAGCCGCACCCCCAGCTACCTACTAACCTCATCCCACCTCCTTGACCTATCCCCTCCCTACCTCCCCACCTATACTCTCTCCACCTATCTTCTTTACTCTCCATCTTCGGTCCGCCTCCCCCTCTCTCCCTATTTATTCCAGTTCCCTCTCCCCATCCCCCTCTCTGATGAAGGGTCTAGGCCCGAAACGTCAGCTTTTGTGCTCCTGAGATGCTGCTTGGCCTGCTGTGTTCATCCAGCCTCACATTTTATTATCTTGCAGTATTCTAGGTGTGGCCTCATCGAGGCCCAGTACAACTGTAACAACACATCAGTGTTCCTGTGCTCAAAACCTCTCACAATGAAGGCCAACATACCATTTGCCTTCTCTACCGCCTGCTGCACCTGCATACTTACCTTCAGCGACTGGTGCACAAGGAAGCCCGGATCCCGCTGCACACTCCCCGCTCCCAATTTATAGCCATTCAGGTGGTAATCTGCCTTCTTGTTTTTGTTTCTGAAGTGAATAATCTCACATTTATCCAAATTATACTGCGTCTGCTATTGTTTTGCCCACTCTGCCAACCTCTCCAGATCATGCTGAAGGATCTCTGCATCCATAAGACCATAAGACATAGGAGTGGAAGTAAGGCCATTTGGCCCACCAAGTCCACTCATCCATTTAAATCATGGCTGATGGGCAATTCAACTCCACTTCCCTGCACTCTCCCCATAGCCCTTGATTCCTCGCGAGATCAAGAATTTGTCAATCTCTGCCTTGAAGGCGTCTAACGTCCCGGCCTCCACTGCATTCCGTGGTATCCCTCTCACAGTTCACTCTCCCACCCCACTTGGTATCATCTGCAAATTTTAAGATGTTACCTTCTGTTCCAAATCAGTAATATATATTGTGAATAGCTGGGGTCCCAGGACTCATCCCTGTGATACCCGGCTAATTACTGCCTGCCAGTTTGAAAAGTACCCATTAATTCCTACTCTTTATTTCATCTCTGCCAACCAGTTTTCTATCCATCTCAGTACACTTCCCCAATCCCATGTGCTTTAATCTCGCACAATAATGTCTTAGGTGGGACTTTGTCAGACGCTTTCTGAAAAGTCCAAATATACCATGTCGACTGGCTCCTCCTTATCAACTCGACGTGTTACATCTTCATAGAATTCCAGTAGATTTATCAAGCATGATTTCCTCTTCATAAATCTATGCTGACTCTGTCTGATCCTGTCACTGCTTTCTACACATTCTACTCTAAAATTCTTGATAACGGATTCGAGAATTTTCCCCAATACCAATATTAGGCTTACAGGTGTATAATTTCCTGTTTTCTCTCTACCTTCCTTTTGAATATCAGAGTGGCATTAGCTGCCCTCCAATCCGCAGGGACTGTTCAGAGTCTATACAATCCTGGAAAATGACCACTAATGCACCCACTATTTCTAGAGCCATTTCCTTAAATACTCAGGGATATAGGTTATCGGGCCCTGGGAATTTACTGGCCTTCAATCCCACTAATTTTCCCAAAATTATTTCACTACTAATATTGATCTCCCTCAATTTGTCAGTGTCTGATTTGTGTCCTCACTTGTGGAGGCTGTACCAAAGTATGTATTCAGTTCCTCAGCTATTTCTGAGGGAGGACTAAGGGAGGTCACCTTGGAGGGTTCATCCAGTGAGGCCATGTGGGTAAAGCTCAGGAATACGAAGGGGGTAATCATTTTGATGGTGCTGTACTACAGCCCTCCCAACAATCATGGGATTTAAATGAACAGATCTGTGGACAGAATATGGAAAAGGTAAAAGCTATCGGGTTGCTGTGTGGAGTGGTTTTAACTTCCCATGTGTGGACTGAGACTCCCTTAATGCCTAGGGCTTGGATTGGGGGATTTTGTTAGTTGCATCCAGGAGAGTTTCTTGAAGTAACATGTAAATAGTCCAGAGATAATGGGAACTGCAGAAGCTGGAGAACCTGAGATAACAAAGTGTGGAGCTGGATGAACACAGCAGTTCAAGCAGCATCGTAGGAGCACAAAAGCTGACGTTTCGGGCCTAGACCCTTCCTCAGGAAAGGGAGATGGGGAGAGGGTTTTGAAATAAATAGGGAGAGAGGGGGAGGCGGACCAAAGATGGATAGAGGAGAATATAGGTGGAGAGGAGAGAGTGGGTGGGGAGGTAGGGAGGGGATAGGTCAGTCCGGGGAGGACGGACAGGTCAAGGGGACGGATGAGGTTAGTAGGTAGGAAATGGAGGTGCGGCTTGAGGTGGGAGGAAGGGATGGGTGAGAGGAAGAACAGGTTAGGGAGCGGGGACGAGCTGGGCTGGTCTTGCGATGCAGTAGCAGGAGGGGAGATTTTGAAGCCTGTGAAATCCACTTTGATACCGTGGGGCTGCACGGTTCCCAAGCAGAATATGAGTTGCTGTTCCTGCAACCTTTGAGTGGCATCGTTGTGGCACTGCAAGAGGGGAGTTGATATGGTTCGCCCACACTTTGTTATGTAAATAATCCAACTGGGGAAGGGGCCACACTAGGCCTGGTATTAGGGAACGAGCCGGGACAGGTAATCGAAGTTACAGTAAGGGAGCATTTTGGGAATGGACCATAATTCTGTACATTTTAAGGATTAGGATGAGTGTAATCGTTGGGTGAAAGTATTAAACTGGGGGAGAGCTCACTACCACAATCTTAGGCAGGAACTGTGGAATGTAGGTTAGGGACTGCTGTTTGAGGGTAAATCCATATCAGTCACATAGGAATCTTTTAAAGGCCAGTTGATTAGAGTTCAGGACTAGCATGTCCCCATGAATATGAAGGGTAAGGATGGCAAAATTTGGCAACTTTGGATAACAAGACAAATTATGAACTTAAACAAAAAAGAAACAGGAGGCATATGTAAGGGTTAAGAAACTAAATACAGACAGAGACCTTGAAGAATATAAAGAAAACATGAAAGAACAAGGGATTAGGAGGAGTAAAAGGGAAGTGGACAGATTAAGGAAAATCCCAAGACATTTTATGTGTTCATGAGGAGCAAGGAAGTTTATAGGGAAAAGGTTGGTCCTTCCAAGGGTGAAAGAGGTATTGCATTGGTATTCACAAAGGAGAAGGGCATGTTTGATGGTGACTCTTGAGAGGGGTATTTTTGATAGGGTATGGTATGTCAATATGAAAAAGGAGGAAGATTGGGGTGTTTTAAAAATCATCAAAGTTGGACAAGTCTCCAGGTCCCTATTCCATAATACTGAAGGAGATGAGGGAGAAAATTTCCAGGGCCTTGTACAAAATCTTTGCACAAAAGCAGAAATTGCAGTCTGGCAGCATCCGCCCAGGGGAATCAGGCGTAATGTATCGGGTCCAGTGGCCCTTCTTCAGAACCAAAGTATGGCCTGGTTTGGAGACTTTTAGCTTTGAAGAGAGATTGGGTAAATTTGGATTGTTTTCTCTCGAATAATGGAGGCTGAGGAGCAACCTGATAGAAGTTGACAGAATATGAGAAGCATGGAAAGAATGGATGTTCAGAGTCTTTTCCCAGAGCAGAAATACCAATTATGAGGGGATAGAGATTTCAGGTAAAAGGGGCTAAGTTTAGAACAGATGTGCAAGGCACATTTTTTGCACGAAGGGTGCGAAATGCCTGAAAAGTGCTGCCAAAGGATGTGGGTAAAAACAGAAATAATAGCAATGTTGAGCAGGCATCTTGAATGTATGAAGAGGTAGGAAATAATAGGATATGGACCAGGCAGAGGTAAAAGGTTTTTATTGTAAAACGGTGTCATGTGTCGAAACAGACTTGGTGTGCCAAACAGTCTGTTCCTGTGTGGTATTGTTTGTTATTTTATATTCTTTAAATTAACAGCAATATCAGTGAAGTTTATATTGTCAATAATTCAAGAAAACCTGAAGTTCCACTCCAAGTCTCACATCATCCTGCTGTGGAAATATATCACTGTTCCTTTACTGCTGCTGGATTAAAACTCAGCACACCTTTCCTAAAAACCCTCTGAGTGAATCTGTACTCCTAGAACTGCAGTTCTATAAGAAGACAGCTCACCACCAACTCCTCCAGGAAGATTAGGGGCAGATTTTAAATGGCAGCAATGCCCAAATCCCACAAACAAAGAAACAAAAAAATAAAACCTGCAAGGGCAATGTTATTAGAATTGATGGTGTAACCAGTTTTGCAGGTGAGACCAGCTTCCAGCATGATGATCTGTTAACCCGTACAAATGGCCAGAGAAATTCAATCAGAGCTGTAGCTGTTATGCTCGAAATTTCTCAGTGCCGAGAGTGGGTTGAAACAACTTGGTGTGAATTTTTTTGTGAAATTCTCATGCAACCCAATTGAAGCTCAGGCCTCTGCTGTCCAAACTCTGGAGTAAAACTCTCGAGGTTAGGATACGAGCAGCAGTTCCAAGGCCTTTGATGCAATCTTCAAAAAGGTAATATTTAGTTGTCAGGCTTGAAAATAACCCGAATGCTGTCAAGCTCGAAACCCTAGTGACCTTAAGTCATCAAGTTCTCTGCAACACTTCTTTCGATAGAGTGCATGTGCTGTGCAGGCGTTATCCCTGGGGAATTCGTCTAAAAAGGTTAGTAAAAAAAAATTTATCTGCAAACTGCAATTATCGATTGAGGCAAGGAATGAGCACAAAAGGTCAAAGGTACCCATATCACTCAATAGTAGATTCATGCTTTTGGAAGCAAAACAAATGAAATTATGAGTGCCAACACAGAGATTTCTGTGGGAATTCTTAAAGCTAATATTGTACTTTGCAAAAAGCTACTTTATTTCTGGTTGCAAAGTGATTCTAAAATTACCATTCTAAAATATTCAGACGACAGTTCATTTATTTTCTTTTGCTAAGCTTTCAACCTCAAGTGCACCACTGGAAGGATCAGATTATTGATGCTGTGGTTTTATACCACAGTAATTAATCATAAATGGAACAGTTAATCGATGGTCACTTGTAGGAAGACTTTTGTAAATCCCAAATAAATACAAGTAATGAATTGTCCTGTAAAGTAGATACATTGGTCTAGATTTTGTATTTAGTAGTGAAGGAGCAGCATCCACTGTTCATCATGATTACAGATGTTCTCCGACTTTTTGTGAGTTTTGGACTGGAAATCTATGCTTTCGTAGAGCCCATTTTACTATGGTTCCTTCTCCAGGGGATCTGTAGCAGGGCTAATCACAACATCACCAACAGCAAAAACAGAAATCGCTGGAAAAGCTCAGCAGGTTTGGCAGCATGCGTGGAGAGAAATCAGAGTTAGAACTTCGGGTCCAATGGCCTTTCCTCTGAACTTTCCAAACCATAGCATGTCTCCTCAATCAACCAGATTGAAAAAAAAATCGTCACTGAGACACACAGAGTAGAAATCAGGAAGTGCACGTTGGAAGTCAACACAAGGCAGAGGTTGTGAGAAAGTTGACAGTGAGCCTACTTTCAGCAGCACTGGACGCCATAAAGCCATCATGTGCAGCTCAAGAGTTCGACTGCCAGAAATCACAGCTTCTGCCCCTCTGCGGCATGTGCAACTTTCTTCAGCACAGCTGGGAGTACTGACTACTGCTGCAACTCAGTCAGTCTCTGGATTGTTTGCCTCAGAGCAGATTTGGAGTTCAGCTGAGATTACGTGCAAGCAAGCAAGCTGATCAAGCACGACACTTGTCTGTGTGACGAAGAGCCAGTTACGGAAATAACATCATAAAATACTGCTGCAAAAAAAGGAGGTCATTAAACCCATCAATATCCTAGGAGCTAACATTGATCAAAAGCTCAACTGGATCAGAAAAATAAATGTGATGATTGATGGGGCAGGTCAAAGACAAGGAGTTCTGTGGTAAGTAACTCACATCTTGAATTCCCAAAGCCCTTAGGCACATAAGAAAGTGCAAGATCAGAATTTTGATGGAACACGCTCCAGCTGTACAAACGCTCAAGCAGCTGTACAACAAAGAAGCCTATTTGATTGACAGATCGTTGACCATAAGCATCATTGATGCACCATAACTGCAATAGGCTGAATCTACAGGGCACAATGTTAGTACACTTTTAGTGCAATAGTATTGTCCCTAACTCTGACCCTGAGAGGCCAGAGTCTAAATCCCAACTACTCCAAAGGAGTATGATGACATCTCTCAGCAGGTTAATTAGAAAATATCGAGGACATAACATGGACCCTCACTAAGGTTCACTCTGCAATAGCTCCCTAACACCTTGAAGAATAAGGACTGGTAAGTGCATGGTAAAACCACCAATTTACATTTAGAGTCATGGAGTTGTATAACATGGAAACAGACCCTTGGGTCCAACTCGTTCATGCTGACCAGACATCTTAAATTAATCTAGCCACATTTGCCAGAATTGCTCATATCCCTCTAAATCCTTTCTACTCAGCAACCCATCCAGGTATGTTTTAAATGTTGTACTTGTAGCACCTCCACCACTTCCTCTGGCAGATCATTCCATACACACACCATGTACTCCATAAAAACATTGCTCCTTGGCTCCCTTTTAAATCTTTTTCCCCTCACCTTAAATCGATGCTCTCTTGTTTTGGACTCCCCCAACCCAGTGAAAAAGCAATGTCTATTTACCCTACCTGTGTCCCTTATGATTTTATAAATCTCTATAAGTTTATCCCTCAGCCTCCGACCCTCCACAAAAAAACAGTCCCAGCCTATTCAACCTCTCCCTTTAGCTCAGACCCTCCAACCCTTGCAACATCCTTTTAAATCTTTTCTGAACCCTTTCAAGTTTGACAACATCTTTCCTAGAGCAGGGAGACAAGAACTGAATGCAATAATCCAGAGTGTCCGAACCAATTCCCTTTACAGTAACAACATGATAACCCATCATCTATACTCAATGCACTGGCCCACAAAGGCAAGCATACCAAATTCCTTCCTCACTATCCCGTCTACCTGTGACTCAACCTTAAAGTAAGTATGAACCTGTGCTCCAAGGTGTCTAAGTCCTGTCCTGATTTGCCTTTCCAGAATGCAGCACCTCATATTTACCTAAATTAACCTCCCTCTGTCTCTCCTTGGTGTATCAAGCATCTGATCAAGGTCCCGATGTATTTTGAGATAACCTTCTTTGCTGTCCGCTACACCAGCAATTTTGGTGCTCTGGGTAAACTTATTAGCCATTCCTCCCATTCTCATATCTAATTCATTTATACAAATAACAAAAAACAGTGGGCCCAGCACTGATCCTTGCAGCACATTGCTGGTCACAGGCCTCCAGTCCAAAAAACAACCCTACATCAGCAACCTCTATCTCCTGCCATCAAGCCAATCTTTTTTCCAAATAGCTAGTTCTCCCTATATTCCATGTGGTCTAACCTTGCTAACCAGTCTGTCATGCAGAACCTTGTTGAATGCCTTGCTGAGCTCCATGTAGACAATTTCCACCACTCTGCCTTCATCAATCTTCTTTGTCACTTCCGGAAAAAAACTTAATCAATTTAGAGACACATAATTTCCCACACACAAAGCCATGTTGACAATCCCTAATCAATGCTTGCCTTTCCAAATGCATGCAAATCCTATCCCTCAGAACCCCCTCCAATAACTTGCCTTGTACTGATGTCAAAATTACTGGCCTATAGTTCCCTGGCTTTTCCTTATCACCTTTCTTAATTAATTACACCACATTAGCCACCTTCCAGCCTCCTAGCACCTCACATGTGGCTATCAATGGCCTAAATATCTCAGCAAAAGACTGAGCAATCACCTCCCTAGCTTCCCACAGAGTTCTAGGATACACCTGATCAGGCCCCAGAGATTTATCGACCTTTATGCATCTTAAGATGTCTGGCATATCCTCCTCTGTAAACTCTCAGGCCAAAGGCCATCTTCATTTGTGAATACACCACAATTCCTACAATATTGCTGTGTCAAAATCATGGAACTTTCGACATAACAATTTTGTGTGAGTACCGCAGACTGACCTCCTTCATTTACTCTGGCCATTAAATGCTATCTACAATGGTGATACTCCTATCTCAAAGATATACATTTACTCTCTAAATGATCCACATGGTCCTCTGTTGCTTGACTTTTTCTCATAACTTTTAAAGTCCTTCTCTTTTCAAATATTCATCCACTTTACTTTTATCACTATGGTAACCCATGGCCTAACAATGCTCTTTGTAAAAAACAGTGCCTTCCTTTGTTCTTTTCGTGTTGCTAAATTTATACCCTCTTCTGGTTACTCACTTACCAACTGACTTACCTCAGCAAAACACGTTGTCATTTGAAAGTTTCTATCAGAGCTTCAAATAAGGCAGTAAATGTGAGCTATAGACATGGGAGGCACAAAGTGGCAGATATGATAAATGGCTGAGGAATGGGTATTTGCATATTTGTCATTGTACGCATAACCTTAAAATAAATTAAATATAACATAGAACAAAAAAAGTATTGTGTCGATGTGCTACACAGCAAAGACACGTTTTAAAGAATCTATTGTAAAGTTTTTCAGGATGTAGAGAATTAAATTTATTTATTGTTTATTTAGAACTTCCTAGAATATTCATAGGCACGTTGCAAGCTCAACGGTTAGCACTATAACCTTACAGTGCCAACATCTTGGATTCGATTCCACCTACAGTGTTGAGTTTGCATGTTCTCCCCATGTCTATACGTGTTTCCTCCAAATGTTCTGATTTCCTCCCACAGTTCAAAGATGTGCAGTTTCGCTAGATTGGCCATGCTAAATTGTCCAGCAATATGTAGGCCAGGTGGATTAGCCATGGGAAATATGGGGTAATGGGATGGGGGAGTGCATCTGGGTGGGATGTTCTTCCGAGGGTCGGTGTGCACTTGATGGTCCAAATGGCCTGTTTCCACACTGGAGGGATTCTCTGATTATTTGTCATGATTCCTGCCTCACCCCGAAATATTGATGTATGAGGGAACATAGCAGTTTGTAGACTATTTAATTTCAGATTGCCTTCATATACTCAGCCCCACTCGTCTCCCTATTCATTGAACAAACTGGTCCAGACACTTTTCTGGTGCCATTTCTAACACTCATCTTCATGCTTCTAATAATTTGGAGTCACAAAATTCTAGGTTTTGTTCTCAGCTATTTAACTCAGCTGTTCTGCAGTTAAATCACACACACTGAATACTGCAGCAGAATAATGATGGTCTCTTATTATTAAAATAATAGCATGTACAGACAAATGTCTCCCATTTTGCAGGAGCGAGTGTAGGAGTTCGGCTCAGCAAGAGCTCAGACTGATCTATAAATTGCGTGCAGATCAAGTTATGATGTCAAAAACACTGTCTAAAATGCTGATGAGTGCATATTCCAGAGGAACTCTCAAAGGGTAATTGAGCAGATTTCTAAAGAGGTCTAATTTGCACAGATTAGAGAATAAGGTGGAGGATTATGTTAGACAATTGTCAAAAAGGTTAATGTGGGCTTGATGGGAGCAGAGTATCTACTTTTTCTGAAAGAAAATTAACAGCATAAAATTACCAGGGCCATGGAAGTGGTTCAAATTTAAGTTTACCATGTGCAGACCAATGCCTCGGAACAGATCTTGGGTGTTAATGTACTCGAGTGGATCCTCGGCATTATTGCGCTTGAGTGAATCCTCAGTGTTAATGTGCTCGAGTGGATCTGGAGTTTAACATTTCTGAGTGGATGCTGGGAGCCAGTGTGCCCAAGTACATTCTGAATGTTAATGTGATGGGCAGGACCCATGAGATATAGCTGTGTAGTGGACACGGCGTGTTAATGTGACTAATGGGACTGTCCGCCCAATCCTTACTGAAAGCATTTCCCAGGTTCAGCTTGTTGATTGTGTTAATAAATGGTCCCTTCAGCGCTCAGCTGAAGTTGGGGCTGAGATTTGTGTTTAAGTCCTTGATAGCTTTTGAAGAAACTAATATATTACGGTTAATAGAATGTCATAGAGCCATAGAGTCCTACAGCTCAGAGACAGACCCTTTAGCCCAAATGGTCCATGCTGACCAAAATGTCCGCCCACAAATTTCACTTTAACTGGCCCATATCCTTGTAAACTTTTCCTATCTATGTATTTGTCCAAACATCTTTTAAATGTTGATAATGTACCCCTCTCAACTACTTCCACTGGCAGCTCATTCTATATGCATACCATCCTCTGTGTAAAAAAGTTGCCCCTCAGGTTCCTATGTGTTCTTTCCCCTCTTACCTTCAACTGATGCCCTCTGGTCTGCCAATCCCTGATCCTGGGGAAAAAGGGTAGGACACATACCTGAAACCAGAAAAGTCAACAAGTATCTTTTAACAATCATGATTGTTTCAAAAACATTTCTTGTAGTAGTTGTTTCAAGAAAAAAAAGCTTAGTGGTAGAAAAGTCATTTTATTACAAGATATAGATTGCCAAATACAATCAGATCAAAGTTCAAATAGCTCGTCACAAGTATTCAAAGCAATTAATGAATAATTTGGAAAGAAAACAATTTAGAATTTTTGCTTTGGAAGGATAGCATTGATTTTGAAAGTGAATTTTGCAGCAGAAAGACTGAGATTTGAGTAGAGGAGGATGCTGAGGTTGCCATCTCTTTGAGGTATGTAAAACTTTGAGAGACAAGGGCAGTGTAGATCATGATGATCTCTTCCCAATGGCTGATGTGTCTAACACCAGAGGGCATAAATTTAAGTAGCTTGGAGGAGATTAGAGAAAATATTTTTTCACCCAGAGGGTTTTAGAAATTTGGAACATGCTGCCTGAGAGTGTAGTGGAGGCAGGTACTCTCACAATATTTAAAAAGCACCCAGATTAGCAATTAAAATGCCAGGACATAATGGAAGAAGGACGAGGAGAACTGATCAAACACAACATCTCCAGACACACAAACACGGTCACCATACACAACATGAGAGATGACCACACTGAAACTATAAAAGAAATACTGAAAACAACAAATGTCAGAGATCACAACAGGTGAGACAGCATCCATGGAAACGGGGCAAGCTAACATTTTGAGTCTAGATGACTCTTCTTCAGAGCTGATGAGGAGTCATTTAGATTTGAACAGTAGCTTGCTCTCTCTCCATGGATGCTGTCTGGCTTGCTGTGATCTCCAACGTTTGTTGTTTTCAGTACCGATTCCAGCATCTGCAGTAATTTGCTCTTACAATAAACGCAAGACTTGGGGAACACTTGGCAGAGGTAGCACGTTGGTAGTCACACATATTCTATGAATGAGCCTACCACCCAGAAAGCACTTCCCTGTAGCTTCATACTTCAGGATTTGACTTCAAAAATGCTAAAACATTCTAAAATCATGAATTCCAAGTACTCCAAGATATAGTTAACAACTTAGAATGGTATTGAAATAGCACACTGCCGGTTGCGAATTGGCATAGAAATTTGTGGAGCACAGTTGCTAGTAATTAAGCCATACAAAGAAGGTTAGCACAGTTCCAGTGTGAGGAGGAAATTCAGATTAATGAGGTATTCTCTATTTTTAAGATTCGGCAGCTAGATTTCAAGGTGCAACAGTTTTGCCCCATGTCAGAAAACTGTAAGTTTGTGATCCAATTGAAATACCCCATCACAAAGTTCTGTGCCGATACTCATGTGTCAGTCACAAGGGAGTGCTGCACTGTCAAAGTGCTATCTTCCAGATGAGGCATTCAACTGAAGGCACATTTCTGTCTCTCAGGCAGACATATGGCAATTATTGCATTGTTTTGAGAAAAAGATCAACTATTGTCCTGGCAAGTCATCCTTTAGCCTGAAGAGAAGGCCTTGTTCAAAAAGGGGAGAGGCCAAAAAAAAACAGAAACTATAGGCCAGTTAACTGAACATCTATCTTTGGGTAAGTGTCAGAGTATTATAAAGGATGTAACAGCAGAACATTCAGAAATACTTAACATCATCAAATAGAGACAGTATGGCTTCTTGAAGGAGAAATATTGCTGGGTGAATTTATTAAAAATCTTTGAGTAGGTAACAAGCAGGGTAGACAAAGGGGCACAAATATATATAATGTATTTGGATTTCCAAAAGGCACTCAATAAGATACCATACATTAGGCTACTTAATTAGATAAAAACTCATGGTGATGGGGTGGTATATTAGGATGGATAGACGATTGGTTAATGAATGGAAAACAGATAAGGGGAGCATTTTCAGGATGGCAACATGCAACTGGTCGTACACCACAGAGACTGGGTTGGGGCCATAGTTATTTGCAATGTATATTAACAAGTTGGCTGAGGAAAGTGAATACACTATAGCCATGTTTGAAGATGTGTTGACAAGGACACAAAGACTCTGCAGAAAGATATGGGCAGGTTAAGTAAGCTAAG
This sequence comes from Stegostoma tigrinum, assembly GCF_030684315.1. NCBI lineage: Eukaryota > Metazoa > Chordata > Chondrichthyes > Orectolobiformes > Stegostomatidae > Stegostoma > Stegostoma tigrinum. Next base: position 121,651,293 of record NC_081356.1, on the reverse strand, counting down.
GTTTTAGAGTAGATTTGTAGCTCGGGTTGTGGATGTTGTGGTGGGTTGCCTCACCGAGCTGGTTCGTTAGTTTGCAGATGTTTCATTACCCTGCTGGGTAACACCATCAGTGCAGCCTCCAATGAAGCGCCATTGTGTTTTCACACCTGGTATTTAAACTCTGGGGTCCATTGGAATTGGTTATCTAATTTCCAGTTTTAATTTGCAGTGGTGGATAGATAAGGTCTAAATCTATGTGAATCTTGATGGTTTTCGTGGTGGAGAACCAAGCCTCTAGAAATTCCCATGTTCATCTCTGTTTGGCCTGTCTTAGGATCTTGATGTTTTTCCAATCAAACTGGGTCGTTCTCCTTATCCATGTGAATGGAGACGAGTTAGTATCGGTCATGTCTTTTTATTGCTAGTTGGTGTGTAGGTACCCTTGTGGCCAGTTTCATTCCTGTCTGTCCAATGTACCATTTGTTACAGTCTTTGCATGAGATCTTGTATATCACGTTGGTTCTGTGCATAGTGGGTAAGGGGTCTTTGGTTCGAGTTAGTGGTTGGCATAGGGTTGACATAGGTTTGTGTGCGACTCTGATGCCCCATGGTCACAGGAGTCTTGTGGTCAGTTTAGATATGTTCTTGATACATGGTAATTTGACAAGTGTGTCAGGGTGTACTGTATCTTCCTGTTGTTGTTTGTGTGATAGGCATCGTCGGGTTCAGCTGTTGGGGAATCTATTGTCCTCGAATACTTGGTAGAGGTATTCTTCTTCATTTTGGCATAATTCTGGGTTGCTGCAGTGTGTTGTCACTCATTTAAGTAGTGTTTTTATGCAACTCCATTTGCGGGTGTTGGGATGGTTGCTGTTGAAATTCAGGGCTTGATCCATGTGTGTGGCCTTTCTGTGTATCATTGTCAGAAATTCCCCATTGGCCCTGCATTCTACAATGATGTCCAGGAGTGGGAGCTCTTTTCTTCTTCCCTGGTGAATTTGATGCCAGTGAGAGTGTTGTTTATAAGCTGTTGTGTCTCCACTAGTTTAGCCTGTTTGATGATGGCAAAAGTGTTGTCCATGTATCAGATCCATAGTTTAGGTTGGATGGGCGGAAGGGCTATGTGTTCAAATCTCTGCATCACTGCTTCTGCTATTAGTTCGGAGATAGGTGATCCCATGGGTGTCCTGTTGATTTGTTTATTGCAACAAAATTACAGGGCTTTTCTTTCTGTGCTGCAGATCTTTGACTATGACTCTATAAAATTCGTGAGGTTGATCCCAAGTATGGAGGGATTTTCTCGTAAGAAGAGGTTGAGTAGGTTCAGCTTATACTCACTGGAGTTGAAAAGAGTTATAAGTGGTTGTTGCATAGGCTGGGACTTCTTTTCTTGAAGCATAGGAAATTGAAGAGTGACCTTATAGGCATTTATAAAATCATGAGAGGCACAGATAAGGTGAATAGCAAAGGCCTTTTCCCTCGAGTGGAAAATCCAAAACTAGCATATTTTTAAGTCTACAGGGGAAAGAATTAAAAGGAACCTAAGGGGCAACTTTTACTCACAGAAGATGGTTCGTATGTGGAATGAACTGTGAGAGAAAATGGTAGATACAGGCACAGTTACGACATTTAAAAAACATTAGGACAGGAATATGAACAGGAAAGGTTTAGAGGGAAATGGGCCAAATGCAGGCAAGTGGGACTAGTTTAGTCTAGGAAACCTGGTCAGCATGGACAGATTGGACCGAAGGGTCTGTCTCTATGATGCTTGACTCTATGGCTCTTTAAGCATAAGAATAAGAATCAACCTTATTGAACCATATAAGATTCTTAGAGGCCTTGGCAGGGTACAGAGGGTATTCTCCCTCGTGGGACTGTCAAAGACAAGAGGGTGTAATCTCAGATTACCCATTTAAAATAGGATTGAGAACGAATTCCTTCTCTAAAGGCGTTATGAAACTAGGGAATTATTTAACACAGAGGACAGTGAGACTGTGTTGTTAATTATAATCAAAGCTGAGTTAGAGACACTTTTAATCAATAAGGGAATCATGGGTTATGGAGATAGGCAGTAAAGTGGAATTGGGGATTGTCAGATCAGACATAATCTCATTGAATGAGGGAAGAGATTTAACGGGCTGAAATACTGTTCCTATGTTTTATGGTGTTACAGTCAGACAGGTGTTTTATGGGGATCTGCGTTTAGATCCTCAAGATGCTTTATTCATGTAATGACCCAACCTTATAAACAAATTGTGAGATTGCAATGCTGAGGAGAACAGCATTGACGCATTTAGGGGAAATTAAATATGGGCACAATGAAGAACATAATAGAATGTTATACCCATTGAATTAGATTGACTAATTTGCCAGAAGGGCTTTGTGTAGCATTAACACCAGAATAGTCCAATTGGACAGAATGGCTTGTTTCTATGAGATAAGCTCAATGTAATTCTATATCACTGAAAGTTTGCTGAGGCGAGACTGAAACTGTAAGATGCACAGCCCAGTCCATACTTGGAACATTGTATACAAGCCTAGTTGGCAGATTATAAGTAATGTGGACAGTTTTAAGAAAATGCAGAGCAGATACTCGACTGACAGGATTATGGTAAATAACCTCAGAGGCAATGTAAAACTAACCAAACAGGAGAAATGTTTTAGGTATCAGCCTATGAAGTATGACAAAGAAGCCTGGGTTCACGTCCCAGAAATGTGTTGTTATGTATCTAAACATCATGACTAGAAGACACCATAAAGTCTGACTTGTGATAAACAGAATAAATCTTAAATATTACTTAAAAGAAGGTTAAGATAAAGTGTACTCAGAACAGTCCTCCTTTTTCCTCGAGTTAAATTCTGCTATCAGTACAAAGAAGACACTCTGCCATTATAAGCTAGCTGAAAGATCACAACAATCAACAATTTTTATTTAGCATTTATTTCAAGAATATAGAACAGAGATTGTAAGTACAAACGACATGTGGGGACATGTAGTTAGCACTGTCAGTTGTAGGGACGGCACAGCAGAAGATTTATTACTGCTCCCTCACCCTTCCTGACCCAGGTAAAAATTAATGTGAACAGTTACTTTTATTAACAAGCAAGCGATGTCCAATCTTGGGAAATTACATCACTTTTCTGAAAATCTAATTGAAACATTACATACTCTGTTTTCTGCGGGCGTACATCACCAGGGTATCCCGAACTGACAGAAGGAATTGTAAGCATTATGACAATGAGAAATGGGGAATTGATGGCCTTGGGATATTATTGCTGGACTGTTCATCCAGAGACCCAGGTTCAAATCCTCCATGGAGTGGAGTTTGAACATAGAACATAGAACATAGAACATTACAGCACAGTACAGGCCCTTCAGCCCTCAATGTTCTGCCGACCTGTCATACCGATCTCAAGCCCATCTAACCTACACTATTCCATGTACGTCCATGTGCTTGTCCAATGACGACTTAAATGTACCTAAAGTTGCCGAATCTACTACCGTTGCAGGCAAAGTGTTCCATTCCCTTACTACTCTCTGAGTAAAGAAACTACCTCTGACATCTGTCCTATATCTTTCACACCTCAATTTAAAGCTATGCCCCCTCGTGCTCGCCGTCACCATCCTAGGAAAAAGGCTGTCTCTATCTACCTTGTCTAACCCTCTGATTATTTTATATGTTTCAATTAAGTCACCTCTCAACCTTCTTGTCTCTAATGAAAACAGCCTCAAGTCCCTCAGCCTTTCCTCGTAAGACCTTCCCTCCATACCAGACAACATCCTAGTAAATCTCCTCTGCACCCTTTCCAAAGCTTCTACATCCTTCTTATAATGAAGTGACCAGAACTGGACACAATACTCCAAGTGCGGCCGCACCAGAGTTTTGTACAGCTTCACCATAACCTCTTGGTTCCAGAACTCGATTCCTCGATTAATAAAAGCTAAAACACTGTATGCCTTCTTAACAGCCATGTCAACCTGGGTGGCAACTTTCAAGGATCTGTGTACATGGACACCGAGATCTCACTGCTCATCTACACTGCTAAGAATCTTACCATTAGCCCCGTACTTTGCCTTCTGGTTACTCCTACCAAAGTGCATCACCTCACACTTGTCTGCATTAAACTCCATTTGCCACCTCTCAGCCCAGCTCTGCAGCTTATCTATGTCTCTCTGCAACCTACAGCATCCTTCATCACTATCCACAACTCCACTGACCTTAGTGTTGTCTGCAAATTTACTAACCCATCCTTCTACGCCCTCATCCAGGTCATTTATAAAAATGACAAACAGCAGTGGACCCAACACCGACCCTTGCGGTACACCACTAGTAACTGGTCTCCAGGATGAACATTTCCCATCAACTACCACCCTCTGTCTACTTTCAGCAAGCCAATTTCTGACCCAAACTGCTATATCTCCCACAATTTCATTCCTCCTCGTTTTGTACAATAGCCTTTTGTGGGGAACCTTATCGAACGCCTTGCTGAAATTCATATACACAACATCAACCGGTTTATTCTCATCTACCTGTCTGGTCACCTTCTCAAAGAACTCAATCAGGTTTGTGAGGCACGACCTTCCCTTCACAAAACCTTGCTTACTATCCCTAATCAAATTATTCTTTTCTAGATGTTTAGAAATCCTATCCCTTATAACCTTTTCCAACACTTTACCAGCAACTGAGGTAAGGCTCACTGGTCTATAATTACCAGGGGTGTCTCTACTCCCCTTCTTGAATAGGGGAACCACATTTGCTATCCTCCAGTCATCTGGCACTATTCCTGTAGACAATGATGAGTTAAAGATCAATGCCAAAGGCTCGGCAATCTCCTCCCTGGCTTCCCAGAGGATCCGAGGATAAATCCCATCCGGCCCAGGGGACTTATCTATCTTCACCTTCTGAAGGATTTCGAATACCTCTTCCGAGTGAACCTCAATCCCACCTAGTCTAGTAGCCTGTATCTCAGTATTCTCCTTGACAACATTGTCATTTTCTAGAGTGAATACTGTTGAAAAATATTCATTTAGCGCTTCCCCTATCTCATCTGACTCCACACACAACTTACCACTACTGTCCTTGATTGGGCCTAATCTTACTTTTGTCATTCTTTTATTCCTTAAATACCTATAGAAAGCCTTAGGGTTTACCCTGATCCTATCCACCAACAACTTCTCATGCCTCCTCCTGGCTCTTCTGAGCTCTCTCTTTAGGAAATTCAATAATAAAAAAAATGGAATTAAGAGCCTAATGACAATGAATAATTGTCAAGAAAAACCCATCTGGATAACTAATGTCCTTTAGAGAAGGAAATTGTCATTGTTACTTGGTCTGGCCTACATGTGATTCTAGACCCATAGCAATGTGGTTGACTCTTGATTGCCCTCTGGGTAATTAAGGATGGGCAATAAGTGCTGATATAGCCAGTGATACTGATATCACATGAATGAAGTTTAAAAACAGCTTGACTTTTTATATGAGATTTCTAAAATGTTTTGCTCAACATGTTTTTTTTTAAATTGGTGACTTCTTTTAACATAAAGCAGAAATGGCTATGTGAGTATCTATAGGGAGAAGCTGAATAGGTTGGGGCCACTTTCCCTGGAGCATCGGAGCCTCGGGACGGTGACCTTATAGAGGCTTATAAAATCATGAGGATAAGATTAATAACAGACATCAATTTCCCAGGGTAGCAGAGCCCAAAATGAGAGGACATAGGTTTAAGGTGAGAGGGGAAAGATTTAAAAGGGAATTAAGTGGCAACTTTATACACAGAGGGTGGTACGTGCATGGAATGATCTGCCAGCAGAAGAGATGGAACCTGGTACAACTACAACATTTGAAAAACATGTGGATGGGTATATGGATAGGAAGGGTTTAGAGGGATACAGGCCAAATGCTGCAAATGAGACTCGATTAATTTAGCACATCTGCTTGGCATGGACGAGTTGGATTGAAGGGTCTGTTTCCATGCTGTACAGTTCTATGACGCTATGACTCAGTAGTAGTACAGAACTTGAATATATTGAAGATTTTCACTTACCCTGATAAGGACAAACTCAATCCCACTGAATTTCAAGAGTTTACAAACTTGTATACTAAAGCGGGATCGTTACTATTAGTTAGCAAGTTGATTGTGATTCATTGAGTTGAAACTGTGAAGCATCTGGAAACTACAGGGTTCTAAGAGTTTGGGTAATTTAAAAAAGGAGCAGGAATTGAATATATTTGTTTAGTTTTCAGAGAAAAAATCCCTACATGGTGATTTAAGTTGCTTCTAGCAAGTATAATTAAGTTATGTTACAAGCTTGTAGGGCCAATTTAAATCTTAACATAGTTGGCATCGACCAAAAGGCTAGAGAAATGATGATCCAATAATCCAAAACATCAGGAGAATGTTCTGGTCACAAGGATTGAAATTCACTATGGCAGATGGTGAAATTTGAATTGAATGTAAAAAAAAGTTGATTGCTGTGATCACCCAGCTAGTTCACTAATGGCAGAGTGTCTTTTTTGCACTGATGGCAGGATCTAATTCAAGGAAAAAGGAAGAGGTGTTGATTGTCTTGAGAAGCAATAAGATTGACAAGTCCCCATGGATGGGACCAATTCCAGAACTCTGAGGAAGTCAAGTTAGGAAATTGCTAGGTACTTGTACAAAATATTTCTCTCCTCCTTAGTCACAGGAGAGGTCCCAGAGGACTGGAGAATAGCCAATTTTGTTTCATTGAAATAATCCAAGAAATTACAGTCCCAGTGAGCCTTATGCCAGTGGTGTGGAATTTATTGGAGAACATTCTTAGGGACAAAATTTACTTACATTTGGAAATATACGGACTTACTGGCAACTGGCAGTGTCTACATGGACTTTAGCAAGGCCTTTGACAAGATCCCTCATGGCAGGCAAAGTTGAAGTCACATGAGATCCATGATGAGCTAGTAAAATAGATATAGAACTAATTTAGTCACAGAGACAGACAGTAACAGTTGAAGGTGATGATGATGAGAAATCTGCGACCAGTGTAATTCTGCGCGGATCATTGCTGGGACCCCTTTTGTTTGTAATATATAAAATGATGTGAAGGAGAAACTGTGTGGTTGAATGAGTAAAATTTGCAGATGACACAAGATTGAGGAGCTGGAGACAGTGAGGAGGATTGACTGAGGGTTCAGCAGGATATAGGCAGACTGGAGACTTGGGCGGAGAAATCGCAGATAGAATTTAATTCAAACAAATGCAAGTTGATGCATTTTGTAAGGTCTAATGCAGGAGGGAAATATACAGTAAATGGCAGAACACTTGGTAACATCAAGACACAGAGGGTTTAAGGTGTACAGGTACACATTTCTCTGAAAGTGGCAATACAACTGGATAATGTTGTTGAGAGGTATATGGCATGCTTGCCTTCATCGGTCAGGACATAGAGTATTGTTGTCTCGTCAACTCCAACCAGAATGTTACAAATGAATTTGCCCAGGTGTGCCACAACACCGATGTGGTCAAATCACTATGAACACAAGACAATACCAATGTAAAGAAAACTTCATTGGGAAGCTGTATTAATAAACTTGAACACTAAACAATACTATTTCAAGTCCTATTCAACCCCTTAAACTTACCATACTTCTTTGAGTCTCAAGTAGATTTATGCAGTCTCTCTCTCTCTCTCTCTTTCTCTCTCTATCTCTATCTCTCGCTCCATCTCCCTCCCACAGTCAGCTGATCTCGGTCTTTTGCCATTCTGGTCTCCTCAGAAGGTCTCCAGAAAGTCCAAGAGATTGGTCTGCAGTTGAACCCTGTTTATATACTTTTCTGAATGCTTTTTTTGGAACTTTCTATGGTTCTGGCCATTCAGGGAGATTCTCTTAATGGTTTGAGACATTGTAAATTACTTGGTAGCTTGCTATTTGTTTCTTTGCACGGAAAGACCCAATGCCTTTCTGTCTGTGCCCTCCTTTATTTAGTTGGTAAGTTGTTGGGGTTATGTTGTCCAGGATAACTGTTACTTTTTACATTATGCTAATTTCATTAGCATCTGGCTGTTGTGTTTGCACTGTGTCTAGTGTCTTCGTTTTTGTGACTTCAGAGTTTTACTTGGCCAATGTACCCAGCATTCCTTGCTATTTGGCCAAGTTAGCAATCTATGACTGTTTTAGCAGCCAAGAGGCTGCTACAATATTAAAAATTGGCAAATCATATTGCAAATGTGTAGAATTTTAGCTGGGACACATGGGAATATTGTGTACAGTTCTGGCCACACAGCTACCAGAAGGATGTGAAGATTTTGAAGAGGGTACAGGAAAGGTTTTCAGGCTGTTGCCTGGTTTGGAGGTATTTGCTATGAGGAGAGATTGGACAAACTTGGTTTGTATTCACTTGATCTTAGGAGTCTGAGGAGCAACCTAACGGAAATTTACAAAATTATGAGCAGCATGGTTACAACAGATAGTCAGAGTCTTTTTTTTGTTTCCCACGGTAGAAATGCCAATTATTAAGGGACATATGTTTAAGGTAAACAGGGGAAAGCTTAAGTTTTTTTTACATAGTGGGTGGTAACCTGGAATGCACTTCCAGAGGAGATAATAAAACAGATACAGTAGCAACATTTAAAAGGTATCTTGACTAATACATGGATACACAGAGAATAGAGGGATACAGCCTGTGTCGAGGCAAAAGGTTTTTAGTTTACAAAGGCATTATGTTTTGCACAGGCTTGATGAGCCAAAGATAATGGGGACTGCAGATGCTGGAGATTCCAAGATAATAAAATGTGAGGCTGGATGAACACAGCAGGCCAAGCAGCATCTCAGGAGCACAAAAGCTGACGTTTCGGGCCTAGACCGAAACGTCAGCTTTTGTGCTCCTGAGATGCTGCTTGGCCTGCTGTGTTCATCCAGCCTCACATTTTATTATCTTGATGAGCCAAAGGGCTTGTTCCTGTACTGTATTGTTCTTTGTTCTCTGTTCTTGCATATCACTGCAGAGTGGAAGGAGGAACATTTTCCTTAATCTCTTGTTCAATTTCTGCTGATAGCAATGTTCTGTTATACTCCAGAGTAAGCTGCCTGAAAGTGTGGTGGAACCATGTTCAGTCGCAACTTTTAGAAGAGACTTGGATATATTAGATAAAACGAGAAATTTGCAGGGAAACTTCAACAGAGTGAGACAAACCAAGATGCCTTCAAGGGATGGGGGCATCACTGATTGGGTCGGCATTTATTGCTCATCTTTAGTTGCCTTTGAGAAAGTGGTAGTGAGGTGGCTTCTTGAACGGCTGAGGTTCGTGTGCTGTAGGTTCACCCACAAAGCCATTGGTGAGGGAGTTCCCGGACTTTGATCCAGTGTCACTGAAAGGAACAGCAATAGTCAGGATGGTGATTGGCTTGGGGAGTAACTTTCAGGCAGTAATGTTTCCATGTATCTGGTGCCCCTGCCCTTCGAGATGATCGTGTCATGCATCTACAAGGTTCTGTCTCAAAAGCCTTGGATAGCTCAAAGTGCCAGAACAGGAAAGAGGGCTGATTACTCAATTAAAAAAATACTTCCGTGATTTTCCTTCCATTTAATGAGAGTGACATGTGTTTTTCTTTCCATCCTTACTGGGTGTCATAAATTTAACACAAATTTAGCACATTTACGCTGGATCTGTAAAAAGCGTAGGTTTGATTTATTTGAAAATCACCAACAAGTTTACTTAGCAAGTTTGCTGATCACCTGCACTTTGAAAACATCTTGCAACAACATCGTTCAGCTAAACTGCTGCTGCTGTTTGGAGTCCTCATGGCTACATGGTCATGTGTAGTCCCTGGTCCTTCGTTTATTCTCATGTTCAGCTTTTCAAACAGTGACACAGCCCAATCCATTGGATAATATGATGCCTGGTTTTGAAGATGATCAGTTTCAGGAATGAAAATCTTGTAAAGTGAATGAACAATCAAGAAAGATAACGAGAGCTGAGAATAGCAGATACGAGCCTCAAAAGACAGATTTACATGTTATAATAAAAGTAAAACCTAGAACAGTGAAGAATGCAGCTCAATACCTCACAAATTGGAAAGCACAGAACATAACCCAGTGTGAATCATTGATGTAAACTCCAGATACAAAGTAGAAGAGAAATAATTGTGTCGTACAAATTGACTATATCACTGAACACTCAGATTATTGCATAACTCGTACTTGACACAAGGTGCATGGAAAATAGCTAAAGTGATTGAGGAGAAGATGATGTGAAAATAATGCTGTGTAGTCAAAGAACGCTTCATCAGTTATTTTATTAATAATTAGGTGACTCACGAATAATGAGATAGTTGTTTAAGGATGCAAAACTAGTTTGTTTTGGCTTGGTTTTCAGTTTAATGTATGCAGCACATATGTGTGTATTTATACCCCCAAAGGGATAATCCTGTAAAACAACAGCATTCAATAAAATGGTTTACTCATGGCAATTTACAAATTATAAACTCTCTTCATAGAATGACATAGTACAGAAGGAGACCACTAATACAAAATTGGTAGGAGACTGAGGGTGGTGGAGGAGGTTTGCTTTTTGGACTGCAGGCCTGTGCCACGAAGATCGGTGCTGGGTCCCCTGCTTTTTGTCATTCATATAAATAATTTGGATGTGAAGAAGATGAGGTACGATCAGTAAGCTTGCAAGCGACACCAACATTGGTGATGTGGCGAGCAGTAAAGAAGGCTACCTCAGAGTACAACAGAACCTTGATCACAAAGTGTGGATCAGATGGGCCAATGGGCCGAGGACTGGCAGATGGACTTTAATTTAGATAAATTTAAGGCGTTACATTTTGGAAAGGCAAATCAGCGCAGGGTTTATATACGGAAACTGTCATCATTACATGGTCTGGCCTACATGAGGCACCAGAGCCACAGCAATGTGGTTAACTGTAAACTGCCCTCTGAGATAGCTCAGCAAACCACTCAGTTGTATAAATCACTAGAAAGTTTTGTCAAGTGAATGAAACCAGCCACATCACCCAGAATCCATGAAGGCACCACAGGCAACAACAGCAAGCACAGCCCTGCTGACCCTGCAAAGTCCTCCTCACCAACATCTGGGGACTAGAGCCAAAATTGGGAGCGCTGTCTCACAGCAACAGCCTGACATAGTCATACTCATCATGTTCTACCTTATTGATCATGTCCCAAACATTACCAACTCCATCTCTGGTCATGTCCTGTCTCACTGGCTGGACAAGCCTGGCAGAGGTGGTGGCACTTTGATGTACAGTTGGGATGGAGTTGCCCATAATGAATCCTCAACACTGAGTCCAGATCCCACAGTTTCATGGCATCAGGCGAAAACCATTCACCAACAGAAGCTCCTCCCTCACTTGAGCTTATGGATCACTTCCGGTTTGAACAACACTTGGTGGAAGTACTGAGGGTGGCAAGAGCACAGAATAGTCTCTGGGTGCAGAATTTTATTGTGCAACACCAAGAGCAAATTGATAACATCTCTACATATCAAGTTGGTCGTGTCCGAAAGGGCATGGCTACTGAACAGGTCTGTCGCAGGTAGTGAGGGGACCAATGAGAGGGAAGAACAAACTTGGCCTCATCATTACTAACTTTCATGTCTAAAGTAGCATCATGAATAGTGGCTGCACAGACCTTCAGGTGATAGCACCCATTTTCACATGGACATTGCCTCCATCATGCTACATGTTACAAAGAGGAGTGTACATTTTAAAAATCTAGGAAATCAAGAATAGGCATCCTTGAGGTATCATTGGCCACTGACAGAAGCAGAACTATTCTCCAGGGAGAATGATTGCCTTTGATATCAAGGCTGCGTTTGATCAAATGTAGAATCATGGAGTCCGAGCAAAACTGGAGTCAAATGGGAATTAGGAGAAAAAGCCTCTGCTGGTTGGGTTAATATCTATCACAAGGGAAGATAGCTATGGTTGTTGGTGATCTATCATTCCAATTCCAAGACATGTCTGCAGTTATTCTTCAGACTAATGTCATACATCTCACCATTACAATTCCAAAAGTGCTTGTTTCTTAATGATTAGACAACTTCCAGCACCATTCACTATTCTTGAAATAGTGAAGCAGTCCATGTCCAAATGAAGCAAGACCTAGACAATATCTACATTTGAGCGAACAAATGATGTGTCATTTATGCTACACAAGAGCCAGGAAATGGCCATCACCAACAAGAGAGAATGAGGCCATCATTCCTTGACATTCAATGACATAACCATTACTGAATCCCCCATTATCAACATCCTGGGGGTTTCCATTGACCAGAAACTGAACTGGATTTTCATATAAATACAGTGGCTGTAAGAGTGTGTCAGAGGCTAGGAATCCTGCAGCAAGTAACGTACCTCCTAACTCCCCAAAGTCTGTCCACCATTTACAAAGCACAAGTCAGGAGTGTGATGGAATACTCTTTACTTGCCTGGATGGATACAGCTACAACAACACTCAAAAAGCTCAACACCATCCAGGAAAAGTAAGCCCACTTACTTGCCTCACATTCACAAACATCCACTCCCTCACCACTGACACTCAGACGGAGCAGTGTGTACCATTTACAATCCTCAAGGCAGAAATTCACCAAGCCTCCTTCAACAGCACCTTCCAAATCCATGACCAGTACCATCTAGGAGGCCAAGGGGAGGAGATACATGAGAAGAACTGGCAAGTATCCCATCAGGCCACTCACCATTCTGCCCTGGAAATATATTGCCAATCCTTCACTGTTGCTGAGTCAAAATTCTGGAACTTGGTCATTGATAGAATTGTGGGTCAACTTGGATTTCAGCAGTTCAAGAAGCTAGCTCACCATTATATTCTCAAGAGTAACCAAGGATGGGCGATAAATGCTGGCCCAACCAGGGTCGCCCATGTCCCTTATGAAAAACGATTGACACTAGGTGATTCATGAGACCAGTCCAGAGCGACTCACCCTCCCACTTCAAAATCTTATTTAACAAAACTTTGAGTTTTTTGATCATCCACTCACAGGTTGAGGGCATTGCTGCCTAGGCCAAAATTTACCACCCATCTCTAATTCCCCGGGGGGTAGTTAAAAGTCAACCATAGTGCTGTTTGTTTGGAGTCACATGGAGGCCAGACCATGTAAGAAAGGCAGTTTCATTCTCTAAATGGTATTAGTGAAGTCGATGGTTTTTCCCCCACTAGTTGGCAGTAGTTCCACAATCATCATCAGACTCTTAATTCCATGTTTTTTTCTTTAAATTGAATTCAAATCCAATGGCTGCTGCATTTGAACCTGGGTCACTGGATTAACAGTGATAGTGCCGGGAGGCCATCATCTCTCCAGCAAGCAAAAACAACCAAGAATTTTGACATAAAAAAGTATTGCAATACTCCTCACACTGGGGAATGTAGTTAGTGACCAGCTTGAGAGGAGGGTTAGGCTGGGTGACCAAGACATGGGCAGGGAAGTATATTTGAAAGATATTTCTGAAACCATATGGAAGTGCAAGGTAGATGTGTTTCATGCTATGTGCATGGATCCAAGACAGCTGATTATTCTATAATCAAAGGAAGTGTAGCTGGGGAAGGCAGCATAGTGACAGACAGCACAGAGTGGTGTAATGGGGAAGAACCAAAGAAAGCTAGGATTTTCTCTTTTGTTTGGTCATGAGATGTGTAATGCCAGTAACAATCGCCAGCAGACACTGCCCATCTGTTATTGCCTCTGAGAAGGTGATGGCAAGGGCTTTTGTTTCGACCACTTAAGTCTGTGTCAATGATAGTAGAATCAGAGAAGTGTTGCACATATGTTTTCCTGCAGGGTTGCGAACCAGGCATGGGAAAACAGCATGGACTTGGCAATCAAACCTACCATTTTGAATTTGATACTTTAAATAACAGGGTAGCAAAGGAGGCTGACAAGGGCAAATATGATAAGTGAATAGGATTTCGCATTGAATAGAAAGCAGTAGATGTTTTGCTGTTTACGTAGAGTGGATCTTAGAAGGCCAACGAGGAAATGTACAGCCTGAAAGCAACAAAGTCTATTGCATTTTAAGTTCATTCATGGGATGTAGTCATTGCAAGTAATGCCAGCATCTATTATCTATCCCAAATTGATGAATTAATAGTTTCACCATCTCACTGTGTTGGCTAGGAACTCCTGGTTGAGGGATGAGTACGGATTCAGCATGGGACTCGGTGTTGGCAAGGTGGATCCTATGCCAAAGAGATGTGCCTAATGAGCAGCGACTACTACGTTGATGAGCCTGGCACAGACAGCACTGGTATGGTTGGTGAGTGGACTCAGGGCTCATGCCTTAATATAGTTTCCCAATCTCTGGATGGAAACTGGACAATGACAATTCCTGACATGAAAGTCAGAGTGGTTACCTGTGAGCCCTGCTCATTGTTTGTTCTTCCAGAACAACATCGTAGACATCCAGCACCAATATCTCATGGCACAATTCATAGGCAGTGCACACACACTGTAGCCATGGAGTTGGCCATCAAACATGGACCAGCAGACAACTATTATCATGATGGTACATCCCACGTCCACTTAGAGTTATAGAGTTGTACAGCACAGAAGCAGACCCTTCGGTCCAATTCATCCTGTCTTAAATTAATCTAGTCCTATTTGCCCGTGTTTGGCCATATCCCTCTCTACACCTTTCCGATTTATTTACGCATCCACTTCCCTTCTATGCTGCATGTTGGCACTCACCAGCTCCTTTCAGTGGAATGCTGCTGTGTGCAGGGTCAGGCACCATCTCATGGATTTGACAAGGCAGCATCTCAGGGTTTCTCACTTGTGTTCTTAGTACTCATTTACTTTGTGCTGAATTAATCACTCACAACATCCTTGCCTTATCCTTCCACACTTTGGCTCCTCAGCCAGAGCAGAACAGGTCACATTAATTCTATCTTCACTTGCTTTTTAGCCCATACATAAAGCCAGCCAGCTTGTCAGCAGAGATCAGTCAAAGGGGTGGACATAGAACATAGAACATAGAACAGTACAGCACAGAACAGGCCCTTCAGCCCACAATGTTGTGCCGACCATTGATCCTCATGTATGCACCCTCAAATTTCTGTGACCATATACATGTCCAGCAGTCTCTTAAATGACCCCAATGACTTTGCTTCCACAACTGCTGCTGGCAACGCATTCCATGCTCTCACAACTCTCTGCGTAAAGAACCTGCCTCTGACATCCCCTCTATACTTTCCACCAACCAGCTTAAAACTATGACCTCTCGTGCTAGCCATTTCTGCCCTGGGAAATAGTCTCTGGCTATCAAAGAGGGATTGGTTATCTCATTTGGCTGGATAGTTGGCTCATGAGTGATGCCAACAGCGTGGGTTCAATTCCTTTGCCCAGATTACCAAGTAGGTCTCTCCTTCTCAACCATGCTCTTTGTCTGAAGCATGGTGACTCTCAGGTTAAACCACTACTAACATTCTCTATGGAGGGTAGGCCAATGCCAACCTTATATTATTTTTGCTGCGTGCTTCTGGCAAACAGCCACATCTCAAAGCTTAAGGGGAGAAGACCCTAGTTAAGGAACACACTTTACATCCTTTATTAAATTAGGAGACTAAAACTTCACACTTATCTGAAATTTGGTCTAACCAAAGCCACATTTACCAAAAACATAGCATCCTTAATTTTACATTCAATTCCTCTCATAATGAAAGAAACTATTCCATTAGCCTTCTTGACTCCTGGATGTATCTGCATATGAACCTTATGTGACTTGGAAATTGAAACAAGAATGCCTCAGTTCATTAACATAGCTCCAATCCCTGACTAAACAGGTATGTACACAAATTGTATTAGAGATAATGGGAACTGCAGATGCTGGAGAATCCGAGATAACAAAGTGTGAAGCTGGATGAACACAGCAGGCCAAGCAGTATCTTAGGAGCAAATTTCCTGTTACCCACTGGTTTAAACTGAGTGTCAAACCAAGGTCAGAATTTTTTTGTTGAAGTGGGAATGGAACTGCTAAAGATTAAACAAATCAGACAGAGACTTGCTTTTGTTTTCTGCTTTATTGAAAACATTTTAATGGCATTCAAAGAAATTATTTTAAGATTCAAAAGTCTTTTACATCTGTCTACACCATGTACAATTATTCAGTTCAACAGCTACGTTAAAGCTGGTCTGTAATCCTCCAATTTTGCCTGCAAGAAAATCAACTTAAGCAAGTTAGGTCCCTTTGAAATCGACAACTTTAAGGGGTTTTCTAGTGGGGGTCCACAAGCACTGGAACTTGCCATTTCCAAGGCACTTCCCTTGAATTCAGCTGCACTGGGATTACCATGACACCCCAAAGTACACAGTCTACACTGCTGCAATACCAACCCTCCCTCTATCATAAGATCAGAAGTGGGGATGGTCACTGATGACTGCACAATATTCAGCTTCATTCATGACTCCTCAGATACTGAAGCAGTCCATTTTCAAATGCAACAGGTTTTGGACAATATCAAAGCTTGGGCTGACAAGTGGCAAGTAACATTTGCACCACAAAAATGACAAGTGATGACCATTTCCAACAATAGATTATCTAACGACCTCTCTGTGGCATTCAGTGGTGTTACCATCATTGAAACCCAACTATCAACATCAGTGGGATTACCATTGAATGGAATTTCACCCAGTCTTCTCATATAAACACAGTGCCTGCCAGAGAAGGTCAAAGGTTAGGAATACTGCAGTGAGTAACGCAACTCCTGCCTCTCCAAAACCTGTCAACCATATGGAAGATACAATTCAGGAATCTGAATGAAATGCTCACCACTTGCCTGGATGAGCACAACTCCAAAAACATTCAAGAGGTTTGGCATCATCCAGGACAAAGCAGCCCATTTGATTGGCACCACATCCACAAACATTCACTCCTTCCACCACTGACACTCAGTCGCATCACGTAGTCACAGAGTCAGAGAGATGTGCAGCATGGAAACAGACCGTTTGGTCCAACTCGTCCATGCTGACCAGATATCCTATATAGATCTAGTCCTATTTTCCAGCATTAGGCCCATATCCCTCTAAACCCTTCATATTCATATACCCATCCAGATACCTCTTAAATGTTGTAATCGTATGAGCCTCCACCACTTCCTCATTCCATATATACACCACCTTCGGTGTGAACATGTTGTCCCTTAGGTCCCTTGAAATCTTTTCCCTCTCACGTTAAATCCATGCCCTCTAGTTTTGGAGTCTACCATCTTGGGGAAAAGACTGTTATTCATCCTATCCATGCCCCTTATGATCTTATAAATCTGTATAAGGTCACCTCTCACCCTCTGACACTCCAGGGGAAAATAATCCCATCCTATTCAGCCTCTCCCTGTAGGTCGAACTCTCCAACCCTGACAACATCCTTGTAAATCTTTTCTGAACACTTTCTACTTTCACAAGCCCACCCTATAGGAGGAAGACCAGAATTGCACACAATTCTCCAAATGTTGCTGAACCTATGCCCTGTACAGCCACAACTTGACTTCCCAATCCCTATACTCAAGAAACGGTGCAATAAAGGAAAACATACCAAATGACTTCTTCACTAACTTGTCTACCTGCGACTCTACTTTCAAAGGAACTATGAACTTGTACTCCAAGGTCTCTTTGTTCAGCAACACTCCCCAGGACCTGCCCTGATTTGCCTTTCCAAAATGCAGCATCTCATATTTATCTTCATTAAACTCCATCTGCCTCTCCATGGCTCATTGGCCCATCAAGATGCCACTATACCCTGAGGCACCCCTTTAAGCTGTCCATGACACCTCCCGTTTTGGTGTCATCTGTGAACTTGCTAACTATACCTCGTCTGTCCACACACAAATTATTTACATAAATGATGAAACACAGTGGACCCAGCACCGATCCTTGTGGCACACTGCTGGTCACAGGCGTCCAGTCTGAAAAGCAATCCTCCACCACCACCCTCTGTCTGCTATTTTCAAGCCAGTTCTGTATCCAAATGACTATTTCTCATTGTATTCCATGTGATCTAACCGTACTAACCAGTCCACCATGAGGAACCCGGTCGAATGTCTTGCTGAACTCCAATTAAATCACATCCACTGCCCTGTCCTTATTCGTCCTCTTCATTACTTCGTCAAAAATCTCAATCAAGTTGGTGAGACACAATTTTCCATGCACAAAGCTATGCCGACTACCCTTAATCAGTCCTTGCCTTTTGAAATACGTGTAAATCCCGTCCCTCAGTATTCCCTTCAACAAATTGCCCACCACTGATGTCAGGCTCACCAATGTGCAGTTCCCTGGCTTTTCCTTACGACCTTCCTTAAATAGTGACATCATATTAGCCAACCTCCAGTCTTCCGGCACCTCACCTGTGGCTATCAATGAAACAAATACCTCAGCTAGGGGCTCAGCAATCTCTTCGCTTGCTTCCAACAGAGTTGTAGTATACACCTGATCAGGTCCCGAGTATTTATCCATCTTTACATGTTTTGAGATGTTCAGCACCTCCTCCTCTGTCAAGTTGATAATTTTCAAGATGTTGCTATTTATTTCTCCACACGCTCTATCTTCCACATCCTTCTCTACAGTAAACTCTGATGTAAAATATTTGTTTAGCGTCTGCCCCATTTCCTGTGGTTCCACATATCGGTGCCCTTGCTGATCATTAAGGGGCCCTATTCTCTCCCTAGTTACCCTTTCATCCTTAAGGTATTTGTAGAATCCCTTTAGATCTCCTGAACCCTATTTGCCAAAGCGATCTCATGACCTCTTTTTGCCCTGCTGATTTCTCTCTTAAGTATACTCCTACTGCCTTAATACTCTTCTAGGGATTCAGTCGATCCTAGCCGTCTATAGCTGACATATGCTTCCTTTTTATTCTTGACTAATATCTCAACTTCTTGAGTCATCCAGTATTTTCAACACCTACCAGCCTTGCCATCACCCTAACAGAAATATGCTGTTCCTGCCCTTCCTTATCTCATTTTTGAAGGCTTTCCATACTCCAGCTGTCCCTTTACGCGTGAACATCTGCGCCCAATTATTTTTTGAAAGTTGTTGCCGAATACCGTCAAAGTTGACCTTCCTCCAATTTAGAACTTTAAATTTTAGATCCAGTCTATTGCTTTCCATCACTATTTTAAAACTAATAGAATTATGATCACTGGCCCCAAACTGTCCCCCCTTACAAATGACACTTCAGTCACCTGCCCTCCTTTATTTCCCAAGAGTAGGTTGGGTTTTGCAAATTCTCTTGTAGGTACGTCTATGTAATGAATCAGAAAATTTTCTTGTGCACACTTAACAAATTCTTCGTCATCCAAGCCCTTAACACTATGGCAGCCCCAGTCAATGTTTGGAAAATTAAATTCCCTCCCATAACCACCCTATTAGTCTTACAGATAACCGAGATCTCCTTACAAAGTTGTTTCTCAATTTCCCACTGACTAATTCAGGGTCTATAACACAAACTCATTCTTATTTCTCAGTTTCACCCAAATAACTTCCTGGACATTTTCCCAGGAATATTCTCCCTAAGTACAACAGTAATGTTATCCTTAATCAAAAATGCCACATCCCCCTTCTCTAAATTCCTTTTCTATCCTTCCTATAGCATCTATAGCCTGGAACATTAAGCTGCCAGTCCTGTCCTTCCCTGAGCCATGTTTTTGTAATTGCTATGATATTAACAGTCCCATATTCCCAACCATGGCATGAATTCAAATTCATACCTTTTAGGTCTCTTGCACTGTAATAAATGCAGTGTCATTTATCAGTCCTACCTTGTTCTCTGCATTGTTCCTGCCTGTCCTGACTGTTTGACTTACTCTTTTCCCTACTATATCAGTGTCAGTCTGATAGCTTCCTCACTAGCTCATGAATCTCCCTACCACCATACACACCCAACCCACTGCCCATCTTATTATTTTAAATCCTTCTGAGAAGCTCTAGCAAATCACCCTACCAGTATAAGAAGTCCCTTCCAATTTAGGTGCAATCTATCTTTCTTATATAGGCCACTTCCTCCCAACAAGAGATTCCAAAGATCCAAAAACGTGGATACTTCGCCCCTGCACCATCTCCTCTGCCACACATTCATCTGCTCTACCCCTACTATTTCTAGCCTCACTCCTGCACCTATTGTCTAGTGTCTATTGTCTACCCATGAGAAGTTCCTTTTTAAATTCCTGCCTAACTTTCTATATTGTCTCCTCAGAATCTTGTCCTTATCTCTTCCTCTCTCCTTAGTTCCAATGTGAGGAATCTGTTGATCCCTCTTACTTTTGAGAATATTCTGCACCCTCTCCGAGATATCCTTGATCCTGGCAACAGGAAGGCAACACAGCATTCTGATTTCTCACTGTCAGCTGCAGAAACATCAGTCTGTGCCTCTGACTATAGAGCCCTGCAACACAATCGATCGCTTTGAACTTGGCAGATCCCTTATTACGTTAGAGCTGGTCTTGTTACCAGAAACTGGGCTGTCAGTGCTACATCCTCCTGTGAGTCCATCACACCTTGCATTTTCAAAAACAGCGTACTTGTTTGAGATGTAGGGGGAATAGCCACAAGTAACTCCTGCAGTACCTGCCTCCATCACTTACCTTTCAGGGCGATCACCCATCTACCTGACTGTATCTTCAGTTTATCTCCTTCCCTACAACTGTCATCCATCACACCCCTCAGCTCCTGTAAATTTCTCATTGACTCTAACCACCACTCCAACTGATTCACGCAACAGCTTATAAAACAATAATTACTGCTCCTAGAAGGAGGGAATTAGGTCCACCACTGAAAATACTTCAAAAAAGGACCAGCTCCTATCTACAAGGAAATTCACCAAGATCCTTCCACAGCACCTTCCACAACAATGGTTGCTTCCATCAGAAGGACAGGGGCAGCAGATACACAGAAACACCAGCACCTGAAAGTTCCCCTCCAAGCCACTCACCATCCTGACTTGGAAGTATAACACTGTACGTTCATTGTAACTGGGTCAAAATGCTGGAATTCCTTCCCTAGTGGCATTGTGGGTCAATCCATAGCATGTGGGCTACAGCATTTAGGAAGGAAGCTCATCACGACCTTCTCAAGGACAACTAGAACTGGATGGAAGAAGCTGGCCAGCCAGCAACACCCACATCCTGTACATAAATTTAAAAAAAGCTATCTGGTCAATGGAATATCTAAGCTGATGCCAACTACAACAATCTAACCTGTAACTAGTTGCTAACATGAATTGGACAAGTTCTTCTAGTTAGATGAGGAATTAGATTTCCTCTGCAACACCATGTCAAGCTCGCTAGTTTCCCACACCTCAAGTCTCCTACACTAATGCAGTAACCTTCATTATGACTGATTGCCGCAACAGCATTGTGAGCTGGGCTGCCCATACAACAACATCCCATCTTTCTTTGTAATTCTTTCAATTTCTCGATATGACTCTGATACATTTACTACTGCAGGTTATTTCTTTCTTTCCACTGTGGAAGTTAAAAGTGAACTCGCATGTGCTTAAAGTAACCATGGCATTCCAGCACCACTGCTTAAATATTGCAAGGATTGGAAAATATGAAAAAAAACTGAACAATAACATTTAAAGTTGTCTTCAGGATTTTCAAAGATAATGGGAACTGCAGATGCTGGAGATTCCAAGATAATAAAATGTGAGGCTGGATGAACACAGCAGGCCAAGCAGCATCTCAGGATTTTCAAGGCAAGTTGCCACAGTTTTACCTGACCAGAGGGCTGCTCCCTCATCAGAAAGATGACTCGAACATAGAACAGTACAGCACAGTACAGGCCCTTCGGCCCACGATGTTGTGCTGAACTTTTACCCTAAACCTAAGGTCTGTCTAACCTCCGCCCCTACCTAATACTATTATCCACATGCCTATCCAATAGCCACTTAAATGCCCCTAATGAGGTTGACTCCCCTACGCTCTCCAGCAATGCATTCCACGCCCCTACCACTCTTGGAGTCAAGGACCTACCTCTGATGTCTCCCCTATATCTACCTCCACCTACTTTAAAACTATCCCCTCTCATAACAGCTACCTCCACCTTAGGAAAATGTCTCTGGCCATCCACTCTACCTATACCTCTGATCATTTTGTACACATCTATCAAGTCACCTCTCATAAAGAGAAAAGCCCTAGCTCTCTCAACCTTTCCTCATAAGACCTTCCCTCCATTCCAGGCAACATCCTGGTAAATCTCCTCTGCACCTTTTCCAACACTTCCACATCTTTCCTGTAATGAGGGGCCTGAACTGGACACAATACTCCCGATGTGGCCGAATCAGACGAGTGATGATTTAACCTGAGAGCCACTGCACGTCAGGCAAGGGGAGAAGTTGAGAAGGAGAGCCTTTCATAGTAACCTCAGCCAGAAATGGGAATCAAATCCACACTGTCAGCATCACACTGCTTTGCAAACTAACCAACCAGCTGATTTTACTTATGTGCTCTCTGTATTTTAGCCCACTCCTGAAGTGTCATGAATGAATGGTTCAACATTCATGTTATATCCTGACACATATAAATGCTGAATAAACACTGAATAAATATTTAAATGCCGAAACATGTTGCTGTAAAATGGGTTGAGAATAATTTAGTGGTTGTTTCTGAGTGGCACAGACATAGTGAGCCGAATGGCCTTTATCGGGGCTATGGATCTCCAAGTGTAGTTGCTGTTACTTTGGAAGCTTGTGCTCAATGTTCAAGTTAAATAATTTGTGTCAGTTCAACTTCACCTAAATCTTTCATTATATTAGAGAGTGCCAGTGCATCTCCCTGAGCTCAATCCTTTAAATGGGAAGGTTGAGGTTTGGGATTCTTTTTCTGTCTAATTTTAATCTTCAAGCTTTGATTCTAAAGCCTCTTCCTCTCTTCCAATTTATCACTTCAAGCTGTTCTGACTCTGGAGAATTATTCTCCTAGCAACAGATGCTGGTAACTTTATGTTAGACAAGGAGCCATCCATCCAGAGTCTCAAGGATTGGTGCATTCTGACTGAGGGAGATTTACATGTTTGTTCATATCCTGAAAGAGCTTGATATCTCAGTTGCAAAGGTCCCATTTGTAAATCTTCTCTTCAACTTCCCCAAAGCTTTCACTTGCAACTTAAATTCTGGGGTCTAGGATTTTCCAGTGGGGCATCCATTAATGTTTTAAATGTAAGTAGCGTGACTTCTTTGTTTTTTTTACACTGCATCATGTTGCAAATGAAGAGGTCCCCCAAACGTGAGCATCATGCTGCATGATTCGACCTGGTGAAAGCAGCAAGGTATCTTCATGGTAACTATTCACCACTGTGATTACTTCAACCATCCAGCACTCAGTGTGCAGTTGATTCGTTGCATACGTGAGCAGGGGGGCCAACGTCAACACTTTCTAACACCAGTTAAAGCTAGTCTGCATTCTCATAGCCAGCCTGTACTATTTAAAACTAATCTGCACTGCTAAATTTAGCCTGCACCACTTAAAGCCTGTCCTCACTACTTAAAGCAAGACTGCACCATTTAAAACTGGACAATCCTATTTAAAGGCAAGCTTTTTTGGTAAGACACTTGTCAAGAGTTGAACTGCACTCGAAACATTAACTGTTTCATTGCCCAGCAGTCAAATTGTGTTTATTAATCGTTCCTGTGAAGCCTGTTAGGATGACTTACACCCTTAAGGTTGTCATATGAATGCAGGGTATTCCTGTTGATAAAACTGGTCTTCCAGCATGTAATGAGCTGAGTTGAGAACAGGGTGCTATCTTCTGCTAGTGGGGATGGTGAACTTGGAAATGGGATGAACATTTAATTGGACAGTATTATATTGTACCTAAGCTTCCCCATCATCCTATCTCCACCAGATTAAACTCTCAGCAGGAAGGTCCATGGTTTTGTTTCATTTTACCACCTAAGTCCCTAAATTGGCCAGTTAATGACCACTGAATGGCCTCAACCTGCCCCTATTGTGTTTGACCCAGCTATAAGTGCCCAACTTCCCTACAGAGTTCCAGATAGGTGTTGCCCCATGGACTGTTGCCCTTTACATTGATGGGGGTTGGGGGGTAATTAGGGGAGGCATGGGGTAGACTCCCTCAATCATAGATATTCATCCGGTGACTGGACCAGGGGCAGACCTGCTGAGGATCTCCAGCAATTCCTCATTTTGTTTTGGATTTTCAGCACCCACAGTTCTTTTTCATTTTATATGAAAATCACTTCCCCCTCCCATTACTTAACTTTTGCCTTGGGTCTTTGTGAATCTGAGGTTCTAGGGGTGTTCTTCTGACAGCAGCCATCAGTTGCCTTTGGTTGACTTGTATCCACTAGGATGGACCTCAATTGTCAGGTTTCATTTGGAGAAGCTGGGGATTCAGGGATCATCCTCCAAGCAGAACAGAAGCTTAAGACCATAAGAACATCAGAGATAGGAGCCATATTAGGCCACTTAGGTGGTCGAGTCTGTTCCACCATTGGATCAGAGCTGATTTATTTCTCAGTCCTATTCTCCTGCCTTATCTCCATAACCCTTCTTCCTCTTACTGTTCAATAACCTACTTGTCTCTATCAAATGCACTCAATGATTTGGCCTCAACGGTCCTCTGTGACAATGAGTTCTGCAGATTAAACACCCTCCAACCGAAGAAATCCCTCCTCATCTCAATTCTAATATCCCTTCACTCTGAGACTGTTCAGAAGAGAAGATTTGAAAGAGAGTCATGAAGCTTAAACAGGAGAAATTATTTCCAGCGGCTGTAGGACTCATAATTAGAGAGCACTAATTTAAGATCATTAACAAATGAACCGGAGGTGTGCAGAAATGTTTGTTAAACGTCGAGTGGTTGTGATTGGAAATGGACTGACTAAAGGTGCAGGGAAAGGAGATTGTATAATAACATTCAAAAGATAATTGGATAATTATTTGAGGAGAACAATTAACAAGGCTCTGGAGAAAGAGCAGTGAGACTTATTGTACTATTCCTTCACGGAAATGACTTGAGCCTCGGTCATAGCCAGCAGACTTGCAGATGACATCAAAATTGGAGGTGTCGTGGACAGCGACAAGGGTTATCTTAGGATACAACAGGATCTTAATCAGATGGGCCAAACCAGATGAGGAGAGGCAGATGGAGTTTAATTTTGATAAATGTGAAGTGCTGTATTTTGGAAAGGAAATTATGGGAGGACTTATGCATGTAATAGTAAGGTCCTGGGCAGTGTTGCTGATCAAAGAGACCATGGAGTGCAGATTCATAATTCCTTGAAAGTGGAGTTGCAGATAGATAGCATAATGAAAAAGATGCTTGGAATGCTTGCCTTTATCAGTCAGTGCATTGAGTACAGGAGTTGGGAGGTCATGTTGCAGCTGTACAAGGCATTGGTTAGGCCATATTTGCAATGCTGCATGCACTTCCGGTCTCCCTGCTATGGCAACAATGTTGTGGAACTTGAAAGGGTTCAGAAAAGATTTACAAGGATCTTGCCAGGGTCAGAGGGTTTGAGCCAGAGGGAGAGGCTGCATGGACTGGGGTTAATTTCCCTAGAGCGTCAGAGGCTGAGAGATGGTCTTATAGAGGCTTATAAAATCATGAGTGGCATGGGTCGGGTAAATAGAGAAGGTCGGTTATCTGGGGTAGGGGAATCCAAAACTAGAGGGCATGGGTTTAGGGTGAGAGGGTAAACATTTAAAAAGAACCGAAGGGGCAACTTTTTCATGCCGAGTGTAATACGTGTATGGAATACATGCCACAGGAGGTAGTGGAAGCTGACACAATTACAACATTTAAAAGGCATCTGGTTGGGCACATGAATAGGAAAGGTTTAGAGAGATATGAGCCAAATGTTGGCAAATGGGACAAAATTTATTTGGGGTATCTGGTCAACATGGATGATTTAGACTGAAGGGTCTGTTTTCATGCTGTACATCTCTATGACTGTATGTTTTGAGGTTTAGCATTAGAATTAATGGGTTTGTATACACCCCTAATAGATTTTTGTTTATCTTAGTTTGTTTTATGACCCAGCAAGATAAATAATGGCATAAATAAAGATTTCTTGAGAGGATTACTGGAACTTTTTTTTTAAGCTCAATGGAAACAACCCTATCTTCGAGAGATATTTTTAGTTTTACATTCAGTTTTGAGCAAAATTACGAACAGATAGGAGAAATGCATTTATTAGAAAGCTAGATAAGCATATTAAGGACAAAGAAAAAGAGGGACATCCCTTCGAAATGAGATGAAGTAAAGTTAAAGGAGATTAATGTGTCCGGTAGAGTCTACTACATGCTGGTTGAATGGTAATTCTCTATATACAAGCTGGAAACTCCCAACGGTCAATTTGTTTTTGCCTTGTATAAATATTTGCAAAGTGGAGCTAAAGCTTCGTGGCTAACCCACAGCTTTAACATTTGCTTTAGCAATGGAAATCAGAAAGTGATGCAATAATCATATCTTTTTTCATTCACTTTTCATGTTAATGTTAACTAAATGTTAACTAACTTCAAAGGAGCCATTCTAGAGTAAGTCTGGATTTCCCCTGACTCTTTTATTTTCCACACCTTGATATCATGGTTTCACATTCTGTGCTTCATTTATAATTCATCATGTTAGCCTCAAATAGTGAAAGGATCTAGCCAAATCCTATACTTCAGTCCCAATGATACATGCCTAAAGCGTGAAAAGGTGGCCTAAGAATTCTTGTTCTCCTTTATCTCTGCAAGGGTCAGAGACTCTCCTCATGGATCAATGCAGGAACTTTCATCAGAGGTCTGCAGACTGGATAGCTGAAAAGCTCATGCCTAGGTATGCTGCTCAATAGGAACAGCATATGACTCTCAAATCGGCATAAAGCGTTTAGAAAAGTTAGGTTTAGTTAGATTTAGTGATTCATTAAAGTTTACACAATAATCTAAGGAGAAGGAACTGTTTGCAATATCAGCGTATATAGGCATCAAGTTGTTTGATTTGTTAACTTGTTTGGACAAATTAAGAACGTTGAGTTCAATTCAGGTAAACACATGTCAGGAAAAAATACATTGCTCCCGGCAGAACTGCAACAATAAATTTACACAAAATGATTTTGGGGATTAAGAGGTTAAATAATGTAGACTTGTTGTCTGGCCTGAGTTTGTATTCCCTCTCGTGTTGTAGCCTGAGCGTTGATCTAGTCGGAGTGTGTAAGATTTAATCATGTTGTGATAATATGGTAAAGTAGAAGGGGAGAAATTAAGTCCTCTGTTGTGGGAATCTAGGATAATTGGCATGTTCTTTGAACCAGAGATAGACTATCTGGGGTGCCAACATGAAACATTTCATCACACAAAGCACTGGGAAATTCAGATGCTTTTTCTGGCTTGGGTAATTAAAAATTTGGAAAGATTTATGATAGAGTTAAGTCAGTTACATTGTTTGCAGAAAATTAGGGTAGTTAGGTTGAGTTAAGAGCCAACTTAACCACGATCTAATGCTACAGGAAAACACAATCTAGGTGCTGTATGGAATATTGTTATTCCTATATTCCTAGTTTATCAACTGATGTGGATCAAAGACAGGGAAGTGTATTTGAGGTATTGATCAGTCTTGACTAAATGATGTTAAAATATACCTAGGGAGTTGAATGGCCAACACCTGTTGTGTGAGTACAAAACGTGAAAGTCACTCTCAATTGCTCTCTTGTTAAATGGAGAGAGACAGACAACTGGCAGTGACTTTAAACGGGGGTTTCCATGCCTTAGACAAGAGGCAATTTTGAGAAGACAGAGTCTTCAAAAATTTAACCCATACTATTGGCTTTACACTGCATCATAAATAGCTGTCAAGCCAACTGAACTAATTCAGATTCCCTAAGTGCAAGCAAACACACAAGGCCTATTTGACATTAAGGACAGGAGACAAAAAGTTACATTACTGACCATCATCTATGTTCCTTCTGTTCTGGGATGTGGTCACATATTGCAATCCAATGCACTGACTCTTTAAACTCTAATTCAAGCCATGACCTTGTCTAAGATAATGTAGATGATCTGAGATGAAGCTCTGCCAACTCCGACCTATAATCCAACCACTTGTAGGGGTAGTTCAGGGCCAGCATGAGGGGACAATGGGAAACCTGCATGTTTTCTACTCCCGATGTAACCATCAGTGCTCTGGAATCTGTGTACAGTAACAAAGCTGTGCAGAACATTATCTTGTTACCAAAATTAAATATCTCTTTCATTGAGAGGTTGGTATCTCTAACAGAGGTAGAAAGCTGTGATGTTGTAATGAAAATATCAGTATCACAAATCATGATTAGACATCATAATGTATTTGTAACTTGTGTCAAATTGAAGCAGGATACTGGCCAAACAGTTTTAGTGGGATTAAAGGATATGTGCTGACTAATTCATAACTGATTGACCTATCCAGGAGTAAACATGTTTGTCTTGAAATCCTGAATAAGTTTATTTCATGAAACATAGTAGTGGCATCATAAAGTATATTCAAAGGAAGTTTGGGGAAGTTGAAAGTTTGGTGTCAGGATGGTTTTCTGATATTTTAATTTAAGAGAGCCTGACAAAATCGACAATACTGCTGCATAATAGGGTGGAATAGCTGTATTCATTAATACACAGAATATCTGCCGACATCAGCAATTTAGCAATAAATTCTGACTGTGAGCGCTCACCACTGACCCTTCTTAACTGTGTATGCGCAATATAGAACTGATTTTTATTAAATTTTAGAAAAGTACGTTGTGTTGCAGTTTTTCAGATATACTTCTTCATTTTTAAACATTTTTTTAGATTTTATCATTCATTATTCAATTTATTTCAGAAATTTCATTGCTAGTACATGCCCTCCTTGGGTATTAGCAAATGCAGGCTTTGACTCCCAAGTGTAAAACGCCTTTTTGCTCCTAACTAACCCTACTCTCATTGTACCATCAATTTACTATTTAGGTGCTAATTGAACAATTTCGTCCTGATCTTTTTGTTCCTTCAATATTATCCCCCAATCATTTCTCATTATCTGTTTTTGCTTTTTTTTTGCTTCTTCAACTGTCTGCAGAATCTTCTTTCTCAGTTTGTTGCTCAATTACAAAAGATGGAACATTTACACAGTTACCTCTTGCACTAAGACCCCAAACATACCCTCCTGGTGAAGCAGCATTGTTCTGATACTCAATTCAATCTGTGGCAAAATGATGCATGCGGTAGAGAAGATGGAGCTGCACTGACCATTTTACTTGCCCATATATCCAAGAATGAATGTAATCAACTCGAACAAGTTTTGTTTGTGACCCATTTAATAGAACATTGAACATAGAACATAGAACAGTACAGCACAGAACAGACCCTTCAGCCCACGATGTTGTGCCGATCATTGATCCTACCCTCAAATTTCTGTGACCATATGCATGTCCAGCAGTCTCTTAAATGTCCCCAATGACCTTGCTTCCACAACTGTTGCTGGCAACGCATTCCATGCTCTCACAACTCTCTGTGGAAAGAACCCACCGCTGACATCCCCTCTATACTTTCCTCCAACCGGCTTAAAACTATGACCCCTCGTGTTAGCCATTTCTGCCCTGGGAAATAGTCTCTGGCTATCAACTCTATCTATGCCTCTCATTATCTTGTATACCTCAATTAGGTCCCCTCTCCTCCTCCTTTTCTCCAATGAAAAAAGTCTGAGCTCAGTCAACCTCTCTTCATAAGATAAGCCCTCCAGTCCAGGCAGCACCCTGGTAAGCCTCCTCTGAACCCTCTCCAAAGCATCCACATCTTTCCTATAATAGGGCGACCAGAACTGGACTCAGTATTCCAAGTGCGGTCTAACCAAAGTTTCATAGAGCTGCAACAAGATCTCACGACTCTTAAACTCAATACCCCTGCTAATGAAAGCCAAAACACCATATGCTTTCTTAACAACCCTGTCCACTTGGGTGGCCATTTTAAGGGATCTATGTATCTGCACACCAAGATCCCTCTGTTCCTCCACACTGCCAAGAATCCTATCCTTAATCCTGTACTCAGCTTTCAAATTCGACCTTCCAAAATGCATCACCTCGCATTTATCCAGGTTGAACTCCATCTGCCACCTCTCAGCCCATCCCTGCATCCTGTTAATGTCCCGCTGCAGCCTACAACAGACCTCTATACTGTCAACGACACCTCCAACCTTCATGTCATCTGCAAACTTGCTGACCCATCCTTCAATCCCCTCATCCAAGTCATTAATAAAAATTACAAACAGTAGAGGCCCAAGGACAGAGCCCTGTGGAACACCGCTCACCATTAACTTCCAGGCAGAATATTTTCCTTCTACTACCACTCGCTGTCTTCTGTTGGCCAGCCAAGTCTGTATCCAGACAGCTAAGTTCCCCTGTATCCCATTCCTCCTGACTGAGCCTACCATGGGGACCCTTATCAAATGCCTTGCTGAAGTCCATATGCACCACATCCACAGCTCGACCCCCATCAACTTTTCTAGTCAAATCCTCAAAGAACTCGATAAGGTTTGTGAGGCATGACCTGCTCCTCACAAAGCTGTGTTGACTGCATTTAATCAAGCCATGCTCTTCCATTTGGTCACAAATCCTATCCCTCAGAATCCTTTCTAACACCATGCAGACTACAGACGTGAGACTTACTGGTCTGTAATTGCTGGGGATTTCCCTATTTGAGCAAAAGAGGCAGCATCAATCAATAGATTCAATATAAGGTTGTAGCTATTGAGCATTTTGTCCCAACATGCTTATCTTGTATTGGAATTTGGAAGGACATAACTAATTCAATCTCACTGCTATACTGGGGATGCAATAATTGTATATCTTGTAAATTGTCCATTCAAAAAAAGTAGAGAAAAAGATATTCGTTAATCTATTGGTGCATGTTTTCAAGCTCATTAGAAGTTCAACACTGAAGCATTGCCTCATTGCAAGCTGTTTAGAATTGAGGGTTTGCCACACTTTTAGAGGATCAATCCTGAGGTGAGGATTTGTCAGAGTCAGTCCTGAAATATAGCATGAAAGAGGGTGGAAGAGAATATCGCCTGGGTTGGAAGGGTCTCTGATTATGTTGGCTGCTTTCCCGAGATGGTGGGAAGTATACACTGAGTCAATGGGAGGAAGTCTGGTTTGTGTGATAGACTGGGCTGCATTCACAAATCTCTGCATTTTCTTGTGATCTTGGGCAGTGCAATTGCCATACCAAGCTGTGATGCATTGGCATTGGATGCTTTCTATGGCGCATCTATAAAATGTGATAGAGTCATTATGGACAAGCCAAATTTGCTTGTAGAAGAAGTAGAGGCGCTGATGTGCTTTCTTGACGTTAGTGCCAAAGTGGATGGAGCAGGATGGATTGTTGCTGACATTTACTCCCAGGAGCTTGAAGCTCTCAACTGTCTCCAGTTCAGCACCATTGATATGGAGAGGAGTGTGTCCTCTATTCTGCTTCCTGAAGTCAATAAACAGCTCTTTCATTTTACTGACTTTGGGGGAGATATTGTTATTTTTACACCATGTCACTAAGCTTTATATCTCTTTCCTGTACTCTATCTAGCCATTGTTTGAGGTCCAACCCACTACAGGGGTGTCATTGCAAATTTGTAAATGGAGTTAGAGCTGAATTTGGTCACACAGCCATGCGTGCATAGTGAGGATAATAAGGGGCCAAATGTGCAGCTTTGTGGGGCACCGGTGTTGAGGATCATATTGGAGGGGATGTTGTCACATTTCCTTAATGATTGCAGTCTGCGGATCAAGAAGTCGAGGCTCCAGTTGCAGAGGAGGGGAGCAGAATCCTATGTCTTGGAGTTTGGAGATGAGTTTTGCTGGAATCATGGTGTTGAAAGCGGAGACAAAGTCAATAAAGAGAACTATAAGGTAGGTGTTCTTGTTATTCAGATGTTCCAGAGATGGTTAAGTTCCCACAGAACCAGGATTTTTTAGTTTTAGCTTTCAGTAATTGCTGTTCAGATCTTGAAGATGTGAAAACTATTTTTTCCTTCTCTCGGTCACAGCCAAATGTTGGGTGTTCTTTTCTTGTTGAGAGTTAAGTTATTCCAATTCCTTCTTTCTTTTGTTGTACTTTAACTACAGTGAATGAATAAAGTGTGTTCTGTTTTATATCCAGTAGTCTGATCATTTGACTTGCATTTGGAATGCAACACCTGACATTTACCTTCAAAAGAAGAAAAGGTTAGCGTCTAGACTATCTTCCGAATATTTTTAAGGGACACGGTCTGACCCATAACAATTATAAGGAGAGACTGAATAGCCTGGAGCATAGGAAGCCGATGGGTGATTCTATAGCGGTTTGCAAAATCATGAAGGGCACAGATATGGTGAATTGTCAAGGTCTTTTCTATGTGGAATGGGATTCCAGAACTCAGGGACATCTGCTTAAGGCGAGACAGGAAAGAATGAAAGGGGACCTGAGGGGCAACTTTTTCACCCAGGAAGTGGTATGTGTTTGGAACAAGTTACCAGAGGAAGTGGTGGAGGCTCTTATAAATACAACATTTAAAAGACATTTGGACAGGTACAAGGATAGGAAAGGTTTAGAGGGACATGAGCCAAACACAGACAAATAGGACTAGCTCACTTGAGGAAATCTGGTCAGGCCAGGGGGCCTGTTTCCATGCTGTGTGACCCTATGACTAATCTTCCATGTCTTTGCACAGATGTGGCCAGGTGTTTAAACCCTGCTCTCTGATGGTTGTATATGTGGTTCTCACACTTTATTCTGTTATTATGTTCAGATACTGAATATCATTGATGAATCTTGTATGGCACAGTTCACATGTATGCAAGCTAATTCAACATGGGCTTGTGAAGGGTAGGTCTTACCTGACTAAGTTGATGAAAAGAGATAATGGGAACTGCAGATGCTGGACAATCCGAGATAACAAACTATGGAGCTGGATGAACACAGCAGGTCAAGCAGCATCTTAGGAGCACAAAAGCACAAATTCCCCCAAAGGGTCTAGGCCCAAAACGTCAGCCTTTGTGCTCCGAAGATGCTGCTTGACCTGCTGTGTTCATCCAGCTCCACACTTTGTTATCTCTTAAGCTGATGAAAAGATTTTCAGAGGCTGCTGGCATGGCAGAGAAGAAACATCAATATGCTAATATAGATAGTGTAGTAAGTAACGGAGGTCAGAGCAGAAAACTGTAAAGGAAGATTGCCAAACTAAGTTATCAAAACTATGGATGGTAGATTTTAATGTGGGGTTGTGAAAGTCTTCTATTTTGCATCTAAACAAGATTGACCAGAACATGTTGTTAATAATGAGCAGTTGGGAACTGATGGGTAAGTCAGAAAAAAAATCCTGAAATTTTACTTATCAACTCAATATGGATTGAATGGAAGTTATGCTTGAGTTTCAACACACCTGAAGGATTGTGCTCAGTTTTGGGAGCAAAGAGCCATGAAAAATGTCTTGTTTCTGGAAGGGATGTGCTCTAGATTCACCAGAGTAATACTGAAGGTTAGAGAGTTTAATTGTGAGGATGTCTTATGTAGACTAAGATTGTATCTACTTGAGCATAGATAATCAAGGCTTGATCCAGTTGAGAGATAATGGGAACTGCAGATGCTGGAGAATTCCAAGATAATAAAATGTGAGGCTGGATGAACACAGCAGGCCAAGCAGCATCTCAGGAGCACAAAAGCTGACATTTCGGGCCTAGACCCTTCACTCTCTGATGTAATCAGAACACAGTTTCTCCGAGGTGTGTCTCCTTTAACTAAAGGACCACGCTGTGACATTTCTGTTTACATTTGTTCCCACACATTGCATGTCCTTCATTTTCCCTTTCTGGGAAAGTCTAGGACCAGAGCACATAGTCTCAGAATAAAGTGACACCAATTTAAGATCAAGGTGAGGAGAAATTTCTTTTCTCAGAGGTTTGAGAGTCTTTGGAACTCCTTGCTGTGGGGGTAGTTTCTTTGTGTATATTTAAGACTGAGATAGATAGATTTTTGGTCAGTAGGGATATCAAGAGTTAGGGGGAAATTGTAGAAAAGTGGGCATGAGCAATGTTGGGTCAACCATGATTTTATTGAAAAGCGGCACAGGCTCGAGGAGCCTAATCCTGTTTTTATTTCTTGTCGTCTTATGACCTTACTGGGAAATCAGGCATCACCACACCACAGTAAATTGGATAATTGTCAGGGAGAAGGCTGGTCAGCAGGTTTAAAATGAGGGATATAGAAAATGCACTGATTGATAGTAAACGAGTGAGTTTGATCAAAGCAAGCTTATTTTGTTAAGGTAAAGTGAATAATGGTTATGCCAACAACCTGTCGAATGAATAGAAGATTGTGAACATTCAAATGTTTATCTCCAAACTGCTATCATAATGTTATGAAGGAAACAACAAAATAGTAATCACAAATAAAACTTCATGTCATTTCCCAGAACTGGTCAGATGTCTGAAGCTTCATTTACTCCATTCTCAGCTTCCTCTTTGAAATCTCACCACTGCTCTGTGAATTTGATATTCATATTCTGTTCTGTCACTACCTTCAGCTATTTAGTATTGTTTTCGTTCTTCACAATATATGTGAAGCAAATATCAAAGCTTTCCAGCCTACAGTCTATAACAGCATCAATTGGCTCCCATTCCTTTGGCAGCAATCTAATAACAATTGATCTTGATCAGTAATATCTGGCACAACCAGTGGACTGGACTGCTGAGCTCACTGGTACTCGAAATCAAAGAAACATACACTATTCCCAAGGAGATTGAACATTTTGAATCATCTGTCACAAAGAGAAAGAAACACCAAAAACATGAACAGTCCCACCACCAACTAGTTTACTAGTCTGTAACCAAATGGGATGCTGTTGTCATTCTTGAGTTCATTCTGTTGTTGTGAGCTCAATGAAACCGAAGGGGTTTTGCCTGTAGCACGCATCAAAGTGGGATTCTGAGCTGGTTGAGTCAAGCTGTGAGATTGTAGGCTGGGTAAATTTGAGGGAGGAGGTGACACAACCATTTTCATTGGAAGAAATGGCTCTACACTAACTACTATTAACTGGCTTGTATTCAGGAATAAATGTGGTCTGCTGAAAGAATGGAACAAGTATTATTTTGTAGGGATTGTGACCAACAGCAATATCACCCAGGTGTAGAATTAACAGAGAGTTTGTAGACATTGAATGGATGATGTTGACATAATTTTTATTGTTATTTATAATGAAATATAATCAGTATAACAGAATCAATAATATTGATATAATGTCACGTGTTTAGCCAAAGTTTCTGTTGCCAGTACATCTTCAGTATCTTCAGAGTAAATCTCATAGTGAATAGTAAAATCTTCAGAAGTAGTCTGGGTCCTGGAATTTAGATGCTGATGGTTATACAGCCCTGCTCTCAAGTAATTTCCTATTGTCCTTCACTGGCTAGCTGGTAGCTGTCCTTGAATGTGATGCCTACTCCTGTTCTATACTTGCATACAATGACTTACTATCATTGATAGGTCTCCCATGGCATAGCTGCTGTCAACTTGAAAGGTAGGCAGTGGTTACCCAATACTTACAGAGCTTCAGGTTTAAGGGTCAGAAAGGCTACCTGCACATACATAATGGAGCTTCATGGAAATAATTAATCATCAACTGCATTGGGCAATAACTTCTGGTGTCCCTTGATCTAACCGATGTATGTACAGCTCCATGTAAGATCTCCAAAAACACTAGTCAGATTCCTTGTCTTATGACACCAAACCAGTGGGATAAAAACAGAATTGCAGCAAAACTGGCACTATCTATGGAGAGAAAGCAAAGGTAACGTTTCTGGTCCAGTGATCCTTCCTCAGAACTCACTCATCTGGATCCTGATCACTGGTATCCTGCATCATCAATGGTCTGGAGTCTTCAGTTTTATAATGACTCAGATAAAAAAAAAACACAGAAGGTCACTGGAGTACCCAAACCAAGGCCATTTGGCCCAACAAGTCCACACTTTCCCTCCAAAGAGCATTCCACCCTTTCCCTGTGGGAGCATTGAGAAAGTAATCCTACCCATGACTGCCCCCTGTTCTTGTGCTTGTTCTTTGACTTGTAACCACATGGATATTTGTTTCTACTTAGTTGGGTGCCATCTTAGCTTTGTACAGGACATTGGTGAGGCCTGTTCTGGAGTACTGCATGAGTTCTGGTCACCCTGTTGTCAGAGGAATTTTATTATTATAGAGGGGGTTCAGAAAAGATTGACCAGGGTGTTGCCAGGAATTGTGCGTTTGAAATATAAGGAGAGGCGGGATAAGCTGGAACTGTTTTCAGTGGAGTGTTGTGCAGGGTTCTTTTTTTGTTGGTTCTAATCACACCCAGGTCCCTGGTTCTGACACTGGACTTTTTTTTAGGGAATGCAAAATGGAAAAGGCAGTAGACAGGTCTTTCAGGGCAAAAGAATCTCTGTGTTTATTAAATGCAAAAGATAAGTATAATACAATAAATAAAGGCAAATGTATTAAATGGTGAAATTAATGAAATTAACACTAGCAATTATACAGAGGACAGTAATTAAAAACACTATTAAATCAAATACAGATTAAACACTATGAGAAGCTAATCAACAGTTTTAATCACAGATATTTTAATCAGGCTTCCTACCCTTGGGGTCCCAATGCACTGTCACCACTTGCCTTCCTCTCCCTGCTAACTAGGTTAGAAACGTTGGGGTGGCAGGTGTTTCAGTTGACCACTGGGGAGAAATGTGATTTTGAAGTACAGGTGGCTATTCCTGCTTGCCATACCTAGTGCCTCAATGAAGACTTCAGATGGTGTAGGCGTTCAGTCTGGGTTGAGTCTGCTAACACAGTAGGACATGTGGTGGATTTATCAGGTGCAAACTTGGTTTTCTTACCTGTTTGTAATGGTTTTGTGGGCCAGATTTCACCTCAGGATGTGCCTGAGGCCGTGTGGTGTCATTCAGGTCAGCGGTTTTCACAGGTTGTTGGTTCTTCCATCTGGTCGCAGTCGATTACCACTGGTTCCCTGGGCACGGAACAGGCCTGCGTCGGTAGGTTTCAGAATTGCTGCCTGGGTCCCCCTTCCAGAGATAGCTCTTGGAAACAGCTGCTGGAATTAGCTGTAAGAGCTCTATTTCTGGGAATCATTGTTTGGAACACCTCCTAGGAATAGCTGCCAGGTGATCACTCTTGGGCAGATAGATGTTTGGGATCACTCTTCTGGAGAGAGCTGTGGGGGTCGCTTTCAGAGCACTAGCTCCTTCAAGTGAGATCTATAAGTATACTAATGGCTGACCTCTTATCTTCATGCCAATTGTGCACTTGCCATTGTGTTACTGGTGTTCGCTTTGGGGTCAGTTGGCTTCCTGGCAGTTAAGAGTATGTGTGAATGTATTTTGATTGAAGCTGAATGCCTGAAATCTGTGTGAATGACTATTGATTGAAGCTGAATGCCCGAAATCTGTGTGAATGACTACAGATTGAAGTCGAATGTCTGTAATCTGTACAGGTTCCAAAATATCTGGGTTAGGTAGTCCGAGGTGTAGATGTGAGTTCCCGTCCAGAGTATCAGTCTGGTTGATTGTTCTGTAGGAATTGGGGTGTGAATTGGGTTTTAGGGCTGAACAATGGTTCCAGACAGCCACCTCTGCACCAGTCTATTTTTTCCCAGAGCTCATCCCAGCTGCCCTTTTAAAAGTTTTGAACAATCCAGGGTTTTGGTTCGGTATTTTAGATGATGGAAAATTTTGCTCGATCCTACAGTGGAAGTTTCAGGGATGACCTTATGGAGATTTATAAAATCATGAGGGTATAGACAATGTGAATGGCAGGTGCTTTTTCCCTAGGATGGGGGATTCCAAGACTAGGGGGCATATTTTTAAGGTTAGAGGAGAAAGATTTCAAAAAGAAATGAGGGGCAACTTTTTTTATACAGTGTGATTCATGTGTGGAATGAACTTCCAGAGGAAGTAATGGATGTAGGTGCAGTTACAACATTTAAAAGACATTTGGAAAATTACATGAATAAGAAGTGTTTGGAGGGATATAGACAAAGTACAGACAGGTGGGACTAGTTTAGTTTTGGACTATGGTTGGACCAAAGGGTCCGTTTCAAAGAATCCCTACAGTGTGGAAACGGGCCATTTGGCCCAACAAGTCCATACTGCTCCTTCAAAGATCCTCCTGTGTCCCTACATTTCCCATGGCTAGTCCACCTCATTTGCACACCCCTCGACACACTTGGCAATTTAGCATGGCCAATCCACCTATCCCACACATCTTTCGGCTGTGGGAAAAAAACCAGATCACCCAGCAGAACCCAGAACCCATGCAGACACAGGGAGAATGTGCAGACTCCACTCAGACAGTCACCTGAGGGGGGAATCAAACCCAGATCCCTAGCGCTGTAAGGTAGAAGTGCTAACCACTGAGCCACTGTACCAGCCTGTTTCTGTGTTCTATAGCTGTATGACTCTGTAACTGATTATTTCATTGTGACAAAAGAATGTTTGTCAAAATTCTTCATCATGGCAAGGCACTGTAACTGAATGAGGGAAACAAAAACATTCTACCTCCCCCGATACTGAGCAGTGAGATCATTCATCATGGTAAGCTTGTAAACTGGATAATTTTGAGGCAGGAAGCTGCACAAATAGTTTTAATGACAGGAACGGTGTAGGCCCCTTGAAAAGTAAATGGGGATGTGCAGTAGTTATGAACAGCTTTGGTTGTAGAATGAACGTGAGCAGTAGAAATATTTTTAGACTGTTATCAAAGATTTATTTATGCATTTAGTTGATAGCTTTCCAATTGAGACCACAGATTGATGTTGTCTTGTGGTAGAGTAAATAACAGAATCAGGACAGAGGATGAGGGGGAGAGATTGAAGAAATGAATAATTGGTTTGTTGAACTATCCGTCAATGCTGAGATCTCACAGTCCGAATCATAGAATGCCTACAGTGCAGAAAGAGACCATTTGGCCCATTGAGTCTAGCCTGGTCCTCCAATGAGCTGCCCATCTAATCCCCGTAAACCCAGGTTAACCGCGGCTATTCCACAGGAAACAACTGCATCTAACAGAAACCCACACAGACATGGGGAAAATGTACAAACTCCACAGACAGTCACCTGACGCTAAAATTGAACCCAGGTGCTGCGATGCAACACTGACTCAGCCTACCACCCTTGTAACAGGAATGATGTTGAGATGAGTTAAGAGTTGAATAAAGAATGCCAAGGAGCTGATCAAATTCTTCATGCAAATAGTTAAAACAAAGGCTGTTTGGAGAGAAAGTGTGAAAACGTTCAAAAGGATGGCAGTTGTCCGATTACAGGCACAATGGAACCTCTGTCTTTAATACTCAGTCAGAAATGATCAGATTTTCCCTCAGGAACAGTCTTTGGTATTTACTTTTGTAAGGGGAGAGGCATAAAATTTCTGCAGTAAGTTGAAAACTAGCATTATCTGCGTCTTTTTTCTTCTCCTGCCACAGGCATGCAATTGATGTCAGGATGAGAGAAACAAAATGGGGTTGTTCACAGATTCATGAGAAATGAAACTTAAAAGACAAATGGATCTACTACACAAGGGCACAAATCCCAGTGAGAAGCCAGTCAATGTCAATAGAGAAAACATTAAAGAGGAAGCACTGGCACTGAAATTCATCTATTTCTCAATGCCAGCTTTCCATTCTTTAATTTTTTATTAATTGATGATTAGCAGCAATCATTCTCAGGCACCTTGCTAAATGCCTTTTTACATGGAATGTTTGGAGCAAAGCTTACACACCTTAAAAAGATAACTTAAGAGAAACTGAGAAGGCTTTGAAGTAGGGAACATTGTTGGCCAGGCTGCAGGAGTCTCACAGAGGTTGCCTATAATCTGTTGTTTGCTTCTGGGCACTAACATCACAAAAGTACTTGCTATCATTTGGGGCTGTGGCTCAGCGGTGGGCACTGCAGCCTCACAGCACCAGGGACCCAGGTTCAATTCCAGCCTCGGGTGACTGTCTGTGTGGAGTTTGCACATTCTCCCTGTGTCTGAATGGGCGTGCTCCGGTTTCCTCCCACAGTCCAAAGGTGTGCAGGCTAGGTGGATCGGCCATGCTAAATTACCCGTAGTGTTTAGGGGTGTGTGGGTTATAGGGGGATGGGTCTGGGTGGGATGCTTCAAGAGTGGTGTGGGCATGTTGGGCTGAAGGGCCTGTTTCCACACTGTAGGGAATCTAATCTAATCTTTGTCACTCTTTATTCTGAAACCTGTTACTGAAGTTCATTGTTAAATTCCACCACTTATTTCCAGACAGACACATTCCTTCATGTCCTTTGTACATTGGCAACAAGGACGAAGATTATTCCAGTAATATCATATTGGAGAATGCTGGAGAAACTCAGCAGGCCTGACGCCATCTGTTGAGAGAGAAAAACTGGATTAACATTTCAAGATCGATTGTCAAGACCAATTTGAAAGAGGAGTCTTTCTGATCAACTCTGTTTCTCTCTCCACAGATGTTGCCAGACCTGCTGAGTTTCTCTAGCATTCTAAGCCTTCACTTCAAATTACTTGCATCCTTATGTTTTTACTTGTTTTTACTATGTTTTGAATGCCCCTAAATCAGTCTCACTCCAATGCTCACTCTTCTCTGCAATGCCACAAGTTTGGGCTTAATACCTACAGTCACCTCTGACCCATATCAACTGGACATCCACTTTTGGACTGACCAGGAAAATGGCATGGACAGAGTAACTCCAATATTTTGAGTGGTTATGACACCTTTGAGATGATCAACGCAAATAGAGCTGCTGCCAAGTGAAAGCCAATATTCCTCGTTTCTGCTGGTATTCTGACACAGCATTAAAATCCCGTAGTGTCCAATCAGAATTGACAGGCGAGTTGACATGCCAAATTTGCCAAAGGGAGGATTTCCCATGAGCCTTAGGCTTTCACGGCAGGTCATTGCTGACAACTGCAGCACATGGACAACAGTGAAACCCAGCAAGAGATGAGAGTGAACTGACATTCCAACAACCCACAAGAAGGGAGAGGAGGATTGTGTAAGCCACACCACTGGGCAGTGACCCGGGCATGCCTGCCCTGGGATTTGAGCAAGTGAAACAAGCTAACAGTCACCATGGATACACGGAAGAGGACAGACTGTTAAACTAAGCTGTGATGAATATCAGCTGACTTCACCTCAATAACGTGTTCATAGTACGACTCCTTTCAGGTTCCCAATGGGATACTTACCTCCCCACACTGTGCATGTCCATTAAGGTAGAATCCCACATATTATTTCCTGGTGATACCTGAAATTAGAAATGAAATTCCTTCTGCAAAGTTTGATTGGCCTGGAGAACAGTTAGGACAATCAGTTGCAGACTTGATGGGCTGAATGGCAGTGTACAGACTCTGCAGTGTAGAGATTCTATATATTCTTCTAAACTGCAGTCAGTATAATCTTAAACAATCATATCTCTCTTCTTTTGTCAGTCTTGCCATCCCAGGAATTAGTTTGGCAAATCTTCGTCATACTCCCCTCATAGCCGGAACATCCTTCCTCAGGTCAGGAGAACAAATCTCCAGGTATGGTCACACCAAGCCTCGTACAATTGCAACAAGGCACTGCTGTTCCTGTACTCCAATCCTCCTACCACAGAGGAAGAATACCATGCAGTCAGCATTACAGTGAAGCTACAAAGGTAGGATGGAGCCAGAACTGGGTGTGATGGATGGTGTAGGGACAGAGTGCAGAATCAATGCAACAACTTTACTCAGCTATGATGAAAGAACTCACTCAGCCTCAGTGTGAAATCTCCTCTGAAAGAAAAACACAATGCAACTCGGACTTAGCCAAAATAACACTGGATGCAGACTTTAAAATGGGAACACATGAAGACATGGTTTTTATTTTTTGGTCCCATTTATGTTAATGACCTGAGTCTTCATAGAATGCAGGATTAGAGTTGAAGGCTCAGTGAAAGATATGATTCTGTGAGTATGCTTATGTGGGGATTGTGCTTAAATCGTCTGTGGAATAGCTTTCCCTTGTTTGACTTGGGTGCCCAGATATTAATGAGGAGCACCTTTTCAGATTTGAATACATAGGCCAGTATTGATCTGTACATCATTGCTATTTTTCTTTTATTTCTTCAGGATTTCGATAGGAAAGAGACCATTCTGCCTGTCATGCCAAGGCCAGCTCTCATAAAATGCCTGATCTCGTCTAACTCCCATGTCATTTCCATGCCTTGCAAATTTATTTTTGTTTCAGATAAACATCCAACTGTCCTTTGAAGGCCACAACTGATTTTGTCTCCCCCATAGTTTCAGGCAGAGATTTCCAGTACCTAACCATGAAGACATTTCTCCTGATGCTAAACATTCTTCTTTTGCCAATCCACTTGAATTGTGTCCGCTGGCTCTCAGTGCTTCCTGCGAAGTGAACAGTTTCACTACATTCACTCTGTGAATGATTCTGACAACTTCTGTCAAATTACCTCTTAACGTTCTGCCCTTCAAAGTGAACTGACTCGTATTTTACCAATCCTACCACACAGCTGAATTTTCTCAACCACTCTCCTGAAATGTTTCTGCCCCCTTTCTCATACCTTCACAAAAATGTGCTGCTAAAATTTGACATAGCACTCAATTGAGTCAGAATAAGAGGTTTATACAGGTTCCACATAATGTCTTGCTTTCCTATCTTATGCCTTTTTTATAAAGTCTAGGATTACCTTTTGAATGGCTCTCTATCGTGCCACTATCAATGAAGACTTTGATCTCTTATATCCCCAGGTTCCTCTGTCCTAGCTCTCCATTTTGAATTGGGACCTTTACTTTTTATTACCTCAGCCCACATTTCCGATCAAAATTATTCCCTTTTCCTTTTACTGCATTAACCTCCATCTGGTACTTGAACAGATTACCTTCATTGACTGCTCAGCACTTCATGAAAGAACTCAAGCAAGTTAATTAACTCAAATTGCCCTTAACAAATCTAGTGCTGGCTTTCCATAATTAATGTTCATTTACCCAAGTGAAATATGCAACACTGCTGAGAAAACGATATTCTGTTCTTTTATGTTTTTAGTTACTTAAATAGTTTTCCAGTTTGTCATTATTTCTCATTAGACATGAGAAATAATATATATTTAAATAATGTCTGTCACATTTTGACTGTCACAAAACCTCATTTTTAATGTTGTTTTCAAACAAATATTTTGTTATGAGACCAAATGTAGCAGGCAATTCGAAAAAAGCATGTGTCTTAAAGCAACACTGAGATAGATCATCAGGTATAGCGTTTTGATGGAGATGAGCAACCAATAAATGCTTGTTCAGAACTCAGGCTATTGTTTTTCTTCCTGAAGTATCTAACAGGGTAGGTATGCAATGTTTCATTTCAAGACTCATCAAAAAAAAAGATTATCTTCCTTAATATTGCATTGAAGTGCCTTTCAGGTTATCTGCTCATGCCTAGCAGTCAGGCTGACTCCACAACATATTCCATCATTGAGTTAAACCTATAATTTTCAGAGCGCTTTTCTGTCCAACTTTCATAATGAGGGGAGAATGCACTAAGTGGCTGCTGCTGAATGTGATAGCCTATCTTGAAGAAGTATTGATGAACTATCCCATGATATTTGAATGACTGGTCTGGGAACAAAGTAGGTAAAGGTTTGGGGCTTTGGTAGTATAGGTTAATTCCGTATCGAGAATAGCAAGGAAGGCTTGATTTATGAGCCATAATGTATTAGGCTAGGCAGGAAAATACTGTACATGGCTGCAATGAGATCAGGCTTGAGGGGTCAAATAGCCTACTTTTGCTCCAAACATGTACGTAGTAAAGATATGATGACAGCCTCACCTTGTTGGCTGAACGAGGTAAATGAACTTCTTCTCGTATTGCATCCGGTCGCTGCACTTTTTGTCTGGCAAAGTTTCAATTAAAAATAATAGCTTTTAATTCCTTGTAACTGACAATGTTCCCTTTGGAAATGACCGAAGGTTTGTTTGAGGGAATTGTAATGAAAGCTGTATTATATATTATATTTTAGATGTTTAATTTAAAACTAGAACAAGATGAATGTGGATCAGCCCTGTGAGGGATTTTCTTTTCTTCATAAAACGTCAGAAAATTACTTGAAACAGTGACCAAAGTGCATTAATTTCAAGAAAGCATGTGACTACAGTCAAGTGCATGTAGTGTTAACGGATGAAGCACTTGCCCTGGGATGGTATGGTGGCTCAATGGTTAGCATTGCTGCCTCTCCCAATAAGGGACCCAGGTTCAATGCTCGCCTCAGATGACTGTCTGTCTGGAGTGTGCACATCCTATCCGTATTTGTGTGGTGTTTCCTTTCCACGGTTTAAAGATGTATATTTTACATTGATTGCCCGTGCTAAATTGCCCGGCGCCCAAGGATGTGCAGCATAGTTGGATTATCTGTAGGGGGGGTGGGTCTGGGTGGGAAGCTTTTCAGAAGTTCAGCGTGGGCTGAATGGCTTACTTCCACACTGTAATGGTTCCTTATGAGTCTACAACAGACTGGAGAGCCACTGGTTTAATTTTGATTTTAGAACAGGAGATTCAAGGAAATTCAGAATAATCAACTTCTCATTCAAGGGAACCAATTATCTTAGCCAATTCGTTTTAGTTTTATTGTGCTTCT
This sequence comes from Stegostoma tigrinum, assembly GCF_030684315.1. NCBI lineage: Eukaryota > Metazoa > Chordata > Chondrichthyes > Orectolobiformes > Stegostomatidae > Stegostoma > Stegostoma tigrinum. Next base: position 121,606,687 of record NC_081356.1, on the reverse strand, counting down.
ACATTTGAGAGTTTTCAAGCTATTAGAACTGAGAAAGTTCAAACTATTAGAATTGTGGAAGTTTCATTTCAGTGAACTCAAAGGAATTTAAAAATTTCTTTCCGCAGTCATGAAACATGTTGTTAAAGAACATCCACAGCCTCTTATAAACATATTTTAGTGAATAACCACGGCAAAAAATAAACCAATTATCTATCAAGCCAGTTTTTATTCTGGGATTTGGTTTATCCAGCATTACCATCAGCTGAGATCATAACCAAAGTAGGAAACCACATTCGCCAAATGTTGCCTACATTCCAGTCAACTCAGTGACAAAGTATACCATCTTGTAACTATCAAAAACATAGACAGCCAGGCAGCAAATGACATGACACAGAAGTCAATTCTTAACTCATTTATCAGCTTTTATATGCTGTTTACCCACCAAGAGTGGCAGAATCCTTTCAGCCTGCTCCTGTACATCTTTTTAAACCTAATACCCAAATAAAACACAGTTCAGCAAATGTAATCCCAGAGTGAGGTGGTGTACCTGAAATCGTATCAAAAGCGAACTCAACAAATGTAAATTAAAACTTAGTTAGAACATAGAACATAGAACATAGAACATAGAACAGTACAGCACAGAACAGGCCCTTCTGCCCACAATGTTGTGCCGACCATTGATCCTCATGTATGCACCCTCAAATTTCTGTGACCATATGCATGTCCAGCAGTCTCTTAAATGACCCCAATGACCTTGCTTCCACAACTGCTGCTGGCAATGCATTCCATGCTCTCACAACTCTCTGCGTAAAGAACCTGCCTCTGACATCCCCTCTATACTTTCCACCAACCAGCTTAAAACTATGACCCCTCGTGCTAGCCATTTCTAGCATATAGTCATGTGTGTCTCAGTGAATAAAAATCCTCCTCATTTTACCGCAATTAAATCTCATAATAAAGGGAGTATGTCTGAAAGTCATCTCATCCGAAGGAAAACAGACTTGCTCCAGGAAAGCTGCTAAAATATATCAAAAAAAATATATGAAATGATTCTAGAAATTTCTGCAACACAAAGATCAAAGGAAACAATAGTTTGATGAACACACTGTTAAGTGTTGCACTTACACATCACATTTTGGAAAACAAACCACACTGATTTTCTACTTTATAAAAAAATTGTTCCAAGTCTTCATTATGCAGCAGAGAACTGAAAAGGTGTAGACTTTTAACCTGCATAGAAAATATGTGCAGAAGTTAAAACAAACAAAAAAAAGCCACTTCTGTCCTAAAAAGACAATATTATATTACAAAAAGGCAGGGAAGTTGGAGAATGCAGCATCATGCTTCCTGCAGAGATCAAGTTTTGTCTGTGTCGTAAAAAACAAAAGAACTGTGGACACTGTAAATCAGCAACAAAAGCAGAAGTTGCTGGAAAAGCTCAGCAGGTCTGGCAGCATCAGTGAAGAGTGAGATCTGAGGAAGGGTCACAGGACGCGAAACATTAACTCTGACATTGTCTACGTCATAGTGAGTTATGTCTATTGCTTCAGCAAAATCCAACCAACTCTGAATGAAAATCAATGCTTAAGAAATATCCAAAACATCCGCTGTCCCCGTTGTGGCTTCCTTCACATTGGGGAAACGATGCAGAGGCTTGGGGACCGCTTTTCAGAACACCTACACTCAGTTTGCAGTAAACAACTGCACTTCCCAGTCACTAACCATTTCAACTCCCCCTCCCATAGTTGTAGTGGGAAATGACACATTCCAGTCCCTGTGGTACCCACCAGTCACAGACATCCTCAAATGTGAAAATGAGACTACTCCTATATAGAAACACAGGTAGGTCCTGAATTAATATTCTTCATCTCAATCCAATTGACTACCAATTAACACACAATTAATAGATTAGCATTCTTAAAGTAACAAAAATAGACTTGTATACACAATTCAAATGCCAAAACTTATTGAATATTTTTGGAGTCTGTTCAAAGTGTTATATTGTGTGGCTGTCAAGGTGGAGTGAATTCAGAGGAAGAAGGTGGAATTTGGGTAATGGGAAACTTTCCACGGGGGTTAATGGAGAAGTAATTCATAGGGGTGTTCATCTGGCTGGCTACATCATCTCAAGGACATTCACGGGTTGGAATTTGATAAGGGTTTGAGTGGGTGGGTCATAGTTAAATGTATGGTAGAATTGATCAGAAGTCAGGCACGGCTCATCTTTTCCAACTTCTACTCTTTCTATACATCATAGTGAGATTACTGATAAGCGCTCTCCTTCCATCTTCTTGTCAACATCTTGTTATTTCTCAAATTCATCTGTTTTAGCTGAGGAAAATTTTAACAAGTTAATATTTCTGTACTAACACTACATACAGACTGGTAAAGTTACCATTATATGAGCCCGTGGAAGATGACTAGTAGTGGTTTAACCTGAGATTCACTGCATCTCAGGTGAGGGGAGAATTTAAGAAAGAGGAGACTCAATGGGAAGGCGTTAAGTTAACTGGATAGCTGATTTGTAATGCAGAGTAATGCCAACAATGTGGGTTTCATTCCCACATGAGCTGAAGTTACCTTGCAGGACCATACTGCTCACCTCCTTTCCTTGCCTGTTGTGGTGACCCTTAGGTTAAACCAGCACCAGTCATTCCTTTCTAATGAGGGCATTTCCCTACAGTTCAGTAGAACCATGGTGACTTTACCTTTACAAACAGACATTGATCGACACAAGCTCAGATTCACCATCTACGAGATTTCTATCAGCTTCTCTTGTTTAATCTGGTGATGACGTGACATCACACACTCTTAGCTTCCTGCTATTTTAAATAATTATCTCTCCACATAGCTGGAGATTCAGAAAATAACTTTTCAAGGGTATGGGGCAAATGACAGGCATTTAAGATAAGCTGGCTTGCTTTTGTAGAAACTGAACACAGACTAAGAAAGGTCACTGGTCCCAAAATATTAACTCTTGCTTTCAGTCTGCAGAGACTGGGCGGCCCAGTGGCTCAGTAGTTAGAGCTGCTGCTCAGGAGCCAGCTTCCACACCAGTTTCGGGAGACTATCCGTGTAGAGCTCTCCCTGTGTTTGCATGGTTTTCCTCCCACAATTCAAAGGTGCACAGGTTAGGTGAATTAGCCTTGCTAAATTGCCCATTGTGTCCAGGGATGTGTAGGTTAGGTGGATCAGCCATGGGAAATGTGGGATTATATGGCCACGATAGGGGGTTGGAGGGTCTAGCTGAGTTGTTTTTTGGAGGGTCAATGTGGACTCAAGGGGCTGAATGGCCTACTTCTACACTGAAGTGGTTCTAGAAGTCTGAGATGCTGCCAGATCTGCTGAGTTTCTCCAGCAATTTCTGATTTTGTGTCAGTGGAATGAATGACCTCCTTTAGTAGTGTGAGCTTTCTACAATCAATAGATGCAGAGCTGGAAAAGCACAGCAGGTCAGTCAGCATCTTAAGAGCAGGAAAGTCAAAGTTTTGGGCCAAAACTCTTTGTCAGGACCCAGGTTTCCACCCAAAACATTGACTTTCCTGCTCCTCAGATGCTGTCTGACTTGCTGTGCTTTTCTAGCTCCGCATCTATTGGCTCTGGCTTCCAGCATCTGCAATCCTTACTTTATTCAAGTCACTGAGCTTCCTGTAATTCTATAATGTGTCCAAAATATACCTAAAATATGTAATATGCAATATTTGAGGAATTTACCTGTTTTTCAGTCTCCTGACGTACTTTAAGTGTAAGGCAGGAAGAACCCGCAGAGAAGTGGATTGAAAAATGTCCCAGCTTTTTCTGCTATTTCTCTCAGAAATTTGAATGGAAGATTAGATTAAGCCCCATGGAGTTCCCAGCTAAGCTTTGTTAATGATTTGACAATGACATAGATATAGATATGTGCGCACTTATCCAGCAAAAAGCAAATTGATCCCTCAGAGAAAGAAAGCTAATTAAAAGTGGATAAATTCATCTTATCTCTCAAGATTTCCTCCCCAGAGCACATAAGCTTATACTTTGCCATAAATAATGACTTAAATGTCATAGGCCAACTTTAGTTCATTTATCAACCAATGTTTTCTTTATTGTGAGGACTGGTCAGTAAATGACAATGAAATCATCCATTTAAAATGAATGGGATTTGTGTTTTTGGACTGTGGCCTGAGTCGAATGGGTCCTTGTGTTCTTCGCTCATGGGGAGAGGAAGATTTATCTTTAACATGACACTTTCATTGTGGGGTGAGGACAAAGCCATTGCAATTCTGATGAGCCCAAGTGATAGAGTACAAAGTGATCTGAACAAAATCCGAGGAGGAAGCACAGAAACGTTCACAGCAATTAACAGGAAATAAATGCAAGTAACTTCTGAAATAACAGAACACCGGAAAGCTTCCTGTTTAATTTAAGCAAGTTTATTTTGAGCAGATTACAAAGTAATGAAATATGAAAAGAGTGCTAAACTTCAAATGAAAATAGGAGATTGTTTGAATGGGGCAGATGAAATTGACTGCAGAAAATTGTGCCGTGATTCATTGTGTTGCAAGAGTGAAACGAGGCAATATAAAGCAAACAATACAATTCTGAAGGGGCTGAACAACAGGGGGACCTGGGAATTCATGTGCACAGGTGACTGGGGAATGACTCATTTACACTCGATAATAAACAACTCAAATGGATAAGCAAGGTAAACAAGAACAACACAAGGACATATGCAATGAATGGCAAGACACTAGGAAGCTCAGAGGAACAGGGGGATCTTGGAGTGCCTGGTACAGATCCCTGAAGATGATAAGACAGGTTAATAGGTTCGTTAAGAAGGTATACAGGTCACTTGCCTTTGTCTGTTGTGGCACAGATTATAAGAGGAGGACAACATGATGGGTCCATATATATCAGAGATAATGGGAACTGCAGATGCTGGAGAATTCCAAGATAATAAAATGTGAGGCTGGATGAACACAGCAGGCCAAGCAGCATCTCAGGAGCACAAAAGCTGACGTTTCGGGCCTAGACCCTTCATCAGAGGTCCATACATATGTTTCGTTTAGGGCACAGCTGTAGTCCTCTGTGTAGTTCAGCTCACTACACTATATGCAGGATGTAATTGCTCTGGAGAGGATACAATGGCGATTCCCCAGGATATTGCTTGGGATGGAGGATTTTGGCTATGAAGAGAGACTGGATAAGATAGGGGTAGTTTTCTTCAGAGAAGAAAATTTGAGAGGGGAACCTGATGGAGGTGTACAGGATGGTAAGATGATGTGGAAGTCGGTTCAGAAGGGATTTGAAGAAAAGCTTTTCAACCCAGAGGGTAGTGGGAATCTGGAATGCACTGTGTGGGAAAATGGTTGTGGTAGGAAATTTCACAACCTTTAAAAATTCCAGATGATCACTTGAAGTGCCATAGCATTCAAAGCTATGAGCCTAGTGCAGGAAAATGGGATGAGTGACGGCAGTGGTGTATTATTGCATTATAAACTCAATGGGTCAAAGCGCTTGTTCCGCACGGTGTGATTTAATAATTCTATGAAATGTGGAGATATTGCTACCATTCTGGGCATCACACTAAGTGTGAAAGCTCTTTGAAATGGCCCTGAAATGTCACAAAAGCAGCTGCAGGAATGAGGAACTTGATTTGCATGGATAGATTGCAGATGTTGGGGCTGTTCCACTTGAAAAGATTAAAAAGATTAAGAATTGGGTTGGTAAAGTATTCAAAATTATGAAGGATCTGCGTCAAGAAAATAGGGAGAGTTTTTACTGATTGGTGAGAGGATTGGGAGCCAGAGGACACCAATTTGCATAAAGATTGGAAAAAGAAATTTCACACATCGAGGGAAATCTTTCTCAGACTGTGAGTAGTTAGGCTCAATTTGAAGTAGGTTCAATCATGGTTTCAAAAAAATAAATGCATAAGATATTTTAAATTCACTCATGGAGCTTGGGTGTCACTGGCTGGCCAGCATTTATTGCCCATCCCTAGCTGCCCTTGAGAAGGTCATGATGGGGTGCCTTCTTGAACCACTGCAGTCCATTTGGTGTGGATAGACCCGGAATGCCCGTCAGTAGGGAATTCCAGTTGCCATTTAAGGGCACCGAAGGAACATCAATATATTTCCGAGTTAGAACATAGAACATAGAACATTACAGCACAGTACAGGCCCTTCGGCCCTCAATGTTGTGCCGACCCGTCATACCAATCTGAAGCCCATCTAACCTACGTTATTCCATGTACATCCATATGCTTATCCAATGACGACTTAAATGTACCTAAAAGTTGGCGAATCTACATGGTGTTCCCATGTATCAATAACCTTGTACTTCTGGATGGAAACAGATGTGGATTTTGGAAGGTTCTGTCTAAGGATCTTTGGTAAACTTTTGAAGTGCATCCTGTAGATGATATACACCCTTGCTACAGACTGTTGATGGTAGAAGGAGTGAATATTTGTAGAAGTGGTGCCAAACAAACATGCTGCTTTGCCCTGGATGGTGTCAAGCTTTTTGAGTGTTCTTGGAACTGAATCCATCCAGGAAAGTGGGGAGTATTCCATCCACGCCTGACTTGTGCCTTGTGGATTATGGATAAGCTTTGGGGAATCAGGAGATTAGTTATTTGCCACAGTATTCCTAACCTCAGTCCTGCTCTTGCAGCCACTATGTTCATACAATTAGACCAGACCAGTTTCTGGTCAATAATAAAACTTAAGATTTGATAGTGAGTGATTTAGTAATGGGAATCGTATTTAATATCAAGGTGGAGTAATGATATTCTCGCTTGTTGGAGAGGTTATTGCCAGACATTTGTGTGGCACGTGCATTACTTGCCACATTTTGGCCCAGATTTGAATATTGTCCAGTTCTTGTTGCATTTGAACATGGACTGTTTTGGTATCTGAGTAGTCGTGAATGGTGTTGAACAGTGTTTCCAACCATTTCTTGATATTACACGGAATCAAATTGGCTGAAGACTGGTATCTGTAATGCTGGGGACAACTGATGGAGACTGAGATGGATCATCTACTTGGCATTTCTGGCTGAATATGCTGTGAATACTTTAGCCTTATCTTTTGCATTGATGTGCTGGGGTGTTCCATCATTGAGGGTGGGGATATTTGTGGACCCTCCTCCTCCAGTAAGTTGTTTAATTGTCCATAACAATTCACGACTGGATGTGACAGGACTGCAGAGTTTAGATGTGATCTTTTGGCCATGAGATTGTTTAACTCTTGTCTATCATTTGCTGCTTATGCTGTTTGGCATGCAAGTAGTCCTGTTTGGTGGTTTCACCAGGTTGACACCTCACCATCAAGTCTGGCTGGTCCTGCTCCTGCACTTTCCATTGAACCAGGGTTGATCCCCTGGCTGGATGGTAATGGTTGAGTGGGGGATATGCTGGGCCATGAGGTTGCAGATTGTGCTGGAGTACAATTCTGCTGCTCCTGATGGACCACAGCGCCTCATGGATGCCCAGTCTTGAGTTGTTAGATCTGTGTGAAGTCTGTCCCATTTAAGACAGTGATAGTGCCACACAACACAATAGAAGGCATTCATAATGTGAGGGTGGGAATTTGACTCTACAAGGACCGTGTGGTGGTCGGTCTTACCAATATGTCACAGACAGATGCATCTGGCAGACAGCAGATTGGTGAGAATAAGGGCAAGTATCCAAAGAAAAGAATCACAGGGCTACAGGAAAGGGATGCCAGAAGGGGACGAGGTGAGTTTCTCTTGAAGAACGATGTCACAGATACAAAGGGCTGAATGACCACCTAATGCACTGATTCTTGTCTAAGAAATGGAACAGAGAAGTGGCCCATCGTGCCACAGCAGTGCATGTTTCATTTCAAGCCATCTATGCTAACCAGCTATGTTTGCTTATGCAGCAGCGGGAAAAACAAATGTGAAAAACATTACAATGGGAACACAATTCCTTGCTTCAGTTCTTTATTGCCATCGGAGCCTCAGTCAGAGCAGGACGTCTGCTTGTTTCAAAAATCCCAAGGGGCATGTTAATTATGAGCTACAGAATCTGTCAGGAGCTATTCACAATCTTATATACATGCGAATTAACATTATGCCAGGATGTCATTTAAAAGGATCTGGGCACAATGATTATTTGGTCTCTGTGGCAACCAGACAATTGAAACAAACCTGAAACCCTCAAAAAATCCAAACAGGAATCAGCAGGTCTGTGGGGATTGATATGTTGGACATTAGAGAAGAAACCACATTGAAAATAGTACATTTCAACTTTGAGACACAAATCAGCTGTTCTCTCCTGGATTTCTCACTGTTGAGCAAGAAGAACAAGTGCAAGGAAGAGCATGGAGCTGTGGTTATTAATGTCACAGACATATTAAAGGGAAGCTAGATAGATACCTGAAGGAGAAAAGACGAGAAGGATGTGTTGATGATTCAGGATGGATAGTTGCACGCATGTAGTGTTCTGATGAAAGGAGTATAAAATATATACAGCAATCCTTGTATTTACCGGCATCGATGAGACCAAGAGTGTGCCGGTCGATCCAAATATTTCGGATAATCAAGAGATGCCAGAAAGCGGTAAAACCTGACCAAACAAAGCAACATCAACATCCCTCAAAAATCCAACGTAAAAATATCAACACAGCTCCTAAAATCAATGTTTAAAAACACACCGTAAATAATAGAAACTTAATGCAAGAAGCATACACTCCACTGTTATACTTTACAACATCGAATATCGAAGTTAATGGTGGTACATACAGTGTGCCGATTCTGCAAGAGTGCCCATGATTCAGGACCCAGTTAAAACAAAGTTAGCTGCACTCACCATTTTCAAACATTGGATTTCAAAATGGAAACAGAGGATTTTGTTTAGTCCGATGGAAAAGATTTTTAAAAGGTCAGGAAGCCATTCTGGAATGTCGAGCTAAATACATCTGTTCGCAGGAGCTGGTTGCCGAGCAGACTTCTGCGGTGTTAATAAATACATTTATACTGGTGAGCTTATGGCAGGCACATAACGTAGAACAAAGCCATTCATTTTATTTAACCTCTGAGCAGATTATCCAGCATTTTCAGTTCAGTTCAGAAGGTACCTGGTAGGGTAACCAAGTTTTTTCTTAACTGTGCAAGTCAGGGGAAGCAGTCACCTCAGCAGAAGAGCTATCTATCCGTGGAATTTCCAGCTGGCAGAGCCCTAAAGGCTTTAAGTTGTTAAAACATCAAAAGTTTAGTCTGTCTGATTTGTAAAAGAGTCATACCAGTAGAGTAAGAAAGGAATTATAAAATTGTCTCCACAGTACACACAGAATACCTGGAAGAAGTATTTAGTTAAAGATTTAAGAGTTGAGAGAAGAGTATAATTTCTCTGAACTCCAATCTATGTAATCAACAGGTTTTGGAAACAGGGTGTCTATTTTTGCTTTTGCTGCTGATATTAAAATATTTCTGAACTTGGTTCTGCATTTGTTTCAATCAGTTTATTAAACTTACTTTTCTTTTTGTGCAATAAATATATGTTCCATTGTTAAAGAACATCTGCAGCCTTATGCCATTCTTCGTCAACAACGCAGGACGAAGTTAATTGAAAATGTTGAACTAATGAACAATGAGAACAAATTTCATTCTGGGATCTAACCTATGAAATATTACCATCAGCTGGAAAGGGTAATAACATAAATACTAATACAATCTTATTTGGGTGAATGGTTTGCTGCTTTACTATAAATGCATTATAAAGAAAATGTAGTTTAGAATCTGTAGTAACTTCACAAAGGCCAGTATCCCATTGCCAACTATTTACATATGTACGTGACACTGATCCAGCTAGCTCAGAGCCAGATCCTAGAGTCAACAGAGCTTCTGACACTCCTGTTAAAATCTGTCAGCCAGGAGTCCCTGATTGGGCCAAGTTAACAGCTGCAATTGGGGAACTCATAATCTATGATGTCCATCTAGCTGGCCTCGTTATATTCATTGCAGACCCAGCCTGACATTGGAGGAGCAGTGAGAAAGTACATGGCTGAGGTAAGGGAGTACAGAGGCCTAGAATTACATGGTGGTGTGGCCAGGCTTGGAGAAGCAGCACCTGAGTTGGGTTGTGTGTGTGAGAGAAAGGTAGGGGGAGGCCTTTGGGTGGGAGAAAGCTGTGAGAGAAAAACTATCCAAAAACGTGTTATACCAGTTTCTCTCAACACAGATGCTGCCATACCTGCTGACTTTCTCCATTTTCTGCTTTTGTTGGTCATTTAAACTTACCCTTTCACAGCTGATGCCATGAAAGGCGGGAGTGTTTTGTCTTCCAAAATCTCAACAGCAATTCAACAAAACTCCACATTTGGATACACTCCACATTTGTGATTGAGTCTGATTTGGAAAACCCAGAATAAAAAGCATTGGCTGAGAGAAAAATTGAAGCAAAGCAATGATCCAACAGTGATTCCTGCTTCTTGGAAGATTTGGGCCCATGTCAAACAAACCAGCAACAAAATCCAGGGTTTAAATGTAAGGGTGGTTCTTAATGTGCTACTCCCTTTGCAGACATTCTCCATCATCATCACCCTCCCTTTCACATGACCATTGGCTATTTGTTTGTGGTAATAAATTCTGTCAGCTAGTAAGTGCTTCAGTTGTTATGAATCACCAGGTACTCATTGGATAATTTAACTGTTGGCCAGTAAGCAAACAACCAGCCTATGTTACTTAGCTGGCAGTAAAATGAAGTCATGTTACCAGGAGATAAATCATTTCCTGCACAGTTGTGTAGTGGTGGTTACAGCTCACTTAGGGAGCCTGGGTTACCCTGGCAACGAGTAATTTTTACATGCAACGTGCAGTCTGGAGCTATGGATATTGATGTTCCTGACTGGGACTCTTTCCCACTTAGAATGTCTTCCATTGGCAAGCATTAAGAAGGATATGCAAGCTGATGCTCAACCTGTTTAGCCCTATTATGAACGCATTCTCTTTCACCATCATGCCCTGGTCTGGGACTTGAAGCCAGAATGTCTAATTCTGAGACAGGGACACTGTCAGCTGCGTCACAAGACGTCCATGAAATAGTAAGTGACATTGTACCCAATGAAAACATTTTAAAAAGAACCAGTTTTGACACTATTCCAGTGATAAACTGTTTCACATTTTGAAATATATCAAGATTTTGTTTGCTTGAGTTGCTTCAGGACGTAAATGTGCAAAAACAATATAAAATCAGAGGAAATGGGATGAATCATATGCAGAAAAGACATCTGCACATTTAAAGTACAAAGTTTCATTCTGTGGGAATATTGGCACAATAATCTACAATTGATCTGAGGTTAAATGTGCTGGGACATGGAAGAGTTAATTAGAGTCCAACTTAAAGCTTGTCATTTTGCACAACTTCCACACTAACTATTTGAAACATAATTCAGGTTATTCTGATTCCAGACTCAGAATCTGGTGACATTGAAGCACTTTTGCTGCATTTTCAAAGCTTTGGATATGCACAAAAACATTAAGAAGCCTAAAACTGATTTTGGGTCTTAGGACAGAGCATTAGGACCTTTTAAATCATCAATTGGTGATAATTTCAAAATAGTAAAATAAGCAATTATAACTACAACCTGCTACTTACATTGACATGAGTAAAACATTTTGCATAATGATGTGCAGTGACTCAGTTTACACAGGCATAGCGGGTTAGTGTTAGTGTTAGGGTTAGTGGCATTGTTATTTGCCACTTCAGATGTCTAGAATGCTGTCAAGGGGCAAGTAACATTCATGCCACACAAGGGCCAGGAAATGACCATTTCCCAGACAGAGTCTAACCATTTCTCCTGACATTCAATAGAATTACCATCACTGAATCCCCCGTTATCAACATCTGCGGTTTACCATTGAATAGAAACTGTACTGTACTAGCCATATAACCACTGTGGCCACAAAAGCAGGTCTGATGCTAGAAGTCTCACTAGCCTGAATGAGTGCACCTCCAACAACACTCAAAAAACTTGCTACCATCAAGGTTAAAGCAGCCCATTTGATTGGCGCCAGATCCACAAACATCCACTCCCTCCACCATTGACATTTGGTAGAAGTAGTGTGTACAAATTAGGAGATAAATCATAAAAATTCATGAGCGATCCTTCAACAACACCTTCTAAATCCATGGTCACTTCCAGTTAGAAGGACAGGGCAGCCGATACATGCAAACATCCGCTTTCTTTGAGTTTCCCTCAAAGCCACCCACCTTTCTGATTTGGAAATACATTGCTGTTCCTTCAGTGAAACTGGGTGAAAACCCTGGAACTCCCTCTGTAATAGCATTGTGGGTGTACCTATGCCAAATGGATTGTAGTAGTTCAAGAAAGAGGAACACCATCATCTTATGAAGGGCTACCAGGAATGGGCAATAAATGCTTACCTAATCAACTATGCTGACATCCCATGAATACGTAAAAAATCTTACACCCAAAATGAATCATTATGACACACAACAAGAAAATAAACTAATCAAAATTTTATCAGAGATAGTAGGAACTGCAGATGCTGGAGAATCTGAGATAATAAGGTGTAGAGCTAGATGAACACAGCAGGGCAAGTCGCATCAGAGGAGCAGGAAGGTATGCTTGGTTATCTAAAATTTAAAGTTTGATTCAAAAGAGACACAGGATGTTGAGATAACAAGGTGTAGAGCTGGATGAACACAGCAGTCCAAGCAGCATCAGAGGAGCAAGCAGACTGACATTTTGGGCTGAGACCCTTCTTTAGAAATTCAGAAATCTTCAGGATGTTGTCCCTTTTTTTGTCATACACTCATCAGGACACAATCACAAGAATGGCAAATCTTGAAGCGAGCAACATCTTACACTGCAAGAGAAGAAGGTTCGGGTCATTTGGCCAATGATATCAGATTGGTCAAGGCATCACCTTGGAGAATTCGTCAGGGAAGAGTTCAGCAATAATTCACAGGTTCGGCATTTCAGAACATTTGAACTGTGGACTAAGGATTCAACTCTTTCTCCACTCAGAATTAGACTCGAATGGTAAGTGTCCACCCCATCTCCAAATTTCACATCAGCAGCATAAAAGATTCCTACCAATGTTTGAAGTAAAAATCACTGATTTCTTGATACTCTACAATCTTATCATAACAATGTTTATTACACCAGAGAGGGTGGGGTATATGTGCACAGAAGGCTTTGAAAAGAGCAAAGTGTGTTAATTGAGTGATAAATAAAGCATACAGTTTCCTTTCCATTACTAATAGGGACAAATAGTACAAGAGCAAGGAGGTTATGTTGAACTTGCATAAGATACTAATTCAGCCTCAGCTGGAATATTGCAGCCAGTTCTGAGCATTATGTTTTAGGAAGGAAGTGAAAGTATTGGAAACAGTGCAGAAAACATTTACGAGAATGCTTCAAGAGGAGTAACGTCAGTTATGAAGTTAGATTAGAGAAGTAGGGACTGGAGGAGAGAAGCGTGAAAGGAGATCTTATTGAAACATTCAAAATCATAAAAGCCTTGAACAGAGTAAACAGGGAGACAATGTTCAAACTATTGAAAGGATTAAGAATGAGATGGCACAGATTTAAAGACATAAATAGAAAAGCAAATACTTCATGAAGAAAAGCAATGTACTGCCAGAGGGTTCTGTCAAGGAAGATTCAATTGAGGCAATTTGAAAGGAAATTGGATGGTTGCTAAAAATTGAAGAATGTGCAGGATTATAGGGAAAAGACTAAAAAATGGCACTGAGTGAGATGCTGGCTTAGATAGCTGTCATTGACGTGATGGGCCAAATGTTCTGCTGTCCATAGCAGTTCTGTAATTTTGTGGCAAATAGCTGGGGCCTTGCAGGGCAGCCATTCAACTTCCTCCCTCAGCCCTCTTGTAAAACCATTGATTATTCACCAAATTGCATGACCACATTTTAGATCCATATTGTTACTTCTTCTCTTCAGGTATGATGCTAATCCAACCCCTCTTGTGCTTGCTCTGGAAACTGTGCCATTACCAGTTAATTCACTGCACTGTCCCCTCCTATCTCTGCAATCTTCTTGAGTGATAAGCCACCTCAGATCGCCGAACCTGTCTAGCTTGACAGGTGTGCCTTCAAATGCCTAGATCATAATCTCAATGAATCTCTCTCCAAACTACTCACCTTTAAGATGTTCATTCAAATTTTCAACTTTGACCAAGCTTTTTGTCACCTGTTTGGTGTTATATTTTTGTGTGATAATCACTCCTGTGAATTGCCTTGGCATGTTTTACCAAGCCTCAGGCCTACACAGCAATGCAATATGTTTTTTGTATCTGGCAGTGAGGATTCGTCCATCACCAAAAATAGGTGAAATGAGTATTGACTAGCCTTTTGGATTCTTGACATAGATAAAATGGCTGCAGATTTTACATGTAGGGCAACCCAGGTCATGATATGTCAAGAATTATGAGACATTTCTGGGAAATATTTTAGGGTGCTATATAGTAGGCAGTCTTTCTTCAAATCCTACTTTGATTCCTCAAGTCATAGAGTCATAGAAGAGTACAGCATGGAAACAGATCCTTAATTTCAACTCATCCATGCCAACCAGATACACTGAATTAATCTAATCCCATGTGCCAGCATTAAGCCCATATCTCTCCAAACCCTTCCTTATAGAGAACTCAAAATTTCCAATCTTATATTGCTTTTACATTGTGAAAATACTAACACCATGTAGTTCTCAAAAGTTTGAAGACAAACCCTTGACACCATCTTATTAAGGAGGTAAGGATGGAGACTGATTGCTGATCTTACCAGCAACAACTTTAGAGCCTAAAGTGAATTTAAAAATGAATGCACAAGTCTGTTTTGTGAATTGGGAAGGACTAGATATTTGAGTTAATGCTCTGTGCATCCAGTCATGCATTCGGATTATTGCATACAGTTTTAGCCTCCTCGCTTGAGGAAAGATGTAATTGTTTTGGAGGCAGTTCAGTGAACATTTATTAGTTTAATTTGAGAGAAGCAATGCTTGTCTTCTGAAGAGAGATTGAGCAGTTTCTGCCTATATTTTTTGGAGTTTAGAATGATGGGATAAGGTTTAATTGAGGTGCATATGTTTCTAAAGAGGATTGATAAATAAGCATGGAGTAGCTATTTCCAAGTCAGGGTCAATCTAGAACGAGAGGCAATAGTTTTAGGAGAAAAGATAGCAGATTTATAACAGAGGTTAGGAAGAATCATTTCTCTCAATGAGTCATTAATCTGTGGAATTCACTTCCAGGACACTGAATGAATTTAAGGAGGAGTTAGACAGATTTTGCATTAATAAGACATTAAAGAGTGACAGGGAGTAAGCAGGAAAGTGAAGTTGAAGCCGAGATGAGAGTAGCCATGATTGTACTAAATGGCAGAGCAGGCTCAAGGGGCTAAACTGCCTACTCCTGCTTTTAGTTCCCATGTTTTTGTCTGGACAATGATGTGTGTGTGTCGTGGACATGCACTGAACATCACTGACATTAGACATGAAGGTGCTGATATAGTAGCTTCTGATTTAGGCAATTTCTGTCAGTAAAGTAGTAAACACTGAGCAGAGCAGGTCACCAGAATAGTGATAATTTTAAAACATGTTACTGGCGCTTGAAATGCTAATCATGGAATAAAATTAGAAATAGAAGCAGAAGTCAGCTACATGGCCCCTTGAGCTCACTGTGTCATTTCGTGAAATTATAACTAACCCTTGGCCTCAAAACCATTTTCCCATCGACCCTATTGCCTTGGAATTCCCTGAGAGATCAAAAATCTATCCATCTCAGCTGCATATATGATCAACACCTAAGCATTAACAGTCCTCTGGGATAGAAGGCACTAAAAAACAACCAATTATAGTTGAAAATGAGGGGTCCAAAGGGAAGGGAAAATTTCAATCTATCACAGTCACTACAGGAAAAGCACTGAGAAAAGTAATGGGACTGGAGGTTAAGAAATCCCACAAAACCCATGGTTTGGATCCATGATTTTTAAAAGTTGATGGCAGCAGAGAAAATGATTGCAATTTTCCAATATTCCCTAGATTCAGGAAAGGAATCAGCATTTTGGAAATCTGTAAAAGTAACACTTCTCTTAAAGAGAGGCGGTGAAAAGAAAGACGGAAAGTCTGAATCAGTTAGTATAACATTTCTCATTGGAAAAAGTGCTGAAAGCCATCATTTAGAGTGCAGTGGAGACAGTAAAGATTATAGATGCTGGAAGCCAGAGTCGATAGGTGTGAGGCTGGAAAAGCACAGCATGCCAGACTGTATCTGAGGAGCAGAAAAATCAAAATCTTTTAGCCTGAAATTGTGACTTTCCTGCTCCTCAGATGCTGTGTGACCTGCTGGGCTTCTCCAGCCTCACACCTATAGATTCAGAATGCAGTAACAGGGCATTTCTTCTTCTCAAGTTCATAGAATCTCTACAGTGTGGAAACAGGCTATTTGGTCAATCTAGCTACACCAAACCCCCCAAACAGCGTCCCACCCAGACAAAACATTCACTCTATCTCTATAACCCTGCATTTCTCATGGCCTATCCACCTGACTTATAGATCTTTGGGCTATGGGAGGAAACCCACTCAGACATAGAGCAAATATGTAAATTCCACACAGACAGTTACCCAAAGGTAGAATCTAACACAGGTCCCTGGGGCTATGCTAACCTCTGAGCTACCATGCCATCTAGAAATAACAGGTCCATGTCAATTAATTGGTGAACCACCACAAAATGCCATGATACTTTACCGTAGAGAAGTAAAATAAAACATATCCTATTTAATTGGAGTTGAAAATGAATTTATTTTCTTAGAGGGTCATTCACCTTTGGAATTCTCTCCCCCAGGGAGCAGTGGAGGTTTGTCATTCTGCATATGCAAGGCTATGATCGATTTTTGAACTATAGGAGAGTCAATAGCTATAAGGAGCAGACAGAAAAGGTAGACTTCCAGTTTAATAATAAAAATTGCATACTCTTGCCCCTGTTTCAGATTCGTCCAATAACACCTACCATAGAATTTCACCTCAAATGTGGAAAAGCTTTTAAAAACGATAATTCAGGACAAAATAAATAATAACTTTGGTAAATAAGGGCTTAATTAGGGACAGCTTGAATGGATTTCTTAAGAGAAAGTTGTGTTCTATCATAACTTGACAGAATTTTTTTTAAAGAAAGAAACATCTAATACCATTGATCTGTTGAATGGGGATTTCCAGAGGAATTTGATAAAGTGACGCACAGCAGACTTGTGACAAAAGTTATAGTTTATGGAATTAAAGGGTCAGTAGCAACATGTCTGAGAGACATTAAACAGCGTAATGATGAAAAGTTATTTGCTTAGATTGGAGCAAGGTTTATTGGAGATTGATCTTCTCTTTCTGATATATATCAATGACATTAACCTTGGCTTAAGGATGCAATTTTAGAAGTTTCAGCTGATGTGAATCTTAGAAGCATTGTGAACTGTGAAGAGGATACAATAGAACTTTGAAAAGACAAAGATAAGTTGGTGGATTATGCTGGGCTTTATCAATGGAGTGTAGAGTACAAAAACAAGGATGTTGAGAATGTATGAAATTGTTGTTTCGGCCACAACTGAAAATATTGAATAAAAGGATCCAGACCAAAAACGCCAGCTTTCCTGCTCCTCTGATGCTGCTTGGCCTGCTGTGTTCATCCAGCTCTACACCTTGTTATCTCAGATTCTCCAGCATCGGCAGTTCCCACTATCTCTGAAAGTATTGAGTTCCAGTTTTAGGCACTATTCTTTTGGAAGAATGTGAAGAAATTGGGCTGGGGACAGAAAAGATTCATGAAAGTGGTTATGATGATGAGGAACTTCAGTTATGGAGTGGTGTGCAGAAAAGCCTCTCTCTCTACCACAACAATTCGATGAGGCTATGATGTTCCCATCGTCCTATCTCAAAATTCACAAAAAATGCCTAACCCTAGCACTAATCCTAACACTAACCCTCAGAATGAAGAACTTTCCTTTTACCTCAGTCAAACGATTTTATCCTGAGACTATTTGTCTCCTGGGAGTACAATTTCTGATACTAAACCTTCCTAATATGATAAAGTATTTCATCTTGTTTAAAAGTTTTGATTTGACAATGCCATGGCAGCTCTCCCACACTCTGCTGCTGGTTTGGAGGTTTTTCCTCCTCTTTGTAGCTTTAATTAAGAATCTCCTGCCTTTGTGACTTCAGTGGAGTCTCCCTTTGTGTTACATCAGAATTGTTCGCGTGTATAAATTGCCCAAAACTTATCTGATTTCAGTGACCTGATTTCCTTGATTTTCTGCACTTAGGTTAGTTGAGTTTCGCTCTTGACCCTGTTAGCTCCATTTTCTTCTAGATTTACCACATAGTATCCACACATGATTGAGACAGCACCCAATCTAAGCTGCAACTTATTGTTTTCTTAAATCCTCACCCTGTCAGCCTGAATTAAGGTCCCCATTTCAAATTTCCCCTGAATACCAGGGACTTTTACTTCTGTCTTACAAAATCTCCAAAGTCTGGTGGTCTATTGGCTGAACTGGGACTCAGAAACACTCCACACAGAAAACCCTGTCACAATGCCTCTCTTACAGCTGCAGATTCTGTTCCAGTGTGTATTTTATCAGGTCTGGGGAATTTTCTGTATGACTCATTGATGTAATCTTCAGCATTGAGGGTTTCACTTTGCTGTTTTAGTGCCTGCTGACCTCAGCAATCAGCAGTAGCTGCTTTCCTTGAGGTTTTCTGGGCCACCAGCATACCTGCCTCAGTGGAACTGATGTTGCTAAATTAAATCTTCAGATCCCATACTGATCACCATGCTACGTATACTGTCCTCTGTTTCTATAAGTGTGTGGGTTCTTTAGAGCTTTTGTGGTCTATTACATGTGAGGGTAGATTCTTATCAGAGACTGTGTTAGACTAAGCAAGTAATTTATTGATTCTCTGCAACTCTTTAGTGTTTCTAACAGTCTGTGCATTATGTTAAATGACTGTTAGGAGGACTTAGCCTTATGTCTGTCTTTCACTTGATCCAACTTTATTCTCACACCAATACCTCACGATGTAATCACAGTGGATGGTGTTTATTGCATTCTGTTAAGCATTAACCCTTTGAATGAATAAACGCTTTATTGTCACATACAGGGAAATATAGTGAAAAATGTTTGTGCCACCACAATCCAACACCATTTGGAGGCAGAAAAGATTAAAAACAAAACGCTTAGATAGAGTTTCAAATGCCAGGGCTTTTGCAACCTTCCTACTGCAGGACTACCTCAGCCAGGAGTCCCCGTTCCAGGCACTGACACCAACACAATCAATGATCTACCACGACCATAGAGTCCATGCTTCGGGCCTACAACAGCCAAAAGTCCCTGCTCCACCATCACTATAGCCAATGCCGTGCTCTATTCCAGGAGTCCAGGCATCGGGCCAACGAGCCAGGAGTCTCTGCCCGAACAGCTCCAGCAAACTCAACTTCAGGGAACCATCCATTAACCCTTATACCCATGTACCCATTCCGGTTGAGGCACTTGGTATACAGTGAAGATTTTATTGCTTCTCCCCAAATTGCAGAAACACCCCCATACCTCGCCTGAAAATGCCAGAAAACCTGTCTATATGTAGCTTTTACAGTCACAGCAATTAATTTGTTAAACACTTGGTTGGTAGATGATTTTTTTTTAAGAAACAACTGTTCAAGTCTACCAAGAGGTGGATATTAAGAAGATATTCTAAGAAGAAATTCTACATTGGGACATAACACAATTGAGAGAATTTTTTTTTAAAATTCTGCCAAGACTTTCCTCCTCACATTCTCCCAGCAGAATTCAGTGAATTATTATACAATTCCTGGATGCTCTCAGACAATCCTGACTTATTCAAGTAGAAGATGACAGGATAGTTGTACTTTAAACACTAGAAAGTCTTTTTAGTTTTGATCACGGTTCTGATGCTATCCATAAACCACTGTTTATGTCCGAACTCACCCTCTCACTGTCTGTCCCACAGGAGGGAACAACTTGACTAATCCATCCTTGTTAAAGACTGTCATCTCTGAAAAAGGCTGCACTATATTTAGCTTGAAGTGGAATGGATCCAGATGAATAGTCGCACCGGCCCCCCCACCCAAATCACGAAGAAAGCCTGACTTGGTGTGATAACTCCTGAAGGGTTCACTGCACAGAGTCCCAAAGATAATGAAGTATTTAGAATATGATAACTGAGCGACAACTGACACCTACATTTGGTTAGCATTTTTTGTTTGTTATTTTACAGCCACATAAGTAACTTAAAGTTGGCAACAGATAAATGATGAGACCTTGAAGACCACAAAGTTCTAGGTTTATTTCTCAAGGAGTACAACAGAAAAGAATTGGAGAAATATTAGGCCACACGTGGAGTACTCTCGTTCCCTGCACTTATTAAGAAAGCTCAATTTACTAACACCAAAATAATGAAATATTAAATTCCCATACGTTAAACAGACTTCACAATGCACTCTTGCCTGTCATTTCTCAACTTCTGTCTCTTTCTGTTTCAGCTCATCCCCATGTTGTACAGTGTTGTTACAGTTCTCATTGATAACCCATTGATAATCCATCAAACAACTTCCTTTGAGTTTTAGCAGCTAGTTTTAGAACCACATGTCCTTCCTGCAACTAATCCTCCTCATTAAACTGGGCCAGGTGCCGCACTGGCTTTCATGCATGAGTGATTGTGTTTTCTTGTGTAGTGAACAAGTCCTAGTACAGGACTTGAACCTGGAGAATTTTGGGCTCAAAGGTAGGGGCTGCCATTGCCTCAGCCAAGAGACCACAACTCCTTGACGTCTCTCATAATTACTGGGAACAAAGCACAGTACAACATCAGGGCAACTAAAGCATACCCTCAAGTCACTGAAAGGCACACCTGTCAATTTCAATTCCCAGCTCCTGCATCTATGAATTCATCTAGCGAGTGTTTCTCACCATGTCTCTTTAACCATGCATTGTGAACTTTCTTATGGGTACTATGCGTTCTTTCAGCTTCGGTCACACTTGGTTGTACAATAACCTCAAGAATCTTGTCCTGCTGCTCAGATTTAATTAATCCAAACATTTATGTAAAACATAAAGAAGACTTTTTCTCCCAAAGCAAATTATTTTTAATTTTTTTTTCAACAGGCAACAATCTTGCATTGCTATGTGAGATATGAATTGCTGCTTTTGTGTTTCATCCTTTCCTCACCAGAGGAATCACTCTCATCTGTGTTCTCCTGCACTACCCAGCTGGCATATCAAGTAGCTCAGCTGGGTAAGAAAAAGACAGCAGCAAGCCCCATAGTTTCTGAAATTAGTCTGCACCCGGTCTTTCTTTTTCTTTCTTTAGTCAATAATTTTACGTGATTGTCTGGTTAGCATCCTTAACTGACCAACTCAACTTCCAACGAACAAAAACAAAGTTGCTGGCAGCATCTGTGAAGAAAAATACAGAGTTAACATTTCAGGTCCAGTGACCCTTCCTCAGAACTTCCAACAAGCTGCCAGTCCAGGACAAGGCAACATTCGGTACCAAATCATCCATACAGTTCCTTAGTTTAGTAATTAAGTCGCATCATCATCCAGGCCAGTTGCCAACAGCAAACATATGCATTTGTCTTCTTCTTTTTGTGAGCACTCAGCCATTTATAGTCCAACTCCTAGTTCTGCTTGAACAAAAGTGAGAAAAATAAAGACAAAATAGCAAGGGTTTATTTTCAGCTCCCTGCCCTGAAAGCTCTGTTCCATTTTATGGCATAATTTGATGCCAGTGTTTCTGAAAACTCAGTGGATGTATGATTTGAATTGATTTTAGCTTTAGTGTCATGTGTACTCAAGTTCACACATCCCAGGTACAGAGGTACCTAGATACAGGGCTTAGGTACAAAAAGTAATATAGAGAAACAAAGTTAAAAGTAAAACATTACCGTTGTTCTTAGTATAAGCAGAAAAATAAAGGAATAAAGTTAAAAGTTAACAATATAGTCCTTCCCACTATGAAATGGAAAAGTAAACGAATAAAGGGAAAAGGTCAGAGATAATGTCAACTGCAGATGCTGGAGAATCCGAGATAACAAAGTGTGAAGCTGGATGAACACAGCAGGCCAAGCAGCATCTCAGGAGCACAAAAGCTGATGTTTCAGGCCTAGACCCTAAAAGGCCAACAGCTTTTCTTATATAAAAACTGAAAGAACTGTAGATGCTGTAAATCAGAACAAAACAAAGTTGCTGGAAAAGCTCAGCAAGTCTGGCAGTATCTGTGGGGAGAAATCAGAGTTAATGTTTTGGGTCAAATGAACCTTCCTCAGAACTGAGGGAGAAAAGTGGTATGGTGGGGTGAAGTGTGGCCATAGAGTGAAAAGTGGATGGGTGGGTATTTTGCCAGATGGGGCAAAAAGTTAAGATGCTAAGTGGGTGAAGGGAAAGCATGTTGCATTTGGACTTCCAGAGGCATTTGGTGACAGACCTCATAAAAGATTAAGTCATAAGGATCCATTTGGTGTTGGTATGAATGGTGAATCGGCTCATGGACAGGAAATAGTGAGTGGGGAATATGGAATATTTTTTGGCAACCCATGACCTGTGAGGTTTCTCAGGAATCAGTGCTAGGAACGCAATCGTTTACAATGTGTATCAATGACTTGGACGCTGGTAGCGAGTGTACCCAAGCCAAATTTGCACATAACACTAAAATAGCTGGCAAGGCAGTTTGTGAGAGAGATATAAACAGTTTACAGAGCGATACTGATAGGTTAAGCAAGTAGGCAAAAATTTAGAGTCAAGTGTTGAAAAATGTAAAGTTGTTCTTTTGAAAGGGAGAACAAAAGAAATGTGTAGCATTTAAATGAAGAAAAAGCTGCAACGCAAAGGGATTTGTGGGTATTCGTATAGAAAGCAAGCATGCAGGTGCAGCAAGAAATAAGGAAGGTCCTCATTTCAAGGGGGTTGAAATATAAGAGTAAGGAAGACCTACTGTAACTGTACAAGCCGATGCTGGTGAGACCAAATCTGGAGTACTGAGTGGCTTTGGTCCCTATTTTTTAAGGAGACATTTCATTTCACTGGAGGCAGTTCAGAGGAGGTTCACGAGGATGATCCCTGGTATAGAGGGATTGTCTTACGAGCAAAGGCTAAAGAGATTGAGACTTTACTCACTGGAGTTTAGAAGAATGAGAGGTGATCTCATTGAAACATATAGGATTCTTACGGGGCTTGATAGAGTAAATGCTGAGAGGATGTTTCCCCTCATGGGAGAATCTAGCACCAAAACCTATAAATTCAGAATAAAGGGTGCCAATCTGACATTGAAATGAGGAAGAATTACTTCTGTCAGAGGTTTGAGCCTTTGGAACTCCTTACCACAGTGAGCTGTGAGGCAAAATCCGTCTGTATATTTAAGGCTGAGATAGACTTTTGATCTGGAGGGGAATCCAGAGTTATAGGGAAAGGGCAGGATGGTGAGCGAGGGATATCAGATCAGCTATTATCCGAGAATCCTATTAACATGCCCTAGGTGGGCATGTTAATCAAGATGCCAGGATGCCAGGCAAGTGGATGAGAGCTTAAGGCAGGTCAGGGATCACCTGCAGGTGTTGGGTTGGGAAGTGAATGTGATTGTTGGGTTTGGGCAAAGGGATCAGGTAAGTTCAGGATATGCAGATTCAGTGGGGCCAGTTTGCTGGTGGGGTGGAGGTGCAAGTTTGGAGCTATGTGTTGGGTTTAGTTTGGTGTTGGGTCTGGTGGATTCAGCTCAGTGGTAGAGGAAAGTGTCTCGAGTCAGAATGAGGGTCTGAGTGAAGTGATAAGGTATCCAGTACCCGGGACTCTGGAAGCTGTTTCACGACAAATGAACACCACTGCCGTTTATCTATTCTGTCCTCTCGAGTGACCTCAGATGCAATGATCTATATTTGCCTTCGCCTGCTGAGGTGTAAAGATAAAGTTATCATAGTATCAATGGGCCACACTCTAGTTAGAGAGAGAGAGAGGGAGAGAGAGAGAGAAACACCTGGAGATTGGACATCCAGAGACAACCGGATAACGCATAGAATTTAACTGGGGGCCACCACACCTCAGGTGAGGGATGAAGTTGAGAGACAAGGTATTCATGGTAACTTCAGCCAGTGAAGGAATTGAACCCATGCCCTTGGTACACTCTGTATTGCATATAAGCCATTTAAACTATCGCCAACCCCTTAAAGGCTCCTGCTGCCAGCAGTGTGTTTGGAACCTACATCCCTGGAGGGACTGGAGTTTTAATTCAGTGCTTTACACTGCACAGTCACATCATTTTATGCAGTGGCAGTTCGATTAATTCCCATAACATAAGATCTGGACGCGTATCATGTCATCAGAAAAGATTCAATAGATATTTACTACGATAGAACATAGAACATAGAACAGTACAGCACAGTACAGGCCCTTCGGCCCACGATGTTATGTCGTGGAATAATCCTAATCCAAAAATAAAATAACTTAACCTACATTCCCCTCAATTCATTGCTGTCCACGTGCATGTCCAGCAATCGCTTAAATGTCACTAATGACTCTGCTTCCATGACTACTGGTAAACTATTCCATGCGCTCAAAACTCTCTGGGTGAAGAACCTCCCTCTGACATCTCCTTTATACCTTCCTCCTAACACCTTAAAACTATGACCCCTTGTGGCAGTCAAACCTGCCCTGGGGAAAAGTCTCTGGCTATCGACTCTATCCATGCCTCTCATTACCTTGTACACCTCAATCAGGTCACCTCTCTTCCTCCTTCTCTCCAGAGAGAAAAGTCCGAGCTCAGTCAACCTCTCTTTGTAAAACAAGCCCTCCAGTCCAGGCAGCATCCTGGTAAACCTCCTTTGCACCCTCTCCAAAGCCTCCACATCTTTCCTATAATAGGGCGACCAGAACTGGACACAATATTCCAAGTGTGGTCTCACCCGGGTTTTGTAGAGCTGCAGCATAACCTCATGGCTCTTAAAATCGATCCCCCGTTAATGAAAGCCAAAACACCATATGCTTTCTTAACACCTTTATCCACCTGGGTGGCAACTTTGAGGGAGCTACGCACTTGAACACCAAGATCCCGCTGTTCCTCCACACCGCCGAGAATCCTGCCTTTAATCCTATATTCAGCATTTAAGTTCGACCTTCCAAAATGTATCACTTATCTGGTACCTATATACATTACAATCACAGGAATTGTTGAGTTGGAGCTAGTACTGAGTAATTCAGTTAGAAAAATTGTATGCTTTCGACGATTAGAAGTGGGGTCAATGAGATAGATGGCCCTCACGTTATCCTATTTTCGAGAACTCTACTTTTGAAGTAATGCTGCATGTGGCCGCAGTACGATGGAGACTGGGAACTTTATATTATCAGATTAAGGTTTGAAACATTGCTGATATCCAGACATGTCTATAAAAGTTATATTACATACTAGCAGTAAGACATCACACCACAGTAGTAGGGCCTGGCTGGGTCAGTTTGGGGTTGGGGGTACTAAGCAGTATATTTGGGGCGATGTCTCCAATGATGAGTCAGGTAATCAGTTTAATATTTAACCAAGGCTTATAGTAGACTTTTAATCTTCTGCATGATTATTACTTAAATATCTTAAATGACTTAACAGTAACAATTAACTTTAAAACAGAAGCATATTATCTAAATGCTGAGAGGTTACCAAACTCTGAAAAACAGAGAAATCTGGGTTTCCTAGTGCATGAATCATAGAATGCTAGTCTGCTGGTACAGCAAGAGATACGAAGTAAAATATAAAATAAAGAGTTAATAAATAAATAGGTTCTGTTTCTTTGTGAGGGGAATTGGATGCAAGAGTAGGGAGGTTATGCTTCAGTTGTACAGTGTTGGTAAGCCCATATCGGATTAGCAAATTGACAAGTTGAGACTTTGAATGTAAGATGACTGTCAATACAAGGCCAAACATCAAAACCATGAAAACTGCTGGATTGTTGTAGATATTATTAATCAACCTGTTGAGAGATGCTATTACATATCTCTGAAGCAAGTGGGATTGATCTCAGTGATAATGGGAACTGCAGATGCTGGAGAATCCAAGATAATGAAATGTGAGGCTGGATGAACACAGCAGGCCCAGCAGCATCTCAGGAGCACAAAAGCTGACGTTTCGGGCCTAGACCCTCTCTGATGAAGGGTCTAGGCCCGAAACGTCAGCTTTTGTGCTCCTGAGATGCTGCTGGGCCTGCTGTGTTCATCCAGCCTCACATTTCATTATCTGGGATTGATCTCAGTCTAACTCAGAGGTAGAGATGCTACCACTGTGCCCCAAGGGCTCTGAATGAATGTTGTTGGACCTTTGTTAAGTAAAAATACAACAGCTGGAACACTAAATGCCCTTTAGAGAAGGAAAGTTGCCTTGTTCAGCTAATATGTGAGCTTCCTTTCTCACAACATGTTCAAAGCAGTGTCTGTTGATAAATACTATCCCGCCTGGTGTTACTCACATCACCAAAGAATGTTTTTAAAAGAAGTACCATGTCAATTCCGGATCTGATATTTTCACTTAAGTGTTTAAGCCATTCTATATTTAAGGGAAAACTAAAACTTATTACAATGTGCACATATGTTTTGGCCTCGGATATATCAGGCGAAATGATATCCACTATGCTTGGTTGCAGAATTTTGCTTTTAACAGTTCAATCACTCGATGCAAACTTAAATTTTTCATTCAACTAAATTTATTGTATTTCCTGCCTACTATTCTTTCTAACCATATTATCCAGTTTTCATAGAATTAATATCTTGCCGTATCAACTTTATCAATTTCCTAATTTTATAAGCTAGATTGTTTCTGACCTTTATCTTTTACTGCTTTCACTATAGATTTAGCTTCTCTTTGTTTGTTCCATTATGTAACAATGGGAATCATACCAACCACAGTGAGTCATCCTGCCTCTGACCACTGGAAGAAAGATGAGTGAAAATGCATTTGCAACTCATTTGTCTCCTAGCTCATGTTCTTTTCCACAAAGATAAGCATAGGAGGGAAAAAGCTACAGGACAATATGCTAAGGGAGTGAAATATCTTCAAGTTTGTAAACAGCACAAAGCTGGGTGGGAGGGTGAACTATGAGGAGAACACAGAGATGCTTCAGTGTGATTTAGACTAGTTGAGTAAGTGGGTAAATGCGTTGTAGATAAAGCATAATGGGGATAAGTGTAGGGTTATTAGCTTTGATAGCAAAATCTGGAAGGTACAATATTACCTGAATGATAATAGATTGGGAAAAGGATTGTGTAGCGAGACCTGGTTATCTTTGTACACCAGTCACTGAAAGTAAGGATGCACACAGTATAGAAGATAAATGGTATGTTGGCCTTCATAACAAGAGGATTCGAGTACAGGAGCAAGGATGACGTAGTGCAATCATACAGTGCCTGAGTGAAAGCACACCTTTCATATTGTACACAGCGTTGGTTTCCTTATCTGAGAAATAATTACCTGGCTAAGGAGAGAGTGCAGCAATAGTTCACCAGACTCATTCCTGGGCTGGAAGGACTGATGTATGAAGAGAGAAAGGACCCGTTTGGACTGCATTCACTGGAGTTTGTAGGATGAAGTCGTACCTCACAGAATCTTATAAAATTCGAACAGGACTCGATACAGTAAAAGAAATAATGATGTTCCTGATGAGTGGGTGAGTTCAGAATCAGGATTCACAGTCTAAGGATATAGGATAGGCTATTTAGAACTGGATTGAGAGAAATCTATTCATCCAGAGAGTAGTGAGCCGATGGAATTCTTTACCAACAAAAATGGTTGAGACCAAAACATGGAATGTTTTCATGATGAAAATAGATATAATTATAGAATCATAGAGTCATACAGCACAGAAACTGACTCTTCAATCCAACTTGTCCATACCGATCAAACATCCCAATCTGACCAGGTCTCATTTGCCAGCATTTGGCCCATATCCCTCTAAAACTTTCCTATTCATATGCCCATCCAGAATCTTTTTAAATGTTCGATTGTACCCATCTCCACCACCTCCACTGGCAACTCATTCCACATACGCACCACCATCTGTATGGAAAAGTTACCCCCCAGGTCCTTTTTAAATCTTTCCCCTCTCACCTTAAACCTATGTCCTCTAGTTTTGGGCCCGGCTAACCTGGCAGAAAAGACCTTGGCTATTCACCATATCTTTGCCCCTCACAATTTTATAAACCTCTTTAAGATCACTGTTTAACCAGGCTCCAGGGAAAATAGCCCAGCTTATTCAGCCTCTCCCTACAGCTCAAACCGTCCAGTCCTGGCACCATCACGATAAATCTTTCCTGCAGCATATCAAATTTAAGAACATCTTTCCCATTGCGGTATTCTAGAAGTGGCCTAACCAATGTCCTGTACAGCTGCGGCTTGGCCTCCCAAATCTAATACTCAATATTCTTATGCTAAAGAGAGCAAAGGACAGGTGGACAAAGTGGGAACAGGGTATTGATTTTGATGATCAAATTATGATCATATTGAATGGTGGATCAGGCTTGAAGGCTGAATGGCCTACTCCTGGTCCTATTTTTAGTGTTTCTATGTAGAGTGAGCTGAAGTGGTGTTAGATGAGGCTCAGGAGGAGCTAAATCAATAACCTAGGTCGTTTGGGCTGAATGGCTTCCTATTGTTTTGTTATGTTTCATGATTAGCAAGAAATATCTTTCAGAGAGATGCTTATGATGTCATCACTGAATCATAGCATGTGACCTGAATATATAACATTCACCTTCTCTGTCTTAGCTGGAACCACTTGAAGCATACAGGTAATGGGAACTGCAGATGCTGGAGAATCCAAGATAACAAAGTGTGGAGCTGGATGAACACAGCAGACAAAGCAGCATCTTAGGAGCACAAAAGCTGATGTTTCGGGCCTAGACCATTCATCAGAAAAAAAAGGGATTGTATTTTTTTGAGTATAGAAGGTTGAGGGGAAATCTGATAGAAACTTACAAGATAATGTATGGCTTAGAAAGGGTGGGACGTTAAATGTCTTCAAGGCAGAGATCGATAAATTCTTGATCTCACAAGGAATCAAGGGCTGTGGGGAGAGTGCGGGGAAGTGGTGTTGAAATGCCCATCAGCCATGATTTAAATGGCAGAGTGGACTCGATGGGCCAAATGGCCTTTCTTCCATTTCTATGTCTTATGGTCCTATGGCTCCAGGAGTGGGAGGGAAAAATGCTCAATTTTTGTAGCTAGATTTCTTTAGAAAATAGCATCAGGATTATAGAGGAGTTCACTGATCAGGAACCTTTACAGCTTTGCTTGCTTTCAGCATTTTCTTTTCTTTATTCATTCATGGGATGAGAACATGGCTGATCAGGCAGCAATTATTGCCTTCCCTAATTACCCAGAGGGCAGTTTAGAGTCAACCACATTGCTGTAGGTTGATGTCACATGTAGGCCAGACCAGGTAAGGATGAGAATTTCCTTCCCTAAAGGACATTCGTGAAGCAGATAGGTTTTCACCAATAATCAACAGTGGATTTGTGGCCATTATTAGGCTCTAAATTCCAGATTTTTCCTTTTTTTTTGTTGAATTCAAATTCCACCATCTGCCATGGCAGGATTCAAACTTGGGTCCCCAGGACATCACCTGAGTGTCTGGATTGACAGTGCAGTGATAATATCACTAGGCCATCACTTCCCCACATTGTAGAATTTACTGTCTGCCCTGGACTGCAAGGAGCATAGAGAAGAGTACACCAATCAGAGCTGGCTTCATTCCATTCTTCACTCTGAAATGGTCAGAAATGGAGCTAACAAACTGCCCAGCCCAATGCTGGTTCCCATAAGATTATTGGACGTGACCATGGAGTTTTGTGTACCAACAATTTTTCACAATATTTCATACAACCCTACATTTCTGATGGCATTAAATGCATTAATAATGTCGACAAAAGTAAGATAAAGGGGGAAACCCTGCTCCTCGCACATCCCCCGCAACTGCCATAAGAAGAAGATCTGCCAGCACGGGGCCTGCACTGAGAGTCCACGTGCACTTCATTTGCAAATACATGGAGCGTTTTCTGTGTCACCCTTGTAAGGACTAATAAGGAGTGAAATGCTGCTGCTGTTGTTTTACTCTTCTCTATTGGCCTTGTTTTAGTACAGTGTAATAGTTTTGGCTTCATGAATCTCCTGTGGAATGGAGCCTTCCTTTACAGAAGAATAGAAGTCATAAAGATAAAAGTTGGTGGGTGGGATGTTCTAGTGTTCGAGCATTTGGATAGGCTTCATACCTTGCTGGGGGCCCTTCCATTTGTTAAGCGACCGATGACTTTTTTGTGTTCAAGCAATAGTAGTTGTATATCAAACTTATCCAAGACCGGAAGCTAGCAAGCACAACTGGGAGGCTTCCCAGGGGCACAGCTTACAGTCATGCCCAGCCTCATGGGTTACCTATTTGCTCCATTCGTGAGGACCTCACCATCTGCTGACTTCAGGGTTTTGGGCTTTGGTGATGGAAGGACAAATAACCTTTCAATCCCTTCGTACAGACCACATCAGTTTCCTTTGCCATTATTGATTCAGTGTTTATTTGCAAACTGTCTCCATGTCTTTTGTGTGGCTATTTTGTCTACTTTCAGACTTTTCAGTATTTTGCTGTTGGTTTAATATCACAAATCAAGTAAGCTTTGTTTGTTACATCAAGACAGGTGTCATCTGAAATGAGTAGAACTCAAACTAAACCTTGATGCAGGTGCCAACTTTATCAAATGGTCCTTCAACTACTTCATAGATGATTGAGCTGAGTGACTTCCAAATGCAATAGTTATTAACATTGGTACTTCCTTCTGGGCTGGGTAAGAATTGTTCTAACAAATTCCAAAGGGCTGGTATTTGGCTCACTTGCTACTGAACTGATCATCATTCCATGATATCAAACCTAACTATCACGAGCTATCCACCTTGAAGTCCCAGGGCATAAAAGTCTAATTTCTCAAGGCTCAATCAGGCAGTCAGCAAAGATTTTCTCCAGGAGAAACTCAAGATTCGACTACAGTCCAGCAATAAAGGACATTCATTGTAATGAGCATGACAGGGTGAACTTCAGGAATATGAAGGCTTCCACATCATTTGGTATTGATAAATTGAAACTGTTGTCTATTCTCTGAAATGCTAAACATTGGAATGTCTACTCCCGTCTTGGTGACATCAGCGACTTGGAGGTTCACTAGTTTTCTGTCCAGTTAATGAACTGTTGAATTTTCTGAGAATTCCAAACTGTCAAAAAAAATTGGAAGATTCTGGAAAGCTTCTAAATCAGTTCATATTTGCCAGAGATTTTAAGGTTAGTTATGCAGTTTGCCTGCGAACAACTCATTATCCAAGAAGTGCATGAAGACTTGGCATCCATCATTTGAAACTGTTCAATTGAACTGGCAGCATATAGTTCTTTTATTTTCCTTCTAGTTTATCGCTCAACTGAGTCTGTCTGTCTGTGAGTGGAGGGCTATGCTCAAAGAAGATTGGATTTAAATCATAGATATTAATTAGGCTATCTTCTTCTTTAGCATTGCTCTGCTAAATTTACAGTATTAACCATAAATGGTTAACTTTTTCTTTAAGTTCTAAGCTTGAATTCTAAGCTTTGTTATCCATAATGTCTGCTTAGGAACAATTGGGCAACTTTGAGGGTCATTGAATGTTGTACTTTTACTGTGCTACAAATCTAGTGACAGTGAAGCTGATTTGATTTGGTTTGCTATCCCTGGGCCATAACAGAGCATGATTCTGTAAATAAACCTGCTGACAATTTAAATGAAGAGAACTATTTTCACATTCATTCAAATGGCAGCATTAGAGCAAAGGCGCATTTCGACTTGAAGATAATCACCTGAACTTTGAGATACTCAGCCAGAAGGAGAATATGTGGGCTCCCTTTCTGACTGGTTTCTCACTGGGAGGTATGCGGATTCATTCACAGGTTTGGGCAATGCTTTCAAAGGAGCAATTGCTGAATTGTTGGAAGTGCACCTTTTATGTTGTATATGAATCTTAGTGTGCTCTAAAAATGTTTTCTTGGTTCTCGCTGAGATCAGGTGTCATTTTCAAATTTTAAAAGGAGGATCACTTTGGAAGTTATGTCTTAATTTTTACGCTTTTATTCTTTCATAGGATATTGGCATGGCTAGGTCAGCATTCTCTGCCTTTGAACTGAGTGACTTGCTATTTATGGTTAAGAATGAGAAACACTACAGTTCATTAGGAGTCATGGGGAGGCCAGAACAGCTAAGGATTAAAGACCATAAAACATCGGAGCAGAAGTAAGCAATTCAGCCCTTCCTCAAAAACATCATTGACCAGATGGGTTTTTATGTTAATTGATGGTCGTTTCATGGTTACCATCAGTAATTATTAGCTTTCAATCCCATTTTTATTCAATATTTCTCACCACCTTCCCAGGGAATAATTGAATCTACGTCCCAGAGCATTAGCCCATGCCCCTGGATTACTAGTCTAGGGAAACATAACATAACCTAAGCATTTTTTTCCCCACGTAGCTTCGAGTATCCTGTAGAGATCCCACTGGTGGAAATCCTGTTATTAACAAAACAATTATCAATGTAGAAACATTCTGGATGAGTCAGGAAGTGAAAATCCTGAAATCTTAAAATACCTGGATGTTTAAAGAGAACACATTCAAACCTTTCTGGATGAATGAACTAAAGTAGGTGGCTCATGTATCTTCTGTTACTAACTTAATGTGAAATCTGAAGTGGCAAAAAATGTAAAACATTCCCTGATATTCAAGAAGGACAACTTTAATTTATGCAGCACCCTTAACATAGTCAAAGATCTAAACATACTTTACAGAAGCCTTATCAAAGGAGATTTAACACTGAGCTACACAAACAGATATTAGATTCAATGATTGAAAACATGGCCTCAGATAATGTTGTAAGATATACCTTAAAGGTAGTATCATGGAGTGGTTCAGGAATGGAATTCTGGAGTGTAGAGCCCAGGAAATTTGAGCTTCTGGCATGACAGCACAATGATTAAAATTGGGTAGATGCAAGAAGCCAGAATTGGAGGAGAGTAGATACTTCAGACATTTGGACGCTGTAGGTTTTTAGAGTATTCAGTTAACCAATGACTATGAAGAATTTACAAACAAGGATGTTAGTGTCACATAGGAACAAATCACTGCAGATGCGGGAATCTGTACTGAAAACAAGAAAAAAATGCCGGAAATCACAGCAGGTCAGGCAGCTTCTGTAGAGAGAGCTTGCTAACTCTCTCTATGGGTGCTGCCTGATCTGCTGTGATTTCCAGAATATTTTGCATTTAGTATAGAATGCCCTATGTAAGCTCTCTCTGAGGTTTGTGATGAAGAGTCATCTAAACATGAAACATTAGCTTGCTCTCTCTCCATGGATGCAGCCCGACCCACTGTCATCTCCAGCGTTTTTTGTTTTCATGCGAATATTAAGATTGAGGTGTTGCTCAACCAAGAGCCGATGATCATCAGTAAGCACAGGAGTGATGGGCAAAGTAATTCAATACAGAGGATGAAGAAAAGCCTGATTCACAAATATCTTCTTCATTTACCAATACCTCGCTGGTTTGTGCTTAGCAGTGTAATACCATAATGAATGAATATAATAATGAAACAGGATTCTGACAGCTGGGTCTTTCCACAGGAATAATTTGTGCTGAATATTAAGCAATTACATTAATAACTTCTCATTTAATTTGTTAATTAAGTTATTAGGTTGTATAATTTTCATCATATTTTGTGTGGAGTGTCTAAGACCAATGTATAGTTTCTGATGTTAAAATGGAATGTTCAAACCACCAATACATCATTAATAATGTTTTCTGTATTTTACTGCTGTTTAAATGAAGCACAAATAGTGATAAGTTGAATACCGCTTGTTTTAGGGGTCTCTTTACTGTCCTCAAACTTGCCTGGGAGGCGACGTTGCTGTCAAAAGGCTGTTAAAAATAATATAAACTCAACTGGCACAATTATATCACCACTGTCAGAGTAGTTTAAACACAATGTCCTGTTTCATGGAATTTAAAAAGTCCCTTAAAGTGCCATTAAAATTTAATTTTGCTTTCATCATGTTTGCATGCTGGGAAATTGGATCACCCATTCTTCTTTGGTAGTCCTGATTCATTCACTTCTCCGCACCGATTTTAGTAGCTCCCATTAATTTACTCCCTACAGAAACAAAAGTCTGCTCCCAGGCCTTGGGAAATCTCACTTAGGAATTTGCAGATGGAATCATTCCTCTGCTTCTGCCTATTTCGACAAAGTGGCAAAATGTCAGGGGAATGCGCTCGAAGGTCTGTTTCAGGCAATTTTCTTCACAGTTTAGAATTTGATAAGCACCTTCTATTAGCTTTGTCAATTTTCCACACGTCTCTCCATTGAAAGCTTATGAATTAAACATTCCGTAAGAAATAGGAGCAGGGCTATTCTATTCAGACCACTGAACCTGGTCTGCCTTTCAAACTGACTGTAAGTAAGTTTCAGAGATAATGGGAACTGCAGATGCTGGAGAATTCCAAGATAATAAAATGTGAGGCTGGATGAACACAGCAGGCCAAGCAGCATCCCAGGAGCACAAAAGCTGATGTTTCAGGCCTAGACCCTTCATCAGATGATGAAGGGTCTAGGCCCGAAACGTCAGCTTTTGTGCTCCTGGGATGCTGCTTGGCCTGCTGTGTTCATCCAGCCTCACATTTTATTATCTTGTAAGTAAGTTTCTACTGCTATATAATTTTACCCTATGATCCCCACATTCCTTGTACCAATCTTTCCTTGGTGTCATCAATTGATGGCCATGGACAGGCCCTTTAGTTGAGTGTCCGTATGGTTGACTGTAGTCTAGCCTCTGAGGTAGATAATTCTAAATAGCCAACATCCTCTGAGTAAAGAACTTTCTACTTGCCTCAGTCTTTAAAAAATGGCACTCATCCTGAGACTGTGTCCTCTTATTCTAGACTTAGCAGCTGGGGGAAACACCCTATCCACACAGCGACCCTATCATGCCCTCTAAACATCTTGTTATTTTCAATTAGATCAGCTCTCTTTCTTCCCTCTGGAGATTACAAGCCCAGCCACCTCAATTTCTCTCGAGACCATAGTGCCACCTTCTCAGGGATATTTTTGGTTCAAGCCAACTGAGTTTTCAAATTTATTGAAGCATGTCATGTAATGGCAGAAAAGTAATTTTATTCAATTTTGTTTTTATTTATTCACAGGATGTGGGCATCACTGGCAAGGCCAACATTTATTGCCCATCTCTAATTGCTCAGAGGGCAGTTAAGAGACAATCACATTACTGTAGGTCTCAAATCACATATAGATCAGACCAGGTAAAGATGGCAATTTCCTTCCCTTCAATACATTAGTAAACCAAATGGGCTTTTGCCTGATAATTGACCAATGATCATTATTAGACACTTAATTCCAGATGCTTTTCTCGTTGAATTCAAACTCTGCTATCTGACATGTGGGATTCGAATCCAGGTCCCTGGACTATAATGTGGGTCTCTGGATTAACACTCCAGCAATAACACCATTAGGCTCTCACTTTCATTTAATAATCATTTATTACAAGTGATATGGTCCCCATTCTGCTGACGTGCAAGTCTGAATGAGCAACAATGCCTTCTCATACCTAATTGGCAGGATGGAATGATTATTTTCTCAACAAGGAAATTAGAGTTATTCTTGAGACTTTTGTTCTTATTCTTATTCTTGCAGTGATAATCCACGAGAACCATAGTGTTACACCATCGTTAGAGAGGGACAACCAGTGGTGAGCTTAATCTGAATGTCACCATACCTTAAACAATAGGTGAGATCAAGAAGGCAGGGTGACCTCAGCTGGTTTAAGCATTAAAACCATGGCTAACTGAGTTAGCCAACCTCCATGACACTAAAGAAATGGTGACATATTTCCAAGTCAGGATGGCAAGTGGCTCAGAGGAGAATTCGTAGATAGTGGTATTCCATAAATCTGCTGCCCTTGTCTTCGAGATTGACGTGTTTGCAGGTTTGGAAGGATCTCTCTCTGAAGCTGTGGTGATTTTCTGGTGTGCTTCTTGTAGATGATGCACTTTACTGCTGCTAAATGTCGGTGTTGGAGGGAGTAGATATTTGTAGACATGGTGCCAATTGAGCGGGCTGCTTTGTCCTCGATGGTGTCCAGCACGTTGAATGATGTTGGAGTTGCACTCATCCAGGCAAGTGGGGAGTATTCCTGCTTGTGTCTTGTAGATGGTGAAAAGATTTTGGGGAAACAGGAAATGATTAACTTGTCCAAGTCTCCAACCTGTTTTTATCAATTCCTTTGTGGTATGTGGGCTGCGCTGGCTGGCCAGCATTTCTTGCCCATCCCTAGTTGCCACAATGCCATTTGGGAAGGATTTCCAGCATTATGACTCAGTAACAGGATGGTGATACATTCCCAATTCAGGGTGGTGAGTGGCTTGGAGGGGAACCTGGAGGCAGTGGTGTTCCCATGTATCTGCTGCCATTGTCCTTCTAGATGGAAGTGATCATGGGTTTAGAAGGTGCTGTGTGAGGATCTTTGGTGAATTTCTACAGTGCATCTTGTAGATAGTACACACTGCTGCTACTGTGTGTTGGTGGTGTAGACAGTGGATATTTGTGGATGTAGTGCCAAACAAGCAGGCTGCTTTGTCATCATCATCATCATCATAGAATCTCTACAGTGTGGGAGCAGGCCTTTCGGCCCATCAAGTCCACACCGACCCTCCTAAGAGCATCCCACCCACTACCCTTTTTCTGCATTTCCCACCCTAGACACTATGGGAAATTTAGCATAGCCAATTCATCTAAACTGCACATCTTTGTACTGCGTGAGGAAACTGGAGCACCTGGAGGAAACCCATGCAGACACATGGAGAATGTGAAAAGTTCACTGGATGGTATCAAGCTTTTTGAGTATTGTTGGAGCTGCACGCATTTGGGCAAGTGGCAAGTATTCCATCACACTCCTGACTTGTGCATTGTAGAAGGTAGTGGTGAGCTGCTTTTGGGGATGTTGGAGAAATCAGGTGTTGAGTTACTTGCCACAGTACCTTTTGATCTCCTCTTGTAGCCACAGTGTT
Organism: Stegostoma tigrinum; assembly: GCF_030684315.1. Classification (NCBI taxonomy): domain Eukaryota; kingdom Metazoa; phylum Chordata; class Chondrichthyes; order Orectolobiformes; family Stegostomatidae; genus Stegostoma; species Stegostoma tigrinum. The sequence goes on along the minus strand of NC_081356.1, from coordinate 121,569,565 downwards.
TATGTAGTGAGTCCAGTTGAGTTTCTAGTTAATGATAACTCCTAGGATGCTGATAGTGGGGTACTCAGTGATGGTAACACCATTGAATGTCAAGGGGCAGTGGTGAGATTGTCTCTTATTGGTGATGGTTATAGCCTGGCATGAGTGTGGCGTGAATGTTACTTGCCACTTGTTCGTGGAGTCATGGTATTTATATGGCAAAACCTGTCAGTTTCTGGTCAATTATAACACCTAGGATGCTGACAGTGAGGGATTTAATGACTTTAATACATTGAATGACAAGTGTCGATGGTCAGATGATCTGAAAATGGTCAATATCTGGCATTTGTGTGGCATTATTATCATTTGCCACTCATCAACCCAAGCCTGAACATTATCCATTTTATTGACCATGGGCTGTTTTAATATCTGAGAATTGAAAGGTGCTGAACTTTGTGCTTTCATCAGTGAACATCCCACTTCTAACTCTGTGATGGAGGGAATGGCATTGATGGAAGCAGCTGAAAATGGTTGGGCCTATGAGCCAATTATGGCTGAACAGGTGCTGGTTAATAGCACCATTGATGACACCTTCCATCACTTTACTGATGATCAAAGGTTGGAGCAGCAACTGCCTGGGTTGGATTTGTCCTGCTTTTTGTGTACAAGACATGCCTAGGCAATTGTCCACATTGTCAAGTAGATTCCAATATTATAGCTGTTTTGGAACAAGCTTAGCTGGGGGACTGGCAAATTCTGGAGACATAAGCCCCATTGTAGGAATGTTATCAAGGTCTATAGGCTTAGCAAAAATGCTGAATACTAGAGCTGAGGTGAGGCTGACAGTCCTTGATATCATTCAGTTGAGTTTGGCATCATGGAACCCAAAGAAAAGTGAAATCAATATGAATCAGAGGTCAAACTTTCCTATAGCTGAAATCATGCCTGGCACATAGAAAGATGGCTGTGGTTGTAGGAGGTCAGTCGTCTCAACTCCAGGACATCCTAGCAGGAGTCCTGCAGGGTAGTGTCCTATGCCCAGACATTTGCAGTTGAAGAACGCAGTTCATTACCACCTTGCCAAGGGCAACTGAGGATGGGCAATAAATGTTGGGCTAGCCACTGATGTCCATGTGGAATTAATCGAATTGGCTGAACACTGGCATCTGTAAGGTTGAGAACCTCTGGAAGTGCCTGAGATGGATTTTACACTTGGCACTTCTGACTGAAGACTGTAAATGTGTTTTACACTGAGGTTTTGGGCTCTCTCATCATCAAGGATGAGCATATTTGTAGACCCTCCCCTACCAGTGTGTCATTTAATTGTGGGCCACCATTCACAAGTAGATGAGGCAGGACTGCAGAACAATGTTCTCATTTGTTTTTCTGTGGAATCACTTAGCTATGTCTATCACAGATAACAAGGTGTACAGCTGGATGAACACAGCAGGCCAAGCAGCATCATAGGAGCAGGAAAGCTGACGTTTCAGGCCTGGACCCTTCTTCAGAAATGGCTTCACAGTGCTGTTAAAATTGTTTCAGAGATAGTAGGAACTGCAGATGCTGAAGAATCTGAGATAACAAGGTGTAGAGTTGGATGAACACAGCAAGCGAAGCAGCATCAGAGGAGCAGGAAAGCTGACGTTTTGGGCCTAGACCCTTCTTAAGAAGACCCTTTTTCTTGGTGTGCCCTCTTGTCCTCTCTGCTGAAAAAGAGTGAGGGAGTTCCAAACAACAAAATTGCAAGTAGTTGAAAAAGTCTGTGGTTCATGTTCAGGCAATGTGTAGATGCAAAGGAAGTGGTGAAGAAATTATTAGGAATTGAAGATGAGTCAGTCACTGTGGAATACCTACGTCATGGCCCACTCCAGACGTTTTGCACTCTGAAACACTGCTTTTACTGCTCTACAGGCTGTTCCAAGGTAAGCATCAACTTCAGCTGGACGATCATCAGCTCATTGAGAGTCTGCCTGCAATACATTAGCCTTCTAGTTTAAAGACCATGGCTGAGTGTTGCAGACCAGCATACTTTAAAGCCCAGGTTGAGATGTTGAGCAATGCACTATCATAGAAATGTGTGGAAACAGGCTATTTGGACCAACACGTCCACACCAACCCTCTCAAGAGCATCCCCCACGATCTCACATACCTAACATACACTTCTCTGCACACTATGGGCAATTTAGCATGGCCAATTCACTTAACCTGCGCATCTCTGGGCTGTGGGGGGAAACCGGAGTACCTGGCGCAAACCTCCACACAGACAGTCAGCCATGGGTAGAGCTGAGCTCAGGTTCCTGATGCTTGTGAAGCAGCAGTGCTAACCACTGAGCCATCATGCCAGCCCAAAACTAAAGCTTGTTGTGACCACTGCAAAATCTAACTGCAAAGACTACAATCTAATACCCCCACTATAGGACACTAAGTGGCTGGAACACCTGTAAAACCCTTCGGGGTGTATGTTTCACATGTATATTGTCAATATAATCAGTAATTTTTGGTTCATTTGTTCTTTGGAAATGCGCTTCTGTGGCTATGCCAGAATTGGCTACCCACCCCTAATTACCCAAAGACCAATTAAGAGTCAAACACATTATTGTGGGAATAGAATTATGTGTAGGCCAGACCAGGTGAGGACAGTAGATTTCCTTCCCTTATGGTCAATATAAACTAGATGGTTTTTAACAACAATGGTTACGAATAGCTTTTAATTTCAGATTTCCAGTGGGTATAACTTTCATCATTTGCCATAACGAGATTTTAACTCATGTCCCCAGACTGTTATCTTGGAGTTTTACGTTACTAGTATAGTGACGTTGTCACTATTCCACTGCACCCCAGTGGTGTAAGAACAGCGTTCCTTTAATTGCATACTTTTCTACAATTTATGTTACATTAAATTTGAGCTTATACACCATGCACTTTTACAAACAGTATAAATACACAGTCTAAGTTGGAGGAACAAAAACGGCTGATTCTGTCGTGTTCATATTTAATGGCGACCTAAGCATGGTGGCCTCAATGGAAGACTGTTTGCTGATTGTTGTCATTCCTCACTTAAATGAAGATGTTCATGGTTATTCATGGCTAAACATCCCAGGGCATCACTTTAGAAATGTCTCTTGGCAGTATCCTAACCTCATCGATCTTTAGCATTTTTATGACTGGCCCTTGTCTCATCACAAGGTCAGAAGTGGGGATGTTCTCTGTTGTTTACACAATGTTGAGCCTTGTTTATGACTCACCAGGAAGTGAAGCAGCACGAGTTCATATGCAACAGGTCCAGGCTTGGCCTACCAAGTGGTAAGTGACAGTTACAATAAAGAAGGTCCAGGCAGTAACTGTCTCCAACAACAGAGGATCTAACCAATGCCCCTTGATGACCAATGATATTACCAACACCAATCCTATACTATCAATGGCTTAGAGGTTACCATTGGCCAGAAACTGAATTTGACCAGCTATGAAAATACTGTGGTTACAAGAGCAGATCAGGGTCTGGAAAATCAGCAGTGAGATACTCACATCCTGACTATTCAAAGACTGCTAGCCATGTAATAGGTGCAAATCAAGAGTGTGCTAGAATACACCCCACTTTTTTGGATGGATGTGGTTCCAACAACACAGAGAAGCTCAGTGCTGCTGAGATGTAAGCAATCAATCTGTTTGGAAATCCATCCATCACCTTCAACATTCACTAACTGCACTGTCAAAACAATGGCAGTAATGTGTGTCATATACAGGATACACTATAGCTACCTTCCAAGGCTCTGTTGGCAGCACTGTACAAACCTGAGACCTCTATCAACTAAAAGGACAAGTGCAGCAACTGCATGGGAATGCTACCACTTACAAGTTCCCCTTCAAATCATACTCCACCCAGACTTGGAACTATATCACAGTTAATTCATTGTCACCTGTGCAAAATCATGACATCCTCTTCCTAATTCCCTTCCTGTACTCCATTGTCTGTAGTGGCTCAAAACGGCAGCTCACCACCACTTTCTGAAAGGCAATAAGAGATGAGTAACAAATGCTGGCCTGGGAAAGGAAACACATGTCGCATGGAAGAATAAATTGAAAGATGTTAGTAGTAGAAATTCAGAAGTATTCATAGCAGTGATCATCCTGAGATGTTTTTTATCTCTCTCATGGTATCTCTCTCTCCTGGTGTCTCTTGATCTCATCATTGTGCAGCACAGACATAATTTACCACATGGCAGGCCAGGCCTGGAAGTTGTCCAGATCTATCCACATGCAGGCACAGCCTTCCATATTAACTGATGAATTGTAAAATTTAGCAGCATGTCCCTTTGGTCACTGATCGTTCTTAAAATATGGCAATTGCCAAAAGGGCAACATTTTTCCACCTAATCAATAACAGATGTACCATATAATTATATAATTGATCAATTTAAAATATTTAAGACTCTTACAGCGTAAAATTCACCTCTTTGCACTTTTGCATTTTCTGTTTAAGTTTGCATCATTCCTGTTTGAGATATTCAAACCTCTGTTTGCAGGTTTCTTTCCCCGGAACACAACATTTTTAACCTAATTGTCATGAGGGTGAGGAATATTAACACTGTTCAGCAAGACTGATGTAACTGGAGAAGACAGATGGGACGTGGGAGTGTAACAGATTTATTCTCTGCGTTTGAAGGAGCTGTGATTTTTGGTTCAGCCAAATCCTTGCCAATCCTCTCACCTCTCCTCCTGTCGCAACAAATAGATAGAAAAGGGAGGAAAGAAATTCTGGGAAGCCAGTCTGAGCCAGAAATCTGTTGCTTCATATATACAGGTTGACAAAGGGAAGCTAAAACACAATAGCATTTTCAATGCATCATCTAAACTCTGCAACATTTGTTTTCATGACTTTATTTTAATCCTTGAGAAAACTTGATTAACCTTTCAAGAATGACAGCCAAGAAAAACTGTAGATGCTGAATATTAAGTGAAATTTAATTGGGAAATTGATTTACTGGTTTTAATCCTGTACGTTCCATGCTAGACATCGTAACGTTTTTTCAAATAAAATCCATGTGAGTTTTCTTTCTGTCCTTCAGAGGTATCAAAGCAGCAAGGTTCCCAAAGTTAAATCAGTTGCATTCAGTCACAGTCATCAATGCATACTCGTTTTAGCTTGTAAACACAATCATGATGGCACTGGAATAAGGAACAGGCTTTCAAAACGCGAGTTTGATCATTTAATCGTAGAATCATTGCAGCACACCCCATTGGGCTGAAGTCAGCTTTATGTAGAGCAATCCAGTCATCCCATTAACAAAGTGTGAAGCTGGATGAACACAGCAGGCCAAGCAGCATCTTAGGAGCACAAAATCATCAGATGAAGAGTCTAGGCCTGAAACGTCAGCTTTTGTGCTCCTGAGATGCTGCTTGGCCTGCTGTGTTCATCCAGCTTCACACTTTGTTATTTCGGATTCTCCAGCATCTGCAGTTCCCATTATCTCTCTCCAGTCATCCCATTACCCTGTTCCATCCATGCAGTCCTGCAATTTTATTATCCATAAGTGCCTTTTCAAACATTGATCATGCCCTCGTAGGCAGCAGACAATGGCCAGGCATTATATGAAAAGTTCTTCCTCACGTTCTCCCACTTCTCTTAACCAGAAGCTTATTCCTGTGTCCACTGCTTGTTCTAAATTGTTACTATTAAGAACAACTTTTCATTACCTACCTCTCACAAGAAGGATTCACCATCTCAACATCTCCCCTTGCCTGAGGCGTGGCAACTCTCAGGCTAAACCAGCTCATTTCTAATGAGAGAGCACCCCTATGGCCTGGTAAGATTTTACCTTTACACACCTGTAACAACTGTGTACAGCTCCATCTAAAGCTCCCTCAATTTCAAATAAAAACAAATCACTGCGGATGCTGAAAATCTGAAATAAAAACCAAAATGCTGGAGAACATTAGTATAATGGAGAGAGAAACAGAGTTAACATTACAAGTTCAAAGACTCTTCTTTGGAACTGATTTTCCAAACGAACCATTCTGAGCTCAAAATGTTAATTTTGTTTCTCTTGAACATACTTCAAAAGAAAATCTGTAAGTAAAAAGGTGGTGTCAGTAAAAATGAGTGTGGAGCAATCAGATTGCAATTAAAGCAAAAAGATTTTCACAGAGTCCTTCTAGAAAGGACAGCCGTAACTCTTACCTGCTCTGTCTTATATATGATTCCAACATAGATCCTAATTCTATTGAAATAGCTTCAGAGCCTGATCAACTTGATCAAACCCAGGGCAAGTAAGATTGGGCAATTTGTGCCATGTTTGTGGCATTATAACTTACTCGATGATGTGATGTGGACATCTCCAGCTTTGTTGCCCATCCCTGACTGTGTTTGAACTGAATGGTTGACTGGGCCACTTCAGAGCACAGTTAAGAGTTAACTACATTTCTGTGGTCTCGAGTCACATGTAGGCCAGACCAGGAAAGGATGGAAGATTTCCTTTCTTAACGGGTATTAGTGAACCAGATGACTTTCTATGACAGTTGACGATAGTTTTCATGGTCACCATTACTGCGAGTGGCTTTCGTTTCTAGATGTTTATTCATTTAATTTAAAGTCTACAATCTTACTGTAGTGTAAGGTTGATTCCATGTCTCTAGCTATTAGCCAGGGCCTCTTGATAACCATGCCATTACCACTGCTCAGTTGTCTCCAACTTTGTCAATGAATGCAGAAGAAACAAGGACAGTTGCGAAACTTTGCTTTTCGGATGTCATTTGTATAACAAATTACTGGACTGCTCAGCCATCACAATCTATTCCAACACATTACATGGAGTGGATGAGGAAGCATTACAATATTTTGGCTTGCAATTGGAATTCACTGTGACAGCTGTCATGAACTGCATCCAGCTCCACATCTGAAGCCATAAACATTTTGCTTTACAAATAAAGTTACATAACATCACCTGACATTGTGCTCATCACATTCCTCTCCTTATAAAACAAGATCACAAAAAGTTTCTGCTTCACCCTGTGACAATGCTGTGCCACTAAATTAATCTTCAATTGTGGGAGCTTGGTGTGTGCAATTTGGCAGCCACATTTCACAAATTACAATAAAGTCTACACATCAGATATTTATACTTATTGGTTATGAAGTGATTTGGATGTAATGTCATGTAAGATGTTATGTAAATGCAAATTTTTGATTTTGGCTAATAAATACAGAAAACATTCAGTGAATGAATGTAACAACTATACCTTACAGTAATGTGATTAACAGATAACCATAACATTATTCCCCAATAACATCCTTATAACTGTCTCCAGACTGAAGCAGTTGATAAGAAATTCAGCGACTGAGTTTCAACACTGCCAGAGCTTCTTCAGCATGGTATTGATTTTGCGATCGGTCAAGTAAGATCCTGAGAAGAAACCTAGACTAATGAATTCTAGAGATAACAAGGTGGAGAGCTGGTTGAACACAGCAGGCCAAGATGCATCAGAGGAGCAGGAAGGCTGATGCTTCAGATCTGGACTCTTCTTCACAAAATGAACTCTAACTTTTGACAGTGGAGGTAAAACGCTCCACACATCACCCAGTGCCTGCTGGTGTACTTTTAATGTAAAGAATAAAAGTTTATTAAACAGAGAGAAGAAGATTAATTATATTACAGTCGACAAAAAGACGGAAAAGATTACATTATAAACACATGAAAGCGATTCAAACTCACACCATTCCTTTCTATCCCAGAATCAACCTTAAAACCTCTAAAGTGTCAGTCATGGTTACTCAAACCCTACCCCAAGCCTTCTTGCCCAACTTGGCTTAGCTACAATCAGTTTCCTTCTGGTAAATATCTGTGCATTCGCTGGATACCTTTTCTTCAGCTGGAATCTCATCTTGAAACACTTAAAATAAACTGCAAAGAATATTCATTGCTTTCTTAACTTCAGAACAAGCACATAAGTTCCAGAAACTTAGTTTCTCGCAGTTTTTCTATGGCACGCACACCTACACTGATAACCTGTCTTCCACATTTTTATATTTCTCTGCAAGTGACTGTATCCCTGTCTCTAGGCAAGTACAGGTACTTTATTTTTGTATTCTTTCCCGTTTTGTCCCCATGTAGTCAACCACTAATCCTCATCTCTTGACTTCAACGGTTGTAAAATTTCAAAACTGCACGTAAAAGTTGAACTATCCAGGCTTCTCAGCAAGCTCCACAAGAACTTGTTCTCAGAAATGAAAGCAAAACCATGGAATCAATCTTAAATTTCATTGAGAAGGCCTCTTGGTCCAGAGAGTGGTTAAAGTGTGCAGTGCACCATCACAAGCATTAGTTGAGGTGAATAGCAAGGATGCAAAGGGAGGCTGTATAATATATGAGGGAGGAGGGAATCAAAGGGAATGATGAACAAGTAAGGTGAAGTGGGATAGGAAAATGCTCCCATGGATCAGATCTATTCGGCTGAATGGCCTACTTTCATCCTATCATTCCATGTCATGACCATTTAACAGTTACTATTAAACTCACCATTTTTTTCAGGAACTGCAAATATGATTTGTGATAAAGTGTTCAGTGATGAGGTGGATATTTTAATCAACCTGCTTGGACATGTTATAACACACCTCTAATGCAGGTGGAACTTTAATCCAGACCTTCTGGCTTAAAGGTAGGGGCATTACCACAGTGCCATAAGAGCCCTCAGGAGAAAACCATGCTAAATCAAAGAAATCCAACATTCAATCATTTTAACAAAGTGCAGTCCTCCACCATTGCCCCCACCACAGTCGGAGAATCATAGAATTGTACAGTATCGAATGGACCCTTCATTTCAACAAGTCTGCACTGTTGAAAACTGTCATAAGTCAACACTTTCCAGTGCTTTGCCCATGGCCTTGAATGTTATGCCATTTCATGTGCTCATTCACTTACTATTTAAAGATTGCAATGTTTCCCACCACGACAGTCCTTGAGGCAGTAGATTCCAGACCCATACCACCCTCTGGTTGAAAATAAACCTCCTGCTTTTCACCTTCAAATTATGCCTCCTCGCTCTCGGCCTTTCAACTATGGGCAATAGTTACTTCTATCCACCCTGCCCATGTCCCTCGTAATCTTGTACACCTCAAACATGTCTCCTGCCAACCCTCTTTGCAGTAAAGAAAACAACCCAAGCTTACCCAACCCCTCTTCATGACTGAAGTGCTCCATCCCAGGCATCATCCTGGTGAATCTCCTTTGCACTCTCTCTAGTGTAATCACATCCTTCCTTTGGTACGGTGACCAGAACTGCACACAGTACTATAGCCTAACCAAAACATTCAAATAAACACTGCATACTTTTCTTAACTTCCTTCAGCATCCCCCATGAAGTTATAACATTGAAAGATAAGAAAGAAGATAACAAAGTGTGAAGCTGGATGAACACAGCAGGCCAAGCAGCATCTCAGGAGCACAAGACGCTGCTTGGCCTGCTGTATTCATCCAGCTTCACACTTTGTTATCTTGGATTCTCCAGCATCTGCAGTTCCCATTATCTCGGATCACAAAGATAAGAAAGAATGTTGGATTCTGATTGCTACAAAGTGCTTACTACCATTATGGTGTAATCAAGTGCTCTGTTAACAGTATGGAGGTACCACATATGATTGTGACTTGAAACTTGTGGGAGTGACACTGGCGGATGTAGAGCTTCAAAAGTTACAGAAATTAACTTTTAGCAAACTGATGATTTTAGTTTCTTTCGTAACTGCCCCCAAAGCTATGTGGCCACAGCAGTTTTCAGCATTGTGTACTTATTAACAGGCCACTGACCAAATAATCTAGCAGAATTTATGGGAAGTGATTGTGGCCCGGTAGACAGTTCAATGACATGGACTGGTTGCCAGGATTCAGGGAAATGGACAGGGATGGAGTATTGGGTTGTTCATGCAGCAGAGAGCAGGGGAGTCCAGAGAAGGGGAAGCCTGGCCTCTCCCTGTGGGACTCTGAGAACTATCCTGACCTTCCAAAGCAAAATGCAAAAGCCTACCTGAAGGAGCCAGTTTTTCCAGCTTTTACGCGGAAATTAAAATGGTTGAGAGGGCCTATCATAGTCACTTGACCCCAGATGTAAATTAGGGTCCTGTTGGCCCTGCGTAGCTTTGCCATTTCTTGTCCAGAAATGCGTCTTGATCTTGCAGGTAGATTTCCTTTGGGTAAGAAACTAAGTGATTGAAGCTATCCATGTAACTAGTTCCCACTGGGCATAACAAATTGGAGAGGAATAGGTCTTTAGCCCTTTAAGTCTACTCTAATCAATAAGATCACCTTTTACCTTTCAGCTTTACTCCAACTCCCTTCACTTTCACCATTCACCTTGATTCCCTTAGAATCTAAAAAAAATTAACCTCTTTCTTGAATTTGAGGGAGAAAATTCCAAAGGTTAAATATGCCCTTATGTGAAGTAAATTTCTCGTCTCCATCTCACATTTAAATCAAAGATAGTCACTACAAGCAGCTATGGACTAAGTACCGAGTGTTGCAGAACTCCAATGGAAAGTGTCTTCCAGACATAAAGAACTGCCATCGGCCATAACCATCAACCATAGCCATCGACCATAGCCCGCTGCTTCCTGCCACAGAGCTGATATTGAACCAGTTAGTGACTTTCCCTTGGGCTGCATAATCTTTCCTTTTACACCAGTCTGCAACGTGAAAGGTGATTTTAAAAAAAAGACTTGTTAAAATCCATGCTACCCTCATCAACACTCCATGTAACCGACTTTTAAAAAATCTTAAACAAGTTAGTCAGATAACATCTTTCCTTAACCAAGCCATTCTATTGTAGTTCAATCTATTCCCTTCTAAATGACATTTTGTAATTCACTCCGATTGTTTTCCATGACTTAGTTCCTTCCTGAAGTTTGGCTGCTCAGCCCATTCTAGTGTTCACATTCTATCCCATCAGCCCGACCCAATCAATAGTATAGTTTTCAAAGCAACAAGTCTGTAACCATTTCTGAAGAAGGGTGTGACCCGAAGCATCAGCTTTCCTGCACCTCTGATGCTGCTTGGCCTGCTGTGTTCATCCGACTCTACACCTTGTTATCCAAAATCCAGCATCGGGAGTTCGTACTATCTGTAAGTCTATCACCAGAGTGGTGAAAATGATGATATAAGCCACAGTTATATCTCCCCTTAGTAGTCTGTGAATGATTTTCTCTGGGTCTATTGACTTCAAGGGTGTGAAACGCAGCAGTGTGTTTTTTTTTTGCATTATATTTATCACATTCAATCTTTCATATTCCTGCTTCTAACAACATCTGCTTAGTTCCTCTCCTCTTGTGAAAACCAACACAAAGCATCATTAAGAACCATGCCCACATTTTGTGCCTTTATCATTTGTAGCCTGTTATTCTCCCTAGTTTTTCCTTACTTACCTTCACCATTTTTATGCACTTATGATACATTATTGTAATTACCTTGTCAATATCTTTTTGTTCCCACTCTTTGCTTTCAATGTCATTCTTGCACCTTCAATACTCATTCACTACTGAGCTCCTGTTTGACATGCATAGGCAATTGCTGGGTATATAATTAGCTGTTTGGTGTGCTGTTAGTCAAGAGTAACCTAATGTAACACAAAAAAGTGATTTGACTTCCTACACTGGCTGTGATTATCATGTAGCTTCCTCCTACTCAGCCCCTTCCCTCACCTGAGGCAAGGTGACCCATGGTGTTCTCAGTTGTCACCCTCTAATAAGAGAGCCGCCCCACAGTCCTCTGAGACAATGGCAACTTCAATCAAGGCTCAGTGTTGTTACTGACAAAGTGGAGGAGGTGATGGCCTAGTGGTATTATTGCTGGACTATTAGTCCAGAGACCCAGATAATGTCCTGGGGACCTGGGTTTGAATCCTGTCTTGGCAGAGGATGGAATTTGAATTCACTAAATATCTGAAGTTAAGAGTCTGATGATGACCACAAATTCATTGTCAGGAAAAACCCATTTGGGCCACGAATGTCCTTCAAGGAAGGAATACTGGTCAGGCCTACATGTGACTCCAGACCCACAGCACTGTGATTGGATCCTTAACTGTCTTCTCGTCAGTAGGGGGTAGGCAAGTGATGTTGACTAGCCAGCCATGCTCGGAATCCCATGAATGAATAAAGGGGAAAAAGAACTTAAAATCAAGCAGTAGGCTTATGAGCTTTGACCCCAGACATTTTAAGGAGTATTTAATAAACTGCTAAAATAAAACTAATATAAACGCTGGAAATCTGAAACAAAAACCAAAATTGCTGGAGAAACCCAGCAGGTCTGGCATCATTTGTAAGAGAGAAAAAAGTTAATATTTCAAGTCCAGTGACCCTTCATCAGGACCTTCCAATCAAATATTTGGAATAACTTCGATCTCACCTATAAATGCCATCCTATAGGATTACAACTGCATGGTTGCAGAAGATTTTATTATCAAGAGAAAGAATGTAACTGAACAGCAGTTTTTTAAATAACAATCGAGATCCAGGTGGTGGGAACGAACGGGTCCTGTCACTCAACTGAAGAAACTTGAGTTAGAATCCCACTTAGATTGAATGACACGATGGCTCAGTGGTTAGCACTGCTACCTCACAGTGCTAGGGACCTGGGTTTGATCCCACCCTCGGGTAACTGTCTGTGCAGAGTTAGCACATTCTCCCCGTGGCTGTGTGAGTTTCCTCCGGGTGCTCGAGTTTCTTCCCACAGTCCAAAGATGTGCAGGCTAGGTGAACTGGCCATGTTAAATTGCCCCTAGTGTTCAGGGAGGTGTAGATTAGGTGGGTTATAGGGGGATAGGTCTGGGTGGAAAGCTCTGAGGTTCAGTGTGGACTTGTTGGACCAAAGGGCCTGTTTCCACACCGTAGGGATTCTATGATTCTATCATTTTCTTACCAGTAAATTGACAAAGAAATCCCTACAAAATGGCAAGTGAAACCACAAAATGCAGAGCACCACCTTGTCAATATCAACACCTATCTAGCGCTGTACATGAGACCCGATGACACAAGTCTTGTTATTCATAATTAAGCTTTCATGTGTGTCTTTTTAAATTAAAGCTGCATTCATTAATAAAGTAGCAGACATAAGCATAGACAGGATGACAAACAGATCTCCAGTACTTTCTTTTTAAATGAGAAAGTTCATTGTGTTGTTTTTTTCATTAGAGATTCTCAAATAGTTTTGGAGATTTGCCAACATAATGATACTCTTTGTGAGCATTTAAGCAGAATGCACATGCCCTCTTTAGGCTCTGTAATGAGCTCTAGTGAGGTTTGCACTTAGGTAATGTCTAGCTCTTTGTCTGTCTTGTTGAAAGCACCTTCACTAGAATACCGAGATTATTTACATCTTTCAAAACTGTTTCTCAATATGAAACAATTAGATCTGTGCTTCCGTGCTTTCATGTAGATGGCAGCAGAGTACAATGTTCCTGCCAGAGCTTCTCTGCTCCACCCGTGCTTTTTCTTTCTTTTTCCTCTTATTTCATTTTCTTTCTTCTTCTCTCCCCTTAGCACCGGAGGCGAATCCTAGAGGAGCAGCAGGCGCGGACAGCAGACCCCAGAGCTGTGAGCCCTGAAACAATGCTTGGGATGTGAGCGCTGGAACAGCATGAGCAGCGAGTCCTGGAACAGCGCTTGGGCTCAGTGCCCCACAATAGTGAGGGCAGCAGGTCCTGAAGGAGTGTTGTGTGCCCCAGATCAGTGCAGGGAAGTAACCATGGAGCAACATGTGAGGGCAGCGTGCAGGCTGCAATTCCTGGGTGGAGACTGGCGTGGGGACACAATCCTGGAGCTTACCTTGGTGCAGCTGAGTGCCTGGGGGCTTGGAGAAGATAAGGGACAGCTGTTGGACTGGAGTCTGACTTGGGAGGTCAGACCATGTGTTGAAGCCCTGTGCAGAGCTGCTACAATGTAATGTTTGTTTGGAATTTCCGACCTTACTGTAATTGTCAACACTCTAATGATGTCTGAAAGAGTTGCCGGTGCTGTAAATCAGGAACAAAAACAAAGTTGCTGGAAAAGTTCAGCGGGTCTGGCAGCATCTGTCAGCTAAAAACACAGTTAATGTTTCGAGTTGTGGGGAAGGGTCACCGGACCTGAAATGTTAACATTGTTTTCTCCTTCACAGATGCTGCCAGACCTGCTGAGCTTTTCCAGCAACTTTGTTTTGTTCCTTTAATGATGTCTTATTTTTAACTTATTTCTCAACTCTGTAAAATAATGCAACTACTTTTATTCCTCTGTTCAATCCACAATTTGTGACTAGGCATCTTTACCCAAGGGGTCGCTGTAAGAGGCAGACATTGTAAAAGTCTTTCACTGTACTCCGACAATAAAGTACACGTGACAATAAATGATATTCTATTCTAAAAGTATATTCTCTTCTATTCATTTGAGGCTAAATGGAATCATCCAATCTAATGGAAGACATACAGAACAAAGAACAAAACAGCACAGGAACAGGCCCTTCGGCCCTCCAAGCCTGCACTGGCACAATTTGCCCATCCATACTAAAACTGTCTGCTTACAGGATCATAAAATGTGAGGCTGGATGAACACAGCAGGCCAAGCAGCATCTCAGGAGCACAAAAGCTGATGTTTCGGGCCTAGACCCTTCATCAGAGAGGGGGATGGGGGGAGGGAACTGGAATAAATAGGGAGAGAGGGGGAGGCGGACCGAAGATGGAGAGTAAAGAAGATAGGTGGAGAGAGTGGAGGTGGGGAGGTAGGGAGGGGATAGGTCAGTCCAGGGAAGATGGACAGGTCAAGGAGGTGGGATGAGGTTAGTAGGTAGCGGGGGGTGCGGCTTGGGGTGGGAGGAAGGGATGGGTGAGAGGAAGAACCGGTTAGGGAGGCAGAGACAGGTTGGACTGGTTTTGGGATGCAGTGGGTGGGGGGGAAGAGCTGGGCTGGTTGTGTGGTGCAGTGGGGGGAGGGGACGAACTGGGCTGGTTGAGGGATGCAGTGGGGGAAGGGGAGATTTTGAAACTGGTGAAGTCCACATTGATGCCATATGGCTGCAGGGTTCCCAGGCGGAATATGAGTTGCTGTTCCTGCAACCTTCGGGTGGCATCATTGTGGCAGTGCAGGAGGCCCATGATGGACATGTCATCAAGAGAATGGGAGGGGGAGTGGAAATGGTTTGCGACTGGGAGGTGCAGTTGTTTTTTGCGAACTGAGCGGAGGTGTTCTGCAAAGCGGTCCCCAAGCCTCCGCTTGGTTTCCCCAATGTAGAGGAAGCCGCACCGGGTACAGAGGATGCAGTATACCACATTGGCAGATGTGCAGGTGAACCTCTGCTTGATGTGGAATGTCATCTTGGGGCCTGGGATGGGGGTGAGGGAGGAGGTGTGGGGACAAGTGTAGCATTTCCTGCGGTTGCAGGGGAAGGTGCTGGGTGTGGTGGGGTTGGAGGGCAGTGTGGAGCGAACAAGGGAGTCACGGAGAGAGTGGTCTCTCCGGAAAGCAGACAGGGGAGGGGATGGAAAAATGACTTGGGTGGTGGGGTCGGATTGTAAATGTGGACTTTACCAGTTTCAAATATGGCATCAATGTGGACTTCACCAGTTTCAAAAATGGCATCAATGTGGACTTCACCAGTTTCAAAATCTCCCCTTCCCCCACTGCATCCCTCAACCAGCCCAGTTCGTCCCCTTCCCCCACTGCACCACACAACCAGCCCAGCTCTTCCCCCCCACCCACTGCATCCCAAAACCAGTCCAACCTGTCTCTGCCTCCCTAACCGGTTCTTCCTCTCACCCATCCCTTCCTCCCACCCCAAGCCGCACCCCCCGCTACCTACTAACCTCATCCCACCTCCTTGACCTGTCCGTCTTCCCTGGACTGACCTATCCCCTCCCTACCTCCCCACCTCCACTCTCTCCACCTATCTTCTTTACTCTCCATCTTCGGTCCGCCTCCCCCTCTCTCCCTATTTATTCCAGTTCCCTCCCCCCATCCCCCTCTCTGATGAAGGGTCTAGGCCCGAAACGTCAGCTTTTGTGCTCCTGAGATGCTGCTTGGCCTGCTGTGTTCATCCAGCCTCACATTTTATTATCTTGGAATCTCCAGCATCTGCAGTTCCCATTATCTCTGCTTACAGGATCAGTTTCCCTCTGTTCCCTTCCTATTCATGTAATTGTGCTTACTGAATGCTGCTATTATGTCTGCTTCCATCACTTGCTCTGGCAGCGCATTCCAAGCACTCACCACCCTTTGTATCAAAAACTTGTCTCGCACATCTCTTTTAAACTTCCTCCCTTGCACCTTGAACCTGTACCCAGCTTCACACTTTGTTATCCCCCTAGTTATTGACACCTCTACCCTGGGAAAAAAAAAGCCTCATACTTTCCTCTCTATCCATGCTGTTCACAATCTTATAAACTTTTCTCAGTTCGCTCCTCAACCTCTTGCATTCCATTGAAAAAAGAACCCAGTCTATCCAAGAGATAATGGGAACTGCAGATGCTGGAGATTCCAAGATAATAAAATGTGAGGCTGGATGAACACAGCAGGCCAAGCAGCATCTCAGGAGCACAAAAGCTGACGTTTCGGGCCTAGACCCTTCATCAGAGAGGGGGATGGGGGGAGGGAACTGGAATAAATAGGGAGAGAGGGGGAGGCGGACCGAAGATGGAGAGTAAAGAAGATAGGTGGAGAGGGTGTAGGTGGGGAGGTAGGAAGGGGATAGGTCAGTCCAGGGAAGACGGACAGGTCAAGGAGGTGGGATGAGGTTAGTAGGTAGCTGGGGGTGCGGCTTGGGGTGGGAGGAAGGGATGGGTGAGAGGAAGAACCGGTTAGGGAGGCAGAGACAGGTTGGACTGGTTTTGGGATGCAGTGGGTGGGGGGGAAGAGCTGGGCTGGTTGTGTGGTGCAGTGGGGGGAGGGGATGCACTGGGCTGGTTTAGGGATGCAGTAGGGGAAGGGGAGATTTTGAAACTGGTGAAGTCCACATTGATACCATATGGCTGCAGGGTTCCCAGGCGGAATATGAGTTGCTGTTCCTGCAACCTTCGGGTGGCATCATTGTGGCAGTGCAGGAGGCCCATGATGGACATGTCATCAAGAGAATGGGAGGGGGAGTGGAACATTTCTTCATAGCTAAAATCCCCCGTACCAGACAACATCTTGGTAAACCTTTCCTGTACCCTCTCCAAAGCGTTCACATCCTTCTGATAGTGTGGTGACCAGAACTGTGTACAATATTCCAAGTGAAACCCTAACTAAGGTTCTGTAAAACTGTAGCATAACTTGTCTATCCCTTTAATCAATGCCCCTTCCAATGAAGGCAAACATGCCAAGGGTTCCATCGTTCACTGTATAATTTTCACCAGAACGTTACCTTCCAAAATTCATCACATCACATTGGTTCGGATTAAACTCAACCTGCCATTTTTCTGCCCATGCCTCCAACTGATCTACATCCTGCTCTATCCCCTGATAACCCTCCTCACTATCAGCAACTCTGCCAATTTTTGTATCATCCGCAAACTTACTAATTATACTAGCTACGTTTTCTCCCAAATCATTTAGATTAGATTAGATTCCCTCCAGTGTGGAAACAGGCCCTTTAGCCCAACAAGTCCACACCACCCCTTGAAGCATCCCACCCAGACCCATCCCCCATAACCCACACACCCCTGAACACTATGGGAAATTTAGCATGGCCAATCCACCTAACCTGCACATCTTTGGACTGTGGGAGGAAACCGGAGCACCCGAAGGAAACCCACACAGACACGGGGAGAATGTGCAAACTCTGCACAGTTACCCGAGGCTGGAATTGAACTCGGGTCCCTGGTGCTGTGAGGCTGCAGTGCTAACCACTGAGCCACTGTGCCACCCCTTACAAAGATCACAAACAGTAGAAACCCCAGCACCGATCCCTGTGGAACACCACTAGTCACAGCCCTCCATTTCAAAAAGGATCCTTCTACCGCGACCCATTTGATCTGATCCATTTAGTCACTGAGGAGTCTTTTTCTAACTGCAAGTCTATGCAATCCTGCCAATCTTGTTCACTTCTAGATCAGTGTCTTCAAGGATGGAGTCAATCATGTCAAATGCATAGCCATTTGTAGATTACATTTGTACTTTCAATGTCAATAAAAACAAGATTAATATTGCATTATTTTGTTGTGAATCCATAACAGGATAAAATGTTCAGTATCAGTCAAAAACTAACAGAATTTGGAGATTATCTCACTTGAGATTAAATGTGAAAGAGCTAAATGAGCTTCAATCTAACCAAAAGGATTTATGAAATTTTTTGTTCAAAAGAACAAAATACTGTTTGGATTCTAATTTGCTACATTTCCTACTTACAAACATAAAAACAACAGTGGAAAGACCATCTGGTTCATTGCACTCGTCCCAAACAGTGATGCAACACAGCATTGCATCTGTGAGTCGTCACTCCAACTGCTCATCATCATCTTCCTGTATACTCTTATGATGAGGAAAGGTAAAGGCTGCACCAAATTAAGGGTGGGAATGCAAGAAATTACTCTCTGTTTTGCTAAGGTGGTTGAAAATATATCCCAAGATATTACAATGACCGTGAGAGCAAGCTTTGGTCAAACCCCTCCACGTGCACTCACTGATATCAGTCACTGTGAGGAGCCTGGCCAGTTATTTTGTGAATTGGTAATTCACCATTTTACCTGACACTTTGTTCCAAATATCAATAACAGAGTCTAATCTAATCCAAGAATACAGGCATGACATTGCTGTCTCTAAACTAACTAACCCCCGTTAGTCAATGCACGCCAGCTCAATCTTTTCCCATCAAATGTTTCACTTTAATCTTTGCGAATGAGCAGATTTAGTGCAAAAAGGCTTTGGTTTTCCAAGTCCATCATGATAACCAATGATAGTTAGACTTGAGGTTATGACAGTAACCATCCTTTAAAAGCTTCTTGGGGTCTCAATATAGCGTAATGGGATTGTCGGACAATAATGTAAGATTGGCGCTGACAAAGTAAATAGAGAATTTAAGAGAAAAATCGTTATATATAAATTGGTGGGAATTTGAAACTTATTGCAGTTTTGAGTGGCTGAAGCATTGATGCCTACAGAAGCAAGAAGGAAATAGATACAGGAGGAGGATAGGTAATAGGAGTGACAGGAGTCCCATATCGAGCATAAACATAAACACATTGAGCTCAGTGCTCTCCTTTTGTGCAGTATCCTTCAAAATCACAGCACCAACAACTTAGAAGGATAAGGTCAGCCAGTCGCATCTCCAAAATTCCCCTCCAAATTACATTGCATCCTTCAATGTCACTGGACCAAAATTCTAGAACTCCTGAGCAAGAAACATTATGCCAGCACCTTCATCACATGAATTGCAGTCAGTCAATAAGAAAGCCTACCCTCACTTTCTCCGGGCCAACTAGGAATGGACAATAAATACTGCATTACAAACTATTAACTCTGCAATGTACAACTTAACCTCACCTAATCTTCAGCTCACCATTGGCATTTTGAAACTTAAATGGGCATGCACTGGCACTGTGAAAAGAAAATTCTAATAGAGGTAGGTTTTAACAAGGAGATACTGGTACAGAAGCAGTGAGGTTTAGCAAGTTTAGAGTACAAGAAGCTAAAATTGGACTTGATTGATTGATTGTCAATTGTACCATAATACAGTGAAAAGCTTTGTTTACGTGTGGTACAGGCAGATCATTGTAAGCAACGGATGTACAGATTAAAAAGACAGAGGCATACAGGTTACATTGCACAGAGTATGCACCAGGCAAGATCCACTTTAGCAAGATCAGTGTTATTTGAGACCAGAGAGTCCATTCATCAGTCTCATTATGACTGGGAAGAAGCTGTTCCTGAACCTGCTCGTGTGTGTGTGTTCAGACTTCTGTATCTTCTGCCTGGTGGAAGAACTTGCAGGCAATGCCTCTTTGATGATGTTGGCAGCCTTTCCACAGCAACAAGCCATGTAAATGGAGTCCATGGATGGAAGGTTGGCTTCTGTGATGGTCTGGGTTGTGCACACCACCTTCTGTAGTTTCTTACGGTCCTGGGTAGAGTAGCTGCCATACCAGGCCATTATGCAGCCAGACAGCATGCTTTCAGTGGTGCATCTGTAGAAGTTGGTAAGTGTTGTAATGGACATGCCAAATTTCCGGAGCTGCCTGAGGAAGAAAACATGTTGTTGTGCCTTCTTGACTGATGCATTTTCATGGGAAGCCCAAGACAGGTTGTCAGTTATCATTGCTCCGAGGAACTTGGTGCCCTTCACCCTCTTATCTTCAGTTCCATTTGTGAAGTATGCAAGAAATGGAGAAGAATAATGGCTTCAAAGGTTTGCAGGGCTAAAGAAGGCTACAGTGATTGAGAGGGGAGAGGACCTGGAGGAATCTTATAACATTAATATTTAAAACTTTACTGAGGACCAAGGTTGGTCAAAAATGTGTGGTTTAAGGAACAATTTGAAAGGAGTGAGAAGTGAAGAGGTTTTGCAAGGGTATTTCGGAGCTTTGGAGGCTGCAAGACCGGTCACCCATGGTAAACAATAAAAATTGAGGACGTTCAAGAAGCCAGAAGCGAATGAGTGAAGTTAACCCAGAGAATTCTGGAGCTGCCTGTAGTTGTCCATTTTATGGTGATAGGTACACAGGCCACAAAGTGGGGTAAGTGGCCGCATCTGTAAATCTGACTGCTGGATACTCACAGCGACGCAGAGTAAATATAAAGCGATTGAATGTTATTCTCTTACAAAGACAACAGCAGAACAGGGCTTAGTGTTTTATCTGTCCCAAAACAATGCTGCAATTTGTGACCAATAAGCCCCAGAGATGTGCTTCCAGGGTGTAATCATTTTGCAAGATCTCCTGAACATTCGCTGATATCAACAAGAGAGGATCACAGTGGGTGAATGCCCACATTCATTTCAGAGGAGGATATCTTATCCCAGTCTTTGCAGCCCGAACTGGCAGATATAATAATTGCTGAAAAGAAAAAGGTCCACAGAAAAAGAAAATAGAAATGTACATTTCCAAAACATCTTTCACTACCTCAAGACAACCTACATTGTTTCACAGCTCAAGAAATGTAGACACCGTTATAATGTTGGCAAACACAACAGCATAGGCAACAACATGATAAAGTGACTGAGTAAAATGTTCTTAACAGTGCTAGTTCCTTATTCCTTTAGAAACAGTCCTGGTCATGCACCAGTAGATAGCATAATTGCCTCCAAGTCAGAAAATGATTTGAGTTCAGAATCCAGCCCGTCACTGAAATGCAGCAAGCCAGTTGGCACTGTTGGAAGATCCAACTTCCTGATGAATCAGCGCTCTTTGCTGGATCTCATTGGTTGCATGACAATATGAGAAAGAAGGATGTTTTGCCTGGTACCAGCTCTTCAGAATAATCTGAAGTTGGGAAGGATCCTATGTAAATGCAAACCCATTCTTTGTTCCTCTTGCTTTTTTCAGTAGTCAACTGAACAGGCTTCAGTATTCACTCTCTCCACCACTGCTGACCATAGGACTGCTGTCTCATTAGAGTGGAGTGACTGAAACTCAGGTTTAGGCTGAGGGTCATTACTCCTCAGGCAAGGGTATAGGTTGAGAAAGATGATCCTTTGTGGTAGCTTCAGTCAGTGTGGGAATTGAGTCCATGTTGTTAACATTTGCTCTGCATTGCAAAACCATCTGTCCAGCCAACTGAGCTAGGCAGCCCCTGGGTAGCGAACACTATGTGGCATTGTGTGTTTGCTTAATTATCATGGATCCAGGTCAAAAATTAATTATCATTTTAAAATTCTCATCACTCTTTTAAAATTTCTTCCATGTCCTAGCATCTCCTTAACTCTGTAATCTCACTGAACACTACAACCTTTGGAGATGTCATCCCTCATCATAGAATCCTTGCAGTGTGGAAGCAGTCCATTCAGCCCAGCCACACTGACCCTCTGAAGAGCATCCCAGCCATACCCAACCCTCTACCCTCTCCCTGTAACCCCATATCTAGCATGGCCAATCCTATGCATCTTTGCTCTGTGAGAGGAAACCAGAGCACCCGGAGGAAACCCAAACAGACACTGGGTAATGTGAAAACTCTACACAAACAGTCACCTGAGGTTGGAATCGAACCTGGTTCCCTGGCACTATGAGGTAGCAGTGCTAACCACTGAGTCACTATGCTGCCCCAATTTAGGCTTTTCATGCGTTCCCAATTTTCTGTTCTATGTGGGAGACAGAGGAGTCGTGTTATTGTCACTAGATAAATGATGCAGGCTAATACTTGGTGGCTATAGATTTAACACTTTTTTAAAAAATTCACTTTTGGGATTTGGACATCACTGGCTGGGACAGCATTTGCCCATCCTGAGTTGAAATTGAGAACCAATGTGCAGGTAATGTCTTGTAGCTACAACCACAATTCTGTTATGGAGGGAGTTCCAGGATTTTAACCTAGCAACACTGCAGGAATTGTGATACAAAGTCAAAATAGTCAGTGGCTTCCAGAGGAACTTGCAGGTGATGATGTTCCCATGGATCTGATGTTCTCGTTCTTCTAGGTTGTAGCGGTCATGGGTTTCGAAGAAGCTGCCAAAGCAGCCTTCGTGAATTTCTGCAGTGCATCTTATAGATGGTACACTCTGCTGATATTGATCATTGGTAATGGAGGTAGTGGATGGCTGTGGATGTGGTGCCAATCCAGCTGCTGCTTTGTACTAGTTGGTGTCAAGCTACTAGAGTGTTGAAGCTACACCCATGCAGGCAAGTGGGGAGCATTCCATCACACTCCTGGTCTTGTGCCTTATAGATGGTGGACAGGCTATGAGGAGTCAGGAGGTGAGATACTCACCCTCTCCCATACAACATTTTGGCGGGAAACAAGGACCCATCTTTAAAGTTTGAGGTGTTGCCAGCCTGGCAACTAATCAATAATTAGAGAGTGAAGGGTGAACAGCAATGGAGAAAGAGAAGAATTACTGCATTTAATGGAGCAGGAAGAAACCTTGTATATTTTTGAGTGTTTGTGGCACTGTGGGGCTCATTTCCAGTTTCACAGCAGAGCCTGCTCTCTGTGCTGCTCAGCTGTTCATTAACACAGCTCTGTAGAACTTGCCAGTTTCAGCTTGATAACTAGATACCTTGCAGTTTGCCTCAGGATCTTCACCTTCTTTGCTAGAATTGGCACCTTCTGGTCTGAATTTTTAACACAAACCAATCAGCCTGACTGAACTGGATTCCGCCAAGATGGATCTGTTAGCTGCATCACTTTAATTGCTGATAGCTACGGGTGGACTTCATCTCAAACTGTGGAGCCAGTCCTGATACCTACAGTAACCCTTTCAACTTCTCTGCCATCTCCTTTCATCCCCGGAACTGAGCTCCCTTACTTCCACATTGTCCATCGGCCTGTAGGTTGAGCCAGGAACTCCTGTAACTGAACATCAGCAAAGTGCCATTACCAGCTCCCAGTGAAAAGCTCTGTGTCTATCCCACGGACACCGTTCTAGGCTGGCATGGTAGTTCAGCGGTTAGCACTGCTGCCTCACAGTGCCAAGGACTTGGGTTCAATTCCACCCTTGGGTGACTGTGTGGAGTTTGTGTTTGTGAAGATTTCCTCCGGGTGCTCTGGTTTCCTCCCACAGCCCAAAGCAGTGCAGGTTAGGTAGACTGGTCATGCTAAATTGCCTGCAGTGTGCAGTTTATGTGGATTGACCATGGCAAATACGTGGTTACAGTGATGGGGTTGGGGGGTGGGATCTGGGTGGAGTGCTTTTTGGAAGGTTGGTATGGACTGGATGGGAGGAATGGCCTGTTTTCACACTTTAGGGAATCTATGGGCATCTGCTCATTCAGTCTGAAGCAGGCCTTACTGAACACAAAATCCAGATGCTATAGGTACAGAAATCTGAAATTAAATACTTGGCATTCTTTTTGGGTCAAGCAACTTCTATGAGGGAGAGTGATAATGGCAACTGCAGATGTTGGAGAATTCAAGATGCAAAGTGTGAAGCTGGATGAACACAGCAGGCCAAGCAGCATCTCAGGAGCGCAAAAGCTTTTGTGCTCCTGAGACGCTGCTTGGCCTGCTGTGTTCATCCAGCTTCACACTTTGTTATCTATGAGGGAGAGTGGTTGCTTTTGTGCTCCCTGATTCTGTGAGGCAGCAGTGATAACCTCTGAGCCACCAAGCCAGCGTAAAATGATATCAATGGGATGTACACAGAGTTTTTCACTGGGAGCTGGGTAACAGCACTTTTCCGACACTTGGTTGCAAGATACCTGGCTCAACCTTTGATCTTCATTCTGAAAACAGTTGGAGACCTCAGATGTAAATCGCATTTCCCCATAGCTACTGCAGACCTGCTGAACACTTCCAACACTTTCTGCTGTTATTTTTTATTTAAACCCCTTGCAATATTTTACTTCAGTATTTATCCTTCAATCCGAAGAAGAGGCATGACATACTTGAGTCATTAACTCTGCCTCCCTCTCTTCAGATGCAGCCAGACCTGCTGAGTTTCACTAGCACTCTCAGTGTTGGTTTCAGATTTCTAGCATCCATAGTATGAAATGTTGAAGTATTTGGTCAGCAGCCCTCAGAATTCCTTATGTGGTTGGTGTTTTCATCACATATAAGGGTTAAAGAAAATCTGATGCAGTAGCACGTTCAAACATTTCCCTTTGTACTCTATTGTTCCCACTCCACAAAAACTGTATGTCACAATACGAGGTTCCTCCAGCAATATTAACAGAAATAAAAATCGTAAGTGAATATAAGTTTATTCTTGCTAGTAGTTATATCCCTTTTAATCAAAAAAATTTGCTGATAATCTGACTGGCTGTAATTACTGTATATATTAATTATTCAATCATTATCTACAATTTCAGCGCCCCTTGTGCTTTGAAATGGATGGAACCTAGCTTTTAATAACTCCAGTTTAGGCAGACAGTGTGAGCTGATGAATGATTTAATCACGCAGTCTAAATAGTTTCAACTGTCATTACTAATTCAACAATTGCTGATGTTCCAAATATTGACTTTGATAGATTCAATCGGAGGGATTTTCACTTAAAGCTCCACTTAAATATTAACAATTAGCAAGACGTTTGCCACTAACATTGAGACTTGCTTTCTTTGGAAAGGGAAAATGGAGAGCACTCCGCATTGTCATACCAAACTGCCTCCGTCCGTGATAACTTGTATAATTTAATCTGTCCTGCAGCCTGTAGAGTCATTAACAGAATAGCCACTAGCTCTTTGTGAGGAGCAGCAACTGTTTAACACTGCAGGCAAACAATGTACAAATGAGCAGACATTATGAGCAGTTCTATTGCATTACTTGCAATATTTGGGGCATTCTGTTTCTGATGTACAACTAGCAGAAATAACTGCAAACACTAATTTATTTTTAAAGGCTGTCTTGTATCGAGAATCATTCACAATGTCAAGACATCCCAAGATGCTCTACAGCCAACTGAACACTTCAGAATTACCATGTCCATTGTGCCAGAAACCAAATTGTCCACTGCAAGCTCTCATTAATAGCCAGGATCTGATCACTGATTTATCGGCATTAATCAACATAAACTATGGTAGATTTCAAGTAACATTATGACTTAGCATTTGAAATGTGGAAAAATGTTGTCTTTTTGGATTCTGAGCGTACTCGTCAGTGAGAACAAAACTTGTGTTGTGCTCCATCTAGTGACTCAGCAGAGAAATTGTAAACATTGTGAAATCATAAAATTCAGTCAACTGAAGAAAGGAAACACAGTTGAGACGTACGAGTTCAGTTTTGCCCTTCCCTTGAAGAGTTTTAGCTTGTTGTTTTGGTTGACACAGATTCCATTGCCCTCTGCATCTCATCCAGGTTGCCACCATTTTCAACGTGTAACAGAACGAAAACGTCTCATGTTTACACAACAATTTGTATTTATATTTAGATTGACATGGCATCTTTAATGGAATGAGACATCCCAAGCTGCACAAGACTACATGTACTTAACGTGAAATTTTATATAGCTCAGAATGTCCTTACAATTAATGAGTTAATTTTGAAGTGCCTTCGCTGCCTTAATGTAGGAAATGTAGCTGGCAACTTGTGTACAGCAAGATCCCACAAACAGTGAAAATGGTGATCAGATGTGAGCCCTGAATTTGAGCTGTAAGCAATGGCTTTATTTGACTGTGCCTATTCCTTACTTGAGGACAACGCTGAAATAAAGTTCGCGTGTTACAGTTCACTCACAAGAGTGTGAATTATCATGGCAACTTGCACATTTATTTGTACATTGTAACTGAGAGCTATGGGTAGCAGTTCTGTCAATATTATCATTATAGGGCTGGCCATACAGGACAAAGCAGCCCGCTTGATTAGCACCACATCCACAAGTATCCACTCCCTCCACTACACGCAATTGGTAGCAGCAGTGTGCACTATCTACAAATTGCACTGCAGAAATTCACCCAAGATCCTGAGACAACACCTTCCAAACGCTCAATCACTTTCATCTAGAAGGACAAGGGCAGCAGATAAATGGGAACACCACCACCTTCAAGGTCCCCTCCAAGCCACTTACCATCCTGACTTGGAATTATATTGCTGTTCCTTCAGTGTCACTGGTTTGAAATCCTGCAATTCCCGCCCCAACAGTGTTGCGGCTTGACCCATAGCACATGAACTGCAATGGTTCAAGAAGGCAGCTCAAAGGGCAATGTGGGACGGGCAATAAATGCAGGCCCAGTCAGTGATGTCTATGTCCCATGGGTGAATAAAAACAAAGTCATCTCTCTGTCCTGCCACTAGCATGAGTTAGAAGATTAAATAGAGCCAAAGGCCCACACAGATGTACAGCATGAACACAGACCCTTCGGTCCATGCTAACCAGATATCCTAGATAAATCTAGTCCCATTTGCCAGCATTTAGCCCATATCCTTCTAAACATTTCCTACTCATGTGCCCATCCAGACACTGTAGGTAATATAATGGCAGCATCCTGCGCTATGTTCCTCTGGCAGCTCGTTCCATACACACACCACCCTGTGCATGAAGAAGTTACCCCTTAGGTCCCTTTTAAACCTATTCCCTCTCACCTTAAACCAATATTCTCTAGTTTTAGATGCCCTTACCCAGGAGAAAAGACCTTGGCTATTCCAGATCCTAGTCCTTAATCTCTGCCACATACTGCTCGTACCCACCACAACCCCTGTTCTCTCCCCCTTTGTAATCGCAGTCTTCTACTTTCAATGAAAACACATCAAAGCCACACTTCCATTGCTGAGGGTTTCGTTTTATTACAGATGAAAATTTATGGAATTGTATAAAAATGACAAACATGTTTTTATATGTGGAAATGTGAATGGCTATTCACATTGTGTTCACTGTGTATTCCTGTGCGTTTATATGTGCAATGGATTGCTGCTCTTCAAAACAGTAAAGGCTTCCTGCATTCACGATTTTGATCTCAGATTTTGATCTCAGATAGTTCAATCTTATGGATTTACATTCTCCCTCTTACCCTCCAGATATTTTGTGCTAAGTCACAAGAGCTGGGGAAGGATCTGGCTTTATACACTGGCAAGTCAGTTTAAAATCTCCCACATTTGCAAATGTAGATCAATGACAAATACAGTTTAGCATAAAGCCACATAACTTGGGAACAATGCATTTCTTATACCTGTGAGGTCCATTTTTATAGAAGTGGCTGCTGTTTCTTCAACAGACAACACATAAGCAAGAAAGAGATAAAATGTCTCTACATTTCTCAGTTTTTCTTCTGCCCAGCCTACCTATCTCAATTCCCTACTCACGTATCCTCTCCAAATAAGTTTGGGTCCATAGTTTAATTCCTGAGAATATTATGGACCTGAACAGAGCAATGAAGATCGGTCCTTGGCAAACCAGCCCAAGTTGTCGTGAGGAGGTGGCAGAGTGTGTATATTCTGATGCAGGGTCACTAGACCCAAAACATTAACTTTGCTTTCTGTCTACAGATGCTGCAGACCTGCTGAGCTTCTCCAGCAATTTCTATATATCATTTCAGATCTCCAACATCCACAGCTCTTTGTTTTATTTTATATTAATGTGTGTGCATTGTTCCTTTTGCTTGTTTGACAAGTGTTGCTCTTTATATAAAGCCTGTCTAATTGTGTGATTTCGGTTTACAACAAAATGACTTTCAAATTCTTAAATGAGTAATTAGCATTGCCGTTGCATCCTTATTTTTCTTAGTTGCCCAAAAGCCTACCCTCTCCCCCCAGAAAAGCTTTTATATTGAGTTCCTTTCATTCGTCCTGGGAAAATGTGGAAAATCTCTCTGGAAAAGCAGCATCACCAGCCAGTCCATGCAGACTGGTGCCATTATGCCACAGGATCAAAGTAAAGAGATGAAAATTGAAGTGTTTTGTTTTGGCAGCTTCGGCCATTCACATCAAGTCCTCCCAGCAATCAAAATGGTCAGAGGAGAAGTGGGAGAACAGTTAGACTGTGGTCTCAAAACTACTTTCCAGCCATATCTCTCATGACCACTGACTCTCTCACCAGTCCAGGATCAATCTACTATCCACACAAAGAATAGAAAAGAACAGAATAGAACAGAACTGAATAGAATAACTTAGAATAGAATGGCATAGCATAGAATAGAACGGAATAGAATAGAATAGCATAGAAGAGTAGAATCGAATAGCATATAGTAGAGCAAAATAGAATAGCATAGAATAGTATAGAATACAATAGAATTGAATGGAAATTTATTGTCACATATACTTCGATGTAAAGAAAGCTAAATGTTTAAGTCGCCCCACTGCAGCACCAAGAAGTCATATCTAATAATTTTCAGAAAAGTAAAATTAAGACAAAGTTCATCACAGTTCAGTTAACGGCTTCTGGGCTCCAGTCTTGAGTAACGATGGAATATTGTGAAGATGCAGATGGGCCAAGATTGCCTGCCAGGCTGCTAGAATACGTGGAAGCTGAAGACAAAGAAGATATCCACATCAAGGCAAGGCTGCAGCACCAGGACAGGACTGCCACACCGTCAGATTGACACATGGGGAAGAGCCCCATACCGGGCTGAGGACCCATTTCTCCTCGTTCCGGCGCCTAGGCCTAGCCGCGGACCTGGAGCCTAAGCTTATCCCGCGAGTCTGGGCTGGAAAAGTCAGCCTGTGAACTGCTCCTTGCTCGCCAGGAGTCTCTGGGCTGGGGTGGAGCTGTATCTGGCTCATCTCAGTTTTGCAACTGCCACTGGAAGCCTCCTCCCTCAACTACCACTCTCCAAGCCCAAAGGGAAAGAATATGAAGAGAAATGAAAAAGACGCAAAGGACAAAAGTGAAATAGCCGATGAGCCACAGGCTCAGCCCTCTGGAAATCTGAAATGGAACACAGTGCTGGAGGAGCTCAGCAACCTCTCTCTTGACAGACAAAAACAGAGTCAAAATATGAACTGTTTTTCTTTCAACAGATGCTGCAAAACCCCCTACATTTCTCCAGCATTCTCTGTGTTTGTTAAGCATCTATGTACCTCGTCCTTATAATTATGAAATGACTGCATTCACCACATTCCAATTTGTTAAGCTCATGTATCAATAGTGCATAAGAGGAGACTGTGATGCAGTAGCACTGTCACGAACAAGTTATCCAGAACTACAGGCTAATCTTCTGGTTTAAATCCCACTATGAGTTTTTTAACAATGGGTAAAGAAAATTTCCCTTTCATAAAACCCTGTTGAATCTGTTTCATTAATTCCAGAACCCAGGGTCATAGTTTAAAGAAAGAAAAACAGAAGTGGCTGGCAAAACTCAGCAGGTCTGGAAGCATCTGTGAAGAAAATATCAGTGTTAACATTTCGGGTCTGCGGACACTTCCTCAGAACTGGAAACGTTAACTCTGATCTTTTCTTAACAGATGTTTCCAGACCTGTGATAATGGGAACTGCAGATGCTGGAGAATCCAAGATAACAAAGTATGAAGCTGGAGAAACAGCAGGCCAAGCAGCACCTCAGGAGCACAAAAGCTGACGTTTCGGGCCTAGACCCTTCATCAGAGAGGGGAATGGGGAGAGGGGTCTGGAATAAATAGGGAGAGAAGGGGGAGGCGGACTGAAGATGGAGAGAAAAGAAGATAGGTGGAGAGGAGAGTATAGGTGGGAAGGTAGGGAGGGGATAGGTCAGTCCAGGGAAGACGGGCAGGTCAAGGAGGCGGGATGAGGTAGTAGGTAGGAAATGGACTTGCTGCTTGAGGTGGGAGGAAGGGATGGGTGAGAGGAAAAACAGGTTAGGGAAGCGGAGACAGGCTGGGCTGGTTTTGGGATGCAGTGGGGGAAGGGGAGATTTTGAAGTTTGTGAAGTCCACATTGATACCATTGGGCTGCAGGGTTCCTAAGCAGAATATGAGTTGCTGTTCTTGCAGCCTTCGGGTGGCATCATTGTGGCACTGCAGGAGGCCCATGATGGACATGTCGTCTGAGGAATGGGAGGGGGAGTTAAAATGGTTCGCGACTGGGAGGTGCAGTTGTTTACTGCGAACCGAGCTGAGGTGTTCTGCAAAGTGGTCCCCAACCCTCCGCTTGGTTTCCCCAATGTAGAGGAAGCCACACCGGGTACAGTGGATGCAGTATACCACATTGGCAGATGTGCAGGTGAACATCTGCTTAATATAGAACGTCATCTTGGGGCCTGGGATGGGGGTGAGGGAGGAGGTGTGGGGGCAAGTGTAGCATTTCCTGCGGTTGTAGGGGAAGGTGCCGGGTGTGGTGGGGTTGGAGGGGAGTGAGGAGTGGACAAGGGAGTCGCGGAGATGGTGGTCTCTCTGGAAGGCAGACAAGGGTGGGGATGGAAAAATGGCTTGGGTGGTGGGGTCGGATTGAAAATGGCGGAAGTGTCGGAGGATGATGAGTTGTATCCGGAGGTTGGTGGGGTGGTATGTGAGAACAAGGCGGATCTTCTTGGGGCGATTATGGCGGGGGCGGGGTGTGAGGGATGTGTTGCGGGAAATGCGGGAGACACGGTCAAGGGTGTTCTCGACCACTGTGGGGGAAAAGTTGCGGTCCTTGAAGAACGTGGACATCTGGGATATGCGGAAGTGGAATGCCTCATCCTTGGAGCAGATGCGGCAGAGGCAGAGGAATTGGGAATAGGGGATGGAATTTTTGCAGGAGGGTGGTTGGGAGAAGGTGTATTCTAGGTAGTTGTGGGAGTCGGTGGGCTTGAAATGGACGTCAGTTTCTAACTGGTTACCTGAGATGGAGACTGAGAGGTCCAGGAAGGTGAGGGATGTGCTGGAGATGGCCCAGGTGAACCTGCAGTTGGGGTGGAAGGTGTCGGTGAAGTGGATGAACTGTTCGAGCACCTCTGGGGAGCAAGAGGTGGTTCCGATACAGTCAAAAAATGTGACGGAGGAAGAGGTGGAGTTTGGGGCCCATGTAGGTGCGGAAGAGGGAACTGTTCCACGTAACCTACAAAGAGGCAGGCATAGCTTGGGCCCATGCGGGTACCCATGGCCACCCCCTTTGTCTGTAGGAAGTGGGAGGAATCGAAAGAGAAGTTGTTGAGGGTGAGGATGAGTTCGGCTAGGCGGATGAGGGTGTTTGTGCAGGGGGATTGGTCTGGCCTGTGGGACAGGAGGAAGAGGAGGGCCTTGAGGCCATCTGCATGAGGAATACAGGCGTATGGGGACTGGACGTCCATGGTGAAAATGAGGTGTTGGGGGCCAGGGAATTGGAAGTTCTGGAGGAGGTGGAGGGCGTGGGTGGTGTCACGGACGTAGGAGGGGAGTTCCTGGACCAAAGGGGAGAAAATGGAGTCCATATAGGTGGAGATGAGTTCGGTGGGGCAGGAATAGGCTGAGACAATAGGTCGGCCAGGGCAGGTGGGTTTGTGGATTTTGGGAAGGAGATAGAAATGGGCCATGCAGGGTTGGGGAATAATGAGGTTGGAGGCAGTGGGTGGGAGGTCCCCTGAGGTGATGAGGTCACGGATGGTGTTGGAGATGATGGTTTGGTGCTCAAGGTGGGGTCATGATCAAGGGGGCGGTAGGAGGAGGTGTCGGAGAGTTAGCGTTTGGACTTAGCAATGTAGAGGTCAGTGCGCCATACTACCACTGTGCCTCCAGGCCTGCTCGCCTTTTCCAGCAACTTCTGTTTTTGTTCCTGATTTATAGCATCTGCAGTTCTTTTGGTTTTCATTCAAAGTTTAAAAGTAAGGAGTAAACCTTTTAGGGCAGAGGTGAGGGGCAATGTCTTAATCCAGAGAGTGATGAGCCTGTAAAATTCTGGAAAGTGCTTGAGGCTGAAACATTATGTATTTTTTCAGGAAGAAGATAGATACAGCTCTTGTGGCTGGAGGTTTAAAGGGATATGGGGGGAAGGGGAGGATTAGGGTTTTGAGCTTGATGATCAGCCATGATCATAATGAATGACAGAACAAGCTCCACAGATTAAATGGCCTACTTCAGTCCCTATCTTCTATATTTCTATGTTTTCACCCAACATTAGCAATTTTGTTTGTAGAAAATGAGCAAATCCTCTCAGAATGTCCTTTATTATACTGAGGACAGCCATTAGGTGGAGACAGTGCACTAAACTTGACACAAATCTATGTACAATGATGAAAAAACTGCACCTATTACAGAAGTGGAATTCATTCTAACATTACAATAGTGTGCTTTCTCATATTCCCCAAATTCCTCTTCCTCACACCAGTGTTTCCAAGCATATTCCACCTGTTAAGAATGTGAATAAGCTTGTGTCACCTTATTTTTCAGTATCGGCTATCAGAGGAAAAGATCGACTCGCAACCCACCCATCATTAACCTCACTGCCATTTCCGAGCCGATACCACCACTCATGCATAGTGGCTGTAACCTATACCATTTACCTGCACAGAGGGAGCTCAGTCAGACTCCTTTGGCATTGTCTTCCAAACCAATATTAACAAAGGGCAGTAGAACATCAAGTTTCCCTCCAAGTCACAAACTACCCTGACTTGGAGCTTTATTATCATTGCTGGGTTAAAATTTTAGAACACCCTAATATCACTACAGTTACACCAGAAGAACACAAACTGCTGCAGTTTAAGAATGTGGCTCACCGTCTTCTGAATGGCAATTATCGACAAGCAGTAAATGTAATCAACATGACAAAAAGGTACAGTTTTAAAGCGACTGCAGGGTTCAGAGGAATCTGGGTGTAGATTTTCCTAAGCATTAAAAATGACAGAACAAGTTGAGGATATCGTTAGTAAAACATACAGTACCTAAACTTTAATAGGCTAATAATAGCACTGGTACGCTAGCACTGGAGGGTATGTACAGGAGATTCGCTCGGTTGATTCCAGAGTTGACAGGATTGGATTATGAGGAGAGACTGAGTAGGCTGGGATTATACTCATTGGAATTCAGAAGAATGAGGGGAGATCTTACAGAAGCATATCAGATTATGCAGGGAATAGATAAGGTGGAGGCAGGGAGGTTGTTTCCATGAGCAGGTGAAACTAGGACTAGAGGGCATCGCCTCAAAGTAAAGGGAAGCAGATGTTGGACTGAGGTCCGGAGGAACTTCTTTGTGAATCTGTGGAATTCCCTGCCCAGTGAAGTGGTTGAAGCTACCTCACTGAATGTGTTAATGCAAGGTGAGATAAATTTTTGAACAGTAAATGAGTTAAGGGTTATGGGGAGATGAGGGGTAAGTGGTGCTGAGTCTCAAAAAGATCAACCACGATTTTATTAAATGGCGGGACAGGCTCGAGGGGCCAGATGGCCTACTCCTGCTCCCAGCTCTTATGTTCTTATAATGTACTGAAGCAAGGAGATTATTTGAAAATTGTATAAGACACTCATGCTCATTTGCAGCATTATTTAGAGTCCTGGAAGCTGAACTTTCAGAAGGATGTGAAGGTATTGAAGAGGGTGCATTAGAGGTTTACGAGAATGATTCTAGGGAGGAGGAATTTCAGTTAGAACTTGGAATGGATAGCTGGGGATGTTTCACTCAGGCAAAGATCAAGAATGAGACAGCAAAAAATTAAAGTAAACAGATAAAGATAAGAAAATGATGTGAGGAAATACTTGTTTCACACAGCAAATAAGAGAATGCCTGTAAATATGGTATACCTGCCTTTATCAGTTGAGGCATTGAGTTTAAGAGCAGGATGGTTATGCTGGAATTGTACTAAACATCAGTTAGGCCACTGCTAGAGCATTGTGTGCATTATAGAGGGATGAGATAGCACTGGAGAGAGTTCAGAGGAGATTTACCAGGATGTTGCTTGGCCTGAAAAGTTTCAGTTTTGAAAGGCAATTGGACAGAGTTTTCCTTAAAGCACAAGAGGTTGAAAAGGGGCATGATTGAGGTGTGTAAATGATGAGGAACATAGATAGGATAGACAGGAAGAAACCTTTCACCTTGGTGGAAGGATCAATGACCAGAGGCACAGATTTAAGATAAGGAGTGGAACATTTAGAGATGTGAGGAAACATTTTTTTACCCAAAGTGTGTTGAACATCTGGAACTCACTGTAAGGGTGGTAGAGGCGGAAACTCTTGTAAATTTAGGAAGTATTTAAATGTGCAGTTGTAATGTCAGGACATACAAAGCCATTGGCCAAGTGATGGAAAATGGGATGAGAATAGTTCTTACTATTCTAAGAATAGTCAGGTGGCTGTTTCTGACCAGCATGGAAACAGTGGACCAGAAATCCTTTTTCAATGCTGCAGATCTCCAGCTCTATGAGACTATGGTGGTTTAATTGAGACATTCAAAACAAAATTAGATGTTTATTTGCAAAAGAAGGACGTGCAGTGTTATGGCAAGAAGGCTGAAGAATCATATTAAACCTTCCCACAGCCATGAGGGGCCAAAAGGTCTCCTCCTGCCCTGCCATGAATTTGTGATGAGCTGTGAAAGGAGGCCAGGGACCCTCATGGGTGCACAACCCACCTCACTCCCCTACCCCCAAAATCAGTCAAAATTGGTGCATTGCAGCCACCTTTCCGTCCCTTCCACCAGCAAGCACAGTAACGTACAGAGGAGATCTCCCAGTCCAAGTTTGCAGCCGGCGTAGACACACAGAGGCATCTGCCAGTCGGCCCTCACTCTCCCTCCCAAAGGGACTGATTGTTGTTGCAGAGAACCAGTCAACCGAACTTGAAACGGGCTCGCCGCCGATGGACGGCACCCTCAACCAATGGGAGCCGGCGTCCCGCTGCCCCGCTGCCGGGCGGACCAATCGGTGCGGCGGATAAACAGGTTTGCACCGCCCTTCCGCCAGGCAGGAGTGGTTGGCCCTTGCAAGCTTTCAGCACCACTCGCTGTCCAGTTTTAGCAAGTAAGTGAGACACGCACACACTTCCCGCTGCGTCCGTCTGACATGCTTTTAAAATGACAGCAATGTTCCCTTCGACAGAGGCAGCAGCAGGAACCACCCTTCTTGCTAATGCAATGTTGGCTTGTGTGCTTACTTAACTTTGTCGCTGCTGTGCACTGGGAATAAGCAAATGACAAGTTAACAGGAAGAGACCCTGAATGTGAATGCAGAAAAGGGATGGGAAAGAGGGAAGGGGTGGAGAAGAGGGAAGGGGAAAGAGGGAAAGGGTGGCTAGGGAGGGGTTCTGAAATGTCAATACGTTTGAGTGGAGGGAACACACAGTCGTTGTCTGCTCTAGTCGACATGTCATTTCTGACTTCACAGCAGCACTTACTCTGAACTGCCCTCTGAAATGGCCCAACAAACTGCTGAGTTCAGGGGCAGTTAGGGTTGAGCAACAAATGCCAACTTTGTTTTCCTTTATTCATTCACAAGATGAGGGTGTTGCTGGCCAGGCGATATTTATAGCCCATCCCTAATTGTCCAGAGGGCAGTTAAGAGTCAACCACATTGCTGTGGGTCAGGGGTCACATGTAGGCCAGACCAGGTAAGGATGGCATTTTCCATCCCTAAAGGACATCAGTGAGCCAGATAGGTTTTTCCTGGCAATTGACAATGGATTTACGGTCATCATTAAACTCTTAATTCCAGATATTTATTGAATTCAAATTCCACCAACTGCCATGGTGGGATTCGAACCTGGGTCTGCAGAACATTATCTGCGTCTCTGGATTAACAGTCCAGTCCTTTGGCAGCAACGTGAAAGAATAAATAAAAGAGAATGTCGACTGACACCACCACCCCCTCCAGAGAATTCTCAATATGCGTGAATCTGTATCCCACCAGTGCTGCCAGTGACATCATTCCACCCCATTCACTCACATTTGTCGTGTATATTTGGGCGACGCCATGTTTTTTACTGGCAAAACCTTACAGCAAAGTGGGCACATGCAGAAATCTTTGGGGCTCAGGAGACACATCCGAAAGAGTCATAAAGCTGGAAATGCTCAGCAACATTAGAACTGATGAAAAGAGTGATGAGAGGCAAGTAGTTTTTTTAAACACAGAAGGTGTTAGATGCCTGGAATACACTGCCAGACGAGGTGGTAGAAGCAGACACAAAACAAAATTTGAGAGGTATTAACACAAACACTTGAATGCAGAGAATGGAGGGATGCAAACAATGTGCAGCAGATGGGCTCAGCTTGGTCGACTCAGAAATGGTGGGCTAAAGTGCCTGTTCCTGCATTGTGCAGTTTTAATTTCTATGTAACTGAAGCATTAACTTTGTTTGTGTCTCCACAGATGCTACTTGTACCCATCGAATACTTGCAGGCATTTTCTGTTTTGGCTTCAGATTTCCTGTAAGTGACCGCACTTAAATTACATTGATTAGTTTTTTTTAATGCCCAAGTAAAGATAGATTATTGTATTTCATTAGGCTGGTGATTGTGCTGGTTCAGGGAAGATTTTGTGTTTGCAGGTATACAAATGCGTTGTAGGGGAAACCCGAATCTTAACCTGACCAGCAAAATTTCAAGCAGAATTTGTTCACTATTTCTTGATTGCACCCAAAGAGGCTATTCTATTCCCAGATTACAGAAGGAAGTTATGTCATAATGTTTCCTGAAATGTGGCTGTGCCTCAGTATAAAATTTTAAGGAGGGATACAGAAGAGAGAAAGTGAGGAATGACAGCCAATATAAGTGCCCCAAACTAAATTATTTTGGATGGACTGATACATTTCAAGGTGCTGGTTGGATTTCTTTGAACTTATTGTAGATCCCTTGGACGTAGAAGCTTTCTGCGTTTGGTGATGTACAATGCAGACGAAACTCTTTTGTTCCTGTTTCTGCAATCACTTTCTCTTTGAACAAGTCACCAGAGACTGTATTTCAATTGATGCCATACCGTATCAAGCCTGGTTGACCAGGAGACAATCCTATAGTTAACACCAACTCACGAGAACATTGGAAGATTTTTGAGGTTAATAACCAACAGATTATTAGGAACATATAGACCTTAAACTCTTGCTATCATGCTTTTAAAGGCTCCCCACTTGCCAGAGTTCCCTTTGCCTGCAAACAAACAACTCGAATTAACCCCTGCAAGCTCCTCGCTACTTCCATCAAAATTTTTCTTTCCTCAATTTAGAACTTGAACCTGTGGACCAGTCTTGTCCCTCTCCAAAACTATTTCAAAATTAATAGAACTATAGTCACTGTGCTCCCCCACTGTCACCTCAGTCACTTGTCCTGCTTTATTTTCCAAGAGTAGTCAAGTTTTGCCCCTTCCCGAGTATAGGGTCCTCTGTATACTGTTTGTGGAAACCTTCCTGAACATATTTAACAAATTCCACCCCATCTAAGCCTTTAACACTTTGGCAGTCCCAGTGTTTGTTAGGAAGATTAAAATCCCCTACTATGACAACACTTTTGCTCCTGCAAGTCTCCCCAGTCTCCCCACATATTTGCTCCTCTAATTCTCGTTGACTGTTTGAGGGCCTATAGCACCATTTGGAGAGCCTATATACCACAGTTAGTGCACTTTTTATGGTGTACCATAAGTCAGAGAATTCAGGTCTTTCTGTCATTTGTCTCTTTTGTGTACTTTTTTTTGGTCTCCCTTTCTCTTCTGCCACATTCCTCCTCTACCTAGCTTCCTATGCTTTGTCACCTTTTCCTTCACTCTTTTTTTTCCAGGGAGCAGAATACGTGGCAGGAAAGGATCTGCCAAGGACTGTACTTCCTGGTTAGAAATTTAAGATTAATGAGGTCTGCAGTTCTCGGTGGTTGGATGCTCACCATCAAATACAAAAATGATTGGAATGTAAGCTTGCAACTAAGTTGAAATAACTCCACAGAGACAAGTATCCTGTCACCTTTTATTTACCCGTGGAGAGTCCTTGACGCTGATCCAGCTCCATCAGAGCCAGCTCTCAGAATGAATAGGATGTCTGACACTCC
The DNA here is from genome assembly GCF_030684315.1 of Stegostoma tigrinum. Lineage (NCBI taxonomy): Eukaryota > Metazoa > Chordata > Chondrichthyes > Orectolobiformes > Stegostomatidae > Stegostoma > Stegostoma tigrinum. The sequence goes on along the minus strand of NC_081356.1, from coordinate 121,531,267 downwards.
TGTTCTTACCTTTCAGCCGGGCTCCCTGATTGGACCAGGTTAACTCCTAATCAAACCCTGTCTTTCCAAATGCATTTATGTCTTATCCCTCGGAATCTTTTCAAATAACTTACCTACCACAGTTGTTACTGGTCTTTACTTCCCAGATTTTTCTTTGCAACCCTTCTTAATTGAAGCTCAATATTCGCTGCCCTCCAGTCTTCTGGGACCTTACCAGTGGCTAACAATGATGCAACTATATCAGCCAGGGCCCCCATAATTTCTTCTCAAACCTCGTGCTGGGTTCTTGGATATATCTGGTCAGGACCAGGAGATTTATCCACCTTCATGCATTCAAGTACTTGCAACACTTCCTCTACTGTGATATGGACTGCCCCAAGATATCGCTACTAACTTCCCCAAGTTCTCAATTCTTCATGTTTTCCTCCATGGTAAACATAGAGGAGAAATATTCATTGAGGACCTCGCCCATCTCCTGCGGTTCCACACATACCTGTCCACTTTGATCCTTGAAGGGGCCTATTCTCTCTAGTTATTCTTCTTCCTTTAATATATTTAAAGAATTTCTTTGGATTCACCCTAATCTTCACAGCCAAAGCTATCTCATGCCCCCTTTTTGCCTTCCTGATTTCCTTCTTCAGTAAACTCTTGTATCCCCTATATACCTCCAGGGATCCCAGCTGCTGTACCTGAGCCATGCTTCCTTCTCTTTTCTGGTCAATGCTGCAATATTTCTTGTCATCCAGGGTTTCCTATACCTGCCAACATTACCCTTAGTACATAGAACATAGAACAACACAGTGCTGTACAGGCCCTTCGGCCCTCGATGTTGCACGGACCTGTGAACCAATCTAAGCCCCTCCCCCTACACTATCCCATCAATATCCATATACCAACCTCTACCACTTCCTCTGGCAGCTCATTCCATACACACACCACCCTCTGCAAGAAGATCTTTCCCCTTAGGTCCCTTTTAAATCTTTCCCCTCTCACCTTAAGCCGATGCCCTCTGGTTTTAGACTCCCAAATCCTGGGGAAAAAGCCTTGACTGTTCTTTCCATTCATTGAGAACTCATTGAGGGCAATTCTGGAATTCTGCTGGCAACTCGTGGGTTGGTTATATCAAGTCTACTGAGATGACAACACAGCAGGGAACTCACTAGGCTAAAGCTTCAACTCAGCACAGCCCCCAGCAGGCAGCACAGCCAAGAGAGACAAACTGACTGGCAGCCCCATCATCGCAGAGACATATGGTGTTAGTATGTAATAGATTCTGTTGATGGATGTTGAATACCTGGTAGACGAAGGTAGTGTGTGTATTGACTAGTTAAGCAGGGATGTACTGCTGAGGCAGTGTAAGGCTATGGTCAGATCACATTTGGAATATTGTGAGCAGTTTTGGGTTCCATATCAAAGGAAAGATGCAGTGGAGTTTGAGGGGGCCCAGTGGAGGTTCGTAAGAATGATCCTGAGGAGAAAGGGCTTGTCGTATGAAGCATAGTTGTGGACTCTAGTCCTGTCCTCGATGGAGTTTAGAAAGTTGAGGGGGGATCTGATTGAAACTTGCAGAATACTGAGAGACCTGGATACAATGGACGTGGAGAAAATGTTTCAACTTGTAGGAGAAGCTTGGACCCAAGGGCACTGCCGCATAGCAAAGGGAAACCCTTTAGAACTGAGATGGAGAGGAATTTCTTCAGCCAGAGGGTGGCGAATCTGAGGAACTCATTGTCATAGAGGGCTGTGGAGACCAAGTCATTGACTGTCTTTAAGACAGACATAGATGGTTTCTTGATTTGTAAAAGGATCAAGAATTTCATGGAGAAGGGAGGAGCATGGGCTTTGTAAACGTATTAGCCATGATTGAATGACAGAGCAGACTTGATAGACTGAATAGCCTAATTCTGCTCCTGTATCTCATGGTCTTCTGGTCTTAATGGTATGGAGACATAGATGGGAGCACATGGTTCCCCATGTGAGCTGAAAGCTTTCTCTGGCTGGTAGGCAGCAGAGGGGCTGGGGTCCATTGTTTTCCCATCCAGTAATTTGATTCAGTTTGTTTTTGTGAAAGAGTTCAGAGATCTGAGAATAAAGATGAGCCAACTGGTACTGATGGGGATCATTTAAAGTGTTAGCTCTGTGGCAACCAATAAACAGTTTCTACCAAAACTCAGTATATTCCTCCCAGGTTGGAGGATCCCTAGCACAATGGGAGATGGTAAGGTGTCCATACCTAATAAGGAATCGAATTGAGCACAAGGAAGGCAATAAATTGTCAGTGAGAGCGTTGCTCCCAGGTTTCTGATGTAGTGAGCTTGAAGAAGGTAGCAATGAGAGACGAGGGGTGGGAAGGCTATGGAAAGTGCACTGCGATGTGAGTCTCCTACTGCTGAAGACAGAGCTAGCTGGATCTGTTGGAGATTCTGTGCCAAGCCAACCAGGCACTTTCTGAGATTCATGCCAGAAGCCAACAAAATCTCTATGACCTTTAACCACTTCATTACTGGCGGATCATCTGTGGACCATTGCATCTCACAGATCACTCATACCCTTTTGGAAGAGCTAGACACTACACTTTAACTCAGACAGCTCATTGCTAGCCTTACATCTGTTATGGAGGGCAAACAATGCTGTGATAGAAGTCCCTGCCTCTCACCAGAACTTCTGAGGCTAAGTTTCACTCTAAGATCTGACATGCATTGATACCATGTTCGAGCAAATTAAGTACCAATGTGCAACACATGCCAGTGGCAGGCAGCAAGAGGGGAGGAGATTGCTGGTTAGCCCGATGATGGAATGAAAATTGGAACTTCTTCCAACGCTAATCCAGGGCTTCAAGATACATGCAAAACGTGCATGTTAGCACAGTGACCCCGACTCCTCAGGGTTGAGTAGGTGACTCATTTGGCTGAATGACTAATGTGAATCAGACTGGTGCCGACAACACAAGATTGAATCCCCGCAGGGTAACTGTGGAGCCTGTCCCCTTTTGCTGCTCGGCTGTTTTGAAGGATAGAGACCGTGACACCGTAGATCATACCTGCCTTCCAGCAAAGGACTCAAGAAGAAGAAAGAAATGTCTACGATGAGCTTAGTTCATATCCATACCATGCAATCACAACATCTCCCATAACAGTAGATGCAGTTCAGTCATGAGGAGATATGAGGCAGATAGCAGAAAACATTTTTGTAAAGCTAACAGCAGAACAACACTAATAGTATCTCATAATTGTTTGAGTTGATTACCTGATGCCCTGTTTGGAACAACTGGCCACAACAATGAAATTTTGTTTGGAATTGCCTAACATGAGCCTGCTGTGCCATTGAAATATAACACTACAGGCCTCAGCCTTACTCTGACAGTGAAATCTTGCACCATTGCAAAACTGTGCTCACAGCAGCACGCACAGCCCTAGCAAAGCAAACAAGTATAGATCATATAGATTATACTGTCCCTGTTTTTTACCATCCAATTTACATTCATTAAAAAACTATCAAATGCAGCCACCACCAAATTATTATGGTATAAATAGAGATGAACAAGATATGCAGTGTAAATAGTACCATTGATGTAAGCCACCTGAGCCATGCTGCTTTTGTATCATTCAGATCTAAATTGACAAGTGTGTAACTATTCATCTCAGCCAAGCAAGGAAAGAAGTGCTGTAGGATCACTTTCTGCATCAATCAGAAACATTTTTTTAGTTTTCTAGGATGGTGCTGAAATTGTCGTTGCAAATGTTGGCACTGGTGCTGTGAATGACAAGTATGGTTTTTGACTCCAGTCTGCTGGTGGAGAGACAATTTGAATAGAAATTGTCCTGAAACATGACTGACTGACTGACTGCTTCATAGGAAATAAATTAAAAAAGAAAGTTTTGTATTTTCATAGTGTTTTTTATGACCTCTGGAAATCTCAAAGCTTTAGCCAATGAGGTGCTTTGTGAAGTGTAACTACTAACATTGCACAGGAATGCAGCAATTAATTTGTGCTCACTAAATTCACAAAACAGTATTTGAAATGAAACCAAAGTTTTCAACACAACAGAAATGTAGATCACAGGGAATAAACCAAAGTATTTATGTGTAAAACAAATTCAAAGATTTGCCAACTCACAGTAAAGATAGAAACTCATTAACGTCAAAAGCTCCACTTTGCATAACTTACACTGGCCAGTATTCCCCATGAACATGAAATTGGTGGGTTAAAAGGTGGTTTGGTGTAACAACCATGTAGATGTATATTTAAGGAACAGAAATCAATAAGTGTGATATAAAGTGTGTAATTTATATGTTATATATCTTATATATACTGTATAACATCTTTATTGCCTAATTTGAACCAGTGTCATAAGTGTGTCTGTGTGCCTGAAGAGGTTTGATGATTAACTTGGAAGTATTTCTGTAGCTATGGTGATTTCTTTTAAAGCAGAGTAAGAGAAAAAGACTTCTTGGAGAGCAATGCACTTTTGCTTAAATTTACAAAAGTGAATAAGGAAGCCAGGTGTTCATTAGCTTCCAGTATGAAACATTAGGGATGATTTGTTTTTCTTTTTAATGAGACAGAAGTGTTTTACTAAAACCTGAATGAGTTATTTGAAGCTGAGAACATTTAAGCTTAGTTATACAAAAGTTCCATGAAGAGGGTGTGAGATTTGTAAAACTGATAGAAGGCACTATTGAATTCAGTGACATTGTGGATCAGCAAATCTCATTGAAAGTTCACAAGCAATTCCAAGTATTCACTTTTGATTATTTGATCTTAAAACACACTCAAAAGCTCCTCACATTCTGGAGGCTCACCTTCCTTTCCTGGGACTGAGCTCTTCTGGACCAGGCGCTTAGTCACAGGTACAATGCTAGATTTATTTCCACAGTTTGATAGCTTCACTAAGTTAGTTCTGCCCCTGGATTTTATTTTCCTTGAGCCTAATCTTGCTGAGTTGCACAAGGCAAATACTGCTTGTGAATTTCCTTCACTCTTGCTCAGTGCTGCACCCAATTATAATGCCTCATGTCTTCTGTTTAGCTCCCAGAGCTAAATAGAATCTCCCTCAGTCCGAATTCCTATACTTCACTTGTCCTGATCGTAAAAACGTTTTCATGAGTACTGACTGTATGGAGCTATGCAACTTCTCTTGATTTCTCACTGAGTCCTGACTTAATTATGCACCTACTAATGCCTCAAACCTCTTTCTGAGTTCTGTCTGTACAGAGCTTTAGGCTTATCTTTCCACCTCAGCAGTGCAGCTTAATAGCCATTTTTAAAAATCTGTCTTAATCCATCTTTTGACACGGTTTTTGACTTGCTTGCCAAACTGGTAAGTTTGCAGGCATTTCATCACCATACTAGGGAACATCATCAGTCTACCTCCGGTGAAGTGTCGGTGTTCTGTCCTGCTTGTTATTTATGTGTCTCAGTTTTCTGGGGTGGGTGGAATTACTTGCAGGTTTGTTTCTTAGTGGTTGGTATACAGGGTCCAGCTCTATGTGTTTGTAAATGGATTTCCCGTTCGAGTGCCAGGCCTCCAAGAATTCTTGTGCATGCCTTTGGTTGGCTTATCCTAGGTTCGCTACATTGTCCCAATCGAATTGGTGTCCCCCTTTGTCCATGTGTATTGAAATGAGTGGTAGTTGGCCGTGTCTCTTGGCAGCTAGTTGGTGCTTGTGAATCCTGTTGGCTAGTTTCCTTCCAGTTTGCGGTATGTAATGTTTTTGGAAATCTTTGCATGGTATCTTATAAGTGACATTGTACCACAGCAACTGATGAAAATATAGGATCCAACAACCACAACTAACAGAACTAATGTTATTTACAAGACATAATTTGTCAACTCGAAGAATGAAGATAAAGATCATCATGATCTAACTAAATAGATCTGAATGGACTCTTGCGACATTTTTACTTTTTTCTCCGCAAGCATAGCACAGCTTGGCCCAAACATTGAAGCATGACTTTAGCCGAGAAATGGCAGTGTGCACCAGTGATATTGTGAAAGCAGTTGCCCTGACATCTTGGTCAAGCGACAACGTATAGTTCATGCCCAAAAATGACATCTTGCTCCAGCTGTAGTCACATCTGGGCTTCATTATCGACTCTTTTGGAGTACAGAGCTTTCATCTTATCTTTCCGCCTCAGCAGTGCAGCTTAGTAGTTATTTTCTGTATCTATCTTAATCTATCTTTTGACATGTTCTTTGACTTTCTTGCCAAGCTGGTAAGTTTGCAGACATTTCGTCACCATACTAGGTAACATCGTCCGTTTACCTCTGGCACTCTTTCTTTTATAGAGAATCAGAATAATTGAATTTTAGGAACAATCTTTGCATGGGAATTACTTCAAAGTTACCAAGGCTGCTGAAGAAGTGGTATCTGCACAGTTTTACGTCAAATTTGATAACCACAACTGCTGCTGTTTGTGTTCTAGGGCTCTTCTATAACATCATGTGCAAGAGCATACGTTTCTATTTTCTGAGTCTGGTTTTCCTGAGGGGTGGAAATGACTGCTTTGAACTGTCTTAGAGCATATATTCCAGTGCAACATGAGTGTTTGTACTGTATAAAGCATTGCTCAGTACTGTGTTAGAATTCAGTATCAACAAATTCAAATTTTCATGCAACCTGGTGAGTAATTTTTTATCCAGATATTAAAGATCATTGTGTGGGTGTGTTTTAATGGCAAGCTTAAAGTGTAAGTAAGCTAGAGTGATTAATTTTCCATGGAACAAAAGATAAACAAATGCATTCCAAAGAAGCAGAATACATTTTAAAATTCAAAGCTGAAAGGTCATGAGATTTAGTGGAAGCTCTGTTGTGTTTTTGCCAGGATTCCAGCCCAGACATCTACCTTCAGTCACCCTTTATGTATAGTGGAGCAAGTGTAGTCATTCAGCTATGTATGCAATATACCATAGCATAAGGAAGTTCAGACTGGTGAGGCGATGGCCTACGGGTATTATTGCTGGATTGTTAATCCAGAGACCCAGGTGATGTCCTGGGAACCTAGGTTCAAATCCCACCACAGCAGATGGTAGAATTTGAATTCAATAAATATCTGGAATTAAGAACCTAATGATGACCAAGAATCTATTGCTGATAGTCAGAAAAACCCATCTGGTTCACCAATGTCCTTTGAAGGAAACTGCCATCCTTACCTGATCTGGCCTACATGTGACTCCAGACCTACAGCAATGTGGTTGACTCTTAACTGCCCTCTGGGCAATTAGGGACGGACAATAAATGCTGCCTAGCCAGCGACATCCTCATCCCATGAATGAATAAAGGAAAAAAAACCCAGACCAAGTGTTAAGTGCTTCATATTGTTGCATTGTAAATAGTTAATGTCGCAAGTGAGCTTCAAGCTACCTTACTCAATAGAACCCGACTATCTGAATTATGTTTTATGTGGGCTAACATATACAGAAAACTATAATAGGCATCAAATACTACTGTAGATATAAATCAGAGTTGAGTTAATTACTGCTGTCAAACCTTTATTCCAAGCACTTGTGTAGGATTCCTCCCTTTGATACCTGCAATAGTACTGAGAAAGTGCTGCACTGACGGAGGTGCCAGCTTTCAGATTTGATGTTAAACTGATGACATAACTTTCCTCTCAAACAAAAATAAAATTAACCAAGGCTCAATTTCAAAAGAAGCACAGACTGGTTATTGTGATGGTCCTGGCCAACATTTGTTCCTAAATCAGCAACCTAAAAACAGACCATCTGATCGTTGTAATGTTTGTCAGAGCCTTTTGCACACAAATTGTTTGCCATTTCTAAAGAAAAATATTTTCTGTGGTGTGGGTATCACTGGGAAGGCTTGCATTCATTCTTCATTGTCAGTTGCATTGGAGAAGTTGGTGGGAGGGCACTTTCTTGAATTGTTGTGTCCCACGTGCTAAAGCTGCACCCACAGTGCTGTTCAGAAAGGAATTCCAGCTAGGATAAGACCCAATGAAGGAACAGGAATCATAGTGTGGTTCCAAATCAGGATGGTGTATGACTCCATTACAATGGTGACATCATTTCAGTATTACTTCATTGGTCGTTTTGGGACATCCTTGAAACAGTAGGCTTTTATTCAGTTGGAGATATTGGGAAAGGATCATGTGGGGAAGATTGAGTAAATTAACTGGCAACAGCAAAATAGTGATAAAGATAATTATACTCAGAGTCTGGCAGGAAGGGACAATGATTGCACAGTTTAAGATTGCGCCAGCAGATAGGGCCAGAGTTTACAAAAGTAGTGAAAAAAATGTGAATAAGTATTCTGCACCTAAATGGATCTAAATCTCATTTACAATAAAGTGGACAAATTTTCGGCTCAAGTGTAACTTCATCTATATGGTTCGGTATCCATCAGACTGGTTACAGGGAAACCAAAGATGAGACCTGATGATCAGAAATTTGATATTCAGGAAGGCTAGGAAGGTGAGAAGAGGAGGTCGGAACAGTTCAGTTAATTAAAGAGTAAAGTGCTGCAGTGAGAAATGATCATTGTTGTAAAGTTCAAAATGAATGCTCAGTTTGGGTGGAACTAAAACACAGTACAGGCTAAAAAAACTCGGTGGGTAGCCACCAATCAGCAGTGATAATACTGTGCAAATTAAGACTTTGGAAGTGCATGTAATAAGGCTAATATGTTAATGATAGATTACTTCAATTTATGTATAGGCTAGGTAAACCTCAAGTGAACTAATGCTGTGAAGGATTAATTGTTGGAATGTACACAAGAGTGTTTACCTGAGGTGTACATTCAGGAACAAACAGTGGAATGGTCAATTATTGATCACGTATTGTGAACTGAAAAAGGGCTAATTGACGATTGTGCTGTAAAGGACCCTTCAGGAAAGAGTGATCAGAGTGTAATAGCAATTCATCTTGAATTCATCTTTGGAATTATATTCAGGAAGATCACAAAAAAGATTAAGAAAGGGAAAATGGAACATGCGATGAAACAAGAAAGAAAGAAAAAAATACTGTAGAAGCTTCTGTAGATACTTAAAATGAAAAAATTAACAAAAACAAAAGTAGATCCATTACAAGCAAGGTTGAAACAATTTACAATGGGAAATAATGAATCGGCAGAGAAATTTAGAAAATACTTCACTCAGAAAAATACTTCCAAAAATCTTCTCAGAGATATCGGAGCATCTAGGGACAAGTAGAATTGAGGCAATACAAGCTATTAAAATTGTTAGTAAAGTGACACACAGGAAATTAATGGATCTTAAAACAGATAAATCTCCTGGAACCGATGTTCTGCACTCAATAGACAGTAGGGATTCTATATCATTGATAAGGATAGAATTATGTCACTGCAGTACTGCCATGCATATAAGCAAAAGTTACAGTTCAGTGAATTAAAAAGGGCAGTAGCAAAGTGGGAACAAAATTGGCTGAGTGATAGGAGACAAAGAGTAACAGCCAAGAGATATCTTTTCAGGTTGGAGGCATGTGAAATAACTCCATAGAGGCTAGCATCCCATCAGCAAGTCACCTTTTATTTATATACGATCAGACCTTCACTTTAGTACTACCTCTAAAGTTAGCTGTCAGAGTGGCAGCCAGGGCTTCCTGATTGGCCCAAATTAACAGCCCCAATCAGGGAATTCATATTCTATGATGTCCAGCTGGCTGACCTCACTGTAATATCTGCAGAAGGTTTGAAGTGAAGTTCCCCAGGAGCCAGTAATGGGACCTTGGGTTTTCTTGATTCACACAAATGATCTAGATCTTGGTGGACAGGAGACAATTTCAAAGTTTGTAGACAATATGAAGCATGGAATCATTGTAAACTGTGAAGACAATATGTAGAACACTAAAAAGACAAACATTGAAGCACAGAAACATAGAAAATGGAAGCAGGAGAAAGGGTGAGTCAGCCCTTCAAGCATGCTAAATATGATCATGAATGATCAACCAACTCAGTCCCCTCTTTCTGTTTTTTTCCCCATACCCTTTTATCCTTTTAAACTGAAGCTACATCAAACTTCTTCTCGAAAACATTCAATGTTTTGACCTCAGTTAAATTCTGTGGCAGAGAATTCCACAGTTTGACCACTCTCAGAGGGCAAAATTTCCCCTTAATTCAGACCCACATGGCTAAAGTCTTATCCTCAGACTATGGCCCCTGGTTGCAGAAGAACATAAGAACCAGGAGTGGGAGTAGGCCATCTGGCCCCTCGAGCCTGCTCTGCCATTCAATAAGATCATGGCTGATCTTTTCATGGATACTGCTCCACTTGCCCGCAGTCTCACCATAACCCTTAATTTGTTCACTGTTCAAAAATCTATCCATCCGTACCTGAAAATCATTCAAGGAGGAAGCCTCAACTGCTTCATTGGGCAGAGAATTCCACAGATTCACAAGCTTTGAGTGAAGAAGTTCCTCCTCAGTCCTGAGTCTACTCCAACTCGTTTTGAGGCTATGCCCCTAGTTCTAGTTTCACCAGTAGAAACAACCTCCCTGCTTCTATCTTAATTATTCCCTTCATAATTTTATGTTTTTATTAGACCCCCCCTCATTTTTCTAAATTCCAATGAGTTTAGTCCCAGTCTTCTCAATCTCTCCTCAAAAGCCAATATCCTCAACTCCGGAATCAAGCTAGGAAACCTCATTCTGGAATCATAAGGACATAAGAACTAGGAGCAGGAGTAGGCCATCCGGCCCCTCGAGCCTGCCCCGCTGTTTATAAGATCATGGCTGATCTTTTTGAGACTCAGCTCCATTTAGCCGCCCACTCCCTATAACCCTTAATTCCTTTTTTGTTCAAAAATTTATCTAGCCTTGCCTTAAAAACATTCAGCGAGGTAGCTTCAACCACTTCACTGGGCAGGGAATTCCACAGATTCACAACCCTTTGGGTGAAGAAGTTCCTCCTGACCTCAGTCCTACATCTGCTTCCCTTTATTCTGAGGCAATGCCCTCTAGTCCTAGTTTCACCTGCTAGCCGAAATAACCTCCTTGCCTCCACCTTTTCTATTCCCTTCATAATCTTACACGTTTCTATAAGATCCCCCCTCATTCTTCTGAATTCCAATGAGTATAATCCCAGCCTACTCAGTCTATCCTCATAATCCAACCCTCTCAACTCTGGAATCAACCAAGTGAATCTCCTCTGTACTCCCTCCAGTGCTAGTATATTTCTTCTCAAGTAAGGAGACCAAAACTGCACAAGGTACTCCAGGTGTGGCCTCACCAGGACCCAATACAGCTGTTGAATAGCCTCCCTGTTTTTAAACTCCATCCCTTGAGCAATGGCAGACAAAATTCCATTTGCCTTTTTAATTAACTGCTGCACCTGAAATCCTACTTTTAGCGATTCATGCACAAGGACATCCGCGTCCCTCTGCACAGCAGTGTGCTACATTTTTTTACCGTTTAAAAAAAATGCCTATTTTGCAGCTATTCCTACCAAAGTAGATGACCTCACACTTATCAACATTGTACTCCATCTGCCAGACCTTTTCCCACTCACTTGGACTATCTATATCCCTCTGCAAACTTTCAGTGTCTTCTGCACACTTTGTTATACCACTCACTTTGGTGTCATTTGCAAATTTTGACATACCACACTTTGTCCCCGACTCCAAATCATCTGTGTAAATTGTAAACAACTGCGGTCCCAACACTGATCCCTGAGGCACACCACTAACCACTGACCGCCAACCAGAAAAACGCCCATTTGCCTCTACTCTCTGCTTTCTACTGGCCTACCAATCCTCTATCCATGCCAATACATAACCTGTAATATCGTGCAACTTTATCTGATGTAGCAGCCTTTGGTGTGGCACCTTGCCAAATGCCTTCTGGAAATCCAGATACACCACATCCACAAGTTCCCCATTGTTCACCATGCAAGTAATGTCCTCAAAGAATTCCACCAAATTATTTAAACATGACTTACCCTTCATGAACCCATACTGGGTGTTCCCAATGGGACAATTTATATCCGGATGTCTTGCTATTTCTTCCTTAATGATAGATTCAAGCATTTTCCCCACTTAGTGAAGTTCAGCAAAATAGCCTATAGTTACCTGTTTTTTGTCTACTTCCTTTTTAAACAGTGGTGTCACATTGGCTGTTTTCCAGTCTGCGGGAACCACCCTAGAGTCCGGTGAATTTTGGTAAATAATTACTAGTGCATTTGCTATTTCTCCCATCACCTCTTTTAGTACCCTGGGATGCATTTCATCAGGGCCAGGAGACTTGCCTACCTTTAGCCCTCATTAGTTTGCCCAGCACTGCCTCCATAGTGATAATGATAGTTTCTAGGTCCTCACCTGCTATAACCTTCTTGCCATTAGTTTTAGGCATGTTATTTGTGTCTTCCACAGAGAAGACCGACGTGAAATAACTGTTTAATGTCTTGGCTATTTCCTCATTCCCAGTTATTAAATTGGCCTTCTCATCCTCTGAAGGACCAATATTTACCTTCACCACTCTTTTACGATTTACATATTTATAGAAAATTTTGCAGCCTATTTATGTATTCTGAGCTAGTTTACTCTCATAATCTATCTTACTTTTCTTTGCAACTGTTTTTGTGGCTTTTTGTTGGCCTTTAAAGATTTCCCAATCTACTAGTTTCCCACTACTCTTTGCTTTTTTGTAATGTGTTTTTTTTAACTGATACTTTCCTTCATTTCCTTAGACATCCCTGGCTGGCTCTCTCTTTTCCTAAAGTTCTTCCTTATCACTGGAATATACTTCTGCTCAGCACTATGAAGCATCGTTTTAAAAGTCCTCCACTGCTCCTCAATTGACCCACCATAAAGTTTTTGCTCCCATTCTACCTGAGCTAACTCCTTTCTCATTCCTTCATAGTTTCCTTTGTTTAAGCGCAGGACATAGTACTGGATTTAACCTTCTCACGCTCCATCTGTATTTTAAATTCGACCATAATCTGTTCGCTCCTCCTGAGAGGATCCCTAACTGTGAGATCATTATTAACCCTGTCTCATTACACAGGACTAGATCTAGGATAGCTTGCTCCCTCGTAGGTTCCATTACATATTGGTCAAAGAAATTATCGCAGACGCATTCTCTGAACCCTCCTCAAGGCTGCCACGACCGACCTGGTTTGACCAATTGATATGTAGATTAAAATCCCTCATGATAATTTCTGTACCATTTTTACATGCATTAGCTATTTCTATGTTTATTGCCTGCCCCACCACGATGTCATTATTTGGTGGCCTACAGACCACACCTGTCAGTGACTTCTTCTCCCGGCTATTCCTAATTTCCACCCAAACGGATTCAACGTTTTGTTCAGTTGAACCTATATCATCTCTCACTACCGCCCTGATATCATCCTTAAAAATCAGAGCAACACCACGTCCCTTACCTTCCTGAAGGATCTCGGCCTGAAACATCAGCTTTTCTGCTCCTAAGATGCTGCTTGGCCTTCTGTGTTCATCCAGCTTCACACTTTGTTATCTCTGTCCTTCCGAACAGTTTGATACCCCTGGATATTTAACCCCCAGTCATGACCATCCTGTAACCGTGTCTCTGTAATGGCCACGAAATCATACCCATTTGCCATGATTTGCACCGTCAACTCATCCACCTTGTTTCGAATGCTCCGAGCATTCAGATAAAGTGCCCTTATGCCAGTTTTTGCACCTTCTTTTTGGGTCCTATCACCATTACTAACAGCTCTTGAGTTCTCCTTCCCTTTAACTTTTTTCCTAATTTTCAGTGGAGTTGGAACTTCCTCGTCACCTGCTATTCTGCTGCCTTGCCTTTCATTAATTGTTATTCTCTCTCTAAGCTCACTTCTCCCTTCCCCTCTACTGTCCTTAGCCATCAAGAACATCATCCTGCATTTAGTCCAGTCTTGTTAGAATTGTACAGGTTTCTAAGAGATCCTACCTCATTCTTTGAAACTCCAGTAAATATAGTCCTAACCAATCTGTCTCACTTCATACGTCATTCCTCCCATCTAAGGAACCGGTCTAATAAACCCTCATTGCAGTCCCTCCATAACCGGATCATCCTTCCTCGGATAAGGAGACTAAAACTGTGCACGATATTGAGGTATGGTCTCACCGCGGTAGGACAACCCTGTTCCTGTACTCAAATCTTGTCACTATGAAGGCCAAAATACTGTTTGCCTTCCTCACTGCCTGCTGCACCTAGGGTCATAGAGTCGTAGCATAGAGTCAATAGCATCAAACCAGACCCTTCGGTCCAACTTGTCCATCCGACCAGATAGCCCAGATAAATCTAGTCCCATTTGCCAGCATGTGGCCCATAATCCTCCAAACCTTTCTTAATCATATCCCAATCCAGATGCCTCTTAAATTTTGTAATTGTACCACCTCCACCTCTTCCTCTGGCAGCTCATTCCATACACGGCATCACCCTCTGTATGAAAAAGTTGCCCCTTAGGTCCCTTTTAAATCTTTCTGGTCTCACCTTAAACCTGCACCGTCTAGTTTTGTACTGTACCCCCCCAGGGAAAAGACCTTGGCTATTTCCCTCGTCCATGACTCTCATGATTTTATAAACCTCTCGGACATCACCCATCAGGCCCCGATACTTCAGAGAAAATAGCCCCAGCCTATTTATCTGCTTCCTATGCATTCTTACTTTCAGTGAGTGGTGTACAGTGACACCCATGGCTCCTTGCACGAACCCCCACCCTGGACAATCTATAATCATTTGGGTAATATTCCACCTTTCTGTTTTTGCTATCTATATGAATAACCTCACATTTGTCTACTTGATACTTCATCTGCCATGCATTTGCTCAATCATTTACTTAACTTGTCCAAATCATATGGAAACACCTCTGCATCCTCTTCATAGTTAACCCTCACACTCAGATGGGTGGATGGGTGGAAGATAGGATTCAATATGTAAAGAATGAGATGAGGGACTTTGTAAGGAGCATGTGGACAAACGTAATAAATTAAAGCGTACTATTCTCAATGGTGTGCAGGAACATAGAGATCAGTGTGAAAGTGTGCATAAGTCAGTAGAAGTGTCAGGGCAAGTGGAGAGAATATTTAATAAACCTGACAGCATCCTAGGCTTCATCAATGATTGTTTTAAGTACAAGAGTAGGGAGGTTACGCTGAAAGTATGGAAGACACTTGTTATACAAGTATATAAGCCTCAGCTGGAATATTATGTACAGTTCTATGTGCCACATTGTTAAAAAGATGTGAACTCATGGAGAATGTGCAGAAGTGCTTTATAAGAATGTTTCCATGGCTGAGAAATCACAGGAAAGATTTCTTATTTGTTATGGGATGTCATAGTGGCTTGGTGGTCAGCACTGCTGCCCCACAGTGCCAGGGATCTCGGTTTGATTCCACCCATGGGTTACTCTTTATATGGAGTTTGCACATTCTTCATGTCTGGGTGTTCCAGTTTCTCCCCACTGTCCAACGATGTGCAGGTTAGGCGGATTGGCCATGATAAATTGCTTGTAGTTCTTAAGGATGTGCAAGTTAGGTGGATTAGCCGTGGGAAATGCAGGGTTACAGAGTAGGTGGGGTGGGTCTGGGTGGGATGTTGTTCAGAGAGTGGGCTCAATGTGCCTGATGGCCTGCTCCACACTGTAGGGATCCTATGATTTGGTATTCCTTATCAGGAAAGATTGACTAAGTAGTGATTGTTTACCTTAGATGGCTAAGAAGAAATTTGATAGATGTTTGCAAAATCATGATGGGGTTGGTGGGAGGGTAACCTGTTCCCTCTCATAAAAGGATCAAGAACAAATGGGCACAGATTTAAAGGGATTTGTGGAAAAAAATTAAATGCGATTTGGAAAAAACTTTTCCCCACAGTAAGTGGTTCATTTCTGGAATGCACTGCCTGGGAGTGTGGGAAAAATTGGCTCGATCGAGGCATTCAAGAAGGTATTTAATGATTATTGAAATAAGAAGCAATGTGCCGGGGTTGGGTGGGGCAATGGTACAAAGTCATTTTTTTAATTTGGAGAGACAGTACAGACTCAATATTTCTTCTATGGCATGACAATTCTGGGATTTAAAGATCTTAATCTGAGTAAATGTCTCTGTGAAAATCAAAGTTTGTGATAGTCATGAGTTGATCTTAACCTTTCCAACCTAGAGCAAGGACTAGTGTTTTTAAAATGACATTGCTATTTATGTTCATTTTTTTAGCCCCTGGAGGGCTATGGGATTGAATAGAGGACTGGGACTGACGGGGCCAGCCCTAGTCTGCAGTAAATGACTTTGTGACTCTGATTTACATACTAAGTGCAGTGGTTCAGCAATTACCGAATCCTGTGAGCACTAATGTGAAACAACAAAATCATTTACTTTCCAGCTGGACAGTAAATGAAGAGGCACTCTAACACTTAGAGTCACAGTGCTACAGTCAGCTAGAGGAATACAATTTTTACCAAACTAACTGCTGAGTACTGTCTACCTAATGGAGTTCCACAGGGATCTGTGCTGGGACCACTGTTGTTTGTGATATATGTAAATGATCTGGAGGAAGGCGTAGGTGGTCTGATCAGCAAGTTTGTAGATGACACTAAGATTGGTGGAGTAGCTGATAGTGAAGGGGACTGTCAGAGATTACAGCAGAATATAGACAGACTGGAGAGTTGGGCAGATAAATGGCAGATGGAGTTCAATCCGGGCAAATGCGAGGTGATGCATTTTGGAAGATCAAATTCAAGGGCGAACTATACAGTAAATGGAAAAGTCCTAGGGAAAATTGATGAACAGAGAGATCTGGGTGTTCAGGTCCATTGTTCCCTGAAGGTGACAACGCAGGTCAATAGCGTGGTCAAAAAGGCATATGGCATGCTTTCCTTCATTGGGCGGGGTGTTGAGTACAAGAGTTGTCAGGTCATGTTGCAGTTGTATAGGACTTTAGTTCGGCCACATTTGGAGTACTGTGTACAGTTCTGGTCGCCACATTACCAAAAGGACGTGGATGCTTTGGAGAGGGTGCAGAGGAGGTTCACCAGGATGTTGCCTGGTATGGAGGGTGCTAGCTATGAAGAGAGGTTGAGTAGATTAGGATTATTTTCATTAGAAAGACGGAGATTGAGGGGGGGCCTGATTGAGGCCTACAAAATCATGAGGGGTATAGACAGGGTGGATAGCAAAAAGCTTTTTCCCAGAGTGGGGGACTCAGTTACTAGGGTTCATGAGTTCAAAGTGAGAGGAGGAAAGTTTGAGGGAGATATGAGTGGAAAGTTCTTTACACAGAGGGTGGTGGGCGCCTGGAACGCGTTGCCAGCGGAGGTGGTAGACGCAGACACGTTAACGTCTTTTAAGATATATCTGGACAGGTACATGGATGGGCGGGGAGCAAATGGACACAGACCCTTAGAAAATAGATGATAGGCTTAGACAGAGGATCTTGATCGGCGCAGGCTTGGAGGGCCGAAGTGCCTGTTCCTGTGCAGTAGGTTTCTTTGTTCTTTTGTTCTTTGTAATGGTCTGCTGTGAATGACTTGAGCAATAATTTCTCTGTCCATGGGCAGCACGGTGGCACAGTAGTTAGCACTGCTGCCTCACAGTGCCAGGCAGCCGGGTCTGATTTCAGCCTTAACTGGAGTTTGCACATTCATAACAACCCAACAGTGTGGAAATAGGACATTCGGCCCAACAAGTCCATGCAGCCCCTCCAAAAAGCATCCCATCCAGACCCATTCCCCTACCTCTGCATTTCCCATGTCTAACCCTCTGCACCTAAACATCCCTGGACACTATGGGAAATTTAGTGTGGCCAATCCACCTACCCAACACATCTTTGGACTGTGGGAGGAAACCAGAGCACCTGGAGGTAACTCCCACAGACACAGGGAGAATGTGCAAACTGCACTCAGTTACTTGCCTGAGGGTGGGATTGAACCTGGGTCCTTAGTACTGTCAGGCGGCAGTGCTAACCTCTGAGCCACTGTGCTGCAATGCCCTGCCCATCCACTGAGTATGCATGGGTTTCCACAGGGTGCTCTGGATTCCTCCCACAGTCCAAAGATGTGCAGGTTAGGTGGATTAGCCATGCTAAATGCAGGATTACAGGGATAGCGTAAGGGCCTGGGTGGAATGCTGTTTGGAGGGTTGGTGCAGATTGGATAGACCGAATGGTCTCTTTCCTCACGTCTGGGATTTAAAGATATATCCTTCCTGACCTTGTCCTATGCTGATCTCATGGTAGGCTGTTGACACCCTGCTGTCAGCCCTTTATAATGGGCATTCATTTACCTTGGCCCTAACTGGGCTTAGATAATACAAACCATTTGATTACGAGGGAGTGCAGCCTGTTTCTGTCATCCAGATGTAATATTTATAAAGACAAACAGGAGGAGCATGATAGCGATCAGAAGCAGGAAGTTGGACAGATTCCTGCCTCACCCTTGCAAGTTAAAGGCTGTTAGGGCCATTTTTTAGTAGCTACAATGTTTTCAGGGTCAGTTTAGCATCAGTGACTGGGCAGGAAATCCATAGTATCAGTGGCATTGCCAGATATGCACCAGTCACACCATCATCAGTCTGTATGGGCTCCCTTGTGTTCTCCCAATAGTTTCCCAGGCACTTTGCTAACAAACCGTTCGCACAGAGATCAGGAAGGATACGTTTAAGTCCAGTGAATGAGCTATAGCCGGGCCTTGATAAGTTGTTTCCATAAGTGGTAAGGAATGTATTGTTTGTAAACCTCTTCATGGTTGAGTTATGACAAACCATTTCCTTCTGCGGGTTTAAATTTGATGCTATTTGGAAGACATGTTTAAAGTAGTTCTCCTACGTAGAGATAAACGAGGGACTACAGCCTGACAAGCCGAAGGAATAGGGACTGTTGATTCATAGAGCTGGGGTATTACAGAGAGGTAAGAGATTTAAAGACAAGGGTATGTGGAAGTAATTGAGGTTTTTGTAAATGTTATTTGTCCCACATTTTGGTGAGAGAGCTGAATATTGAACCCTCTTTGAGATCTAGTGACTCTAACAAATACTCCCAGGTCATGAGTCTCCTTTTCCCGTTTGAGCTTTGATTTGAAAACTTTGTCTTCAAAAAACTGAGTATTGGCAGAGAAGTTTAAATAAGATGTCTTCAAATTACGATTGTTAAACTTGATTTAGGTAAATATTATTCTTTATTTTTCACTCAGAAAATTTAATAGTGTTGTTTGATTTTATGTATTGATTTAACTCGATGTTCTTTACTATCCACATGATGTGGATGCAGAATGGCCATGATATCTGCTGTGCCCAACCAAAATCGATTGCATGAGATTCGAACTAGTTTGAGGGACAGGTCTTATTTCCGTTGGAGCAGCATTCAGCCTTCCTTGAGCTTGTAATTGGCTTTCCCATTGAGGCTCTGCAGTCTGCTGCCAGTCAATAATCACAGAATTGTACAGGAAAGAAGTGGCCCTTTGGCCCATCAAGTCTGTTTCAACGCTGGTTTCGCCAGTCATATATCACTCCTGCCCTCACCATCTCAGGTGGCGTTGTAGAGGGTCTTTTGGAGTACTCTGTATGATAGAAGAGTGGGCTCATCCCTATTATCAGACACATACTTCAATAAAAGACAGAGATGGGAATGCCTGTGGCCTATGTGGCATGGTGGCTCACTGGTTAGGGACCTAGATTTGATTCCAGCTGAGTGGAGTTTTCATATTCAATTCGTATCAAAGAACAAGGAACAAAGGAAACTACAGCACAGGAACAGGCCCTTCGGCCCTGCAAGTCTGCACCGATCAAGATCCTCTGTCTAAAACTGTCATCTGTTTTCTAAGGGTCTGTATCCCTTTCCTCCCTGCCCATCCATGTACTTGTCGAGATACATCTGAAAGACACTATCTTGTCTGCATCTACCGCCTCCACTGGCAACGCGTTCCAGGCACCACCACCCTCTGTGTAAAGAATTTGCCATGCATATCTCCCTTAAACCTTCCTCTTCTCACTTTGAACTCATGACCCCTAGTAACTGAGTCCCCCGTTCTGCGAAAAAGCTTCTTGCTATCCACCCTGTCTGTACCACTCATGATTTTGTAGACCTCAATCAGGTCCACCCTCAATCTCTGTCTTTCTAATGAAAAATCCTAATCTACTCAACCTCTCTTCATAGCTAGCACCCTCCATACCAGGCAACATCCTGGTGAGCCTCCTCTGCACTCTCTCCAAAGCATCCACATCCTTTTGGTAATGTGGCGACCAGAACTGTACACAGTACTCCAAATGTGGCCGAGCCAAAGTCTTATACAACTGTAACATGACCTGCCAACTCTTGTACTCGATACCCCGTCTGATGAAGGAAAGCATGCCATATGCCTTCTTGACCACCCGGTTGACCTGCGTTGCCACCTTCAGAGAACAATGGACCTGAACACCAAGATCTTTCTGTTCATCAAATTTCCCAGGACTTTTCCATTTACTGTATAGTTCGCCCTTGAATTAGATCTTCCAAAATGCATCACCTCGCATTTGCCCGGATTGAACTCCATCTGCCATTTATCTGCCCAACTCTCCAGTCTATCTATATTCTGCTGTAATCTCTGACAGTCCCCTTCACTATCAGCTACTCCACCAATCTTAGTGTCATCTGCAAACTTGCTGATCAGACCACCGACACCTTCCTCCAGATCATTTACATATATCACAAACAACAGTGATCCCAGCACAGATCCCAGTGGAACACCAGTGGTCACACGTCTCCAATTTGAGACACCCCTTCCACTACTACCCTCTGTCTCCTGTTTCCTAGCCAGTTTTTTATCCATCTAGCTAGCACAACCTGGACCCCATGTGGCTTCACTTACTCCATCAGCCTGCCATGGGGAACCTTATCAAATGCCTTACTGAAGTCCATGTATATGACATCTACAACCTTTCCCTTGTCAATCAACTTTGTCACGTCCTCAAAGAATTCCAATAAGTTGGTAAGACATGACCTTCCCTGCACAAAATCATATTACCTCTCACTGATAAGCCTATTTTCTTCCAACTGGGAATAGATCCTATCCCTCAGTATCTTCTCCAGCAGCTTCCCTACCATTGACATCAGGCTCACCTGTTGATAATTACCTGGATTATCCTTGCTACCCTTCTTCAGCAAGGGGACAACATTAGTAAGTCTCCAGTCCTCCGGGACCTCACCCATGTCTGAGGATGCTGCAAAGATATCTGTTAAGGCCCCAGCTATTTCCTTTCTCACTCCCCTCAAAACCTGGGATAGATCCTATCCGGACCTGGGGACTTGTCCACCTTAATGTCTTTTAGGATACCCAATACTTCCTCCCTCCTTATGCCAACATGATCTAGAGTAAGAAAACATCTATCCCTAACCTCAAAATCTGTCATGTTCCTCTCCTTGGTGAAGTTCTGAGGAAGGCTCACCAGACCCGAAACGTTAACTCTGATTTTTTCATCACAGACATTGCAAGACCTGCTGAGCTTTTCCAGTAACTTCTGTTTTTGTTCCTGATTGACAGCATCCCCAGCTCTTCCGATTTTTATTGATTCATTGCTCAAACCCAGTTTTCTGCAGAAAGTAACAATAAGTCACTTTCTTAAACAGTTGCATCCTAAGCAGTGAATATACTTCCTCCAGCACCGTTATTTAAGGCATTCCAAAATATTGTTCCATTCACCCTGAAGAAACAGTGACAAACATGTCCAAATCAGGATGATTTGTGATTTAACGTGATGATGTTCCCATAACATTGCTGCCTTTGTTCTTGCAAGCTGTGACTTTCCCAGCTCTGGGAGGTCCTACCAATGGAACCCTCAGCAGTCACATTCATCCAGTGCAGAGTACATAATTAAGCTGTAGTCTGCCGCTGATGGAGAGAATTTTTTTTTTAAGCCTGATGGATGCAGAATATCCCATGGTAAAAGATAGAAATAACAAACTTGCATTTAAATAGCACCTTTCACGACTTCAGGATTTTAAAGCAGTTTGTAATCAACTAAATGTAGTTGAAAGAACAAAGAACAAAGAAAGTTGTAGCACAGGAACAGGCCCTTCAGCCTTGCAAGCCTGCACTGATCCAGATCCTGTATCTAAACCTGTAGACTATCTGTATCCCTCTGCTCCCTGCCCGTTCATGTATCTGTCTACGTACATCAGAACTGTGCTATCATGCCCGCTTCTACCACATCCGCTGGCAACGCGTTCCAGGCACCCACCACCTTCTGCGTAAAGAATTTTCCATGCATATCTCCCTTCAACTTTTCCTCTCTCACCCTGAATTCGTGATCCCTAGTAATTGAGTCCCCGACTCCGGGAAAAAGCTTCTTGCTATCCACCCTGTTTTTGATTTTGTAGACCTCAGTCAAGTCCCCCCTCAACCTCTGTCTTTCTAATGTACATTATCCTAATCTACTCAACCTCTCTTCATAGCTAGCACCCTCCATACTGGTGAAATCCTGGTGAACCTCCTCTGCACCCACTCCAAGGCATCCACGTCCTTTTGGTAATGTGGTCACCAGGATGGTACACAGTATTCCAAATGTAATCGAACCAAAGTCCTATACAGTTATAAGTTACAGCTATAAAGTCCGATAGTTATTGTAGGAAAGGCAACAGACAATTCGCAAACAGCAAACTTCCTCAAAAATCAATACAGTTATGACCAGACCATCTGTACAGTGGAATTGTTATTGATCATAGCAGCTGAGATAACTGTACTTCAGAAGATTGCCATTGGATTTGTTTTTCCATTTACTGGAGGCATCAGGCAGAGCTTTAAATCAATATCTTATTTGGAAGATGATATCAGCAACCGTGCAACCTATCTTCAGAACTACACTGGCGTGTTATTCTCTATTTGAGTTACTGAGTAAGATTTGAGCTTCCAGCCATGGTAAAGTAGACCTGAATCAGCATGCCTTCCACAAGAGAAGGTTATACTTGACAAATCTGTGAGAATTGTGAGGAAGTAATGAACAGGTTAGACAAAGGTGAGCCAGTGGACGTGATCTATTTGGATTCCCAGTGGTTCTTTGACAAGGTGATGCACAGGAGGCTGCTATATAAGATCAGAGCCCATGGTGTTAAGGGCAATCTATTGGCATGGATGGAGGATTGGTCAATGGAGGACAGTGGGAATAAAGTGGTCTTTTTCAGGATAGCAGCTGGTGACTAGTGGAGCTCTGCAGGCATAAGTATTGGGACCACAACTATTCACATCATACATTAATAATCTAGTCAAAGGAACTGGGAGCATTGTTGCTCAGTTTGCAGGTGATACAATGACAGGTGGGGTGACAGGTAGTGTTGGGGATGCGGGAGGCTGCAGAAGGACTTGAACAGGGTAGGAGAGTGCACATTGCAGTGGCAGATGGAACACAATGTGCGAAAGTGTTAAGTACTCTGGTAGAAGAATAGAGATGCAGGCTATTTTCTGAACAGGGAAAGGCTTCAGAAGTTGGAAACACAAAGGGATTTGGGAGCCCTGGTTCAGGATTGCCTGGTTCAGGATTGCCTTAAGATTAACAGTGCTAGCATTCATTAACAGAAGACTACAAGACAAGGGCAGAGATGTACTGCTGATCTCCATAAAGCTCGCGTCATTTATGACATCGTGAGCAGTTTGGGGCATGTACCTAAGGAAGGATGTGCTGGCTTTGGTGGTGTTCGAGAGCAGGTTCACAAGAATGATCCTGGGGATGAAGTACGAGTGGCTGAGATCTCTGCATCTTTACTCGATGGCGTTAGAAGGGAGAGGGGGCATCTGATTGAAACTTGCAGAATACTGAGAAGCCTGGATAGAGTGGACATGGAGAAGATGTTTCCACTGGTAGGACAGACTACGACAGAGAACAGAGACTCAGAGTGAAAGGACAACCCTTCAGAACTAAGATGGGCTTGGGAACTTTCCTTCCTACTTACTTAAGTTTTTGTAACTTTTGATGCTGGAATTGTTTCGTTTTCGGCAAGTTGGCCGCAGGGTCCATCACTCCATTCGGAGCTTTCTTTCTCTTTCTCTTCTTCTTCTCTCGCCTCTTTCCTGTCTGTTGTAATTCTACCCCACCACCCCACAGCACCCGCCATTGCACTTACCTACCTGAGGAGTTGAGAAGGAGTCGGTACATGACCAGGAGCCTCATGACGGGAGCTGAATGCACAGGCCATGTCCTGCAGCGATGGCAGATCGAGCGTGGGGTGGAGCGCTGTCGGCAGTGAGAGCAGGGCCGGTGTCGCAGTTACGGTGAGAGTGGGGACAGTGAGGTAGTGACGGTGAGAGCGAGGATGGTGAGGCAGTGACAGTGAGACCGGAGACGGTGAGGCAGTGATGGTGAGCATGAGGACGGTGAGGCAGTGACAGTGAGAGCGACGACAGTAAGGCAGTGACAGTGAGAGCGACGACAGTAAGGCAGTAACAGTGAGAGCGGGGACTGTGAGGCAGTGACAGTGAGAGTGGGGACGGTGAGGCAGTGACGGTGAGAGCGGAGATGGTGAGGCAGTGACGGTGAGAGCGAGGATGGTGAGGCAGTGACTGTGAGAGTGGGGACGGTGAGTCAGTAACAGTGAGAGCGGGGCCAGTGAGGCAGTAACAGTGAGAGTGGGGATGGTGAGTCGGTGACAGTGAGAGCGGGGCCAGTGAGGCAGTGACAGTGAGAGCGGGGCCAGTGAGGCAGTAACAGTGAGAGCGGGGATGGCGAGGCAGTGACAGTGAGAGCGGGGTCGGTGAGGCTTGGAGCGGAGCCTGCATAGTTGTGGAGATGGGACTTGGGACACTGAGATCTTGATGTTTTGTTTTCATGCTTACCCTTTGGCTGTGTTCAATCTTTTAATTCTGGTTTTTGTAACCAAATGGATGTCTGTGAGTGGCGATGTTGTACACTTTTTGCTGTAATTATATATTCCTATACTTTGTGCATGTGACATATAAAAAAATCTAAATTTAATTCCCAATGCCTTTGGTCACAATTCGTATTGTTCAAAGATGTCTGTGTAAATTTGTACTCTCATTGAAAGACAACATTCTACAGCAAGTGAAATTTTGGGAAAAGCAAAATAAGGTCTAATGTGGCTTTTGGAAAGTTTAGTCAGGAGCTCCTTTAGCATCTGAAATGAGATATGCGATACTTCTGTTTTAACCTTCCTGACTGAATTTATTTATCATCCTATGTTCAGGAGTTCCAGTTGAAACCACTGAATGTTGAGGCAAAAAGAAACCCTACTGCATGATGAGTTTTTGAAGCTCATTCAGTAATAATGTGCAGATATTAATCTCATCTTGAGCTGTAGGTTAGTTCACGTTTCACTTATGCTGGCCTTCAACTCCAAAAAGACGCTTCTGTCTTGCGGTTGTTTAACCACATCAAAAAAGAAAAGACAGAAGAGAAAGTTTTGAAAGGCACACGCAATGAAATCTAAGCTCTGATGAAAATGAGTGCCTTTGCTCGGTAACATTACACCATGATGGGATGTAAAGATTGGGTCGCACAAAGGTGTTGAGGTTGTTGATCAGCCATGATCTAGAATTGTGAGACAGGATTCTTGGGCTGAGTAGCTTGCTCCTGTGCCTACACTGGTAGGAAATATTCCTCGTAGTGGCTGTTTGGATTTCCGATGCCATGCGGAGGTTTGAACTGATGGACAGGGGATGTGTCGACGAGCTGTCATTAGCATTGAGGAGGAAAAGAAAAATAATCCTACGCGGCCAGCCTTCACCTTTAATCATGTTGATCCTGTTTAGTCCTCTTAATGCATTGCAGGTCAGCAGAAAGGGTTGGTAATAGTTGAGGACATTACACTAACGTTTGCTCATGTCTCACTGCAGCTTGACAACATTCGTGATTTTTCTTATCATTATGGAATAATGGGCGGTGAGGATTCAGATGCTCCACACTCTGCCAGCACCAAGATATATTCAGCAAAGTTTCCAAACTTAGCCAAGCTGCGTTGCTGTGGCAAAGGTAAAATTGTTTCTTCTTTTAGTATTCCCGTCATTGTAATTCAGGTCTGAACAGCTCAGTGGTTTGCTTGTTAACACAAAGCATTGCAGATTCATTTCAATGCGGTTCGCTTAGTATCCTGAATGTTTCCTGCTCAAGTTCGCTGTACAGGTATGTGTGCAATTAAAAACCAGTACAGGGAAGCTTTTGTGCTCCTGAGATGCTGCTGGGCCTGCTGTGTTCATCCAGCCTCACATTTTATTATCTTGGATTCTCCAGCATCTGCAGCTCCCATTATCACAGGGAAGTGCTACACTGATGGAGTAACTGAGCTCAATGTGAGAGATTAAAGTGATATCTTTCCTGTTTTTAAGGCGGGGATCAAAGCACCAGGACACTATTTTTAAGTAAAGAAGCTTTGAGCCTTGTTGTCCTGGCAGGTACAAAAGTGTAGTGAATGTTGAACTGGGCTAACAAGCCAAAGGCCTGGACCAATCCAACTTCGGGGGTTGCTGTGTTTGAACTGAGTGAATTAACTAATCAGAAATAAAACTGTTTTCTCAGTTATGGTGAACATGAAATGATTGGATTATCATTAAAACCCACCTGGTTTACAAATCCTCTTTGGGACCGGGAATCTGCCCGGTCTACAGATTCACGTCAGTATGCTTGACTTTTAATTGGCCTTTAAAATGGCACAGTATTAACACTCAGTTCCCACATCCTTTGAATGATTGAAATCAGCAGCACACCACTAAACTATTTGGTTATTGCCATATTTTCCACGCATATCTCCCTTCAACTTTTCCCCTCTCACCCTGAATTCGTGATCCCTAGTAATTGAGTCCCCGACTCTGGGAAAAAGCTTCTTGCTATCCACCCTGTTTTTGATTTTGTAGACCTCAATCAAGTCCCCCCTCAACCTCTGTCTTTCTAATGTACATTATCCTAATCTACTCAACCTCTCTTCATAGCTAGCACCCTCCATACTGGTGAACATCCTGGTGAACCTCCTCTGCACCCTGTCCAAGGCATCCACGTCCTTTTAGTAATGTGGTCACCAGGACGGTACACAGTATTCCAAATGTAATCGAACCAAAGTCCTATACAGTTATGTTACAGCTATAAAGTCCGATAGTTATTGTAGGAAAGGCAACAGACAATTCGCAAACAGCAAACTTCCTCAAAAATCAATACAGTTATTATTAGCAGTGAGATCTTGCTGTGAACATGCCGATTGCTATGTTTCCTGACCACAGTTCCAAAGCGTTTTGCCAGATTTAAAGCAGCTTGGGGCACCCCAAGGCCATGAAAGATGGTCTACAGTCTCTGATTTGCCCATGGACAACGCTATTTTTCTTAACACTGACTGTGGTGTCTTGCAGGACATTATGAAGACATCACCCAGCAGTGACACATAAATCAGAGAATTGTTCTGATGCAGAAGGAGGGCATTCAGCTCATTGTGCCTGCACCAGTTCTTCAAATAAGCATTACCTAGTTACAACCTCCTGTCTTTCCCCCAACCCCCTGGTGTGATATTTCTGTCCAAATAATCATTCAGGGCCCCTCTTGAATACCTCAATTGAACCTGCCTCCACTACACTGCCATATAGTGCATTCCATACCCTAACTACTCACTGAGTGAAAAATTTTTTATCACATCGCCCTTGTTTCTTTAGCACATTGCTTTAAATTTATACCCTCTTGTTCTTGCCCCTTTGGTGAAGGGGAGCAGCTTCTCACTATCATGGGACTGTTCTTGGAGAGAAGAGATCTCGGAGGAGAACTGATTAAGGTTTTCAAAATTATAAGTGGCCGGGACAGAGGAGAAATGGAAAAGCTGTCCCCAAAAACAGAATGAGATGATTGTTTTGACAAACGCATGACAGGGTAGATGTGGAAAAAAATGTTTCCCGGAATTGAAAAGACTAGAAGCGGAGTGAATAATCTCAGAGCAAGAGTTTGGACATAGATGAGAAGAAATTTCTTCTCTCAGAGGATATTAATCTGCACAATTCATTGCCACAGAGGGCTGTTGGGGTTGGGTCATTGATAATGTTCAAGGCTGAGATAGATAGATTTTAATCGGTAAGAGAATCAAGGGTTTTGGGGAAAAGGCAGGAAAGTGGACGCGAGGATTATTAGATCAGCCATGATCTCATTGACTGGTGGTTGGTGATCTCTGACCAGTTTGGCACAATCTGGTGGTGTGACCTCCTCTCCCAGTCCTCTAAGTCCTGTCCTCTTCACTACCCAATGGACAAGGTGCTTCAGAGCCCTTTTTGAGAACTGTGATGCCAGTTTCCCCTTCTGTGCCATATCTCCTGAAGTCCTAACAAAGCCAAAATGCACAGCTTGGAGACCACAGCAGTTCTGGGAAGGAAATAGCCTGGTGGTGTTATCATTAGACTATTAATCCGGACACTCAGCTGACATCCTGGGGACCTGGGTTCAAATGCCACTAAAAATAAAGAATATGGAATTAAGGCTCTAATGATGACCATGAAACCCTTGTCAATTGTCAGGAAAAGCCCATATGGTTCACGAATGTCATGCTTACCTGGTCTGGCCTACATGTCACTCCAGATCCACAGCAACGTAATTAACTCTTAACTGCCCTCTGGGAAATTAGGATGGGTAATAAATGTAGGCCTAGCCAGTGATACCCACATTCCCGAACAAATTTATAAAAAAAAGTTGTCTGGCCAGTTTCAAAAGCTCCTGCAGACTTATGCTGGTTTTCCAGAGTGACCCTGCTGAGTGGCCTGCTGTGTTCATCCAGCCTCACATTTTGTTGTCTTGGATTCTCCAGCATCTGCAGTTCCCATTATCTCTGCTGCATGGTGACTTCTTCTGTGCATGCCACAGGGCGAGATGGAATGGAGACAGGATATGATGCATACCGCGAGGGCTGGAACAGCAATGAACGTGACAGGCTTGGTAAGATCATTCTTGCAGCATGAATTACTCTACAAGACTCAATGTGATTTGCACATAGCCAAAAAATTTCAGTGTTTAACACTCAGTCTCTCTTCACCATTGTGCCGTGGACTCTGAAATCCCATCCCATCATCATGTTCAAGAGAGGGCACTGAGTGTATACCGCACATTGAAGACTGTCGCTCAAACTGGACAAGCACTAACAGCACATCGTAATAGCAAAGCAGAGCTCTGTGCCTGCTATCTGGCAATTGGTACATTTGGTAATATCCGCCCTGGCAAAGATCGTTCAATTCAATCAGGAGATCAAAGGCCAATCTCCAATGGTGGACAAAGTGATGAATTCAACATTCAGAGAGCAAATGATTCGGGTCAGGGTGCAGTACGTCTTGAGGTGCAGTGGTAATGTCCCTGCCTCTGAGTCAGGAGGGCCGTGTTCTAGCCTCACCTCCCTAAACTTGTTTCGGACCATCCCTGAGCATTTGCATTCGATGGGTTGACCTTTGGATGCTGATTGAGTGGAGCGAGCTGGCCCAGGCACTCAGTAAACCCCCGCTGGAGACCCGGGCACTCCAAACCACAGACCTCATTGCATTTTGGCAGGTGTCAAGACATTGAGCTTGATGGTTCTTGGTAAAACAATCTTAGGGGTTCTAGCCGGAGCAGGGCTTAGTCTCTAAGCTGGAGGCGGATCAGCCCAAAGGGCTGGAGTAGGAAGATGTGGAGGAGAGGGAGATGGGAGGAGATGTTGGATCAGCAGAAACAGGATGTGGCAGGAGAGTTTGGAGGTTCCAGATCACAATCCCGACCTGTCAGTTTCGCGTTCGATGGACTGTCAGCTGATGCTTCTTCGAATGGGCATAGCCCATCCGGTGCTCTCCTTAAATGGCGAACAGCGCTCCCACATGCGATCATCAAATAAAACAATTCACCGAGGCTAACCCTCTCACCCGATGCCCCAGCTTGCGCTGGTGCAGTGCTCAATTCATGGTCAGCCTGGCGAATGATTGTGTCTGCCTTGGTGAGAGTGGTAAAGGGACTTGAAGTCGATCCCCTTGTGATTGGCACACTGTCGAACAATTTCCACTCGGCAGGAGGCTTCCAGATCACCTGCAGGAGCAGAGCATGAAAGTTTGTAACTTTTTTGGCAGACCAAACATTAATCTGTGTCATAAATGCATGAGACCAAAATTGCCATCTATTTAACCTTCGTTGAGATGCCTTCTTCTGCAAATGAATTGCTGCAGCTGTGTATATTTTATATACATATAATATCCATATATGCAGCACTTTCTGAGTTTACTCCTGAATTTTCTGCACTTTTTACCTTTTAAACCTTACTTATGTTGGCCCATTTAAGAACATGAAAATATTGGTAAGAATCTCGCCTCTGGATTTGACCACTTCCAGCGTGAGCCAGAAGGTCAAGTGTTCAAACCCCACTCCTGGACAAGGAATACACGAAGCAGGCTTGCCCTACCAATGTAGACCCGAGGGAGGTCTAGGCTGCTGAGTCATCAGGGGAATGAGTGAACTGAAGCTGTTTGGATGGTTGTAAAATGTTTCAGAACGCTACACAAGGAAGACTGGGAATTTCCTTCAAGGAGAAGAAGGGCATTGGATGATTATACATTGGATGATTATACCCATTGGGTAGAAATGGCTCTTGATAGTAGAACTGTACAAGCATGATGGGCTGAATGGCATCTATCTACACCCTAATGGGTCTGTGTCCCAACTCATGTATCTCATTACAAAAATACAGTGAAAATAAGCCGCGAGGTAATCAAATTCACCACAACGCCACCACCACGAGTCCACACTGTTGGGCCTACTTGAGTCTGCACGCTGTGCCTACTTGCGTCCAGACTGCTGGGCCTACTCGAGTCCACATCGCTAGGCCTACTCAAGTCTACACCGCTAGGCCTACTAGAGTCCGTGCTGCTGAGCCTACTGCGTCCACACTGCTAGGCCTACTTGAGTCCATGCTGCTAGGCCTACTCGAGTCTGCACTGCTGGGCCTGCCGGGGTCCACACTCCTGGGCCTACTTGGGTCGTGCTGCTGGGCCCACAGGTCGCCCCTCTCTGATGATGTTGCAGCGTCCAAGCTCTTCACCAAGGAGTAAGTAAAATTAAATAGAAGGGAAGGGATTAAAAAAATGGGAGAAGAGAGAAAAAGAAGAAAAGAAACAAAAAGTGGATGGAGCGGGCTCTGAAGCCCTACTCTACCACCATCTTACCGGAATTAAAAATTAGTGTGGGTGAAATAGATTATCACACTGCTGTGTGTGGGGGCTGGCTCTGTTCAAATTCTCTGCCTCATTTTCGACAATACAGCAGTCAGTACCCTTCAAAAGTACTTCACCGGCTGTAAATATCGCACTGGGGGTGGATCTGCAGCCATAAGAGGCAACACATTTTTGAAAGCCTCCCTTCCTCCCCTGCTTCCTCAACTTGGACTGGAGCCTGTGAGGGTTGAGTTTCAAATGACCGCCTCCTCTAGGCAGGAGACAGGAAGTTAACTCGCCGGTGGGCAGCTCAGCAATCAGAAGCAGCAAGGAAACCAGCGACTGCACCATGAAGCCCAGTCTGTCACAGTGAGTAAAATGGAAATGAGCAGGATGATTATGCGGGAGACATAAGTCAAGAACGCTGCTCCACCTAGCTGCACAAGAATCATCCACATTTTTCTGCCCACAAGTGTCTTCCCGTAAATGTACATGTGCTAGCTCCCTGCACCGCGGGGAAGCTAATACAAATGCCTGAAGTCTAGTTAGTTATTCAGTCGTCAGCTGGCGATTGGGAACAGCAGGATTCCCTGACTAAGCCACCTATTGTATGTGCAATTTGATACACCTTACACAGTCTTGACGAAGCCAATGCAGTTGAACTATTGTTCCTGTTATTTTTGCAGCCACTAGTTAAACCGGAATTATAATCGGCTGCTGTAATTCTTGATGTTAGGTCAGTTAAGAATTAGCTACTGAACTTCAATCTCCTCATGCACAAGCAATCTGTAAACGCTGGATAATTGTTACTGAGCTGCATTACATTAACTAGCTGCAGCCTTGTTACATTCAGCAACTTTTGCTTCCTGCTCGTGTTTCTCAGGGACAGCTGCAAACATCCTCAATGCTTCACCAAATAGTGTTTCTTCAGTTCAGGCCCAATTCCTGACACATTTAGATGTGTGAATTGGGGAAGAAGTCGGCCACTTGGCCCTTTGAGCTTGTTCCATTATTCAATAAGATCATGGCTGCTCTGTTTATGTTTCAAATCCAACATTCTGTTCTACCCTTGATAATCTTTGATTCCTTTGCCTATCTTATAGAGTCATAGGACTGTGCGTTATAGAAACAGACCCTTTGATCCAACTCTTCCATGCTGACCAGATATCTGAAATTAATCTAGTTCCATTTGCTAGCCTTTGGTGCACATCCATACAAACTCTTCCTCTTCATATACCCATCCAGATGCCTTTCAAATGTTGTAATTGTACCAGCCTCCACCACCTCCTCCTCCGGCTCATTCCATACATGCAGCACCCTCTGTGTGAAAATCTTGCCCCATAGATCCCTTTTAAATCTTTCCCCTCTCATCTTAAACCTTTGCCCTGTACTTCTGGTCTCCCCCACCCTGGGGGAAAAGACCTTGACTATTCATTCTATCCATGCCCTTCATGATTGTATAAACCTCGATAACATCACCCCTCAGGAAAAATAGTCCCAGCCTATTCAGCCTCTACCTATATCTCAAGCCCTCCAACCCTGACAATGTCCTTGTAAATCTTTTCTGCATGTTTTCAAGTTTCGCAACATCTTTCCTATAGCAGAGACACCAGAATTGAATGCAACATTCAAAACGTGGTCTAACAGATATCATGTACAACTGCAGCATGACCTCCCAACGTCTGTACGCAATGCACTGACCAAACACCTTCTTCACTACTCTGTCTACCCACGACTCCACATTCAAGGAGCAATGAACCTTCAACCTAAGGTCAACATCTGCCTTAAAAATGTATAAGGACTCCACTTTGACCATTTTCTGAGCCAAAGAGTCGCAGCTGTCTATAAAACATCCTCATTTCTGTCTTAAATAGGTAATTCTTCATTTGGAAACAATGGATTTATGCATAAGAGTAAATATTGTTTATATATATATATATATATATACCTTATCAAGACCCCTCAGGATCTAGTCACGCCTCATCTTTGTAAATTTCCAGCTGGATAAACCCAGTCTGCCCAACCTCTTGTAATAAAAACATAAGATGTAGGAGCAGCCCATTCGCCCCATGTATGGACGGAAGGAATCCTTGCAAAATTCAAATAAATGAGAATCGGGGGCAAGTTTGTTGATGGTTGGAGTCATTCAGGGCAGCAAGATGGCTCAGTGTTTGGCATTGCTGCCTCATAGTGCCAGGGACCTGGGTTCGATTCCAGCCTTCGGGGACTGTCTGTGTAGAGTTTGCACACTCTCCTTGCTTGAGCACATAGGTTTCCTCCAGGTGCCCCAGTTTTGTCACACAGTCCGAAGATGGTCAAGACAGGTAGATGGGCCATGCTAAATTACCCAGTAGTGTTGAGGGATGTGTATTCTTGGTGGATTAGACATGGTCTTAGGGCTAAATAGATCAAAGGATAAAGGGAGAAAGTGGAAACAGGGGACTGAATTGGATGATTATCATGTAGAATGGTAGACTAGGCTCAAAGATTTATGGATGTATACAGAACAGAAAAGGCTCTTCAACCCATCGAGCCTACACCAACATAACTACCACTTACAACTAACAATTTCCATCTCTTGTCTTATATCCTTCAATGTTATTAGTATTTAAGTGCTCGCCCAAATACAGTTTAAAGATTGTAAGGTTTCCAGCCTCCACTACCTTCCCAGGCAGTGCATTCTAGGTTCCAGAATCCCACCACCCACTGAGTGAAAAGGTGTTTTTTTTTCTCAAATCCCCTCTGAATCTCCAGCCCTTTACTCTAAAACTGTGCATCCTCATGATCGACCCCTCAGCTAAGGGAACAGCTGCTCCCTACTCATGCTATCCATACCTGTCATAATCTTATACACCTCAATCATGTCCCCCCTCAGTCATCTCTGCTTGAAGGAAAACAATCCCAGTCTCTCCTTACAGCTCAATTTCTCCATCCCAGGCAGCATCCTGGTGAATGTCCTCTGTACTCCCTCTAGTGCTATCACATCCTCCCTGTAATGAGGCTACCAGAACTACACTCAGTACTCCAGCTCTAGCCTGACCAATGCTCTGTACAACTCCAACGTTAATTCCTTGCTCTTACTGTCTGTAACACGACTGATATAAGCAAGTATCCCATATGCCTTCTTTGCATGCTCTGCTGGCTTCAGGGATCTTTGTGTAGTTACCCCAAGATCCCTCCATTCCTTGAAGCTACCCAGTGCCCTGCCATTCATTAAATACTCCCTCATCTTGATTCTTCTTTCAAAGTGCATCACCTTGCACTTATCAGGGTTATAGACCATCTGCCACTAGTCTGCCCATCTGACCAACCCATCCATATCTTCCTGTAACCTACGTCCATCTTCTTCGTTATTAATCACTCAAACAATCTTGGTGTCATCTGCAAACTTGCTTAACAAGGGCCAACATCCAACTGGCCAACTCCTGTTCCTATTTTCTGTGTTTTTTTGTTAAAATAGCGCCTTAAGTGGCTTAGGACTAAGTTGCATGAAAATTCTCATTTGAACCATCTTGGGCTGCTATCTTAATATAAGCTGTTGTTGATTAAATCCATCACTTTCTGAATCAGTATGCCTGATTTGCCCACCTAGATGCGTGGAGAATCTATTTCTTGGCATTACGGTGTGAATTTGGATTTTCATTTGGAGTCTATGTGATGGGTTCCATCCCAGACTTTAGTACCACAAAAATGCATGAGTTAAATAAGTGACTTGGCTAAGCAAATTCCATTTAATCAGGAAACAACAACTGAAATTGCTGGAAAATCTCATCAGGTCTGGTGGCATCTATGGAGAGAAATAAGAGTTAATGTTTCAGATTCCGAAACGTTAACTGATTTCTCTCCACAGCAGCTGCCGAACCTGCTGAAACTTTCCAGCAATTTCTGTTGTTGTTTCAGATTTCCAGCAACCGCAGTTCTTTTGGGTTTTTTTAATTTAAATGAGTAATAAAGCTGAATTATTCAAATCCAAACCACTTCTATTGCAGATAATTACTTCCAAGTTTGCAAATTTTGACACAGAATTTTGAAACAAGCTTTGGTGAGTTATAGGAGGAATAAAACACACTTTGCAGCAGAAGTTCTGCTTCTAATTTACAAAGACTGTTGGTGATCAATTCTGTGGCTAAATTAGGATCACAGCTAATTTGACATTGAAAGTTATGGATGAGCAGTTTATAATGCAGCAATGCACATTTCTATGTGTGCAGGTCTAGCTCCCAACTTCATGCACTCTGTAAACATGATTTATAAACATCATCTAGTTCTACTAAAAAAGGATTGTTCTCTTTCACACACCCTCCCAAAATCCAGCACAGTGTCTCTATTTCTGGATCAAAATTAGTTCTCAATTAATGTAGCTAACAATATTGAAACAATACAGACTGTAGCACACACAGACATTAAGCAACCTCTCACTCGTCTACACTCCACTGAAGCTAGTTTATTCAGCCAATCCTCATAGACAACACACTTCGCAGGAACCAACCTACTCTAAGGGTGGCAGATTGAAAGCAGACATGAGGAGTAATTACTGCTCTCAAATGGTTGTGAATCTGTAGAATTTATTACCTTGGAATGTGATGGATGCTGGGATGCTGTGTAAATTTTGGGAGGATATGGACAGATTTTTAATTAATAATGGGGTGAAAGGGTTTGGGGAATGGCCAGGAGTTGAGGCATGATTACATTGAATGGCGAGGCAGGCTCAATTGCCTACTCCTGCTGCAGGTACCTTTGATCAAAGACCAAGACTGTGCTCTTACATGTATGACTTGAAATGTTTCCTTGTGGCTACAAAGAGCAGAAGCTGAAGAATGATAAATTAACAGGCACTTCTTTAACAACATTCACTTCCCAACAGACTTCTGGCCTCAGTCATGTCTGACGCTGTTTGCACTTTGAAAAGAATGAACTCCCAATCCGTGAATATTTCCTTTTTTGGGAGGGGAGATCGAGACAGTATGAATATTGTTTGTAAATATTTCAATGTGGATTCTTACAGGGCCAGAGCAACACATCAAAAATAAAGTGAGATAGGTACAATAAAGCCTTGATAGCATCTACAAGGGATTTGTTATTGACCTGATCCATACAGAGGATGCGCAGTCCAAAAATTCTTCACAGTTGTCCTCCTCATGCAACAAATTGGAAATGGGTTAAATTCTTGAGGGAAGAAAACAATGTACCATGGGCAGGACTGGGAATAATTAGCTTGATTATGCGCAAAGCTAGCATTGGAGCAACAGGCCAAATAGCCACAAGTGGCACTGTCGCCACGGTAAGATTCTATAATTCTAATGATAAGCATTAAGTAGAAAAAATATGGGATTTATTTTGTAAAATGAACATGCCAATAATAAATAGCAGAGCAGGCTCAAAGGGCCAAATGACTTACTCCTGCTCCTAATTTCTATGAAAAGATGAATGGTAATGCATTGGTGATGTAGATATATAAAAGGAGTGAGGTAATGGGAGAACATTTTGGTGTCAAGTGAGTGGTGTCTCTGCCTGACAGTTGCCATTATAGAGCAGACTGCACTGTTTCAAGACTCAGGCCTCACTTGCATCAATGCATCAAGCTGTGTGTGCCAAAACAATGCTTTTCTACAAATTAGGGAGCGCAGGAAACTGAGTGAACCCTGCAGTTGCTGGTTGTACAAAACAAAAGGGTGAGAATGATTTGAGTTCCTGTTGGAGGATTACTGATTAGGTTGGTACAATTAGGAACATCCCAAGACCAATCACTTCCTGCTTTCCCTCAAAATTTTCTGCACAGTGCATTAATTCAGAGTGAGTGTAAAACTGTTTCATCATTGATTTTGTATACATTTTCGATTCACTGCAGCTTTTCACAGTTGAACCATTTGCTGTGTTGTTGTTTACACAATAATTACTCAGTTTACATGCAAACTTTCATAGAAAGTTGAACATTACAGCATTTGTCTGAAGTATTGTTCTGCTGGAATCATTTTAGAGCTTATCTATGCAGGGATTGGATTTCCTGATTGACACCAGCCTGAGGTATTAAACCTTTCCCCATTTTCTGACCTGTAGCAAAATTTCCCAGGTGTTACCTTTATAAAGTGTGATGCTGCATAGGTCTTGGGACAATTAAGAATTTATTTTCTGCTGAGTGTAATCTTGGTAACCTGAGATACTAGGTTATAATCCAACAGGTTTATTTGAAAACACAAGCTCTCAGAGTCTCACTCCTTCTTCAGGCATCAGTGAGACGGGTGGCATCAGATACAGAATTTATAAGCAAAAGATCAAATGGTCATAGAATTGATGCAAATGTACTAAAAAAAAACCTAAGATAGCTGTTAAATCTTTAATCAGTTAGAAAAGAGATGCAGGTTTCAATCGATTAATATGCAAATCCAAGAATTTCTTTCAAGTCACTACCCTGAGATAACTACAGGTTTTATTTGTATACCAGAGGTGACATCTCAGGTCAGGCAATGCATTTCAGGTGTGAGGCCTTGTTTAGAACCTGACCATGATTTAACTTGGAGTCAGGCTGGTTTTATTTCAAAAGCAGGAATTTATAAAATGTCAAATTGACTGTTTATTAGTGGTGTGCTTTTTGAACAAAATAGCTGGGTAACCGCTTAGGTGTACCGTTGATCTGTTGGTATATTTGAACATTAAAGACAAAGTGTGTGGTGAGGCCGAGGTCTGGTAAATTAAGTATGTTGCCCCTGCTGATGGAGTTGCTGGTCTGCATTGCTGTTTCCTCTAGTAATATGGTCACTGTTTCTTTGTCTCGTGGGATGTCAGTTGATTTGAATAAAGTTGTGACGTCAAAGGATACCATAATCTTGTTGTCGCTGATTTTTACGTTCGTAAGGGTATCAAGGAAATCTTGGGTTGAGTGTATAGAATAGGGTGACCTGTCTCCTAGGTGTTTCAAGCTCTGTAGTAGGTCCTTGATCAGTTTATGTGAAGATGTGCCTGGTAGTGAAACAATAGGCCTGAGGTGGCTCAGTGGTTAGCACTGATGCCTCACTGAGCCAGGCATCCTGGTTCATTTCAGCCTCTAGCAACTGTCTGTGTGGAGTTTGCACATTCTCTCCGTGTCTACATGGGTTTCCTCCAGGTGCTGCTGCCCAAAGGTGTGCAGGGGAGGTGGATCAGCCATGCTAAAGTGACCCATAGTGCCCGGGAATGTTTAGGTCAGGTCGGTTAGACATGGGAAACGTAGGGGTATGGGAATGGGTCTGGATGGAATGCTCTTCGGAGGGGCAGTCTGGGCTTGTTGGGCCGAATGGCCTGTTTCCACATTGAGGGATTCTATTCTATGAAATGTCCCAAATATCACTTTGATGTATTCAAGAGATCTGGTATGAAAGACAAAAAGGACTGTGTATGACTTTTCATTAATATTTACTTAAATTTTGGAGAAGCAATGTAGTAGATTGTAAGAGAGAAAATATTAATATGTCTAATGCTTTGCACAATCTGGCAATGGATTTACATTTCTTCATTTGGAAAAACGCTTCATCTTCCACTTCA
The DNA here is from genome assembly GCF_030684315.1 of Stegostoma tigrinum. Lineage (NCBI taxonomy): Eukaryota > Metazoa > Chordata > Chondrichthyes > Orectolobiformes > Stegostomatidae > Stegostoma > Stegostoma tigrinum. The sequence goes on along the minus strand of NC_081356.1, from coordinate 121,492,722 downwards.
TGAGAAAACCAGGCTGTGCGTGGAGATAAACTTGAAAAAAACCAAGAAACTTTGACTTGTAATTATGCTTAATTGAATTTAATGCCGACTCAACATGTGTACTGTCTAGACAGTGAGAATCAATGAATATTGTTACATTACTATAATCTACCAGCAGATGAAGTAGAAACAAAATGCCTATTTTTTTCAGCAGTGTTACCTGTGGACACGATTGATCAGGTGTGGAAAAACTGCAGGGAGGGAAAGAATGTAGGAGTGTTTGTCGACTCACCACCCCCCCCACCCCGCCAGATTTCAGTTTTATTCTCTATATCCATAAAGTGTTTGTTTGTGTTCCTAATACCTTTCTTTTGAATGTGCTGATAATTTGCATCTGTGTTAACTTTGTGCAGTTTATTTGACAAGCAATTTATTCGGGCTCAATACAGTTTGGAGCTGGAGGAACACAGCAGGTCAGGCAGCATCAGAGGAGCAGGACAGTCGACTTGACAAAGGATCTAGGCCCGATATGTCGGCTCTCCTGCTCCTCTGATGCTGCCTGACCTGTTGTGCTCCTCCCACTCCACACTATTGACTCTGACTCCAGCATCTGCAGTTCTTGCTCTCTCTAAATTTATTAGACCTTAGCTGAATACAATAACAAATGTTGAAACAAGCTCCCTTAATTCTCCCTTCTTCTACTGTCAAAAATTCCAGCTTTCTTCATCTTTCTGTGCTGTCTAGAAGCTAAATCACCATGAGGCATTTCATTTTTCTACATTGTGGCTTATTGTTAAACCAGGAGTATCCATTGTAGAACAGTGACCAGAATTTCCCACAGTCCCTCAGGTAGTACTAAGCCTACCTTATAAAAGAATGATCCGGTTGATGTTGAGATTTATAATCTTACACTCTGCTTACATATTTTAAACTGTTCAAGATCTTGCTAGGTTTTCTGTTAATCAGTGTTGAATTAAACTGTAATATTTTCAGCAAACTCTGCACCAGATTTCTCACAATGCTTATGTGTGTTTTGCCTGTCATTCATACTGTCCTTTATTTCATATTATTCTCTGTTCCCAGGCACACACTGCACTTGTTCACTTATTTATTCATTTATCCATCAAATCTCTCGGTCCATCCAAATTTTTCTGTATTTCATAGATCATTGGATCCCTACAAATATGGAAGCAAGCTGGCCTATCAAGTCCACGTTAACCTTTTGAAGAACATCCCACCCACATCCATTCCCGCCTACCCTATGCCAGTAACCCTGCATTTTCCATGGCTAATCCACCTAGCCTGAACATCCCTGAAGACTATGGTCAATTTAAAATGGCCAATCCACCTAACCTGCGCATGTTTGGACTGATTTGATTTGCATGTTCTCTTCTCCTTCTTCCAGTTTTGTGTATCAGCAGTCCACTTGGTTACTTTCTCCAAAAAAAATCAAATCAGCATATTATCTGCTTCATGTCTTTGAAAAATGGGCCAAACACCTTATGTTTTGGTTCAATGCCAACAAAAGGAACAGGCACACCAACCTTTGTTCCGAAACCACACTTCATCGATGAAAACTGAGCCCTATGTTCTGTAAGTTTTAGCTTTTCAGAGCCCATCAAGTTGTGGTTTTACTGGTGAATCATCTGTCAATTCGTTCAAACTCTTTGGTGTATATCTGGCTTACTATGTTTTAAAAACAGCTGGAAAATAACTGATTGAGCTCATGGGCCCTCAAGAGAAGAGGGTAATTTTTGTGAAACTCACAGTCACATTACAGTTGGTGTTTTAGGTCTTAAGCCTCATTTGGGTCCTGTTAGTTCCAGTTCAAAAGAGACAGCATATATTCCAGGTGACAGGAAATTTTGGGCAGACTGGAACCACCAATGTTAGCCAATTATCTGGGGATAAATCAAATTAAACTCAGTCGTTCTGCACATTTCAATTGAGCAAGAGGCCATGCAGAAATAATCCACATCAGAAGGAAAGAACTGATGTTTACCAAGCACCTTTATCCTCAGGATGCTCTATAGTACCTTACAGTCATTGAAATAATTTTGTAATAGAATCACTGTTGTAACGTAAGGATCATGGTACCTAATTTGTGTATAGCAAGCTCCCATGTAAACAGCAATGTGATAATGATGAGATACTGTTTTATGAGTGAAATTAATTAACAGCAATGTGATAATGGTGAAATTTGGTTTTATCAGTGAAATTAATTAACAGATAAATAAATGCCCAGATACAGGGGAAACTTCAGTTGTGCCATGGGATATTTTGTGTCCATTTGAGTTGCAGAAAGAGACATTAGCTTAAAGCGTCATCTGAAAGGAGCTTGATCTATGTCGGACTTCCTCAGCACTGAATTGTCAGCCTGGTCTTTTCTAAAAAAAATTGTTCAGGGGATGTGGATGTCTTTGGCTAGTATAGCATTTAGTCCCTATCCCTAAATATCCTTGGGAAGCCTTCTTGACCTTCTGCTGTTGGTAAACCCACAATACTCTAAAGAATGAGCTCCAGGATTCTGACCCAGTGACAGTGAAGGAACGGCAATATATTTCCAAGTCAGTATGGTGACTGGCTTGGAGGAGAACTTGCTGGTGTTCCCATGTATCTACTGCCTTTGTCCTTCTAGATGGCAAGAGTTGCGGCTTTGAAAGGTGCTGTCTGAGGATCTTTAGTGAATTCCTAAAGTATACTTTGTAAATGTTACACACTGCTGCTACTGAGTGTTCATGCTGAAGGGGGTAAATGTTTCTGGATGTGGTACCATTCAAGCGGGCTACTTTGAACAGGATAGTATTGAGTTTCTCAAGTGTTGTTGGGGCTGCACCCATCCAGGCAAATGGGGAGTATTCCATCACACTCCTGACTTGTAGATCGTGGATAGTCTTCAGAAAGCCAGAGGCAAAGTACACCTCCCAGCACCCTTCCTGATTCTGGCTCCTTCAAGCAATCATGGAGTTTCTAACTACCAGGGACACCCTGGAAGCATACTGGAATATCTAACATAGTTTGCAAGCTGTGTCCCAAGGAAAACCAAGCATGGAGCTTTGTTAACTATCTGAGCCACCACTGAATTTCATGAATATTGGTTGTCACCTGGTTCATGAAAGAGCCTGATTAACACTGCCTGTGGCAGGCAGGGAATCCTACATCAACCTCGTCTATCCTCCTGTCTCTGTCTTCTTCCTTGCTACCTCTGGGAGATTGATGCAGGACCTCTCTCCTGGTTAACTCAGCCCAGTCCCTGTGGATCCCACCATGCTGGTCTGCATTAAGTCTAGCCTCTCACCTTTCATTTGAAGCTGCTTTTTCCCCCTACATGATCTATTCCCTGAGCCTCTCTTATCTCTTAGAGGCACAGAATAGGGTAGTAGGAGTAGGCTGTTCGGACCTTCAACAGTGCTTCTTTATTCAACATGATCAGAGCTGATCATCCAATGCATTGAGAACTCCTTTCCTTTGTTTACTTTGTCTAGTTCAATTAGAATTTTATAGGTTTCTATGGGATTCCGCTCTCATTTTTATAAATCCCAGTGAATACAGTCCTAAGTGACATAATCTTTCTCTAAACATCATTGCTGCTATCTCTCTCTCTTGCTCGCTCTGGCTAGAGGTAGTTTTCACTACTACCTGCCTGACCACCAAAATAAAAAAGGAATTGGACTGCATGGAATGATTGTATAACAAATGTAATACACATTACACGATGCATTGCGCTGTTTACTGAAGCAGAATAAATACTATATTCGTTTAGTAAACAATATAGCACTTGCCAGAAAGAGAGACTGTTACTGCAGAGAGAAGCTTTCTTTACACAAAATGGATTGTAACCAGAATATCTGGTCCTGCATCATCAGGAATTTTTCCTTTGGTCATGTCTTTGTTGGACTGTGATTGTTCTGAGAGACATCATGAAAATTACTGCACAGATTGTTCCACAAATCATGTTGGTGTTGTTATTCACTGTTCAACAACAGTTAATGCAAAGGAAATATTTTAAATAAACAGAAAATACTGGAAATACTAAGTAGGCTAGGCAGTAACTGGAGGGAGAAGCAGAATCTAAGATTTCAGGTTGACAAAAGTACCCTGACTACAGGATACTCCCAGGATTTTTCTGTTCTGTCTTCAACAAGGTCTACCTGTCCTAAACCCATTGCCATTCTCTGGAGAGTTGGGTCCTCAGCCAATTACAAAGTTTGAACATTTCTGCCAACTACATTCAGGAGTTGAAGATCAGGCCGGGTGATCGCTTTGCAGAATATTTACATTCTGTTCACAAAAACGATCCTGAGCTTCCAGTTGCCTGCCATTTCATCATACCACCCTGTTCCCCAGCCAACATCTCTGTCCCAGACTTGCTGCAGTGCTCCAGCGAAGCTCAGCACAAGCTGAAATAGCAGCATAGATAACAAAGTGTGGAGCTGGATGAACACAGCAGGCCAAGCAGCATCTTAGGAGCACAAAAGCTCACATTCGGGCCTAGACCCTTCATCAGAAAAGGGGTATGGGGAGAGGGTTCTGAAATAAATAGGGAGAGAGGGGGAGGCAGACTGAAGATGGATAGGGGAGAAGATAGGTGGAGAGGAGAATATAGGTGGGGAGGTGGGGAGGGGATAGGTCAGTCCAGGGAGGATAGGTCAAGGGATGAGGTTAGTAGGCAGGAAATGGAGGTGCGGCTTGAGGTGGGAGGAGGGGATAGGTGAGAGGAAGAACAGGTGAGGGAGGCGGGGACGAGCTGGGCTGATTTTGGGATACAGTGGTGGAAGGGGAGATTTTGAAGCTGGTGAAATCCACATTGATGCCATTGGGCTGCAGGGTTCCCAAGCAGAATATGAGTTGCGATTCCTGCAACCTTCGGGTGGCATCATTGTGGCACAACAGGAGGCCCAGGATGGATATGTCGTCTAAGGAATGGGAGGGGGAGTTGAAATGGTTCATGACTGGGAGGTGCAGTTGTTTATTGCGAACTGAGCATAGGTGTTCTGCAAAGCAGTCTCCTAGGCGTCCGCTTGGTTGCCCCAATGTAGAGGAAGCCACAACGGGTACAATGGATACAATATACCAATTGGTAGGTGTGCTTGATGTGGAAAGTCAACTTGGGGCCTGGGATGTGGGTTAGGGAGGAGGTGTGGGGGCAAGTGTAGCACCTCCTCCGGTTGCAGGGGAAGATGCCAGGTGTGGTGGGGTTGGGAGGGAGTGTGGAGCGGACAAGGCAGTCTCGGAGAGAGTGGTCTCTCCGGAAGGTAGACAAGGGTGGTGATGGAAAAATGTCTTTTGTGGTGGGCTCGGATTGTATATGGCGGAAGTGTCGGAGGATGATGCGTTGTATCCAGAGGTTGATGGGGTGGTATGTGAGAACGAGGGGGATTCTCTTTTGGCGGTTATTGCGGGGACGGGGTGTGAGGGATGAGTTGCGGGAAATGCGGGAGACACAGTCGAGGGTGTTCTCGACCACTGCCGGGGCGGGGGAAGAGTGGTTTTGGGGGAGTGTCAAGCCGCACCTCCATTTCCTACCTACTAACCTCATCCCACGCCCTTGAACTGTCCGTCGCCCCCGGACTGACCTATCCCCTCCCTCCCTCCCCACCTATACTCTCCTCTCCACCTATCTTCTCCTCTATCCATCTTCGATCTGATTCCCCCTCTCTCCCTATTTATTTCAGAACCCTCTCCCTGCCCCCCTTTTCTGATAAAGGGTCTAGGCCTGAAACGTCAGCTTTTGTGCTCCTAAGATGCTGCTTGGCCTGCTGTGTTCATCCAGCTCCACACTTTGTTATCTCGGATTCTCTAGCATCTGCAGTTCCCATTATTTCGGAAATAACAGCACCTTATTTTCCACTTGGGAGCTCTGCAATCATTTTTAGGATCAGAGCACCTTCCCCCATGTCCTTGCACCAACCTTATACCTAAAATGGCAGCATAAGTGGTGACTTGTAATCTTTCCACTATACTCATTTGAGTATGTGACAATAAAGCCAACTCAATTCAATTCAACCCCCACACACCAGGCCTTGACATTACATGGACTACTTCTGACATACAACCCATTGTCATCCATTACTGGCTCCATTACAGCTATTGATTCTCCCCAGCTGACCTTTACGAACTTCTTTCTCTGCCCAACAGTTTTTCTCTCTCTCTTTCTTTGGGCTCCATCTCCACCCATTGTTTATTCAACTTCCTACCCCCACCCCATTCTCAGCATATAAAATAACCTTTTTCCAGCTACAATCAATTCTGAAGAAGGGCCACTGGACCTGAAACATTAACTCTGCTTTCTCCCTACGATGCTGTCAGATCCATTGAGTTTTTCGAGCATATCCTGTTTTTGTCACAGGTTTAAGATGATTGGGGAAAGAACCAGTGGGCACAGGAAGAGAATTTTGAGTAACACAAGAAGTTATTATTGGCAGAGCAGGCTCAAAAGGCCAAGCAGCTCACTCTTGTCCCTTCCGAAACATCAGCCTTCCTGCTCCTCTGATGCTGCCTGGCCTGCTGTGTTCACTCAGCTCTACACCTTGTTATTTCAGATTGTCCAGCAACTGCAGCTCCCACTATCTCTGGCTGTTTGAAGATCTGCTTTTAGCACAGACTGAATTGCTGCTACTGCAACGATGTAAAAATCTCTTCGAGATTCCTATCTTAAAGGCAAAACAGAATCAGTTTACTTCACAGTCCAGGTGCCCAGCTCTATTTGTAACGGCTGCAATTGTAAAATTATTAATTCCCCCTCCAATGTAGTGAATTTTCTCCAGCAAAGCACCTCAAACTCATAAACTAATCTTGCTATTTGTATTCCAGAATATGTTACAAAATGTTCCATCTCAGTTTCAATCAGTTTGATCACAGCAGTACTGTCCAGCCTTTGCTATGTGTTTGAGAGAGCAGGGCCTGAAACTGTTCATCTCTTGTACAACAGTAAGATTCTGTTTTGATCCCTGCTGTTGACCAATGATCTGACATCCTCTTTATGATCTGTGTCACATCACACATACATTACAGCAAACATTACCTAAGGATAATTTGCAGTAAATGAGTAATAAATGCCACTGTTTGCCTGTTTGCAACATTTGTGTGTATGAGGCAAAAGAAAAGCATTCAGTTGATTAATAATTTCCCTCATTTCCTCTTTTGTATGTCACATTTCCATTGTCCTCTTGGGAGTCTCCTGCCACCTCTGAGTTGTAAGTAGAGCAGGAGCTTCGAGAGTTTGGTTTTACACATTAAAATTCTGCACCCTGCCCCAGTGGAGATGGTTTTGCATGATCAGCTCATCAATATTGGATATATTGACCTGGAAGAGGATGTTGCAGCAGTGCCTTGAAAAACCTGCTGTAGGTTGCCCAAGTCACCAAAGCATATGTGAGTGATGGAACCATTATTACCCTGTAAAGCAAGCCTGAAATCTCAGGTTTGATATACCAGTCCTCAAATACACTTTCCATCAGTCAGCTGATTTGGCCTATTTTTGTGTAAAATTCTATGTCTACAAAACCCAGTTGTCTGGTATGTGTCTCTTCAGCGCCGGGATTCTGTTCAGACTGGTTTTGGGGCCATATATACATACACACACACACACACACACACACACACACACACACACACACACTCTTGTGGTGTGGCCAAGATTTAGGGAGGTTATTACTGCAGGGCTGTGAGGGTTTGCTGGACTTCTGCAGGTTCCACAGCTTGTAACCAGCTTAAAAGCCTTTTGTTCTCAATAGATCACTTAGGCCAGTGTGTTAAAATCCTTGGGCTTACACTGTTGGCATGGGCAATGGTTATTTATCTTTGCAACGAATGTGGGCATTTGGAGCGCTCTCCTCTGACTCATCAGATCCCTGTTGCAGAAAAACTCCTGATGTTTGGTCTTTTATTTTATATGCAGAGGTGCTGGATGTTTGGTCTTACATTCAAGACTGAGATATACAGACTTTTAAACAGGAAGGGAATCGGGGATTATCCGGAAAAGGCAGGAATGTGGATGTGAGGTTTAGCAATGATCTCATTGAACAAAGAACAAAGAACAAGAACAAAGAAAATTATAGCACAGGAACAGGCCCTTCAGCCCTCCAAGCCTGTGCCGATCGAGATCCTCTGTCTAAGCATGTCATCTATTTTCTAAGGGTCTGTATCCATTTGCTCCATGCCCATCCATGTACCTGTCCAGATACATCTTAAAAGACACTAATGTGTCTGCGTCCACCACCTCCACTGGCAACGCGTTCCAGGCGCCCACCACCCTCTGCGTAAAGAACTTTCCGCGCATATCCCTCTTAAACTTTCCTCCTCTCACTTTGAACTCATGACCCCTAGTAACTGAGTCCCCCACTCTGGGAAAAAGCTTCTTGCTATACACCCTGTCTATACCACTCATGATTTTGTAGACCTCAATCAGGTCCCCCCTAAATCTCTGTCTTTCTAATGAAAATAATCTTAATCTACTCAACTTCTCTTCGTAGTTAGCACCCTCCATACCAGGCAACATCCTGGTGAACCTTCTTTGCACCTTCTCCAAAGCATCCACATCCTTTTGGTAATGTGGCGACCTCAGAACTATACACAGTACTCTAAATGTGGCCGAACCAAAGTCCTATACAACTGCAACATAACCTGCCAACTCTTGTACTCAATACCCCGTACGATAAAGGAAAGCATGCCGTATGCCTTCTTGACCACCCGATTGACCTGCGTTGCAACCTTCAGGGAACAATGGACCTGAACATCCAGATCTCTCTGTTCATCAATTTTCCCTAGGACTTTTCCATTTACTGTATAGTTCGCTCTTGAATTAGATCTTCCAAAATGCATCACCTCACATTTGCCCAGATTGAACTCCATCTGCCATTTATCTGCCCAACTCGCCAATCTATCTATATTCTGCTGTAATCTCTGACAGTTCCCTTCACTGTCTGGTACTCCATCAATCTTAGTGTCATCTGCAAACTTGCTGATCAGACCACTTACACCTTCCTCCAGATCATTTACGTATATCACAAACAACAGTGGTCCCAGCACAGATCCCTGTGGAACACCAGTGGTCACACGTCTCCAATTTGAGAAACTCCCTTCTACTACTACCCTCTGTCTCCTGTTACCTAGCCAGGCTTTTTATCCATCTAGCTAGCACACCCTGGACCCCATGTGACTTCACTTTCTCCATCAGCCTGCCTTGGGGAACCTTATCAAACGCCTTACTGAAGTCCATGCATATGTCTATAGCCTTTCCCTCATCAATCAACTTTGTCAGGTCCTCAAAGAATTCTATTAAGTTGGTAAGACATGATGCTCCCTGCACAAAACCATGCTGCCTATCACTGATAACCCCATTTTCTTCCAAATGGGAATAGATCCTATCCCTCAGTATCTTCTCCAGCAGCTTCCCTACCACTGACGTCAGGCTCACCTGTTGATAATTACCTGGATTATCCTTGCTACCCTTCTTCAGCAAGGGGACAACATTAGCAATTGAATAGTGGGGTGGACCCGGTGGGTTGAATAGCCTACTTCTTGTGGTTTTGTATGAGTCCCTTGCAATTAGGCCACCATGTTCCTAATTCCTTATTGTACCACCGCTCAAATGTTTTGATACATTTTCATACAAATCTTCAGCACTCTGTCACCTCAGCACCTCAACAATACTTTGCTATTCTCTCCACCCAGGTGGGCACTGTCACATTTCCCATGCTAGACTCTGCCTGTTAAAGTTGAGTTGGGTAAATTTGGAACTTTAAACTGAAGAGAAGCTGCCCCTTTAAACTCATAAATGGAGCTAGAGTTTGACACTCACTTCCCAGACAGTATTTGAATCTGAAGAAGACGTGTGCTGGCAGATAGCCAGGGACCTTAGAAGTTCATATCTGGATGGGACATTCAAAGCACACTTTGTCTTTGCAACATGAGGAGGCTGATTATCATACAAAACACTATAGGATTGGATTTTTTTAATCGTCCATTTTAAAGTGGCAGATGAACTACAACAGTGGTCATATGACCAGAAGCTCTGAGGCTGGCATGACATTGCACCAATGGACTAATGGTGCGAGTGGAAGAATAGGTACATCATTGAAGACGAGGGAAACACAAGAAAGATTATTTAAATAAAGAAATCTCCGGTTGCTAGGCTATTGACAGTCCCGTTCTATGAACAGCGTGACCGGCTCCCTGGCTTCTCTCTCTGTCTCTCTCTCTCTCTGTAGTATCATTTGGTAAAAGAGGCTCCACTGCTTTTATGGTCAGCTCAGCTCAGGCAGGCTAGCAGGTAGGGGAAGGCAGGTAGAGTCGTTCTGTTGCTCCTTCTCTGCTGATGGATCCCGAAATGGATGCTGCAGTCCTCAAGTGGTTCACAGGAAACGAGGACGAGTTGAAGGTAGGAGAGTTAAATGTTCAGGAGGGATGAAATGACTGCACTGCATAGCCACATTTCTGCTGGAGACCGACATTAGCCTCTTGTGGGAAAGGACTGAGGCAGCAGAAATGTGTGTGTGTTTTAATTAATTTGGTTGTGTATGTGGGTCGGGATTTGATGAGGAAAAATTTGAATTCTGTTAAGTATGCTACATTACACCTGCGTGCGAGGAACAGTAGGATCGAAAGGTCCTTTGATATTATTTTATTTTCCTCCTCCAGCATCTCCGTGGTAACCTAAGACCTGCTTTTAGCTCAGACTAAATTGCTGCTGCTGTGGCGGTGTTAAAATCTATTTCAGGGGCAAAACAGAAGCGGGCTCCCTTACACTCTGTAAGTCCCACTCTATTTAGAACGGCTGCAATTGCTAAGCCGTCGAGTCTCGTGAATTTTCTCCAGGGAGAAAAAAAAACCCACCTCAAACTCATGAACTAATCTTGCTATTTGTATTTCAGAATGTGTTGTAAAATGTTCCCTCGCTATTTCAGTCAGGTTGATCACAGCAGTACAGTCTCCAGCCTTTGCTGTGTGTTTGAGAGAGCAGGGCCTAAAACTGTTGATCTCTTGTACAACAGTAAGATTCTGTTTTGATCCCTGCTGTTGGCCAATGATCTAACATTTTTTTTATGATCTGTAGCACACATACATATAAACAAACACTACCAAGGGATAACTTGCAGGAAACAAGTCATAAATGTCACTGGTTGCCTGATGGCAGTGCTTGTGTGTTTGAGGCAAAAAAAATTCAGGCGATTAATAATTTCCTTCTTCTGTATGTCGTCTCCTATCTGTGCTGTTCCTGCCCAAGAGGGTAGGTGGGGATCCATACATTAATATGGCTGTAGCTGTGAGCAACCTTGCTATAGCAAAAGAAAACTAACATTTGCAGAGTAGGTGAAATAACATTGGCACAGCACAGTGACTGCCCACAGCAGATGTATTCACTCACAGTCTGCATCAGTGTCCAAACATCACCAAGCGACACAAGATCCAGCTGAAGTTTGGCCACTTTTTCATTTGAGTAAAGGTTGACCTGTTCTACCACCTACCAATCAGGTCAGGGAGAAGTGGTTATGGTAATGTTCGCTCTAACTTTCCTTCTCTCTTTTGATACTAGTGGGAAGGTGGATGTTAGGAATGGCTTCCTGGCTCCCTGAAGTATCAGCCATGACTCAGCAGGTTATGCTTGGACCTATGAGTCACAAGGTTTTATGTTTCAATCCCACTCTGAGTTGGGGTACAGATGACCTGTGCTGACAGCCAGTGTGATGCTAAGGGATTGCCTCACTGTTGCTTGTAAATGCTGTCATTCAGAGGAAATATTAAACAGTAACCCACTTGCTTATTTGGAGGAATGTGAAAGGTCTGATGGCGCTATTTTTATGAAGTCTGAGAAGTTATCTGCAGTATCCTAGCCAATGTTTATCTCTTAATCAACAACAGATAGAGGGGAAAAAAAACACACACAAATGATCTGGACAGTGTCATCTTGCTGTCGGTGGCAGTTGCTGGGGGCTTATTATCTGCAGCAGTTACCACATCAAACAGTCACTTTTGTTTGACTCGCTCATGGAATGTGGCTGATGCTGGCTGGCCAAGCATTGATTGCCTGTTCCATGTCGAGAATGTGGCGCTGAGCTGCTGCCTTGATTTGCGACAAACGTGCTTGATTGGCTGTTTTCAGAAACCCCATCTGTGCTTGGCTTGGGAGTAGATCAAATCCTGAAGAACAAAGCTGCCAAATTTAAATCTACGACAGGCCCTGAGGTACCAATAAAAGGGAAAAGCATAACTATGCTCGATCTCAACTTTACCCGTCTACTTATTGCAGACGTGTGCATCCTTGACCACATTCGTCAGCGAAATCACTGCACAGCTATTGTGGAGAGGAGACCCCCCCCTCACATTGAGGATACCCTGCATCATATTGTGTGCACTGCCACTGAGCTGAATAGGATGGATGTTGAACAAATCTAGCAACCCAGTGCTGGGCAATTATGAAGTTCTGTGGTCCATCAGCAGCAACAGAACTGTACTCCAACACGATCTGTAACCTGATGGAACAGCATATTCCCCATTCTACCATTACCATTAAGCCAGGGGATGAATTCTGGTTTAATAAAGAGTGAAAGAAAATTCACCTGGAGCAGCACCAGGAAAACCTAAAAATGAGGTGTCAACTGATATGGCTACAATGCAAGACTACTTGCATGCCAAATAGCATATGCAGCATGCAATCAACAGGACTAAGCAACCCCACGTCTAACAGATCGGATTTCAGCACTGCAGCCCTATCACCATCCAATTGAGAATGGTGATAGGCAATTAAATAACAAAAAAAAGAGGAGGCTACATAAGTTATTTTTATAGAACATAGAACATAGAACATAGAAGAGTACAGCACAGAACAGGCCCTTCAGCCCACAATGTTGTGCCGACCATTGATCCTCATGTATGCACCCTCAAATTTCTGTGACCATATACATGTCCAGCAGTCTCTTAAATGACCCCAATGACCTTGCTTCCACAACTGCTGCTGGCAACGCATTCCATGCTCTCACAACTCTCTGCGTAAAGAACCTGCCTCTGACATCCCCTCGATACTTTCCACCAACCAGCTTAAAACTATGACCCCTCGTGCTAGCCATTATCTTCAACAATGGGTTGACCAGCAAATTGGTGCAAAATTGAGGGTACATATTTGTATCTGCTTTCAGCCAGAAGTGATAAATGGATGATCTATCTCAGCCTCCTCCACAGATACTAGTTGTCAACCAATTGATTCACTCGAAGTGATATAAAGAAACAGCTGGAGGCACTGGATACTGCAAAGGATATGGGCTGTGATAACATTGTGGCAGTAATAGTGAAGATTTGTTGTTCAGATCTAGCCTGATCCTGACCAAACTGTTCCAGTGCAGCTACAACTCTCTGGCAATGCTCAGGCCTATCCCACAAAAATCAGAACAAAGCCTTTCTGGCCAATTTCCACCCCACCAATCTACTCTCAACACTAACAAAATAGAAATTGCTGGAAATGCTCAGCAGATCTGGCAGCATCTGTGGAGAGAAATCAGAGTTAATGTTTTGGGTTGAGTGACCCTTCCTCAGAGCCCCGACCTGAAACGTTAACTCTGATTTCTCTCCACAGATGCAGTCAAACCTGCTGAGTTTTTCCAACAATCTCTATTTCTAGTTCTGATTGACAGCATCCTCAGGTCTTTCGGCTTTTACTTTCAACACTAGTTAAGTGACAGAAAGGGTCATCAACAGTGCTATCTTGAGCGCATGCTTGGCAATAATCTGCTTAGTGATGCTTGATTTGGGTTCCAACTGAGCTCATTACAGCCATAATCCAAACATGGACAGAAGACCCGAACATCAGCGAGGACGGGAAAGCTGTCTGCTGGGTAGAGTCATATCGAACATGAAAAATAATGTTTAATGATTTTGGAGGCAAAACTCCTCAATCCCAAGGTATCTTTGCATGAGCACCTCAGGGTAGTGCCCAAGGCCCAATCAACTCCAGTTGCTTCCTTAATGATTTTCCTGCTGTTTTTGGTTGGACATGGGCATGTTTGTTCATAATTATTATTGTGACTGAGGCTGGAAGAGTGCATGGGTCACAATGTAAAATAAAAATAGATTTCCCTCCTATGAGGTCACCAGTTACATACCATATTTACATTAGGTTTTGAATAAAGTTGTCACCTAGCTTTTTTAAAATAATCACAATTATTTGATTATTACCATAACAAAACTTATTGCATCATGTTGCACTAATTAGTTAACATGAAATGTCATTAATTTAGGAATATAAATTCATATATTTCTAAATATTTGCAAAACATCTAAATATTGCCAAAACATACTAGGGTCATTACCACACAAAACTTATTCAATAATAGTGTAATAATTAGTTAACATTCATAGTTAGTAATAGAGGAATATGAATGCTTATCTGTCTAAATATTGCCAAACCATATCATCAGAAATAGAAGAAGAAAACTCTTTTTTTGCAGAGATTGGCTTTCTGGTGAAAAGAAAATGCCCAATGAATTATTCTTGACGTCAAATGTATAAAGTGTAAAATAAGGGACCCCTGTGATGCAGTGGTAGTGACCCGACTTCTGAGATAGGAGACCTGGGTTCAAGTCCCACCTGCACCAGCAGTGTCAGTGTGTAATAACACCTCTGATCAGGTTGATTAGAAAATGTCTAAACTCATTCTAAAGTTTATTGCTATGATGTTTTGGTATGTCTGCACAACTTATTATTCATGCATAATTGTCTCTAAAGCTTTTGCAGACATAGTCTGCTCAGGACACACAAAAATGTGATGCTCATTCAATCACTCTGTCAGAAGAACAGATCGTTTTCACCCTGAATTCAACAAGCAGATTTTCTTTTCAGAAATGGCAGAAATCAGCTGGGCAGTTCATCCTCACAGTTTCCGCAACTGAAGGCTAGTTAAACAAGAAATCCTTTAAATCATTCACTATTCAGACTGCCTCATCAGGCTGTACAGCAGAATAAGCAGTCATCCCAAGTCATGTGATTTCAGGAAGCCTCTAAATATAAACATCCACTGTTTACAGTAGTTTTTCATTGATATATTTTAAAGAAACTACTCCACAGGTATCTGTTCAAAACTTGGAATAATTCCAAAATTTCACAAGCTTTCAAAATGCAAATCCTTCAAGAGATATTAAATATGAAGCACCTTTGTAATATTCGCAGCGTTGGAGGAAAGAATTGCTGCTTTAAAATACATTTCATTGTAATATATGGACAAAACCAAATACTTTTTTAAAAACATTAAGACTCATTCAAATCCTCATTCACTTTGCACGTTATAGTTATCTCTCATAACTTTTTGGTACTTAGATAATTCAAACCAAGTTACATTCTTGACAAAGCATTAGTGATTGAATTGCTTTTTGCCACAGCACGAACATATTTAACAGACAAGGCTACAATAGCAAGCTCTATTGAAAAGGGTTAGCATTTTGGTTTTTATTTTTTTTCACAAAGCTTAGGGGGTTATGATCTATAATAAATTCTCTCAGTATCTGTGATGGATACATATTTTGAAATGTTTAGTAGCTAGTAGCAATTTAGAAGTTCCACCGTAGTGTGTCTCTTCTGTGTCAAGTCAGTGTATTACCCCCACAGTGGGACCCTGAGTCTGAATGGACGGACGGGGAAGGGGACGCTCCACCTCCGAAGCCGTCCTCAGAGAAGGGACTAATAGGCACGACCCCTAAAAACAAATAAGGCATAACAGGTAGAAGGACAGAACCCACAAAACGTAAGAACAGTGAGAGATTACTCCATGCTTGAATTGTCAGATCTGGGGTCAGGCTTTAAGTAGAAGCCCGGCGAACCCTTAGCTGACGCGGCCGTAGGAGCAGGGTGCTGCCCATGTTACGCTGAGTGCCACAGGGCAAAGGAATCCAGGAGCACTAAGTGTTGACCCACACGTGAACAGTGTCTTTACAAACACAAGACACACTGGATCGTTGTGGAATGCACTGACACTAGCAGTAGGAAGCAAGTACCTTCCCTGGTAGATTGTGAAGGTGATATTGAAAAATGAGAGAGCATACCAGAAGGTATAAAATGGTTGAGGGATGTGGCTACGCGAGCAGTTATGTATCCGAGATAACAAAGTGTGAAGCTGGATGAACACAGCAGGCCAAGCAGCATCTTAGGAGCACAAAAGCTGACGTTCCGGGCCTAGACCCTTCATCAGAAAAGAGGGATGGTGTAAGGGTTCTGAAATAAATAGGGAGAGAGGGGGAGGCGGACCGAAGATGGATAGAGGAGAAGATAGGTGGAGAGGAGAATATAGGTGGGGAGGCGGGGAGGGGATAGGTCAGTCTGGGGAGGACGGACAGGTCAAGGAGGCGGGATGAGGTTAGTAGGAAGGAAATGGAGGTGCAGCTTGAGGTGGGAGGAGGGAATAGGTGAGAGGAAGAACAGGTTAGGGAGGCGGGGACGAGACGGGGTATCCACCACAGTTTCAGGGTCTAGACCAGGAAGCTTTCACAGCTGGAATGTGGGGCCGGCTAATGCAAGGTGGTCCGGGCCGGATAAGAGGTGCCCTGTTAGCCCTAGTAGGGCCAACCCCGGGACAGGTAGTGGGGCAGGTATGTTTGTTGTTGGGACAGTTAGGGGATGTAGGGGCTGGGTAAGCGAAGAGGGAGCCCCCATCCCCCCGCCGAGCGTGTGACAAACAGGGACAACAAGGTGCAGTTGGGGTGGGTTTAAAGTTGAAACAAAAGATAGCTGGAAGGGAAATAAATCGCAGCTTTACTGATAACAGGAATAGAGCGGAGTAAAATACACAGAATACCCATGGGAGGCACACACAACACGTGGAGGACGCACTGCTCTCCTATGTGTAAGGAATGAAAAGAGACCAAATCAACCATGAAGGGAGGGAAGGAAAACCGACATAAGACAGGCTTTGTACTCCACTCCAATGGAAATGTTGAAAACATGATAATATATAAGGAAGCTAAAGCTGTTCCAAATCGCAATTCGTTCATTAAAGGTGTGTATTCCTTTCCTACTGGCAAGCAATGTCCCACTGCAAATAGGGACATTGCTTGTCAGTAGGAAAGGAATACACATCTTTAATGAATGATTTCTGATTTGGAACAGCTTTAGCAGGCTAGGTGGATCGGCCATGCTAAATTGCCCATAGTGTTCAGGGGTGTGTGGCTTATAGGGGGATGGGTCTGGGTGGGATGCTCCAAGAGGCACTCGTTGGGCCGAAGGGCCTGTTTCCACACTGTAGGGAATCTAATCTAATTCCACCAAGTAAAATGCATTCACCTTGTATGAAAGATGTTGTGATTTCCGGTGCTCCATGTGAACAGTCAGTTAACCTTTGAAATCAATCCAAATTCAGCTTTACTTTCAGATTCTTTTAGCAGGCATGTTACTGCAATGAATCAAGGCGAATGTATCTCACATAATATATGCACGTCAAACCTGCCTACAATATCTACTGTATCCTGTCCAGTTACCAAAACAGTACTTGTGATGCAGTCAGAACCTTTGCCTCCCTTTCACATAGGTTGCTTCAGTATCAAACCCAATATCAACAAGGAACAAAAACAGAAGTTGCTGGAAAAGCTCAGCAGGTCTGGTAGCATCTGTAAAGAAAGAATCAGAGTTAACATTTTGGATCTGGTGACCTTTCCTCAGAACCAACAGCTTCTGTGCTCCTAAGATACTGCTTGGCCTGCTGTGTTCATCCAGCTCTACACTTTGTTATCTTGGATTCTCCAGCATCTACAGTTCCCATTATCTCTAACATGTTTGGGTCTGTCAAGAAATTCAAGCCTGTCCTTCAGAAGCCTGTACAGAAAGATGAGTGCTTACTTAGTTCTCTAAAGGAAGCTACCCATTTTGGACAAAGCAAAGTACAGCTTAGAAAGATTTCTGATACAGTGATAAATGGTAACTTTAAAAAAGATGAAATTATTGCACCAGAGAATTAACACTTTTGGCATCTAGTGGAACACACAGTGGAATTACAAAACTGAAGCAGACAACTTCTACAGTATCAAAAGTGCTACAGGATAAAGGGATACAGGAGAACCAGCCACTGCATCTTGTGCTCATCCTCCTCCTCCTCCAGATTTTCCAAAAACTGAGAAATTTACCACCAAAACTGTTGCGAATATAGATCCTGCTTTCTCCCCATGACCTTTGATCCCATTTGCCTCAAGTGCTACATCTGGTAACCTTGAATACATTCAATATTTTAGCATCAACTACTTTCTGTGGTAATGAATTCCACAGGCTCACCACTTGTAGGGTGAAGAAATGTCTCCTCATCTCTGTACTAAATCCCCTACGTAGAATCTTCATTCTGTGACCAGAGAAATTTACCACCAAAACTCTTGCGAATATAGAAGAGGCACAAACTGCATTGTTAGAAGCGATTCAGTGGGGCACCTGTGCAGCTCACTTTCGACACCCTGACAGGATGGGAGACAGTTATAAGTGGGACAAAAGGGAAAACTGGAGGCCAGGCTTCTGTGCTGTGCAAGTGCACCGAACCTTGTCGAAGTGTTAACTCTTTATCATCTGGTATGAATGCGGCTTTGTTTGTTGGCTGCTAAATGTCACCCTGTATAATTTGTATCTTTTTATTCCTTGGAACTCGAGATCTGGGGATACTTTGAAGTTTTGGTTAGCATTTTGGAAATGTGTGGTGAGTTGAGAGTGTGTGGTGTGCCTGTATCTGTGTGGACCGTGTATGGTTTTAAGAAACCATCAGCGATTGTGTAAATTGAAAATTTGCAAAATGTTGATTCAAAAATTTGGTTCGTAAAGCCTGGTAAAATTCCAGGGATGGCTGGTCTGACATATGAGGAGAGATTGACTAGGTTGGGATTGTTTTCACTGGAGTTCAGATGAATAAATGGGGGATCTCATGGAGGCTAAGAAAGTTCTAACAGGACTGGACAGGGTAGAGACAGGGAGGATGTTCCCGATGTTGGGTGTGTCCAGAACCAGGGGTCACAGAATGAAGATTCTAGGTAGACAATTTAGGATGGAGGTGAGGAGACATTTCTTCACCCTACAAGTGGTGAGCCTGTGGAATTCATTATCACAGAAAGTAGTTGATGCTAAAATATTGAATGTATTCAAGAGGTGACCAGATGTAGCACTTGAGGCAAATGGGATCAAAGGTTATGGGGAGAAAGCAGGATCAGGCTATTGGGTTGGGCAATCAGGCATGATCATGAAGAATGGTGGAGCAGGCTCGAAGGGCCAAATAGCCTGCTCCTGTTCCCCTATCTGCTATGTTTCTGTGTATCTGTGAACTGACTCCGTGTTGTGTTTGCAGTGGGTGAACTTTAATCCCAGAAATTACCATGTTTGGAATTTCATTTACTGGCCAGAATGAACTTCCAAATGTTGTTTTGACACGAGTGAATCTTTAATTCCCGATGATAAGATATTCAAGCAATAGGGACATTGGAATGTTGAAAATGCAATTCCTTGCATGTGAGGGGTTTAGGCAAGGCAAATTTAACAATGCGGTGGGCTTTTCCTTCCTTCAAGGAAGAGAAAAGATGGATGATGTGATTATGTGAAAGAGTTTGCACTCCACCCCTTTTTGAATCCTTAGTAGATTCATGCTAATTAACCCATTCTGCTTGACATGGAATGGATGGAGCTTGTTTTATTTAGAAATTGGAAACACTGAAGGCTGAACCTATTTGCAGAATTCTTTTGCAATATAGTGATGGATGAGGTATCCTCGATCCATCAAGCAATTCAGCAATAACACATTCCAGTGTTGAGGAAGTACTGTGGAAATATCAATTATAATGAGTGCCAGGAATCTTGAAACCATTGAGTCTGGGTACGCTTAAGCATATCATGACAAAAACTATATTAAGACTCACATGACCTGGTATTCTAAAACATTTAAATGGAATAGTTACCTGATGATTTAGAGGAATTCGAGAAAATGATAAAGTGCATTCAGACACAGTCCTCTGATGAATGGTCTAGGCCCGAAACGTCAGCTTTTGCGCTCCTAAGATGCTGCTTGGCCTGCTGTGTTCATCCAGCTCCACACTTTGTTATCTTACATACACAGTCTCAATGGTTCAATACATTAAAATATGGTTAGCAACTTCACAAGAGTAAACAGAATGTTGAATTTGGACAAATTTACATAGCGATAGATCAAATCTCTAGAATAAGTTATCAAGTAGCTTTAAAAAATGTGGGTCATCTTAGAAAAAGAACAAACAAAGTATGTTGTGCCTGAATCAAACAGAAATGATTGAGAAGATTTGTAGCTCAGGTTGAGGTTCTGGATGTGAGTTTGCTCGCTGAGCTGGAAGGTTAGCTTTCAGATGTTTCGTCACCTTTTTTTTCATTTGAAAAAATATACTTTATTCATAAGATGTACAAAAAATAAAACATATTTATACACCTACCCAGTCATGCAAGCTGCTCTGGGTTACCCAGGGGGTACGTACACCAACTCAAGGAAAAAAACAAAACAAAGAAGAAAAACAAAGCAAAGAAAATACCCCGGCAGTCGTCTCCCCGCACAGTCCCAGTTGGCCCCCTGACCAGTTGGGGAAGGCGCCAGCTGGGCCCAGTTACCAGATAGGGCCCTTTTTTCTATTCTGGACGAGGGGTTTCATACGGTGGTCTTTCCCCACCGTGCCTTGGCGGCGGCTGCTCCAAGCTTTAGTGCGTCCCTCAGCACGTAGTCCTGGACCTTGGAGTGCGCAAGTCTGCAACACTCGGTCGGGGTCAGTTCTTTCAGCTGGCAGACCAGCAAGTTGCGGGCAGACCAAAGAGCGTCTTTCACCGCATTGATGGTCCTCCAGGTGCAGTTGATGTTGGTCTCAGTGTGCATCCCGGGAAACAGGCCGTAGAGCACGGAGTCCTGCGTCACAGAGCTGCTCGGGACGAACCTCGACAAATACCACTGTATCCCCTTCCAGACCTCCTGCACATAGGCACACTCCAGAAGGAGGTGATCGACAGTCTCATCCCCTCCGCAGCCGCCTCGAGGGCAGCGTGCAGTGGCGCAGAGATTCCGGGCATGCATAAAGGATCTCACTGGCAGACCCCCGCTCACCACCAGCCAAGCAATGTCCTTGTGCTTGTTTGAAAGTTCTGGCGATGAGGCATTCTGCCAAACGACTTTGGCAGTCTGCGTGGGGAACGACACAACAGGATCCACCCTTTCCATTTCCTGAAGGGTCTCGAGGATACTACGTGCTGACCACTGCCTGATGGCCTTGTGGTCAAAGGTGTTTCCCTTCAAAAATTTCTCCACGAAGGACAGGTGGTACGGGACGGTCCAACTACTCGGAGCGTTCCGCGCAACGAGGCCAGGCCCATCCTTCGCAACACCGGGGACAGGTAGAACCTCAGTAAGTAGTGACACTTAGTGTTTGCGTTCTGAGGATCTACGCACAGCTTGATGCAGCCGCACACAAAGGTAGCTATCAGGGCGAGGGTGGCATTCGGTACGCCCTTTTCCCCATTTTCCAGGTCTTTGTACATGGTGTCCCTGCGGACCCGGTCCATCCTCGACCCCCAAATGAAGTGGAAGATGGCCCGGGTGACCGCAGCGGCGCAGGTCCAGGGAATAGGCCAGGTCTGCGCCACGTACAACAGTACCGAAAGCCCCTCGCACCTGACAACCAGGTTCTTACCCGCGATGGAGAGGGACTGGAGCATCCACCTGCCCAGCTTCTGCTTCAGTTTGATGATACGCTCCTCCCAAGTCTTAGTGTACGCCCCAGCTCCACCGAACCAAACGCCCAGCACCTTCAGGTAGTCTGTCCTGACGGTGAAGGGGATGAAGGAGCGGTCGTCCCAGTTCCCGAAGAACATGACCTCGCTCTTACCCCGACTGACTTTGGCACCCGAGGCCAGTTCAAACCGGCCGCAGATGTCCAACAGCCTACTCACCGACCGATGATCGGTGCAGAAGACGGCGACGTCGTCCATGTACAGGGAGGTCTTGACCTGAAGGCCTCCGCTGCCTGGGATAGTCACGCCCTTCAGGCTCATGTCCTTCCTGATGGATGCGTCGAAGGGCTCCACACAGCACATGAACAAGGCAGGAGAGAGCGGGCAGCCCTGCTTGACTCCAGATCTGACGGGAAAACTGTCCAATTCCCAACTGTTGATCAAGACTGCGCTAACAATGTTGGTGTAGAGCAGCCGGATCCAATTGCGGATGCCCTCCCCGAACCCCAATTTGGAGAGGACGTCCCTCACGTAAGCATGAGAGACCCTGTCGAAGGCCTTCTCCTGGTCCAGGCTGACGAGGCAGGTGTCCACTCATCTGTCCTGCATGTAGGCGATCGTATCCCTGATGAGCGCGAGGCTCTCAGCGATCTTCCTGCCCAGCACAGCACAGGTTTGGCCAGGGTGAATCACCGACTCCAGGACAGACCTGACCCGGTTGGCTATGATCTTGGCCAAGATTTTGTAGTCCATATTCAATAGTGAAATGGGACGCCAATTCTTAATTTCTTCCCTCTCCCTCTTGTAAATGAGGGTGATGATGCCCTTCCTCATGGACTTGCACATTTCCCCTGCCCGAAGCGCACTATCGTACACTTCCAGCAGGTCCTGGCTGACCAGGTCCCACAGAGCGGAATACAGCTCGACCAGTAAGCCGTCGCTCCCGGGAGTCTTATTCCTCTCCAAGGACTTGAGGGCTCTGGTCAGCTCGTCCAGGGATATCGGCCGGTCCAGCCACTCCCTCGTGGCGTCGTCTAAGGCCTCCGTGATAGACGACAGGAACAACTCAGAGGCCGTGCTGTCCGTGGGCTTCATGTCGTACAGTCCGGCATAGAAGGATCTGTTGATCTTCAAAATGTCGGGCCGAGACGACGTCACCGAGCCGTCGTCCTCCTTCAGCCGACGAAGCACAGAGCTCTCTTTGTGCACCTTCTGAAAGAAGAAACGCGAGCACGTGTCGTCCTGCTCCACGGAGCGGACCCTGGACCGGAAGATTATCCTGGAGGCCTCCGCGGCGAAGAGCGAGGCTTGCTGGCCCCTCACCTTGCGGATGTCCTCTGTGACATCGACCCCCATCAACTGCAGAAGGAGCAGGTTCTGCACCCTTGTCTGGAGTCGCAACAGCTTTCCACGCCTCTCTCTCGCCTTCCGAACACCCTTGAGGACAAAGAACCTCTTGATGTTCTCCTTCACCGTCTCCCACCAGTTGCCCGGAGACTCAAAGAGGGGTTTCACGGTTCTCCAACCGGCGTACTCCCTCTTAAGCTCCTCGACGTTCTCTGGGGTCAACAGAGTCGTGTTGAGCTTCCACGTCCCCTTGCCGGCCGGCTGGTCGTCCTGTAAGTGACAGTCGGCCAGCAGGAGGCAGTGGTCAGAGAAGAACACCGGCTCGACGCCAGTGGACGTGACCGAGAACGTCCGTGACACAAACAGGAAGTCTACCCTTGAGCGAATAGACCCGTCTGGCCACGACCAGGTGTACCTACGCTGCGCTCCGTCTGCAGGGGTGCTGAAGACGTCGAGCAGCTTGGCGTCCTTCACCGTGCCCATCAGGAATCTGGACATCACATCCAGTTGACTCCCCCCACCCGCTGTCTCCACACCAGATCTTCCATCTGCATCGATGATGCAGTTGAAGTCTCCGCCTAGGATGACTAGCCTGGACGTAGCCAGCAGGGGTGGAAGCCGCTGCAGGATGGCCAACCGCTCACTCCGTACCGCTGGGGCGAACACATTGATCAGCCTCAGGGGAGCGTTCCTGTAGGTGACGTCAGCCACTAGGAGGCCCCCCCCACCACCTCCTGAACTTGAGAGATGGTGAAGTTGCGCCCCTGCAGCAGAATAGCCAGGCCTGAGGAGCGACAGTCATTACCCCCCCAACCAGTTTGAAGGCCCACAGGTCCAGGCGCCGGACCATTTCCCGTACCTGCTGAGGTACGGTATCCCGCACTCCTGCAGAAACAGGAGGTCCGCCTTGATGGTGGTCAGGTAGGCCAACGTGGACACACATCTCGCGGTTGACTTGACGCTGTGCACATTAATGCTCGCAATTCGTACCCCCATTGTGGGCAGTGACCGCAGTACCCTCCCCAAGTCCAAGGTCCAGCCCCTCCATCTGTCCCTTCATGCCCATTGCCCGGGCTAACTGCTGGATGCTCTCCGGGCTCAGGAAACCGTCCGTGCTGCCTTCCAGGTGGCATCCCCCCATCGGGGATACGGAGGCAGCAGAGTCCGGCTCTGGGTCAGGCTGAGGACGCGCTGTTTCCTCCTTCCTGCCTGGAAGTTCCGGGGGGCCCTCCAGGGCCCCAGCGGCACGTGACTGGGTGTCGGAGGGAGCCTCAGGACACCTCCCCTCACCTGGAAGCGGGGTGCCGCTTTCCTTCTCCCTTGAGATCTCTAGCTTCTGCTTTGGGCGGGCCCTCTCCGAATCCCCCTCGTCAGAGGAGCTCTTATAGCCCCCCTGTAGCTGCCTCTTCCTGCCTGATGGCTGCGGTTCCTGGGCCCACCGACGCACCTTCCTCCTCGCTTTCCGGACCATCGCCCACTCCCCTGGGTCACCTGTCGCCGCCTCCATCGACTCCGGGTTGTCGGAGGGGGAGCGGAGCCTGGAGGGGCGCTTTGCTGGCCTCGGGCCCATCCTGCGGGGCTGGGCCCTCCTGCAAGACCTGGCCCTTCTGCACATTAGTGGGGTCCTTGCAGGGCGCTGGTGCCTTCCTCTCCTCCGGGGGGGCAGGCCCCGCATTGCCCCTACCAGCAACCTGGGCATAGGTGGTCCTCCGCCGCGGGCATGCCCTATAGTGGTGGCTCACTTCCCCGCAAAGGTTGCAGCTTTTCTCTTGTGGGCAATCCTTTGCAAGGTGTCCCTCCTCCCTGCAGTTCCTGCAGATGGTGACTTTGCAGTCAGCCGCCATGTGACCTGACCTACCACAGGCATGGAAGACTTTAGGTTGCCCTGCGTAGGTCAGGTAGCCCTTGCTCCCGCCGATCGCGAAGCTGGACGGTGGGTGTACGATGTTCCCGTCCGCGCCCATCGTCAGCATCACCTTGACCTGCCTCTTACTAGTCCAGATGCCAAAGGGGTCCACGATGTCAGTTAGGTCCCCTTCCACCTTCACGTACCTTCCAAGGAAGTCAGGACATCAACTGCTGGCACATGAGGGTTGTACATGTGTACAGTCACCGTACGGCTCCTCTGCGCTGGCATCACGAACAGCGGGACAGCGGTCAATACAGAGAGGGGGCCCTCACCTCCTTTCTCCTTGAAAACCTCCAGGAAGCGCTCGCAAACCTTGGCACTCCTGAAGATTACATCGTAAAAACCTCCTCTGGCGAAATCCTGCAGGCAGTAAATGTCCGCAGCAGCGAACCCACAACAGTCCAACAGGACCCTCTTCACGAAGAAAGTGCAGTCCACAGGTGCACCTTCATCTACCTTCTTCACGGAAACACGGATGGTGTTCCGGACCCCCTGACCTGGGGCGCGAGCACTTGCCGCAGTCATCGTTGCAGGTTGGCTGCACCCCTGAACCAGCGTTAGGCTGAAGCCAGCATTAAGATCCACCGGTTGCAAGGATGCACAGCCAACCCGACGTCTTCCTTCCACCTCCAACACAGCGCTGTCCTCCTCTCGGTCCACCGAAGAGTGGGTCTTTATTTTGTTCCAGATGTAAGCTAGTTCACTGAGCTGGAAGGTTTTTTCCCAGATATTTTGTCACCATTCTAGGTAACATCAACAGTGAGCCTCCGATGAAGTGCTGGTGTTATGTCCCGCTTTCTGTTTATCTGTTGGGTTGGTGATGTCATTTCCTGTTCTTTTTCTCAGTGGATGGTAGATTGGCTCCAAATCAATGTGTTTGTTGATGGAGTTCCGGTTGGAATACCATGCTTCTAGGAATTCTTGTGCGTGTCTCTGTTTGGCTTGTCCTAGGATGGATGTATTGTCCCAATGGTATCAATGTCGACTTCACAAGCTTCAAAATCTCCCCTCCCCCTACCGCATCCCAAAACCAGCCCAGCTTGTCTCCACCTCCCTAACCTGTCGTTCCTCACACCTCAAGCCCCATCCCCATCTCCTCCCTACTGACCATCCCTCCCCCTTGACCTATCCGCCCTCCCTGGACTGACCTATCCCCTCCCTAACTCCCCACCTACATTCACCTTTACTGGCTCCATCCCCACCTCTTTGACCTGTCTGTCTCTTCTCTGCCTATCTTCTCCTCTGTCCGTCTTCTATTTGCCTCCCCCACTCTCCCTATTTATTTCAGAACCCCCTGCCCCTCCCCATTTCTGAAGAAGGGCCTAGGCCTGAAACGTCAGCTTTCTTGCGCCTCCGATGCTGATTGGCCCGCTGTGTTCATCCAGCTCTAACCCTTGTTATCTCAGCTTTCTTTTGGTGATGTTTATGTCCTTGTCTTTGTGTTTAAGAAGGATTGAATTGTTCATCAAGCCACTACCCAAGGCATTGAGACCATAGGTGGAGACACTAGTAAGATCTCATAGAATATTTGATAAAATCACCTGGGAGTCAAGAATGCATGCCATGGTCTTAGGGCACCGAAGCAAGTGTGTAAAAGTGAATATTACCTCAGAGGTAACAAACATGCCACTGAAGAACGGGTCTCAGACACGTACACCTACTTGACAAAAGGATTAATGTGGCTTGGAAGAGCATGAAAACCTAGCTTAAACAATCAGATATGGACACAAAATCCATAAAGAAACTAACTTTTAAAACAATGAAAGTAATATTTGTGAAAGGGATGTAAAAAGAATTCCAATAAAACTGAACAGTGTGATTGGCTATTGTGCCAAAATGTTACAGAAATGAAAGAGTACAGATTCTGGGAGGAGTAATAGTGGACTGAGAGAAAGGGGTTATCAGATGACACACAGATGTCCCACCTTGAGCATTTGTATGTCTAAACTTTCAGGTGAATCTGTGATGTGTTGGGGCACTTAGCGTATGTGAAAAAAGGCTGAGCTAACTCTCAGGTGGTGTAGAAAGCTGTGAAAGGGAATTGAAAACAAAAACAAATCAAGGAACCTGAATCTAGAAAATGCTGAATTTTCGAGCAAATTATGTAAATAGATTAACTGAAAACAAATGTGTGTGATAGTCTTGTCACCTCAGTCAGATGACTTGACTTGGTTCGGGGGTGATATGTATACCTGTGTGTGTGTGTGTGTGTGTGTGTGTGTGTGTGTATATAAGAGCCATCCCCCAAAGGCCACTACAATCATTAATTTGATGATACATCCTATTATTGTATTCTTTGTATTGATGCTAGCTATTTTCATTGTAGTTTTAATCTTCTAGCGTAGGTTACATTGTCTTCTTATACATTCTTGTACGGCTGTCGCTGATTTGTGTCTGCGTCTGCAATTGTATTTTGCGCTGTCAAATATCATTGGGGTGGATTGTATAGGATGGGCTGAATGTTAATGATGGTATTCGGCAGCTGCATGAGAAGATAGGATGTACAGGATGGGCTGAAGGGCTCAGACTCAATAAGCTGTATGAACTTGGATGAGTCCTGTGAGCATTCCTGTACGTGCAGCAAACAGCACAATTAAAAAAGACCTGTTTCCTGTACAAGCCAGCAGTTTTGCATGTTGTTTCAGTTGTTTTCTGTACTGGTTGTTTGTGATACCGTGTAACAGAGAGAGAGAGCTTCGTTCCAAGTTACTGCTACTGCTAGACTTCTCCACAGCTCGGAATTGCGAGCAGTGCCAGGAATGAACCTAAGCCGCCAGACTAGCCATCGATCAAGGGGTCCCTGAAGGACAGAAGGATTTGAGATTTGTTGCTTGTTTTTATTTCTTTTTCTCTTCCATTTATTATTATTTGGGGCGGCACAGTGTTTCAGTGGTTAGCACTGCAGCCTCACAGCGCCAGGGAGCCAGGTTTGATTTCAGCCTCAGGCAACTGTCTGTGTGGAGTTTGCACATTCTCCCCGTGTCTGCGTGGGTTTCCTCCGGGTGCTCCGGTTTCCTCCCACAGTCCAAAGATGTGCAGGTTAGGTGGATTAGCTGTGCTAAATTGCCCATAGTGTTCAGGGGTGTGTGGATTATAGGAGGATAGGTCTGGGTGGACTCAAGGGGCAGTGTGGACTTGTTGGGCCGAAGGGCCTGTTTCCACACTGTAGGGAACCCAGTCTAATCTAATTACCACTATAATCATTTATCTGACTCTCATGATCATTTATTCTTACTTAATGAATATTCATATTTAAGCAAATTGCTGTTGACAAACCTTCTCTTACTTACATTTAACCAAATCTGAAAAGAACTGCTTAGATACACACTATGATCCAAGACAGGTCCCCAAGTGGAAAATGAGGTACTGATGAATTTTATCAGAGATAATGGGAACTGCAGATGCTGGAGAATTCCAAGATAATAAAATGTGAGGCTGGATGAACACAGCAGGCCAAGCAGCATCTCAGGAGCACAAAAGCTGACGTTTCGGGCCTAGACCCTTCATCAGAGAGGGGGATGGGGAGAGGGAACTGGAATAAATAGGGAGAGAGGGGGAGGCGGACCGAAGATGGAGAGTAAAGAAGATAGGTGGAGAGAGTGTAGGTGGGGAGGTAGGGAGGGGATAGGTCAGTCAAGGAGGTGGGATGAGGTTAGTAGGTAGATGGGGGTGCGGCTTGGGGTGGGAGGAAGGGATGGGTGAGAGGAAGAACCGGTTAGGGAGGCAGAGACAGGTTGGACTGGTTTTGGGATGCAGTGGGTGGGGGGGAAGAGCTGGGCTGGTTGTGTGGTGCAGTGGGGGGAGGGGACGAACTGGGCTGGTTTAGGGATGCAGTAGGAGAAGGGGAGAT
The DNA here is from genome assembly GCF_030684315.1 of Stegostoma tigrinum. Taxonomy (NCBI): domain Eukaryota; kingdom Metazoa; phylum Chordata; class Chondrichthyes; order Orectolobiformes; family Stegostomatidae; genus Stegostoma; species Stegostoma tigrinum. The sequence goes on along the minus strand of NC_081356.1, from coordinate 121,463,959 downwards.
TTTGAAACTGGTGAAGTCCACATTGATACCATATGGTTGCAGGGTTCCCAGGCGGAATATGAGTTGCTGTTCCTGCAACCTTCGGGTGGCATCATTGTGGCACTGCAGGATGCCCATGATGGACATGTCATCTAGAGAATGGGAGGGGTAGTGGAAATGGTTTGCGACTGGGAGGTGCAGTTGTTTGTTGCGGACTGAGCGGAGGTGTTCTGCAAAGCGGTCCCCAAGCCTCCGCTTGGTTTCCCCAATGTAGAGGAAGCCGCACCGGGTACAGTGGATGCAGTATACCACATTGGCAGATGTGCAGGTGAACCTCTGCTTAATGTGGAATGTCATCTTGGGGCCTGGGATGGGGGTGAGGGAAGAGGTGTGGGGACAAGTGTAGCATTTCCTGCGGTTGCAGGGGAAGGTGCCGGGTGTGGTGGGGTTGGAGGGCAGTGTCGAGCGAACAAGGGAGTCACGGAGAGAGTGGTCTCTCCGGAAAGCTGACAGGGGAGGGGATGGAAAAATGTCTTGGGTCGTGGGGTCGGATTGTAAATGGCGGAAGTGTCGGAGGATAATGCGTTGTATCCGGAGGTTGGTAGGGTGGTGTGTGAGAACGAGGGGGATCCTCTTGGGGCGGTTGTGGCGGGGGCGGGGTGTGAGGGATGTGTTGCGGGAAATACGGGAGACGCGGTCAAGGGCGTTCTCGATCACTGTGGGGGGAAAGTTGCGGTCCTTGAAGAACTTGGACATCTGGGATGTGCGGGAGTGGAATGTCTTATCGTGGGAGCAGATGCGGCGGAGGCGGAGGAATTGGGAATAGGGGATGGAATTTTTGCAGGAGGGTGGGTGGGAGGAGGTGTATTCCAGGTAGCTGTGGGAGTCGGTGGGCTTGAAATGGACATCAGTTACAAGCTGGTTGCCTGAGATGGAGACTGAGAGGTCCAGGAAGGTGAGGGAAGTGCTGGAGATGGCCCAATTTTGCCGAGCACTGCAGCAAGCCTGAGACAAGGATATTGGCCAGGGAACAAGGTGGTCTGTTGAAGTTGAAGTGACAGGCAACCAGAAGCGCAAGATCATTTTTGAACTAGAATGTAGGTGTTCTGCAAAACAGCCACTCAGTCTACGTTTCATTTCCCCAGTGTAGAGGAGACCACATTGTGAGCAGCACTTTTTATACATCTTTCTCATTTCCCTGTCCTTGGAGGCCATTCCACATGGTTGATGAAGCGTGAACTGAGTTGGCGTTCCTGATTTCCTTTGATCCTGTTCAATAAACATCGCACACACTGTGGGAATTATTTTTCAATCCGATGGCCAACGTCAGATATTTGCCACCAATTACCGAGTAAGATATTCTAATCTTTGTTAACACTTGAATCATGTGTTGCACGGTGTTATGTGTTCACAGGTGAAGATGTCTCAGGTTAAACAAGTTGGACTTCTTGTTGCTGGCTGTCAACCTTGGAACAAAGATGTTTGTGTTGCCAGTGGAGACAGATTTGCATATTGTGCTACACTGGCGATATATGTTTATCAGGTAAGCCAAATGCTATGAGTAAGCAGGCAAGGAAACATACCCATCAATCAGCTTGTACAGATTTCTTTACACTACTAAGAAGAGAATATTTTTGAGGGTTTTAAGGATTTGTCCTTAATTTTCCAGTTGGAATTCACACATCTGGAACTTCAAACTGGGCAGACACGAAGTAAAGTAACATAGAGTTATGAATTCTTGAAAGAAGGTTGGCCCTGACATTTTTCACATTTATTGGCTTATTATGACCACACCGTATATGAAGGATAACTTTGTTTAATAAATGAGGATTTGGTCACTGCAGAGGTAGTTTATTTTCCAGCTTCCAAATCAGATCCATGATAGGATCCTCCTACATATCATGCCCTGGGAACGAGCGTCTCGAACAGGAGGGGTATATGTTATTCCTCTTCGACTTTTCGGCCTGTTGCATTACAGTTCAGTGACAGGTAAAGATTACAGAGAAGCTCGTAAGCTTTTGGAGCTTCTGTGAAGAGAGAAACAGAGTTAATATTTTGTGGTGATTCGCAAGTTTAGCAACCAAATGTTCCACCTCTTCATCCAAGCCATTTATATAAATTGTAAAAGTGGTCCCTGTGACGTGCTATAACTTGCCAGCCAGAAATAGAGCCATTTATACCTACACTTTTTAGGTTTGCTTTTCAGAGACCCCCGACGGACTTGACACAAGAGTAAGACACTGACCTGGTTACAGAAACACAATCCTTTATTATTAAGCAAGTACAAACTGCGGAGGATCACTGTACGCAACCCGGCACAGAATGCTGAGTATCATGAGCGATTCTCCCTGAACAGTGGACAGTCCCTGCTTTTACACCCTTGGAATTGGCAGATACATAAAACAAGTACTACATCTGAGAACAGGATACAGCTTTGATCGTCACGAAGTGTATGATAGCGACAGGATGCGATTTCAAGTGGTGACAACTGCCTGGCTTGATCAAAGGTCACTGACCTGCCATCTCTGCAGAAACAGGGGTAGGCAGCAGTGTAGGTAGAGCCATAAAGATTACAGAGCTTAATGCCATTTGTTTTTGCAAATGTCTCACACCCCTCCAGATGTTTCACACTCAGTCCTATTCAGGCAGGAAATTGAGACAGTGTTCACATACCCCTGTATGAGGAGCATAAAAATTCATGGGATGTTAACCCATTAACACTGTTTCTTGTTTGTTTTATTTATATTACCCGACATCATGAGCCTTTTATTTTCTGAAGTGAACTTCGGAAGGCAAATTATCAGATGCTTGCTGGAAATCTAAGTACAGTACATCCAGCAGTTCCCCTTTATCTCTTTCACAGATTGTGTTGACACTGCCTGATTACCTGAAACTTTTGTAAGTGCCCTTGCTATAACTTCTCCAATAATAGCAACTAACACATTCCCTTTGACAGATGTTAAAATAACTGCCCGGTAATACCGTGTTTACTTATTCTGTTCATTTGTTTGAAGAAAGTAATTACATCAACCATTGTCCAATCAAATGGAAGTTTCCTGTGTGTCTAGGTAATTTTAGAAAACTAAAAATGATACACCAACTATCTCATTAGTCATTCCTTTTAAGACCCTAGGATAAAATCCATTAGGACCAGTCTGTGAGCCAACTGATTTGCTGGAATTGAGACAGCGGTTCTTCAGTTGCAACCCTTTCATTGCTGGATCCAAAGTTTGCCTTTACCTAAGTATTTACTCTGCAAAAAATAAACAACAAAATGAGATTGTGAAATTCTAAATGAGGTCACAATAGCGAACTATTAAAAATTGCATTCTAATTTTCCCTTGTTGCCTGACTCAGCTTGATCACAGGTACAGTGAATTCAAACTTTATGCAATTATGTCTGAACACAAGAAGACCATCACAGCTATCTCCTGGTGTCCTCACAACCCTGACATGTTTGCCAGCGCAAGTGCTGACAACCTCATTATCATCTGGAATGTGGCTGAACAAAAGGTGATAGCAAGACTGGACAACACAAAAGGTACAGTCCCGTTTAGGCACTGCTTATACTTGCTGGTGATTGATAGGTACAGTCCTTGTCCTTACCTTGCCAGGATACTGAATAATATTTGGAGAAATGAAGTGAAGATTTCGAGGTTAACGTTTTAATCTGACCCTACACTGTAAACTGCCTTTTGCCACAGGTTGACAAACATCAGCATATAAATGTATGAGCAAGTGATTAAAGAACAGGCGTAAGCCATTTAGCTCCTTGAACCTGCTTGCCATTTTTAATTGCTGGAAAAGCTCACAGGGTCCGGCAGCATCTGCTGAGAGAATTCAGAGTTAATGTTTCAGGTTGAATGCTCCTTCCTCAGAGCTGATGGTAGCTAAGACAATGTTGGTTTATATGCAGAAGGTAGTGGGGTAAGGTATAAACATTAAGTGGGTATACAGCCCAAAGAGAGAGGAGAACAGTTATACTGACAAAGTTCTGAGTAAGGGGCATTTGACCTGAAACATTAACCCTGATTTCTCTCCTGGGATGCTGCCAGACCTGCTGAGCTTTTCCAGTAATCTCTATTTTGTTTTGTCATTGCCAGTAATGTGTGCAGTGACCTCCAGCCGCTCACACTTCCCTTTGAGAATTTGCTGCAACTACTTCAAGGCAGGTAGGTACCACACCGTTCTGACTCTCACTTGTGGCTGCAGAAACTTCTGTCTATACCACTGACTAGAGAGCCCCCTATCAGAATTGCTCGCTTGGACTTTGCTAGACCCTACTTTACAGGAGAGCCACTCGTGGTACCATAGACCTGGCTACCATTGCTATTTTCTCCTGAGAAGCTATTCCCCCCAACAGTATGCAAAACATTGTAGTTGTCTGAGAGGCGCATAGCCACAAAAGACTTATGCAGTACCTGCCGACCTTACCGCGCATTCACCCATCTACCTGACTGATGGGTTTTTACAACTGTCAACAGTTACAGAGTCGTCATTAGCCTAAACTTTTATTCCGTATCTTTTTAAATGCAAATTACACCATTTCCCATTGTGGCACATGATCCCATGTATCATACTCTGTATGATCTATAAATTTCACAACAGTACCTTTCATCCCCATTTATATAAATTGAAAATAGCTAAGCTCCCATTATGGATCCCTGTGGCACATGACTTCTTACATCCAGCCAAACTGAAAAAGGCCAATTTATGCCTGCACTCTGTTTCTTGTTGGCCAGGTAATCTACTATCCAAACCAGATGCTATCATTTCCACAATAAATATTGATGTGGCAATGCCTTCTAGAAATCCAAGTACAGTACTTCTACTGGTTCCCCTTTATCTAAAGCACATGTCAGTTCATCAAAGTACTCTGGTAGATCAGTTAAATCTGACTTCTCTTTCACAAAACCACTTTGACTCTGCCTGATTATTTTGAATTTATCAAGTGCCCTGAGCTTCTTCAACAATGTTTAGTAACATTTTCTCTCTGACATATGTTATGCCAGTACGCTTGTAGTTTTTGTCTCCCTTTTTGGCTAATTTTGTATTTTCTAAGCTTATGGGGCCTTCTGTAAAATCTGGGCAGTTTTAGAAAGTTAAAGCCAACTCATCAACAGTCAGACCCTACAGCCATCCAACCACCTGATGATTTTCTGTACCCCTCCTCACCCTTTCAGGGATTCCTGCTTCACTCAGTTGGTGCTGGAATTCTGGTGAGGCAGTGGCATTTGTCTCTCATCGGGGCCCACTCTACATCTGGACAATCTCAGGAGCAGACTGCGGGGTAGCAGTACACAAGGAAGCACACAGTTTCCTCTCAGACATCTGCCTATTCAGATGGCATCCGAGGAAGAAAGGCAAGGTGGTCTTTGGACACACAGATGGCAGCCTGTCCATCTTCCAGCCTGGTAAGTCTCTATGATTCTTCAAAGTTGAAGAGGTATCGTTACATCTGGGTTAATAAGATAACTAGGTTGCTAATTGGTAGTATTAAAATGTGAGAACTGGTCTTTCCTTTTATGGAAGTCCATCTGAACCAAATCCATAGACGTTGCCGTGAGAACTATCTTAGTTACTTAAGAAGTGTACATTGATTTGTTCCCAGGGGTCCATTGCTGCCATCACCATGGAGACCGGCGTCCCTGTGCCAACGAAAGCATCTCAAGATACACGTGTAGCACTGGGTAGAGATAGGGACCAGCAGCCAGGCAGCATTGTGTTGGGTGGACAGGGTGACAGTTCCTGTCAGAATCGAGAGACACCGGCATTTCTCACTTTGATCGTATTGTTGTTCATCAATAACCTGTCCAATCTCAGTGTGGATAAAAGGGGGAAAAGATATCACCCTGATATTGCTATGTAGAAGTAGACATTAACAAAGAGGTGGGTGAGTATGTTTACCTTTCCATGTGTGCTTGAGAGACGTGCGGAATAACATGCATCAGAGGATTTTTACCATTGAGACGTTTTGGCACATACCTTTCAGCCTGTAGCGGTCATGCTGCCTTTCCAAAGAGTAATTCAATCAGCTACACAGCCCCTGCTTCATCCTCGAGCAGAGCAAGTTTATTCCTCACATAATGTACGCAATTTCCTTTTCAGATCAGTGCCAGGGTTATTAACAGTCACCGTGTTAAAGCACTTTTCCTCCCTCCTTACCAGCAACCATGCAATACTTTTTGCCCAAAGTCTTCAATCTGTGTCCGCTAATTCTGTTTTATCAGCCAGTAATAGGTCCGACAGTGGCATAAGGATAATGCCACTGATTTAGGTGTCTGGAGACCCAGTGAAAGACTCAGGGGATATAGAGTCAACTCTCACTACAGTAACTCATGGAATTGCAATTCAGTTAATAAAAGCCTGGAATGAAAATTTAGTCTTAGTAATTGTTACAAAGTTGTGTTGAGTAATTCCAAATTGGAAGGCAGGAAACGAGAATTTGTTCATAGAAAAATGATAAGGGTGAGAGAGTGTGACCACTTTAAGAGTTAATGTGCTTTTCTCAGCTGAGAGATTTATACAAAAAATGTGTCAAAGCAGCTGAAGGGCAACAGACAGTTCTGAAATTGAAGCATGGATGAATCAGCTGTGCAATTGGATACCTTAGGCTTGTTTTGATGTTTTGGCAATGGGCTGGAATCTGACAAATAATTTAAACCATGCACTTAGCGATTGGAAGCCAATTCATTTTATATCTGTCGGTTTTGACAACCTCAGACCCAATGCCATTGTAAGAAAATTGGTATGTCATCCAAGGTCTGTAAGGAGACAGTTTTTGAAAATTGGTGTGAGAACGAACTGCCATCTGAGAAATAAGTATTTAGCTCTCACAAGAAATTACTAAGTTCTTTAAGAAAGCACCGTCTATCCATAAAATGTACCACAGCACTTATAGCTAGGTGTCCTTATAGAAGACTTAACAGAAAAAACACCCCTGGCCGCCAGATCAGCGCAAGAAAGGTGTTTATGACTTGAGAACAATAGAAGAAAGGCATATGGACTTTGAGAGACTAAGTTTTAATTTATATTCATATTACTTGAGTTTATATAATTGGGACTTGTGTTTATTGGAACAGCATGCAAGTAGAATTTAGAATATTAGTAGTTAAGGGGGAATTATTCAGTTTGTTCATAATTCTGTTCACTGTTAGGGTTAAATAAATAATTTGTTGCTTGTAACTTATAAAGTGAATTGCAGGGATTTTCTTTCATTTAACCTCCCCTTCTCTAACAATTTAACAGATTAGGTAAGGTGAGGTGAGCTTCTCTGGGTGTTTGGGGTTTAATTATTAGAAGGGAACCTCAACTCCCACCATAACAGATTGGGGGCTGGTGTTTCTTTTTTAATTATCAGTGGAGTTCGGCCTCGCCTTCCTAATATAGTGGTGATCCTGAAGCTACCATTGACTGTTGTAAAATTCTCGTCTGATTTCACTAATGTTCTTCAGAGAAGAAAGTCTGCTGCCCTCAGCTGGTCTGGCCCACATATCACTCCAGATCTGCAGCAGTGTGGTTGCCTCTTAAATGACCCAATAAGCCACTCAGTTCAGAGGCAATTAGGGATGGGCAGTAAATGTTGGCTTTGCCGGTGACACGTATGTCCCAGAAAAGAATAAATAGTATTTTTTACTTTTGTCTAACCCTGTCATAATCTTGTGCATCTCTATTAAATCAAACACCTTTGCTTTGTGGACAACAATCCAATTTCTCCAACCTCTCCTTGTTGCTAAAATCCATTGTTCCAGGGACCATGCTAGGCAATAAACTCTCAAGGACCCTCACCTCCTCCCTTAGGTGCTGACAGTCTTTTTGTGACATTGAAATTATATAAAGAAAATGTCAACCTCAAGCTAATTAATCTAGTTGAAATGGCCGTTGGTCAATGTTAGGAGTAATTACTTAGACTTTCTCTGTGATATGTACGCAGGTGCCAAGGGTCAGAAGCATGTTCTGAGACCAGAATCATTGGAAGGAACAGATGAAGAAGATCCAATCACAGCCCTGGAATGGGATCCACTCTCCACTGACTACCTTCTGGTGGCCAACCTACACAATGGAATTCGATTAGTTGATTCCGAATCACTTTCCTGTATCACAACCTTCAGTTTTCCCAGCGCTGCAGCATCGGTACAGTGCCTGGCCTGGGTCGCCAGTGCTCCAGGGATGTTCATAACTGGAGGTAAGGCTAACATCATCAGCAGCTAAAACAGAAACCCCAAACGGCACTTGTTTTCTCATTTATAGCAAGGGCGTGTCATGATTTACTTATTTTTGAAAAGAGAAACATCTAGCTGAAGCATTTTATCTCACACACATCAGGACGATTGCAAGAATGCCAAATTTCAAAGAGATGCAACAATTTACATTATAAGAGTCTCGCTGCTAAGGGGACTCTGACTGGATGAGGCAGAGTCATGGGGATAGCAAAGGGAACTGTAGGCTCCCAATTTTTATTTTGCACCATTTTTCCATTACCCAGGCGGAGAGATAGAAATTCCAGGCAAGATTTTCTCTCAAGTCTTTTTTTCTAAAGTTACACTTGAATTGCGTTTTGTGCAAATAAGAGCTCACCACTGCACTTCAGAACAAACCGAGAACAGAAATAAATGTTTTAAATGAGGAAATCAGCAAGGGAGTGGTTCGATTAGACATGTGGGGCTTGAGATTTCAAAATGCAGCTAGGCAAATAACAACAACAACTTGCGTTTGTAAAGTGCATCTAACTTAACGTGCTCCAAGGCATTTAACAGGAGCGTTATCAAAGAAATTTGACACCAAGGTAATATAGATGGCTGGCCGAAAAGGTAGTTTTTGAGGAGCGTTTTAAAGAAGGAAAGAGGTGAGGATGTTAAGGAAGCAGATTTGCGACATGAGAATCTAGACAGCAAAAGCCCTGGTCAGTAGTCGTGAATTGACCAATATAGGGATGTACAAGATCCAGAAATTTTAGCAGCACGAAGACCATTAATTTTTGTAGACCTCCAAATGATCACAGAAGTAAGGAGAGGCAAGGCTATGGCAAACAACAACAACAACTTGCATTTGTGGAGTATAGGCCATGGAGGAATTTCAAACCAAAGATGAGAAGTTTACAATTGAGATGTCACCAGGCTAGGGAACAACATAGGTCAGTGGACACAGGGCTAGGGGGGAATAGGACTTGGTGTGTATTTAGATATAGGCTACAGAGGCTTGGTTGAGCTTAAGTTTATGCAGGGTGGAACAGAGAAAGCAGACCAAGAGGTCATTGGATCGTCAAGCATCCAAGTAATAAAATCACCAGTGAGGGATTCAACAGCAGACAAGCTGTGCAAAGGTGGAGTCAGGTGATGTTGTGCTGGAAAAAGTAGGCGGTTTTGGCAGGAGGGAGAAAATGAGGTCTTGAACCCATCTTGGCAAAGTAGTTTTGTAAGAGTGTACCAGAAGAAAGAGCAAAGTAGCTCTTGTAGTCTTAGCATCATACATGAAATATGCTGTTTGATCAAGTGCTATCGGCTTATATTCCTGGTTCTCCCTGTTTAATTATGCAGATATTTACATCCCTTTCAAGTAAATAAGCATTAGTTAAGCATTAGAAAAGCGAAAACCATGAGGACCGCGTGTCAGTTACCAGATGTCAACCATGACTTGATCATCTGAGAGTTCAAAGATTGCGAGTCCCAGTCACAATACAAAACCTTGATCATGGGATCTCAGCTGAATCTCCAGTGTATTACTGAAGCAGTACTGGTTTGTGAGAGACGCTGTCTTTCAGATATGTAATGCCACTGCAGTAGTAACCCAAAGGCTCAAGCTAATGCTCTGGGATCAGCATTTCAAATTCCTCCACAGCAGCTGGTGAAATATATATTCCATGACTAAACCTGGACTTGAAAGTGAGTTGATCTCAGTGATGGGAATTATTGATTGTTTGAAGGACCCATCTGGTTGATAACGCCCTTTAAGAGAAGCAACTCTGCCGTCTTTATCTGGCCTGGCCTACATGTGTTTGCAGACCCACAGTCATGAAATTGATACTTAATAATGCTCTGAGATGACCTAGCAAGCACTCGCTGAAGGACATTTAGGGATAGGCAACAAATGCTGACTTTGCAATCCATCAGTTCAGAAAATGCATCACTGTAAAACCTTTTGAGATGCCCTGAGGTTGTGAAAGGTGCTAAATAAATACAAGCTTTTTGTCGATTCAGAGATAGTACGAACTGCTGATGCTGGAGAACCTGAGATAACAAGGTAAAGAGCTGGATGAACACAGCAGGCCAAATTTGTCCTTTGTTCAGACTCTCAGCTATTTTGTATGAAGGATATCAGTAGGATTATATCAGCAGTCCCTTGCATTTGTCTTGCTCCTTTCTAGTCGAGAGGTTTCTTTGAAACTAAAGCTGGTAGAAGCGAATACTACATTGGTAACTGGCTCATTGTCTAAACATCGTGGTTTACTGGTGGGCTGACCCTGCTGCCTGCTTGCTATTTTTCTTATATTCCAATACCCTTCACCTAATTTTCAGATTCTCAAGTTGGTGTTTTGCGTGTTTGGAATGTTTCAAGAACAACACCGATTGATAACTTCAAGTTGAAGAAGACAGGATTTCATGCTTTACATGTACTGAATTCGTCACCAAAGGAAAAATGTGGGTAGCCCATTTGAAATAAAATCTCACAGTCGGGCTTGATTAGTTAGTCGATAAGCACTGTACAGCTTATTCATGTCCAAAATATTACTGGGTCAAACTTCTGTATTTTTTTCGATACTTGTATCAGAGAAAGAGAGAGAGAGAATGGCCGGCAAGTGATTAAAACCCTCATAATTCAGATTCTGAGAAATTCAATCAAGAAAATTTCGACATTTTGCTTGAGGGCCTTATTTCAGATGTCAGACAAGAGCAAAGAAAATCAACTTGAGCCTATGGGAGTAAGGCCCCAGTGAACACATTCCAAAAGATCAAGATTAGACACGCGGATGCCCAAATGGCCTGCAATTCAATAGGCCTCAGAGCCAATAATTAATGCTATTATTGACAGGATCTTCAATTCTTGCAAGGCAGCAGAAGAAATGACCATCACCTAGTTGTCAGGGTTGTTTCAAAGTAAAGCCAATAATTTGTCAATATTTTGGTTCCTCTTTTTTAGACAAGTTACATCCTCAGTGAACCAGAATTTTTCTCTGCATATATATTGCAGAATACTGCAATGGATACTTCTGAGAACAAAACTCTCTGAAACCGTTAATGAACGCCCATCAGTATCTGTTGATGGGGATGAGATGATTGATTAAGCTGGCAAGTTGATCAGGGGTTGTAGGGTAAATAGAGGTAGGTGGAAATGTGCGAAAATGTTAGAAGTGAACTTCAGTGCTGACTTTTTCAGGCTATTCAACACATTCCCCATCTAAGAACCACCATACATCGTCGACCAGTGAAGCCATCCCCCCTCCAACCCTCTCTCAAAATCAAGCATTTTCTCTTCCGCCTGGACATGCTGTGTGTTGTTTCATGGATGGTGGAGTTGGGCTGTATGACATGGGAGAGAAGAAGTGGAACTTCCTGCGAGATTTGGTAGGTTCCATTCTTTCCCTGTTTTGCCTCTCTAGTTGTATTTCAAGCTCTGCCTTTACTATCACTGTATCCTTTATGCTGTCTGAATTGAAGAGCAAATAGTTATGGATGCGACATCATTAGAAAAAGGCGAACAGCAGATCCAAAAGTGTGTCTTGTTTTCCTTCTGTATTCTAGGGCCACGTAGAAACAATCTTTGACTGTAAATTTAAACCAGATGATCCCAACCTCCTAGCCACGGCATCATTTGATGGGACAATAAAGGTGTGGGATATAAACACATTGACAGCAGTCTTCACATCCCCGGGAAATGAGGGAGTAATCTACTCCTTGTCCTGGGCTCCAGGTAAGCTATCACTGAGCAGGTTCTCAGTCAGTACTGCTAAATAATGAATGCACACCATCCCAATGTGTCGGTGGGCAACACCTTTGAAGCTTCATCATTTTGTCCTCACTTGGAGTGCTCCCTGAAAAACTCAGGTGAATTGTTTAAGCGATGAGGGCATAACTCTTATGTCATGATAACAAAGTGTGAAGCTGGATGAACACAGCAGGCCAAGCAGCATCTCAGGAGCACAAAAGCTGACGTTTCGGAAGGGTCTAGGCCTAAAACGGCAGCTTTTGTGCTCCTGAGATACTGCTTGGCCTGCTGTGTTCATCCAGCTCCATACCTTGTTATCTCGGATTCTGCAGCATCTGCAGTTCCCATTATCTCTTATTTCATGAGTTTCACTGGTAAGGCCAGAATTTGTTAACCCTCTTTCATTGCTGTCAGGAAAGTGGTGCTTCTAACTGAAAGGCTCACCAAACCATTTCAGATGCAGTTAAGAAGTCATCTAAGAGTCAACCACATCAGGGAGGAGATTTACCGGGATATTGCCTGATTTAGTTACGAAGACAGATTGGACAGACCAGGGTTGCTTTCCTTGGCACAGAGGAGACTGAGTGGGGATATGACTGAGATGTGTAAAATAATGGGGTGTATGGATAGTGTAGAAAGGAAGAAGCTTTTCTGTTTGGTAGGGGATCGGTGACCAGAGGCATAGATTTAAGGTAGGGAGCAGGAGGTTTAGAAAAGATATGAGGATCAGTTTTGTGTTTGTGTCGGAGCCTGGAACTCACTGCCTGAAAGGCTGGTAGAGCTAGAAATCCTCATAACGTTGAAGAAGTATTTAGACATGGACTTGCGATGCCAAGGTATACAGGAACAAGTGCTGGAAAATGGGATTATAGTTTTGACTGGCACAGACTTGATGGACTGAAGGGGCCTTTTCAGGGCTTTGTGCCTCAGTGACTCTATTGATGTGGGTCTGGTTTCACATGTTGGCCAGATGAAACCAGGAAGGCAGATTTCCTCCAGTGAGGGACATTAGTGAACCTGCCACCAGATGCCATTGTAGAATTTGAGCTGATGTCCAAGGCTTCTGGATTACGAGCCCAATAACATTATCACTGTACAACAAACCATGCCCTCGCTCTCTCCTGCACCTCCTCAGGAAAGACAAGCCAAGTTCAGGAAATTGTGAGTCAGTGATATCTGGGCCCTCAGCAGCTGTAAAGGAGGAGATCAGGAGTTGTTGCAAAAATAAGCAGAGATCAAGGGAAAATGACACTCAGCCCCCTTCAAATAAATCAAAGGTGGCCCTTCTGGTGTCATGGAGATAGTAGAGATACTCAGGTGGCACTCCTTAGGACTCCAATAGAAGTGTTCAAGATCACTGCAGCAAATAAAGGGAAGCCCCCTCCAGGGGCAGAGAATGTATACCTGGAGAATACAGATTTAAAGTGATTGGCAGAAGAACCAAAAGTGACAGGAGGGAAGAAAATAAAAAGCATTGACTCGTTGTGATCTGAAATGTATTGCCCAATAAATGTAAGCAGAGTCAATAGATGGACCGAGGAATGCACCTGCTTAATTCTTTGACGTTTGCATCACATATACACAGCGTGGTTAAAAATATGTTTGACATGCTTGTCTTCATCGCTCAGTTCTTTGAGTACAGGAGTTGGGAAATTATGTTGAGGTGGTACAGGACATTGGTGAGGCCTTTTCTGGAGTACTGTGTATAGTTCTGGTCACCCTGTTATAGGAAGGATGTTATTAAGCTGGAAAAGGTTCAGAAGAGATTATCAGGATGTTGCCAATTATGGAAGGTTTGAGTTGAGGGAAAGGTTGGATAGGCTGGGACATTTTAAGTGTAGGAGGTTTAGCAGTGACCTGATTGAAGTGTATAAAATAATGAGGGGTTTTGATACAGTTAATGGTAGTTGTCTTTCCCCTAGGATTGGTGCTTTCAAGACTTGGGGGTATACATTTAAGATGAGAGGAGAATGATTTTAAAAAGACGTGGGGCATTTTTTTTTATACAGTTGATGTGTGGAATGAGGAAGTGATAGATTTTGGCACAATTACAATGTTTAAAAGACACTTATACAAGTACATGAGTAGGAAAGGTTAAGAGAGATGTGGGCCAGGAGCAGGCAGGTGGGACTAGTTTACTTTGTGATTATATGTGGCATGGACTGGTTGGAGTAAAGGGTCTGTTTCCGTTCTGTATGAATCTATAACATGCACATGGGAAAAACAAGTTTGAGGAATAGTTCAAGTGAGGAGGACTCCTTGGGTAGATCTTTCAAAGCACGAGCATGGGAATTGACGGGCTGCCAATGTAGCACCGTTCTAACTTGTCCTACTGACTGTCTAGTGCTGTGCTGGCAATGGCTGAATTTTAATCGATCAAAAATAATGCTCAACTTGTTCCAGTGTACAATCTGCTAAGCATGCAGTGCAATTTTAATTTACGCGTTTTTGTTTTGCATCCCCCAAAATAAACCTGACCTGTGCCCCTTCAGTACATCCTCACAGCCATGTCAGATTCAGTCTTAATACTACGTTACCATATTTGCACTTTGCAGAAAATGTGGTTTCTTTATGTCTGCAGTTACTAGAACAAGAGCAGTTTCCTCATTTAAGTGCCGAAATGTGTAGGTGTTCAACACTTCATAATGCATATTAATGTCCTTATTACTTGAAGGTGACCTAAACTGTATCGCAGGTGCAACCTCACGCAATGGAGCCTTTATATGGGATGTAAAAAAAGGCAAAACAGTTACTAGGTTTAATGAGGTAAGTTACATTTCAACAACATTTCCATAAAGCATACAAGAAGCTAACTTTGTTGTAACTGGAGAGTCAGGACTTATATGAGGTTAAAAACTGAAAAAGCGGTACGCACCCAGCATATCAAACAACAACTAAAGAAAGAAGGACTGAACTAATGTTTCAGGTCAATGATCTTACATCCAAATTGGAAGAGATGAATGACAAACTATTTGCTTCCTCATAAGTGCTTTAGATGTTTCATTATGATTGTCATTCAGGGAACTACAGTAGAAAATTTGTACACTGCAAGATGCCAAGGAACCAGCTAATGTATATATAATAGTCACTTGGTAGTACGGAACTTGAATGTTTGTGCAAAAATACATTTCATCGAAGTTTTTTATCTTGCACGTATCAAGACAATTCACAAATACCAAAGTAAAGGGCCAGCAGAATTTATACCATGTAAGAGGACACTGCTGATTGGTTGGCAAGTGGACAGTGTTTGATAAAGCAGTTGCCATAGAATGTGAAGCAGCTGATGATGATTGACAGCTAACTGCCAAGCTTTGTTCAAATTTTAAACCAGGCAAGTTGATCCTAGTTAATCAGAAAAGCGACCTGAGAATTGAACCACAGATTGGCTGTCATTTGTTATATTGAGGTGGAATATGTGTACATGTCCTTTCTGTAATACTTCTTTTTATTATCAGTTAGAGTTCTTAAGCATGAAGGATTGTAGAAAACAGAAATTTGTGGACATACCTGGAATGTTTTTTTCTAAAGGAGATCATTGATAGTTCAATGTGGACACTGGAGAACGGTTTTTAACAAGGCTTCCTAAAAATTACATAACCGAAGGTCGCACGACACCAGGTCATGGTCCAACAGGTTTATTTGGAACCACAAGCTTTTAGGCCATAGGGTGCAATGCTCCTAAGGTTTGTGATTCTCAATAAACCTGTTGGACACTCAAGCTGGTGTCGTGTGACTTCTGCCTTTGTCCACCCCAGCCCAAATCAGGCACTTCCACATATAGAAATTACAGAACTGGCTTGACCAATTCTTCCACCATGCAATATAAATGTTACTTTACCTTTTTATTTCTTGAAAGTGCCCTGATGAGTCCAAGTACAATTATAAAACGTTTTGACTGGATGCATCTTCATATGGCAGTAATTGCTACAGTGCAATTGATTGTAGGACAAATGCTGATTAGGAGAATACTAGAGAATCTTTTGTATCTATCTGAAGTAGTAGCGGATACAAATTACCTGAAATCAGTATCAAAAATGCAGCATTTCTGGTGAATGATGTTCAAGGGTTGGCTGAGTTTTCATGCTCAAAATCTGTAATGTTGAACTTGAACCCTCTTTTTTGGCCACACGGATGCTCCCTGTCAAGCTGAAGTTCAAACAAATTTAGTGCTGGCTTGTCTTTCATGGAGGAACATCTCACCCCCAAGCCACAGATATTCAACTAATGGTGGGCAGGGACTGGACTTCTGAGGAGGCCATTCATATAACAAGGTTGGCTTAGCCAGCTGTGGGAGTGTCTCTCATTAGCAAGCATTCAGTCTCCGATCAAGAGTCTTTGCATTAGGGAACCACTCCGTTATCATCTCCCACTTCCTCCCCAGTAAACCCTTCCTTCCCTCCCTGTGAACCTCCACCCAGCCCACACTCATGCCCTGCTATGAATCCAATAGGGATCATCGTGGTAGTTACAGCTGTAGTACCAGATATGGCCAATGCTGCTCATGGTGTTGCTGGCCTCTGACTGCTTTGGGGAGAGGTAGCTGCGTTATTGGCAGTTATCAGATAGAAGGACCTGATTGAAATGATGTGTTGGGCCTCCTGACAGAAAGTACCCAGAGAACTTCCAGCAGATCTGCACCCCGTGGGGAAGTCCCACATTAAGTAATGCTTCTCAAGGTCTCTGATTTCCCTCATGCCTTTGCACATTTCCTCAGCTCCTTTCATCTCTTCTAATCAAAACCAGAGGCCAGTTATGCGTTTAATGCCAACACCGAAATTTCTGGGAAAAAAATCAGCTGGTGTGGCAGCATCTGTGGAGAGAAAACAGTGATAACGTTTCAAGTCCAGTGACCCTTCTTCAGAACTGATTGTAGGTAAGAAAAGGCGGGATTTATGCTGATGAAAGTGGGTGGAGTGTCGGGTGAGAGGGTCGAGTCAGCGAATAGGGGGAGAATGCCCATCAAGAGAAAGGAGGATAGGCATACAAAAGGATTGTTGATAGTCAGCCAGGGAAGAAAAAAAAAGGCTGATAATGGTGACCAAGAGTAGGTGAAAATGGGTTGGCTTTTATGTGATGACAGGGCCTGTGATGTAGGGGTTGGGGTAAGGATATGAAGGATGTGGTCAGGCTCTAAAATTATGATTCTTGATATTGAGTTGTGAAAGCTGCTGAGTTCTCAAGTAGAAAATGAGGTGTTGTTCTTCCAGCTTGTGCTGAGCTTCACTGGAGCAATGCTGCAAGCTTAAGGTGGAGATGCTGGTCAGGGAACATGGTGGTGTGTTGAAGTGGCAGCTCACAGAAAGTTCAGTCATTTTTACAGACTGAACATAGGTGTTCTGCGAGTGGGTCCCCAGTGCAGAGGAGATTATAGCGAGCAGCGATTATATTAGACTCACGTCTTCCACAGCCTTATGGGATATTTTCCTTTCTGACCCCTCCACAGCTTCTGCTTCTCACGTTTTCATCTAAACAATTCAGTCTTTCTACACCCTACCCATTGCCCTCGCTGATTTGGAGACTGCTACTGACCGATCCTTTGCTGTTCTGGAGCTCTCCGAATGAAACTTGGTTCTGTGCTCTGTCACTCAGAGTTGCAAAATTCAAATTGGCAAATATCATAGCAATTATCTCCCAGGGGCAGAGGAGCTGCTCATCGGCCATTTAACTGGAATTACGCGATGACTTGGAAGTGCTGTTTTTTAACACATTGTTCAAAATGCTGTTTAATCTTTTAAAAATACAAATCAGATCTTCATGGAACTGGGAACTAAAATCAATTATTCCTCAACTTTAACCCCAAACGATAATATAATCCTTCATCTAACAGCCCAATGTAAAAAGAAAGAAGTACTCATTGAGTATCATCCACTTACCATTCCTTGACTGTTCTGTGCAACAGAGAGTTGACAAAAACTGTACAACCGAGGATAAAAATTAGCCTCTGTATAAAATTTGATCTACAAAAGATATTGCCATTGTTCTAAATTGCCGAGTCAGAGTGAAGAGTTTCATTGAATGATAGAAAGTTGAGATGAAAAAATGGCTTTATAGAAGTTTTTTTTAAGGAAAGGAAAGAAGTAGAAAATAGATATGTCGTGAGTGAGAGAGTTCAAGAAAGTAGGGTCCAGAGATCTCAATCACTGCACTAATCTCAGAACAAAGTGAAAAGGAGATGCTCAGGGGACCAAAGATGGAAAATCAACAGGTATTGAGAATGATATGTAAACTGTTAAGAATCCAGCTAGTGTTATCTGATTAAGTCAGATCCTAGACTGAAACCTCGTTAGATTGATAGGTTCTAATTTTGTTTCTTTATAAGGAGGAGGAGGCCAGTTACTAAACGCATTTGTAAACATCTGTCAATGTACTTTTAATGAAAAAATGTTTATCAAACAAGAAAAATGTGAACTGTATCACACTAAATGTTGTAAAGTCTTAATTACAAGCATTAGAAAAGGTTTCTAACTCACACTGTTTCTTTTATTCCAGTAATACCCATAAAAAACCATTAAAAAAACTCTTCAAAAACTTGTCATCGACTCCAAGCAAAAGCTCTTTGCTAAGGCTGGCACGGTTATAACCAGGGACTTGCTTTGCATTCACTGTACACTTTCTTCCCTTAAACAGATATCTTTCCTTAAAATTTGCCGATGAATAATCTAACGCTTATGCCTCCACACACCGACTAACAGCTGTCTGGATTTCTCTGCATCTCTTAACATGCAACAGCACAATTTTTTTCTATTTTCTTGAATGCACTAAACTGTTAACCCCATCTCTTCATTTCAAGGGTTAGAAAATCTAATTAAAATGCAAGTAAACAAATTAAGAAGCCTTCAAACTTTTTCCATAAGACTAAGCAACAACAAGAACAGAGAACCTTGGTATAGCAGCAGAATTAGGCCATTCAGCTAATCAAGTCTGCTCTGCCATTCAATCATGGCCGAAATGATTCTCAGTGCCATTCCCCTGCTTTCTCCCCATAACCTTTCATTCCCTTACTGATGAAGAATTTATCTACCTCTGCCTTAAATACACTCAATGACTTGACCTCCACAGCCTTCTGTGATAAGGAATTCAACAGATTAACCACCCTCTGGCTGAAGAAATTCCCTCTCACCTCAGGCCGTTCCCTTCATTCTGAGGCTGAGCCCTTGGATCCCAATCTATCCGACTAGTGGAAAAATCTCCTGCACACCCACTCTAGTCCAACCTCAATACACCCGTATGGGCCCCAGCTATGCCTGCCTCTTTGTAGGTTACGTGGAACAGTCCCTCTTCCGCACCTACACAGGCCCCAATCCCCACCTCTTCCTCCGGTACATTGATGACTGTATCGGCGCCGCTTCTTGCTCCCCAGAGGAGCTTGAACAGTTCATCCACTTCACCAACACCTTCCACCCCAACCTTCAGTTCACCTGGGCCATCTCCAGCACATCCCTCACCTTCCTGGACCTCTCAGTCTCCATCTCAGGCAACCAGCTTGTAACTGATGTCCATTTCAAGCCCACCGACTCCCACAGCTACCTAGAATACACCTCCTCCCACCCTCCTGCAAAAATTCCATCCCCTATTCCCAATTCCTCCGCCTCCGCCGCATCTGCTCCCACGATGAGGCATTCCACTCCCGCACATCCCAGATGTCCAAGTTCTTCAAGGACCGCAACTTTCCCCCCACAGTGATCGAGAACGCCCGTGATCGCGTCTCCCGCATTTCCTGCAACACATCCCTCACACCCCGCCCCCGCCACAACCGCCCCAAGAGGATCTCCCTCGTTCTCACACACCACCCCAACAACCTCCGGATACAACGCATCATCCTCCGACACTTCCGCCATCTACAATCCGACCCCACCACCCAAGACATTTTTCCATCCCCACCCTTGTCTGCCTTCTGGAGAGACCACTCTCTCCGTGACTCCCTTGTTCGCTCGACACTGCCCTCCAACCCCACCATTCCCGGCACCTTCCCCTGCAACCGCAGGAAGTGCTACACCTGCCCCCACACCTCCTCCCTCACCCCTATCCCAGGCCCCAAGATGACTTTCCATATTAAGCAGAGGTTCACCTGCACATCTGCCAATGTGGTATACTGTATCCATTGTACCCGGTGTGTCTTCCTTTACATTGGGGAAACTAAGCGGAGGCTTGGGGACTGCTTTGCAGAACACCTCCGCTCGGTTCGCAATAAACAACTGCACCTCCCAGTGGCAAACCATTTCCGCTCCCCCTCCCATTCTTTAGATGACATGTCCATCATGGGCCTCCTGCAGTGCCACAATGATGCCACCCGAAGGTTGCAGGATCAGCAACTGATATTCCGCTTGGGAACCCTGCAGCCCAATGGTATCAATGTGGACTTCACCAGCTTCAAAATCTCCCCTTCCCGCACCGCACCACACAACCAGCCCAGCTCTTCCCCTCCACCCACTGCATCCCAAAACCAGTCCAACCTGTCTCTGTCTCCCTAACCTGTTCTTCCTCTCATCCATCCCTTCTTCCCACCCCAAGCCGCACCTCCATCTCCTACCTACTAACCTCATCCCACCTCGTTGACCTGTCTGTCTTCCCTGGACTGACCTATCCTCTCCCTACCCCCCCCACCTATACTCTCCTCTCCACCTACCTTCTTTCCTCTCCATCTTTGGCCCGTCTCCCCCTCTCTCCCTATTTATTCCAGAACCCTCACCCCATCCCCCTCTCTGATGAAGGGTCTAGGCCCGAAACATCAGCTTTTGTGCTCCTGAGATGCTGCTGGGCCTGCTGTGTTCATCCATCCTCACATTTTATTATCTCGGATTCTCCAGCATCTGCAGTTCCCATTATCACTATCACCTCTCAATATCCTGTAAGTTTCAATCAAGTCAGCTGTGATTCTTCTAAACTCTGTTGAATTCAGACTCAGAGTCATCAACTGTTTCTCATATGACAAGCTCATCATTTCCAGGATCAGTGTTGTAAACTTCCTCAAGAACCCTCCCCCCCACCCCCAACATAATCTGATCTTCCCTAGGTACAGGGCTCAAAACTGCTCAAAATATTTTGACTGCGTTCTGACCTGACCCATAGACAGCTTCAGCAGTACCTCCATGCTCATGTATTTTAGCCCTTTTGAAATGAATGCTAACATTGCATTTGCTTTCCTAACTGCCAACTCTACCTCCTATGTTAAACTTAAGAGTGTCCTAAATTAGGATTCCTAAACTGCTGTCTGCTTCAGATTTCCAAAGCCTTTTCATATTTAGAAATAGCCTTCTCACCTTGTATTCCATTTGCCACTTCTTTGCCCACTTTCCTAGCCTGTCCAAGTCTTTCAGAAGGCTCCCTGGTTCCTCAACACTCTCCATCTGCCAACTACCTTTGTGTCTGTCATCTGCAAACTTTATCAACAATGCCCTCAGTTCTTTCATCCACATTCTTCATGGAGAACATGAACAGCTGTGGTCCGAAAACTCCTGCAGAATTCTCTAGTCACTGGCTGTCATCCTGAAAAAGACCCTTCAATTCTTACTGTATGCCTTTGCCAGTCAGCCAATCCTCAGTCTTAGCCAGTGCCTTGCCCTGAACACCATGGGCTCTTAACTAACTTCACAGCCTCTTGAATGACATCTTGTCAAAGGCCTTCTGGGAATTAAAATAGATCGTGTCCATTGGTTTGTCTTTGCCTAACTTGCTCATTACCTCCTCAAGGAATTCTAACAGATTTTTCCAGGCATGGCCTCCCCATAATGAAGCCTTGCTGACTCAGCCATATTTTGCCATGCATTACTCAGCAAACCTATTTTTAAGAATGGACTTCAAATCTTACCAACGACCAAGATCAGTCTTCCTGGCTTGCAGTTTTCCCTCTTTTGCCTCCTTCCCTTCTTAAACAGGGTTGATACATTCACCACTTTCCAGTCCTCTGGGAGTATCCTTGACTCCAGTCATTCATGTAAGATCTCCACCAATGTCTCTATAACCTGCTCAGCTATCCCCTTCAGAATTCTGGGGTGTGTTCCATCTGGTCCATGAGATTTTTTCCACTATAAGACCTCTCAGCTTTCCAGAAGCTTCTCCTTCGTGATGATTTGTGCACTCACTTCTGCCTCTGACTCTTAAAATTCTGCTATGCTGCTAGAGTCTTCCATTGTGAAACTGATGCAGAGTACCTATTCAGTTCCTCACTTTCCAGCAGTCCAATGTCCATTCTTGCCTTTCTCTTACCTTTTAGATATCTGTATCAACTCTTGATTTTTTTTTAATATTACTCACCGGCTTACTCTCCTATTTCATCTCGTCACCCTATTGTTTTTTTTAAGTTATCTTCTGCTGGTAATCAAAGACTTTCTAATCTTCTGGCTTCCCACTAATGTTCACTACATTGCATGTTTTTCTATTGTACTGTCTCTGACTTCCCTTGTCAGCCATGGTTGCCTTATCCTCCCCTTAATATGTTGTTTCTTCCTTGCATTGAATTTCTGCTGTGCCTCCCAAATTACCCCCAGCAACTCCTGCCATTGCTCCTCTACTGCCTTCCCTGCCAGGCTCCCCTTCCAGTCAACTCTGGCCAGGTCCTCCTTCATGTCTTTGTAATTACCTTAATTCCATCGTGATACCATTCCATCTGATTCCAGGTTCT
This sequence comes from Stegostoma tigrinum, assembly GCF_030684315.1. Taxonomy (NCBI): domain Eukaryota; kingdom Metazoa; phylum Chordata; class Chondrichthyes; order Orectolobiformes; family Stegostomatidae; genus Stegostoma; species Stegostoma tigrinum. The sequence continues at coordinate 121,441,437 of NC_081356.1, read as the reverse complement.
CCTTCTCAAACTGCAGGCCGAATTCTATCGTATTATGGCCACTGCCCCCCGCAGGGTGCTTCACCTTTGGCTCCCTAATCAAGTCTGCCTCATTACACATCACCAAATCCAGAATTTTCTGTTGCGTAGTGGAGTCTACCACATTTTGCTTCAAAAAAAACACTTCTCAAGTTTCTTTTCTTGAGATTGGCTATCAACCTGATTTTCCCAGTCTGCCTGCATACTGAAGTCCCCTATCATTATTTTAAAGTTGCTTTCTGTCATGACTTTTCTATAGCCTGAGTTTTTTTCTTCACTACATGCTAACTATTGTTAGGAGGCCTGTTCACAATTCCCAACAGGATCTTTCTTCCCTTGCAGTTCCATAACATTACCCACACAAATTCTACACCTTCTCTCTGTATCCTCTTCTTGTTATTGATTTAATTTCTTTTTTTTACTGACAATGTCCCAGGAATTTGAACCCATTTCTCCCACAACAATCCTCAAACCACATGTTTGCCTATTTAATCTTGTTGGCCCTCTGCCAATTTACCTGTGACTCATGTAGCAATCCAGAGATTATGACCTTTCTCGTCCTGCTTTTTCATTGAGCCCCAAGCTGCTTATATTCCTTCAGCAGAACCTGTTTCCCCTTTCTACCTAACTCAGCCCAACTTACAATAAAAACTGGCCTCTGTCTAAAATGTAAATGTATAAAAGATATCAGAGCACTGTCCAGCACTGCCAAATCAGAGGTGCAAATGGGTAACTGAAGGTTTAAATAAAAAGATCAATTTTGAGAAAACTCCCAGAATCCTTGGCACCAGACTCAGGAGCACAACTATAGAAATGAAGTTAAAACCGTGTATCACACAAAATATAGAATAAGAATTAAACTTAAAGCTGTACTTTGTGCTAGATAATAGGTGGAAGTGGTTGCAGGGCTCGGCTGCAGTAAGGCCGCTGAGTGATTTGAAGATAAGTCTGAGTGCTGTAGATTTATGGGACTGAAGGTCAGGAACGGCTGGGAGAAATGGGTGAGAGCAGCATAAGCGATGGGTGGCTTTGAACAAGTTACAGCTGTAGACAATGGAGAAAGGCATGCAGAAGTGACTTACTCTCATTGTGGTGACCTACATCAGGTCCGTCATATAGGAAGGACAGGCCTGTCTGCTTGTCAGGAAAATGGTCTCCTTGTTTGAGGCCCTTTGCCTCGTTTCTGATAGCATCAGTTTGTGGACGTCATCCACTCACAGTGTCAAAGGGTACTTTATTGTTTGGCACAGCCTTGCATCAGTAATTTCACATGAAGTTCACAGTGTCTGCCAAAGTTGTTTGAACACTCCAGAAAGTCATTGAAATAGGACAATGAAAGATTAAAGTGGATATGACTCACTCTGCATGTGTTTTTTGAGCACATGCCAAGAAAATGGGAAAATAAATCTGAGCCATTATGTGGATCAGTTGTTTGGAGAGTAAAGTGTAGAGCACCCTTAAATAGCCTGCGGGATACTTTATCGTGAGCACCGAATTTGTCCTCGTTGTTTGTTTATCCGAAAATGAATAATAAATCTAATTCAGTGACACCAACCAAATTATAAGTTAATGTAGAGACAATATTTATAAGTTGAAGATTTTTGGCTGTTGAGGGCATCAAATTCAACTCCCAAGATAGCCTGCCTAAGCCTTGGACGAAGAGATAACCTGACATGGAATGTTTTCCTTGCAGGTTACATAATAATGTACTGGTGACACTCTAGAAAGGATTATAAACCAACACATCAAGGGATTTCGATGATACAAATCTATGACAACGGGTGCAAGCAATTTGTCAACCTCAACATTTCCTTGCTTCTTCCAAGAAATACAGTAGCAATATGAATGAAATGTAAGGACTTAAACATCTCTGAGATATTCTCCCTCAACCTGGACCCCTCCCTCTAGCCTCACAGTTCCCCAAATATATTCACTTACGAAAGGAAGGCATAACATCAACCTTCTGAATTTCACTTGCTGTCGCCTGATTCTTTTTCTGAACTTGCTGCAGTCCATTCTCCCAGGTCCAGCTCAAGTGTTGATATCAAACAAGCTGATAAGGGAGGAGCTGTTGTCAGATAAACTAGCCTCGATCCAGCTCAGGTCAATTATCAAATTTCTAACAATTTTACTTGCTTCTCTTTGACCATGTGCTTGCTGCGGAACATCGAGAAATGTTTTCTGTAGATCTTCTTCATGTATAATCCAAATTCTTGGCCCCCGCCACCCCATTCCTACCTCCTGCCAAGATCCAAAAATAGCACTGTCCTTGTAGACTTATTGTTTCAGTCTGTTCCTGCCCACCTAAGGTGATTTCATCCGATCTCAACTCTGTTTCTTTTCCCACATCCAGTGTCTTCCAAGTCTACATCCATGATTCTTCTGATGGCGTCCATCACTTTGAGCTTCCGAATTTCTGGCCGTAACGGTCTCCTCTTCAGGTGAATCCCAATCTCCCTACACTCATTCACCACTCCGAAGAGTATCCCAACCACACTCGCACCACCACCCTATCCTAGTAAACCTGCATTTCCCATGGCTAATCCACCTAATCTGCGCAACCTTGCATACTACAGTACAATTTTGCACAGTCAATCCACCTAAACAGCACATCTTTGGACTGTGCCGAGGAAACCAGGGCAACCAGAGAGAAACCACACAGACACAGAGAGAATGTGCAAACTCCACACAGAGAGCTTCCAAACGTAGGGAATGAATGTGGGCCCCTGGCACTGTGAGGCAGCAGTGCTAACTGTTGAGCCTCCATGCCACCTGACATTCATTCCCTCCAAATGGAAGGTGCCACTACAAGTGCCTATATGGCTAATTGCTTCACTTTGCCAGCCTTTTTTATGGAGTTACTTTGCTCTGGTGCCACTCAGGCTCCTTGCCTCATTTCTAGAACACAGTTCACTGAACTGGTAATAATTACCACTCAGGATCTTTGCCTCTTTTCTGGAACACCAATCACTGAGCTGGTGATAATTTCTGCTGTCAGCCTGAACTGGAAAATTTCATTCATATTGCTTCCCCCTACCCTCCTCTACATGCACCATAGTCTATTTCTAACCTTTCAGTTCCCTCCCTTGTCCTCACTGTTTCCATTTCTGGAGCTAGGCTGTAAAATAATATCTACTATAAGCCCACGATCAACCATAGCTACCTTGACTTTATTTCCTTCCATGCTGTTTCCTATAAGGACTCCATTCTATTCTCCCAGTTTCTCCATCTCCATTGCATCTATTCAAATGAAGCTGCCTTCGACACCATTTTTTCCATTGTACAACCATCCAAATTAGAAACCAGTGGGGGCAACTCAACTCTTCAAACTTCTTCCGCCATTCAATTAAATCATTGTTGATCTGAAACGTATCCCGATAAATTTTCATGTCCCTTGTTTATCAAGAATCTGTCTAATCCCACCCTAAAAACGTCCTGTATGTCTGTCTTTCTCCTCAACCTGAGATTGCACTGTGCCTCTGTTCTGTCTGTTCGCTCCAATTCTGTTCTCAGCTCTTCCCCGCACTCTCTGAGCCACAGTAAGTTTCCCCTGACCTCGCCATCCTCTCACACTGCAGTGCTTTTATGATGATAAAATCTGAGGCTGGATGAACACAGCAGGCCCAGCAGCATCTCAGGAGCACAAAAGCTGACGTTTCGGGCCTAGACCCTTCATCAGAGAATTTATGATGATTGTCTGCAATTTGCAGCAATGTGCCTTCCACAGATGTACCCTTCCCTTTCTGCATTCCAAAGTGGCTGCTTCCTCCATGACACCCTGGTCCACTTCTCAGTCACCTCTTCCCTCCTTTGCACTGAATCACCTTTCCTTGCAAGCACAGGAATGCAACATTCTTGAGCTCTTCCCTTCTCACCATTCAAGGCCCCAACCCCTACCATCCAGGTCAAACAGCACTTCTCTCAGACTTTCATTTCCGTATTCACTGGTTATGATGTGATGCTCTTATGTGATCGTGGTGTGAAATCCTTCCATTCCATCTGTGAGTGTGATCTTGAGTTACCGTCTCTGTCTTTTTAATGCCCCACCTTGCTCCCATTTTGACCTGTCTGTCCTCTATCTCTTGCCGTATTCCAATGAGATGCAACATGAAGATGTGGAACGGCAGCACATCTTTTGATTTGGTACCTTATAGCTTATTGAGCATTCAAAATTACGTGTGAAACTTTTAAACCATAACCTCTGCCTCCACATTGTTACATTATTCCCTGATGCATTTCATTCTCCCTCTCTCAATCCTATTCTTTTGCTTTTGGAAGGCTTTTTTTTTAATTCGTTCATGGGATGTGGGCATTACTGACTAGACCAGCATTTATTGTCCATCCCTACTTGCCCAGACGGCAGTCAAGAGCCAAACACAATGTTGTGGCCCTGCAGTCACATGTAGGTCAGATCTGGTAAGGATGGCAGATTTCCTTTTACCAGATGGGATTCTCCAATAAATCAACAGTGTTCTCATGGTCATCATTAGACTCTAAGTTCCAGATTCGTTATTGAATTCAACTTCCGCCATCTGCAAGGGCAGTTTCGAACCTATGTCCCCAGGAGTTTAAAAACCAAAAGAACTATGGATGCAGTAAATCAGCAACAAAAACTGAAGTTGCTGGAAAATCTCAGAAGGCCTGGCAGCATCTGTGAAGAAAATGTCAGAGTTAACATTTCAGGTCCGGTGACCCTTCAGTTCTGAGGAAGGGTCACCAGACCCAAAATGGTAACTGATTTTTTTCTTCATGTGCTGCCAGACCTGCTGAGCTTTTCCAGCAACTTCAGTTTTTGCCCCAGAACATTAGCGGGGTCTCTCAATTAACAGTCCAGTGGTAATACCACGAGGTAATCACCTGCTTTTCTAGACCCATCTTGTGTTTCTTTTGTTGTCCTTTCCATCATATCATATGAAACATTTTGTCATTCCATCTTTCCTATACTTTCCACCTTATCAGAGATCCTTCATTTTGTTCTTACCTTACCTCTCCGCCTCTTCTTCCACATGCCCCAGCCCCCGCCCGCCGGCCCAGTGTTCCATTTGCTCATAAGCTGATATGTTTCTAACTTCTCCCAGTTCTGAAAAAGAAAGTCAACCAAACATTGACTGAGACAGAGGCAGGTTTGGAAGTAGGTGATCCAGTGAAGTGTGGCCATTGGGTGGCCTGGAAATTTTCCACTGGTTTCCAACTGTGGCCCATCATCAGGGGTGCAGCTCGTGAGGGGGATGATCATGAATCCCCACCCACCAATCGTGGGTAGTCATTTGGACCAATTAGGGTGCCAGTGGACAGCATTCTTTACAGACCGTCTGGATGCCATGGAACATGGGGTGGCACATTGACCAAAAACTCAACTGGACTCACCACATAAACACAGAGGCAGTAAGAGCAGGTCAGAGGATAGGAATACTGTGGTGAGTAACTTATCTCCTGACTCCTCAAAGCCTTTCCACCAGCTACAAGGCACAAGCCAGGAGTGTGTTGGAATATTTCCCATTTGCCTGGATGGGTGCAGCCCCAACAACACTCGAAGCTTGACACCATCCAAGACAAAGCAGCCCACTTGATTAACCCTACATCCACAAGCATGCAGTCCCCCCACTGCAGCTGTGTGTACTATCTACAACTTGCACTGCAGAAATTCACCAAAGGTCCTCAGACAACAACTTCCAAACCCACAACCACTTCCATCTAGAAGGACAAGGGCAGCAGATATAGGGGAATGCCATCTCCTCAAGAGATAACGGGGTGTAGAGCTGGATGAACACAGCAGGCCAAGCAGTGTCGGAGGAGCAGGAAAGTTGACTTTTCCAGCCTAGACTCTTCTTCAGAAATCCCTACAGGGGATTGAATCACCTTCAAGTTCCCCTCCAAGCCACTCACCATCCTGACCTGAAAATCTGTCATTGTTCCTTCACCGCGTCCGGGTCAAAATCCTGGAATTCCCTCCCTAAATGGCATTGTGGGTCAACCCACAGCAGGAAAAATGCAGCGGTTCAAGAAGGCAGCTCACCACCTTCTCAAGGACAACTAGGGATGGCCAGTAAACTCTGGCCAGCAAGCGAAGCCCACATCCCATAAAGAAAGATGAAAAAAAGTCCCACAAAGTGATGTGGTATGAATCTGCTCAGTTCCCAAGGCCATAGCATTGCAGATTGTAAGGAGGATCTGCCCCTCTGCGATAGTTGCCTGGCTGTGGTTGCCACAGTCTATGTAATAATACCTTGTACAAGTCTTCAGAGAGCACTTCCATCTTGAGATGCCCTCCTCATGGTTGTCCACCGTGTACAGCATCAGCTGTCACTCCAGGTGTGAGTGCTAACTACCCAGGGCCTTGGCCATTTTCACTGGCCCTCTCATTGAAAGAAGCCTTTCAGTTTCCTGATTTAGCCAAGTCTCCCTGAGGTAACTGGCCACTTTCTTGAAATCCTCACCCATTTATCGATGAGAATTCAGCCTAGGATTGAGATCAGAACACCGGATCTAATGTTAAGCCATTAACTCTGTTTTGTCTCCATGGATGTTGTCAAACCTGCTGAGATTCTCCAGCACCTTCAGTTTTTAATGATTTTACATTCTTGCCAAAATGAAGCAGTCAGCATGTTTAATGTAATGGAGTTTATAATCAGTGTTTATTTTATTTCTCCTTGAAGCATGGTAAAAATGGAATCTTCTGCATTGCTTGGAGCCATAAGGATTCCAAAAGGATAGCGACATGTGGTGGTGACGGATTTTGGTGAGTTGCTTTTGCATCATTTTTCTCACCCTTCAGCATTGCTGCGAGTAACCAAGAATATTAGGAGGCATGCATATTTTCCAGATGTTTGCATGCTTTGCATTGACTGGAGCAATCCATTTTCCATCTTCCCATAGTCAGCAAATCTCCTGCTTTCTCAATCTCTCCATCACTGCTCCCTTGCTTTCGGACTTCGCTGGTTTTTGGCATTTTACCTCCTGTCTACTTTGCTGTTATCAGATTTTTGAACTGACCTCTCAAATGTTAATGTTGCCATCTCTCTGTGAACCTTCTCTGTGGCTGTAACACCAGAGTCTGCACTCGGTCACCCAGATTCACTTTGTCTGGCACGATCTGCCTGTATCACACGCAAAACAATGCTTTTCGCTGTATTTTGGAACATGTGACAGCAGTAAATCAATGAATTAATCAATCCTTTTCTTCTGGTCGCCTCCAATCAAAGAGAGTGCAGGAATGCTTTTTGGAGACATGCACGAATGACACCAAAGGCATAAAGGACTTCCAGTAGACAATGCTAGGGCAGAGGGGTTATGTCTGACAGTAAAGACCAAACAGACATTTTTCTCTTGGAAAGGGAAGGTTGAGGTCTGACTAAATGAAACGATAAAAGATTTGTCTGGGGGGCAATCGAGAATGAGAGAGCATAGTTTTAGGATATGGGGTGACAGATTTAAAACAGTGACAAGGAGGAATTACTATTCTGAACCTGTGAAATTGACTACCCCAGAGTGTGGTTCATACCAGGACACTGAATAAATGTAACAAGGAGATAGATGTTTTGAATTAGTAACGCGTTAACAGGTTATGAGGAGTTGGAAGCCAAGATGTGATCTGTCATAATGGTAAGGAATGGTGGAGAAAGCTTGAAAGGCTGAATTGCTACTTCTGACCCTCATTCTTATGAAAAGGATCTCCGATAGCAGGAGTTCACTCTCTTGTTTTTCGTAGATTTGTGCGATGTGGATGTTGCTGGCTAGGCCAGTATTTATTGCCCAAACCATATTGCAAGCAATGGTTTGTCATAAGACCATAAGAGGAGCAGAATCAGGCCATTTAGCCCATCTAGTCTGCTCCGCCATGCAACAAGGTCATGACCTTGGATAGCCATAGTCTCAATTTGAGCTGCAGTCCTTGTACCATGAGGGCAGCGCATTGTCCAAAGGTCATTCCCAAGTGGTTGAAGGTTGTGCAGATCCTCTGTGGAAGGCTGAAACCTCAGAGTTGCTGCTCGATTGCAGTTGGTGCAGTTTGCAGTGAACTAGGAGAAGTGCCATTGAGAGGTAGAGCTGTTACCTGTTTGTAGTGTTTGGAGTGTAGTCCAGTAGGAACCACAGGGTTTTTGATGCATGTCTGCATTGATCCTGAGGCCCTGTGCTGAGCAGAATGGCTCATTAGATGCCCACCAGTCATGTTCTTTGAGGAGGATGTCTACCCTGTAGACATCAGGAGGTTAAAAGGGTGCTACTTGGGATGTGTTAATCTGGATAATCCAGAAATGATCCTCATTATATTCCTGAGATGGATACCTGTTTTTGTGTGATAGCTCCTGAGCCAGGTTGAATAGCAGTATTCTACTGCTAGGTGGACCACCATAAGTGGAGCAGAGCCAAGTGTGTCACCCCAGATGGTACCCACTGGTTTGCATCCAGAATTCAGTCTTATCTTGAGCTTGGCTGCAGTATTCTGGCGCTATCAGCAATTCAGCAATATACGAGCGCCATGTCAAGATATTTTAGTATTGCATTGTGGGTAAGTGGCCAGGCCTCAGAGCTGTTCGGGTGGAGAGCTGAAACAACAATCTAGAAAATGGAGGTTTGAACCAAATACCGCATTTAAAGTCAAGGACAGTAAAGTAGATGTAGAGCAGATATTTCCTTTTAGGGGAGTTTGAAATGAGAACATAAGACAGTCACTAACAAACAAAATTAGAAATTCAAGGAAAACGTTTTTACCAAGACGGTGATTAGAATGTGCGACGTGCTTACATAGATGATTTGGAGTTGGGGATTAAGTGTGGTATGTCAAAATTTGCAGATGATGCTAAGGTGAGTGGTAGAGCAAAGTGTGCAGAAGACACTGAAAGTCTGCAGTGGGATGTAGATAGTCCAAGTGAGTGGGCAAAGGTCTGGCAGATGGAGTACAAGGTTGATAAGTGTGAGGTCATCCATTTTGGTAGGAATAACAGCAAAATGGAATGTTTTAAATAGTAAAAACTTGCAGCATGCTGCAGTGCAGAGGGACTTGGGTGTCCTTGTGCATGAATCACTAAAAGTAGGATTGCGGGTGCAGCAGGTAATTGAAAAGGAAAATGGAGCTTTGCCTGCTGTTGCTCGAGGGATGGAGTTTAAAAACAGGGAAACCATGCTGCAGCTGTACAGGGTCCTGGTGAGGCCACAGCTGGAGTACTGTGTGCAGTTTTGGTCTCCTTACTTGAGAAGAAATATACTAGCACTGGAGGGGGTGCAGAGGAGATTCACTCGGTTGATTCCAGAGTTGAGAGGGTTGGATTATGAGGAGAGACTGAGTAGGCTGGGATTATACTCATTGGAATTCAGAAGAATGAGGGGAGATCTTATAGAAACATATAAGATTATGAAGGGAATAGATAAGGTGGAGGCAGGAAGGTTGTCTCCGCTAGCAGGTGAAACTAGGACTAGAGGGCATTGCCTCAGAATAAAGGGAAGCAGATGTAGGACTGAGGTCAGGAGGAACTTCTTCACCCAAAGGGTTGTGAATCTGTGGAATTCCCTGCCCAGTGAAGCATTTGAAGCTACCTCACTGAATGTTTTTAAGGCAACGCTAGATGAATTTTAGAACAGTAAAGGAATTAAGGGTTATGGGGATGGGCGGGTAAGTGGAGCTGAGTCTCAAAAAGATCAGCCATGATCTTAAGTAGCGGGGCAGGCTCGAGGGGCCAGATGGCCAACTCCGGCTCCTAATTCTTATGTTCTTGTGTTTATGTTCTTATGCTACTCTAACTTTTATTTGGGGCATTTAGTTTAGATGCCTTTAAAGGGAGTCTCGGTAACTGCATAGGGAGAGAAGAAAGTAATTGAATGTAATAATGATAGTGTGAGAGAAGTGGGAGGAGACAGCAAAGAAATCAGCTTGGATCAATTTAATTGAATGGCGTGCTTCTCTATTGTACTCCCTACGTAACAGGCTATGCTTTCTGACATTGGGGATATTGGAATAGCCCAACTTCACAATGATGTTTTTCTTTGGAGGAGAATGAGAGAATTAGTAGTCCTGCCATTTGTGTTTTCTGTACGTTAGCCCAAGTAGCACATACCATAAAGAGTAAGTTTCCTGTGACGTATTTATTTACAATGCTAGCTATTTGCTTGGTTATGATATCATAGACTGACACATGTCGGTTGCATTCTGTGTTTGCTGACATTACTGTGCATTACATATACATATACATAACTGATTGCGAGTACAACACTGACTCCATTGCATAGATAGAATGACTAAGGTGAGACAGAAACCTTTGTACCAGAATATTGCATGGCGTGGTATAATCTAACTGCCTTATAGATGCAGACCTGTCCATTCTGGAATATATACCATAATACAGCAGCATTGTTCTTGGTCGACTGCAGTAGGAGCAGGGTTTCTGGTCAAAGACTGGTCAACTATCTGATGTCAAAATAAATTTTGCATCCTGACCTTACACTTTAGATGCCTTAGTAGTGAAACATAAAGATGCTAATTGGTTTGAGTATCCCCGAGTTGCCACTTGGTGGTAAACCTCAGACAGCAGACATGTTGGGGCGTGCTGCTGCTTTGCCAATTCAGGGCAATTTCTTTTTAATTTGTTCAGGAGATGCAGGCGTTGCCGGCTCAGCCAGAGTTTATTGCCCATCCCTAATTGCTCAGAGGGCAATTGAGACTCAACCACATTGGGCGTGGGGACATATGTAAAGAAAGCTTCGCTAAAACTATTCACCCTCAAAGCCTGCTCATTGTTGACTGTGCAGCTGTACTTCTCTCTCTTTGGGCTCTATCTCAAACTATCATTTACTCCTTAATCCTTCCACCACCCTATCTTCTGCACAAAAACCAACATTTTCCTACCTGCCATCATGGATGATAGTAAAGTAGTAAACTGCAGGGTATGCAGGGTAAATGATAATGGGAACTGCAGATGCTGGAGAATCTGAGATAACAAAGTGTGGAGCTGGATGAACACAGCAGGCCAAGCAGCATCTCAGGAGCACAAAAGCTGACGTTTCGGGCCTAGACCCTTCATCAGAGGTATGCAGGGTAGTTTGATCTTAAAGTTAATAGGTTGGCCCAAAATCGTCGGTTGAAGGGCCTGTACTGTTCTATGTTCAGTTCCGAGGAAAGGTCACTGGCCCTGAAACACGAACTCTGATTTCTCTCCGCAGCTGCTGCCAGACCTGCTGAGCTTTTCCAGCAATTTCTGTTTTTGCTACTGAGTTCTAGCATCGACAGTACTTTCGGTTTTTTAACTTACTGTTTGTTTGCAGTATTATCCGAACAATCGATGGAAAACTCCTGCACAAGTACAAGCATCCGGCTGCTGTCTTTGGCTGCGATTGGAGCCAGAACAATAAGTGAGTCAGCTCATTCTCTGACCCGTTTGGAATTGCACCTGTAGAATCTGAGGCAACATATTTGTTGTGCTTCTCTCTTGTTCAACTGGGTCAAAGTTGGTCCATCACAAACAAAAGCTGAAGTTCCTTTTCAGGTCTTGCTTTCCTTCAGTGGAGAATGAGAGAATTAGAGTAAAGTCACTCATGGTTCACTATATGTAGCCCATGGAACATGAAACATAAAGAGTCAGGTTCCAATGAGAGAGCAAGAACCCCTCACACCTCTAATATCTACATCACAATATTGATCACGAAGGTGTAGATGTTGAAACAACCTCATATATTTTCTCTGAATGCAGTTCTTTGATTATTCCACTGTCAGATTTTTGGGCATTGGAGTCAAAAGGAGGGAGAAAGCAAGAGAAAAGGACTTAAGTTAATACAGTTGACTATCGCCATTTATGGGACTCATGTTCAAAATGAGTCCAGCCAGAGGACATTCCCTCTGCTACTCGTGAGACATAGTTCTTCAAGAAGCAACCACAATGCACTTGCTAGTTGACATAGGTTCAGTCACAGCACTAACACTGATCGTCACAAAACAGGACTCTCACCTATTGACCCTATCCCATCAGTGTTGGCCAGAAAATAAAAACCAGGGTGAACCTGACCAAGTGGTTCATTGGAATATCACTGGGTGTGTACAGATAGGATACCTGGTATCACAGGGCTAGCTGTAGTCTACTGTGCCTTTCTCTGCCACACCATCATGCCCTGTCAATCATGAACAACATTGCCCTTTCCATTCTTGAAGACTTGAGGAGGCTGCCCTGAAAGTATTTCCAAATGCACCAGCATTTCAAAAAACCAGCAGCTTCACAGAGCTAGTGGTAACCTATTGTCCACATAGATAAGTAATTGGATTGTGAAATCATGCAGCATAAAAATCAATGTCTCCTCACTGAACCAACACCAGAGGACTTTGTCCATGAGGACAATGTGTCCACCTACTCCATAATTTGGAGGTGCTAGTGTTGGACTGGGATGGACAAGGCGGATTTCGGGATACACAACAGCGCAGAGTCGCTGAGAAGAGACTGATAGCCAAGTTCCGTACCCATGAGAATGGTCTTAAATAGGATCTTGGGTTCGTGTCACACTACAGGTGACTCCACCCAGAATGCACCCTCACACATGCTCACACACACACACACACACACACACACACGCATAGTCTGTCTCTTGCTCCCACACACACTCACACACACGTGAATCTATGGGGTGAATTTGTATTTGCAGATACATTCTATTTTGTTCAAAAAGCACACAGTTTATAGATAGTTAGTCAATGTGCCATTTTATAAATTCCTACTTTAGAAACAAAACCGGTCTGATTCCAAACCAAAACACAAACAGGTTCTAAACAAGGCCTCACACCTAACATTCATTATCTGACCTAAAATGTCACCTCTTCTGTACACTGATAAAACCTTCAGTTTTCTCAGGACAGTGACTTGAAAGGAATTTGGGAATTTACATATACATATTAATCAATTAAAACCTAATTGATTGAAGATTTAACAGCATCTCGGGTTTGTATCATATATCCTCATCAGTGGTGTGACTCTTTGATCTTTTACTTATAATGTCTGCCTCTCTCACTAACACCTGAAGAAGGAGTGATGCTCCAAAAGCTTGTGTTTTCACATAAACCTGTTGGTCCACAACCTGTGGCGTTGTGTGATTTCTGACCTGCTCCATAATTGGAAGAATTCTTCCAAAGTGCAGTTGAGACCATGAATCACAGGCCATGGACCTTGTTACATCAACCTGCCCATTCAGATCTGCTATAGGAAGCACACTGATCCTCCACAAAGTACCTCATTGAATGGATGGACAATTCAGCCATCCCATTGTAAACTTTTCCTCAACACCGTAGCCATAGTACTAAGCTGATAGTGTCTCTTAGCGGTTCAAGAACTCAAGAGCCTTAGATTTGAGGTAATGCACATTTTTTCAGGCAAAATTGAAGGAAATCTCTTCAGTACTTTACCTGAACTGAGGGTCTTCATTATATCCCTGGATATCACCTGTGTAAAGTCTTCCACTCTCACACTGTACCTTCTGCTACTATGAAGAGAACACATCAAACAAATCTCAATAAGATAATTTTTAAAAATGTTTCTTCATGTCTGTTGCATATGAATTTAGTTAAATGTCCTCTTTGCTTTGCAGGGATATGATTGCTACTGGCTGTGAGGATAAGAGTGTTCGAGTTTACTATTTAGCAACCAGCTCTGACCAGCCCCTCAAAGTTTTCACTGGGCACACTGCCAAAGTGTTCCACGTTAGATGGTCTCCCCTGAGAGAAGGCATCCTTTGTAGTGGTTCTGATGACAGGTACTGTTTCTTCAGCACAATGAAATAATTGGTGACAAAAGGTTTTCTTCCACTGAGTCAATGCACAAAACTACTTTGAAAGGTCATTACAGAAGATTAAATAAAACTGCCTCTCCACTTGCAATCATCGTGTATTTAAGTGGTGCTATTAGTCATCCAAGATTAGAATCTCAACCTTACTAATGTGGCGAATGTTTACAATACATTCTTATCCTGTACAGAACATTTGGTAAGGCCGCTTTTGGAAAATTGCATTCAATTTTCATCTCCCTGCTGTAGGAAAGCTGTTGTGAAACTTGAAAGGGTTCAGAAAAGATCTATAAGCATGTTGCAAGGGTTGGAGGCTTTGAACCATAGGGAGAGGCTGGATAAGCTGGGGCTATTTTCCCTGGAGCATCAGAGGCAGGGTGGTGACCTTATAGAGATTTATAAAATCATAAGGGACATTGATAGGGTGAACAGCCAAGGCCTTTTCCCCAGGGTGGGGAAGTCAAAAACTAGAGGTCATAAGTTTAAGGTGACAGGGGAAAGATTTAAAAGGGACCTAGGGGACAACATTTTCACTCGGGGGTGGTGCATGTATGCAATGAGCTGCCAGAGGAAGTAGTGAAGTCTGGTACAATTACAATATTTCAAAGGCATCTGGATGGGTACATTAATAGGAAGGGTTTAGAGGATCATGGGCCAAACATTGGCAAATGGGACCAGATTTATTTAGAGTATCTGGTCGGCATGGACACGTTGGACCGAAGGGTCTATTTCCATGCTGTACACCTCTATAACTATGACTTTATTATTATTTAGGAACTTAGGTGTTAAAATAGAGGTGTGCAGATTTTTGGTTTCAGTGCTGTATTCTACATAGCTATGGAGAAGGAGAGGATTAGGCAAAATGGGAGGACATTTAATTGGGGAAGAGGAAACTATGACGCGATTAGACATGAGTTAGGAAGCATGGACTGGGAGCAATTGTTCCATGGTAAGGGAACTATACACATGTGGAGACTGTTTAAGGAACAGTTGTTGTGAGTGATGAGTAAATATGTCCCTCTGAGACAGGCAAGAAGCGGTAAGATAAAGGAACCTTGGATGACGAGAGCGGTGGAGCTTCTTGTGAAAAGGAAGAAGGTAGCTTACATAAGGTGGAGGAAGCTAGGGTCAAGTTCAGCTAGAGAGGATTACATGCAGGCAAGGAAGGAGCTCAAAAATGATCTGAGGAGAGCCAAGAGGGGGCACGAGAAAGGCTTGGCAGAAGGAATCAGGGAAAACACAAAGGCATTTTACACTTACGTGAGGAATAAGAGAATGGTCAAAGAAAGAATAGGGCCGATCAGGGATAGCATAGGGAACTTGTGTGTGGAGTCTGAGGAGGTAGGGGAAGCCCTAAATGAGTTTTTTGCTTCTGTCTTTACGAAAGAAACGAACTTTGTAGTGAATGAAACCTTTGAAGAGCAGGTGTGCATGCTGGAATGGATAGGGATAGAGGAAGCTGATGTGCTGAAAATTTTGTCAAACATTAAGATTGACAAGTCGCCAGGCCCGGACCAGATTTGTCCTCAGCTGCTTTGGGAAGCGAGAAATGAAATTGCTTCGCCACTTGCAAAGATCTTTGCATCCTCGCTCTCCACTGGAGTCGTACCTGAGGACTGGAGAGAGGCAAATGTAATTCCTCTCTTCAAGAAAGGAAATAGGGAAATCCCCGGCAATTATAGACCAGTAAGTCTCACGTCTGTCGTCTGCAAGGTGTTAGAAAGGATTCTGAGGGATAAGATTTATGACCATCTGGAAGAGCATGGCTAGATCAAATACAGTCAACACGGCTTTGTGAGGGGTAGGTCATGCCTCACAAACCTTATCGAGTCTTTTGAGGATGTGACTAGAAACGTTGATGAGGGTCGAGCTGTGGATGTGGTGTATATGGACTTCAGCAAGGCATTTGATAAGGTTCCCCATGGTAGGCTCATTCAGAAGGTCAGGAGGAATGGGATACAGGGGAACTTAGCTGCTTGGATACAGAATTGGCTGGCCAACAGAAGACAGCGAGTGGTAGTAGAAGGAAAATATTCTGCCTGGAAGTCAGTGGTGAGTGGGGTTCCACAGGGCTCTGTCCTTGGGCCTCTACTGTTTGTAATTTTTATTAATGACTTGGATGAGGGGATTGAAGGATGGGTCAGCAAGTTTGCAGACGACACAAAGGTCGGAGATGTCGTTGACAGTATAGAGGGCTGTTGTAGGCTGCAGCGGGACATTGACAGGATGCAGAGATGGGCTGAGAGGTGGCAGATGGAGTTCAACCTGGATAAATGCGAGGTGATGCATTTTGGAAGGTCGAATTTGAAACCTGAGTACAGGATTAAGGATAGGATTCTTGGCAGTGTGGAGGAACAGAGGGATCTTGGTGTGCAGATACATTGATCCCTTAAAATGGCCACCCAAGTGGACAGGGTTGTTAAGAAAGCATATAGTGTTTTGGCTTTCATTAACAGGGGGATTGAGTTTAAGAGTCGTGAGAACTTGTTGCAGCTCTATAAAACTTTGGTTAGACCGCACTTGGAATACTGCGTCCAGTTCTGGTCGCCGTATTATAGGAAAGATGTGGATGCTTTGGAGAGGGTTCAGAGGAGGTTTACCAGGATGCTGCCTGGACTGGAGGGCTTATCTTATGAAGAGAGGTTGACTGAGCTCGGTCTCTTTTCATTGGAGAAAAGGAGGAGGAGAGGGGACCTAATTGAGGTATACAAGATAATGAGAGGCATAGATAGAGTTGATAGCCAGAGACTATTTCCCAGGGCTGAAATGGCTAGCACGAGGGGTCATAGTTTTAAGCTGGTTGGTGGAAAGTATAGAGGGGATGTCAGAGGCGGGTTCTTCACACAGAGAGTTGTGAGAGCATGGAATGCGTTGCCAGCAGCAATTGTGGAAGCAAGGTCATTGGGGTCATTTAAGAGACTGCTGGACATGCATATGGTCACAAATTTGAGGGTGCATACATGAGGATCAATGGTCGGCACAACATTGTGGGCTGAAGGGCCTGTTCTGTGCTGTACTGTTCTATGTTCTATGTTCTAAGGTCTGATGTGTGTTTTTAAAGAAAGGGTCAGAAGGTAATTTGGAATAATTGGCTAAAAACATGTTTCCAAAAATGTGCATGCAACTTAAGCTAAATGACTCAACATACATGTGTAAGATGCGAAAGGAGATTGACAAAGTAGATGTAGAAAGAATGTTTCCTCGTGGGGCAATCTAGAATGAGAAGTTGTAGTTTCATGATAAGGAATAGCATATTTAAAACAGGGATTAGAGGAAATTACTTCCCTCAAAGTGTCATGAATCTGTGGACTTCTTACACCTGAGTGCAGTAAATGCTGGGACATTGAGTAAGTTTGAAGAGGAGATTGACTAGGATAATAAAATGTGAGGCTGGATGAACACAGCAGGCCAAGCAGCATCTCAGGAGCACAAAAGCTGACGTTTCGGGCCTAGACCCTTCATCAGAGAGAGGAGATTGACTGACAGGTTTTTAATTAGTAACAGCTTGAAGGGTTTTGGCTCGTGGGCAGGAAAGTGGAGTTGAGGGGCTGAACTGCCTACTCCTCCTTCTAGCTCTTGCACTATGTTCTTATGTTGACAAGCTACTCAGTGAGGTCATTACTGCCAGTAGTTGGGCTGAGCTTTTATGACTTATGAAAGGGGAGGCCAGGAGTAGGTGGAGTTCAGCAGAAAAGCTCAATATCAGCAGATGTGCTGTTTAGCAACTTCAGAGCAGTCTAAATCTGGAGTTTATATTCAGTCTGAAGATTTCAGTCAGAAAAACTGTTGAGTTAGCTTGGACAGCTGTATGTCTCAGGGCAAGAAAGTAATTGAGAGAATCACTTCTGGTGAATGTGTAGAAAGTTGCCCTAACAAAGTTGTTGCAACCTCTTCAGTTTAAAGTTGAAACTGGAGTTGACTGGAAAGGATGTTGCTGAGAAAATTGGTTCAATCTTTCATATTGTCTTCTATATATACAGATATATGTCTTTCATTTTTTGCATTTCTTCTATAGCCTGAGGCTTTTCTGTCGAAAGTACATTGACAGAATTACACAGATATGTTCAGTGATTGACCAACAAGGTAACCATACTGCATAAGCCAGTCATCACTCCGGAATATGAGTTGTCCCATATAGCTATCAACGGGGACCACAGCACAAATTACAATTCCCGTCACTCGTAGCTAGCACACTAATGTCAACACAACATGCCATGCATGCAGGTGGACTGGAAAATCAAACATAACCAACATATTTTGTTAAACGGAGCAAAAATACAATAATCACGGACAGTTGTGCCACATTGTAGCAAAGCCTCAGAAACAAACTGAGCACCAGTGTTTTTTTTATCAGAGGGATGGAATTGAACTACAGGTCAGTTAGGCTAACCAGTATCATAAAAAGGGTATAGAGGTGTTGAAGATGGTGCAGAGAAGGTGGTTTTATTTTGATTCATTTAGGGGATGTGAGTTTTGTCAGGTAGGCCAGCATTTATTGCCCATCCCTAGTCGTCCTTGAAAAGGTAGTGGCAAGCTGCATTCTTGAACCGTTGCATGTGCTAGGGGTGTAGGGAATCCCAGGATTTTGACGCAGCAACAGTGAAGGAAAGGCGATATATTTCCAAATTTGGATTTTAAGAGGCGTGGAGGGGAATTTGCAAGTGATGGTGTTCTCCTTAATCCCGGCAAGTGGAAAATAATCCATCACACGCTTTGAAGATGATTGACAGGCTTTGGGGAGTCAGGGGATGAGTTACTCACTGAAGTATCCCTAGCCTCTGCCCTTCTCTTGCAGCCATTGTTTTTATATGGCAAGTCCAGCTCTGTTTCTGGTCACCGGTAACCCCTCGGATGTTGAAAGTTGGGGACTCAGTGAAAGTAGTGCCACTGAATGTCAATGGCCGATGGTTAGATTTTCTCTTGTTGGAGATATATCTGTCTAGTGCAAATGTATTTTATGACAACTTTGAATTTCTGACATCAGAAATCGTTCGCCGCTTTCTGTAATCTCTCTGCAGTACTGTGAGGATATGGGATTACACACAGGACGCCTGTATCAATATTCTAAGTGGACACAAAGCGCCAGTACGAGGTTTACTGTGGAACACAGAAGTCCCCTACCTCTTGATATCGGGCAGTTGGGATTACACTATTCGTGTCTGGGACACTAGGGATGGAACCTGCCTGGACACAGTGTATGACCATGGTGCTGATGTCTATGGTAATGGTACACCTTACTATTAATTGATAAGAACACTCTAAAGGAATATAACTTGCAACAAATAATGAGATTGGAAAACTGTGGTTGGGGTGGGGGTGTTATTAATCATGTTGACACACCTGCTGCAGTCTATTGCTATCTTGATCCAGACCCAGTTGGTAAATGTCGAAAGTGGACACAGGTACTTTTGTAAATAGAGAGAATGGGAACTGCAGATGCTGGAGAATCCAAGATAACAAAGTGTGGAGCTGGATGAACACAGCAGGCCAAGCAGCATCTTAGGAGCACAAAAGCTGACGTTTCGGGCCTAGACCTTTCAACAGAGAGGGGAATGGGGAGAGGGTTCTGGAATAAATAGGGAGAGAGGGGGAGGTGGACCGAAGATGGAGAGAAAAGAAGATAGGTGGAGAGGAGAGTATAGGTGAGGAGGTAGGGAGGGGATAGATCAGTCCAGGGAAGACAGACAGGTCAAGGAGGTGGGATGAGGTTAGTAGGTAGGAAATGGAGGTGCGGCTTGAGGTGGGAGGAAGGGATAGGTGAGAGGAAGAACAGGTTAGGGAGGCGGTGACCAGCTGGGCT
The DNA here is from genome assembly GCF_030684315.1 of Stegostoma tigrinum. Taxonomy (NCBI): domain Eukaryota; kingdom Metazoa; phylum Chordata; class Chondrichthyes; order Orectolobiformes; family Stegostomatidae; genus Stegostoma; species Stegostoma tigrinum. The sequence continues at coordinate 121,421,867 of NC_081356.1, read as the reverse complement.
GGTTTTGGGATGCAGTGGGGGGGGGAGACGAGCTGGGCTGGTTTTGGGATACAGTGGCGGGAGGGGAGATTTTGTAAATAGTTTTCTTTCAAAGTTGAATGCTTTCCACTGACCAACACATTGTAAATTTTTAAAGAGAAGTAGTTATTCATGTTTTAAATATTTACCTTAGATAATAATCATTGTCAGTGGCTGCAATGTTAAAAAAAGTGTTAAATACTCAAAGCTTATGAATAATGTTGAGAGCCTAGCATTGAGAGAAAAGATATAGTTGTTTTAAAACTAGATGTATATTGACCAATTAACCAAGTAAAACTAAGTTAATAAGTGATTGTTCCTGAATGGGGCACTGTAGCTAATTTCAAAATATCAAAGAAAACTTATAATTTAAGTCTAATTGTTAAGTAATCACCCTCTCAATTAAAGTGGTTGCGTCAGGAAACTGACGGGTGCAGACAAAAATCACCAAACAAAATCTTCAATTGGTCCTAGATTATTGTGGTATCAAACTGAATGAAGGACAGGGGAGGGGTGGAATTTTATTGTGAAAGGATGAAAACTTTATGATTCAAGACAATTTTTTTTCTCTGCTTCAGAATATCACTAAAAACTTTACATGACTTCAAGTTCGGTCACATAGCAATTACCTGGCATTTTTGCTATTACTAAATATTCCTATGTGTTTTATAAAAGTCATATTTATTTCACTTTCTGAACATTTGGTAAATAGAAAGCACAAAATCTTGCTCTCTGAAATCTATGACCTCTTGCAAAGTACTTTGAAACACCAACATTAAAATGATCCGTCTCTCTTAAAATTCCCATCCTATATTTTGAATTCAACTTATTCTTGTTCCCCCATGAAAGACATTTTAAATTCATTGCCACAGTTTGTTTCCTGAAGATGTTGCTCATGGGATCAGTTTAAAGAGCTGATTATTTATTTATTTGCTGAATTCATTCAATTAATCTAAAATTGACAGGATTCAATTGAGACCTTTACCCAATGAAATAATCTAGGAGTACATTTATTTAGTGAAAAGCAAGTGACATATGCACTTTAATTGTCAGATTCAAGTAAATTATTAATAATATGCATATACGCACAGAGCAAACATATTCTGGAGCACTGTTTGCTGACTGCTTCCCTTAAATGGTTGAAGTGATAAGTGTTGTTCGTTACCATGTTCTCATAGCTTTAATGATACTAACTATTAGTTCCACCAAGATAATGTAAAACTCTTAATAAGTGCTGACAGTGTCAATTTGGAAACAGCTGTTAAAAGTCCTATGAATGTTTCATTCAAAAGAGATTAGAGCTGTAACAGCAAAGTGTCAAATGTTTAACAAAGGCTGGTCATCAATCAGTCAACATCCGAAAGTAGTGTCACAATTTGTTGTCAGCTTTCCCCTCTTTGCCATGTATTACCCGATACGAGGGCAAAGCAAGATCAGACAAATGGAGAAAGTGAGCCTATGAATCACTTAAACTGCACCTGGATAAATATTGTATCTCATACAATCCCTTTGGATTATTTTTCATCAAACGTCCTCTATCTGTCATGCTCCCAAGACTGTTTTTTAAATGAAGGCTTTTACCTCAGTTTCTATTGGCCATCTTTGGATTTATTTTCTCCAGTTTATCTCATTTGAAGATCCTCTTTGGAGTATCTTGAGCATTCCCGATTTTCGCCAGTGGTGGCTTTTCCTTCAGTTGTCTAAGTCCTAAACTCTGGAATTTTCACTCTCTGTCTCTCTGCTTCTATGCCTGCCTTTCCTCCTTTAAGACATGTTTCAAAGCTTTTGGTCATCTATCCTAACACTGTGATATACAAATATATAAATTAGGTTAGGAGTCTTAAGTACAGCACATTCACAAGCTCCCTTTTATCCTTGTTGCTCATCACTTCCCCAGAAACCTCTAATAAGTAAGCCAAACACAAATTTCTGATCACAAACTCATGTTGACTGTCCCTGACTACGTTTAGACTTTCTAATTATCCCACTATATCTTAACAAAAGATTCCAGCAATTTTGCCAATGATAGATGTTAAGTGGCCTGAAATATCGCTGTTTGTCTCTTTCTTGAAGAGAAAAGTCAAATTTGGTATTGTCCAAACTAGTAGAAACTTGCATTCAGGTTTCAAACTCAGATAAATCCTAAATCATAAGCCATTTCTCTTAAAACCTCGGATGAAATCCTTTGGGACCTGGGGGCTTGTCAACTTTCAATGCTAATAATTTTCCAAGTCCCTTCTCTGTTGTGACTGTAATAAGTTAACGGTTTCAAATGGCACTCTTTCTTTCACCAGTTGACTTACACATTTTTAGATGTAATTTATATTCTGTACAGTTGAAGATGGACAGGGAATATCTAAACATCCGTCAGCTCCTTATTTTCTGTTGTTAATTCTGGAGGCTCACTCTATAAAAGACCAAGACTCGCTTTTTCTGTTTTCCTTTTTAAGTATCATTACTGTTTTAACTTTATTTTGGATTTCTTTGAAAAAGGTCGTTCAACTCAGCGTACTTGATAGTAGGCTATGATTTTTTTTCTCGGTGTATAATGCTCGACCCTTGCCTTTTTGAATTTTACAGTAAATAACAGGAACTTAATTCCATCACCCCAGGTTTGACCTGTCATCCCAACAGGCCCTTCACCATGGCATCGTGTTCGAGAGACTCCACTGTGAGGCTCTGGTCATTAACACCTCTGATTTCTCCTCTCCAAATGAACATTCTGGCTGAGCAACAGTGGGAGGAAATAATTGGAAATACAGGTAGGTGAGTCACTTGATCACATCCTGATTCACCCCAGTGACCTTAGGGGTTTTAAATAAAAATTCAAGGGTGTCCTCCTTGAGCTGTTTTCATGAGAAACCAAGCTCTGGGTCTGTACTTGATGGAGTTTAAAGGATGAGGGGGTGTGGGGGGATATGATTGGAACTTACTGAATACCCAAAGGTCTGGATAGATTGAGGTAGATGTTTCTGCGAGTGGCCACCCCAGGGCACAGCCTCAGAGGGAGGCGATGACCCTTTAGAACTGAAATGAGGAAGACTTTCTTCAGCCAGAGAGTGGCAAGTCTGTGGATCTCGTTGCTGCAGAAGGCTGTGGAGGCCAGATCATTGAGAGTATTTAAGTCAGAGATAGAGAGATTCTTATTTAGGAAGGCGATCAAGTGTAGGAGAATGTGTTTCAGAAACCTGTCAGCCATGACTGAATGGCAGAATGGACTGAAAAGGTTTACAGAGGCCGGAAGGTTTGAGCTAGACAGGGAGGCTGGATAGACTGGAACTTTTTTCCCTGGAGTGTAGGAGGCTGAGGGGTGACCTTATAGAGGTTTATAGAACTGTGAGGCGAGTGGATTAGGTAAATTACCAAGCTGTTCTCCCCAGGGTAGGGTAGTCCAAAAACTAGAGGGCATAGGTTTAAGCTGAGAGGGTATATATTTAAAAGGGACCTAAGGGACAACTTTTTCGCGCAGCGGGTAGTGTGTGTTAACTACCAGAGGAAGTGGTAGAGGCAGGTACAATTGCAACATATAAAAAACAGTTGGACAAGTACATGGACAGGAAAGGCTTAGAGAGGTATGGGCCAAACGCAGGCAAATGGGACTAATTCAGTTTAGGAATTGGTTGGCATGGACTAGTTGGGCTGAAGGGCCTTTTCCATGCTGTATGACTCTGCAAATGCACTAATTCTGCTCCTGTATCTTGTGGTCTTATTGTCTAAATACATTCAGATCCATCAGCTGCTATATCTTGTTCAGACAACATAGAATCACACAGTACAACTTCCAAGTAGCACATTGGAACTTAGTAAAATCGAATAGGGATCCTGCTTGGAACTCTGGGATTCACTTGCTCAGTCCAGCTAAGGATTGCAATGAATGATTTTCATAACAGCATAAGACATAAGAGCTGGAGCAGGCCATTCAGCCTTTCGAGTCTGGTTTGTCTGAGGTCTCTACCACAGCCACACCTACCCACAGTATTCCACTTACCCCTTAGTTATTCTTCTAGAGAGGTCGATTGACCTCTGTTGTGAAAAAAAATACAGCTCCAGAGCAAACTAGTGTCCTTTGGGGTACAGAAATGTAAGGAATCCCAACCCTTCAATGTAATGAATTTCTCCTTATCCTAGTTCTAAATGGCCAGTGTCTTGTTCTGAGACTCTGACGCATGTTCTATCCCTAACCATTGGAAACCTAATCTCAGCCACTAGCACGTAAGAACCTTTTATGCTTCAATCTGTTTGAAAGATATTGGATCTATTGCCCCCAGATGGTCATCCTATTGCTGGGAGTGGAGGGTTTGAGTTATAAGGAGAGACTGGATAGGTTGGGACATTTTTCACTGGAGCATAGGAGGTTGAGTGGTGACTTTATAGAGGTTTACAAGAACATGAGAGGTATAGATAGGGTGAATGGTAGGTGTTTTTTCTCTAGAGTGGGGGAGATTTCAAGACACGGGGCATATTTTTAAATATAGAGAAGGAAGATTTATAAAAGGGCAACTGTTTTACACAGAGCAGTTGGTGTGTTGAATACACTTCTACGGGACGTGGTGGATGGGGGTATAGTTACAATGTTTAACAGGCATTTGGTTAAATACATGAATAAGAAACATTTCAAGGTAAATGGGCCAAGTGCAAATGGAGTGGGACTAGTTTAGTTTAGGATAATGGTTGGCATGGACTGGTTGGACTGAAGGGTCTGTTTCCATGCTGTATGACTCTCTGAGCTCTTCTGAAACATGCTAACAGTGGTTTTCCATGTTTATCCCCATCACCTGACCTCCATCCTTAAAGGATGCTCTTAAACTGTTGAACATAGAAGCACAGAATGTCAACCCCAGATCTCTGTAAGAAAACAAAAATGCTTCTATCACTGAAAGCCATAATGAGCACAAATTAATCAATTAATTAAGAAATAATCATGACAATAAATTTTAAGTGGAGATGCTGTCGGGGATGGCTCCTGAACATGTTCATGTGCCTGGAGCACTTTCCCAAGGGCAAGCTGCTTTACACCATGAGGCTGTGTATCAATTAGGGTAATACAGATGCCACTTCATGGCCATTTTGTGGCGATAGTGGTATTTTTGCATTTTTGAAGCAGCACCTCGCCTTGTAGGCCTTAGAAAGTAGGAGAAGAGGAGGAGTAGGTCATTCATCCTTGCAGGCCTCCATCTCAATGGAGATGGCACATCAATACCTCCACTAAATCTCCCCTACCTCTCCCAGAGCTGTGACGATCATCAACCCACACTTCCTTATGTGAAGAGGCCTGATCAGAAAGATGGCCTGACGAGAGCAGTGTGGAGAATGGGAATGCAATGGGAATGTATGAATGAGTCTGACTAGTGGGGCGTATCACAGAGGGAGACCTGGCCTCACCTTCACTATCACTTGTTCTTCAACCAGCTTTGAAAATCTGACCCTCCACATACATTAATGTCACTTTTGGACTGATAGCTAGCATATTGGTGCCTGTATGAGAATGGTGGCAAGCTAGGAGAAAATTTGCTGGGTTAATTCACACTGAAATTCCTTTACTGTGTTTCAGATCGTGCAATGTCCCCAGGTGCTCCCCCTTTGCTGTGTGGGAAAGTGTCCCGGGATATCAAGCAGGAGCTGGATAAGCTCACCAGTAATGTGCGGATTAAGAAGCTGAGATGGTTCTCAGAGTGTTTATCAGTAAGTCTTTCTGTTGTCACCATTTGATAACATGATGGCGCAGAATTAATGTCTAATTCAGCAGTTTGACCTGTTCTTTAATTCATTGAATCCTGAACACCTTGATTTCAAAATTCTGGTCCTTGATTTCAAATCATCTTGCCCCTCCATATTTTGTAAATCCAATATCCAAAATATTTGTACTCCTCCAATTCAAGTAACCTTCCTGCTTTTCTGCACATTCAGTGGACGTGTCTTCAGTTGCATGGTCCCTAACCTCAGGATTTCCCTCTATTCCTTGCTTTAGGTCCTTTTGACTGGCATGGTGCCTTTAAAACACGAGCTGATTTGTGATCGTAAAGGGGCTATATAAATCCAGGTTCTTGTTGTCCCAACTTACTGAGGACGATGCTAAGCTGTTACTTGTGAGTGATCAAATGCCAACTGCCCACACAACTCAATATATTTCTGACCAATGCCTGTCTCTCCAATGGATACAGCCATAGCGGGGTTTCACCTCACTATGCACTCTCCTCACAGAGAAATGGAGGAGAAACAAATGCACCAGGAAGCCCAGAAACAACTGCAACCTGCAGTGGCTACCAAACAGCCTTCAGACAAAGGGGTTGCAGTGGAGAGTTTGTGTCAGGACGTGGAGGAGGTACAGAAGGCCCAGGGTCTATTGTCCCCTCTGCTGTTTCCTGAGTACCATTACAAACTCTGGATGTCCTGGGACACTGTCACCGGGAACAGTGCCACCCGCTGGACTGAGGGTTTGTGACATGAAAGAGCAGATGGGCATCAACGTTCTCTGTGTGAGCTGTACAGCCCCCAAGCTTTCCGGGAGCTCTCTGTGCTCCGATGCTCACAGAAGCTGCTGCTGCAGCTCATCAAGGGCCGCGCAGCAGTGGGAAATATTCCAAGGAATGTGGGTGGCCATCCTATATCGGTGACAACTGCATTGAATTTCACCCAGCTGGCCGTTTTCAGGGATTCACTGGGGAGTTGTTACTGAGACAGTGTGTGCCAGCTCATGGTAAGCAAACAAAAGGCTGGAAAAAAAAAAGCAGCAAGCGAGGCAGCATCTGGAGGAAAGGAGAAGTCAACATTTTGGTTCGGTTCGGCTCTCCGTGACTCCCTTGTTCGCTCCACACTGCCCTCCAAACCCACCACACCCGGCACCTTCCCCTGCAACCGCAGGAAATGCTACACTTGCCCCCACACCTCCTCCCTCACCCCTATCGCAGGCCCCAAGATGACTTTCCACATTAAGCAGAGGTTCACCTGCACATCTGCCAATGTGGTATACTGCATCCACTGTACCCGGTGTGGCTTCCTCTACATTGGGGAAACTAAGCAGAGGCTTGGGGACCGCTTTGCAGAACACCTCCGCTCGGTTCGCAATAAACAACTGCACCTCCCAGTGGCAAACCATTTCCACTCCCCCTCCCATTCTTTAGATGACATGTCCATCATGGGCCTCCTGCACTGCCACAATGATGCCACCCGTAGGTTGCAGGAACAGCAACTCATATTCCGCTTTGGAACCCTGCAGCCCAATGGTATCAATGTGGACTTCACCAGCTTCAAAATCTCCCCTTCCCCCACCGCATCCCAAAACCAGCCCAGCTCGTCCCCTCCCCCCACTGCATCCCCAAACCAGTCCAACCTGTCTCTGCCTCCCTAACCTGTTCTTCCTCTCACCCATCCCTTCCTCCCACCCCAGGCCGCACCTCCATCTCCTACCTACTAACCTCATCCACCTCGTTGACCTGTCCGTCTTCCCTGGACTGACCTATCCCCTCCCTACCTCCCCACCTATACTCTCCTCTCCACCTACCTTCTTTTCTCTCCATCTTCGGTCCGCCTCCCCCTCTCTCCCTATTTATTCCAGAACCCTCACCCCATCCCCCTCTCTGATGAAGGGTCTAGGCCCGAAACATCAGCTTTTGTGCTCCTGAGATGCTGCTGGGCCTGCTGTGTTCATCCAGCCTCACATTTCATTATCAACATTTTGGTTATTATTTGGAGTAGAGGGAGCTGCAGATAAAAAGGGGTTAGGGGTAGGGGTAGTGGAAGGTGGTGATAGGTGGACACCAATAGTAGGTGCGATCTGGTCAGTCAATGGGAGGGATAAATCCGGTTGGAAGCTGGGATAGAAGGGAGGAAGCAGGGCTGGAATGGGAGCTGGGGATTGGGTGGGAAGATTATTGGAAATTAGAGTTCAGTTCACACTGTTTTGTCTTGTTTCTTTGTGCCATGATGCAGCCAGATAGTAGGTGTTGCCCACTTAACTGGTTTGCCCCCGGGGGCTATATATTGTACGTGTGTTACACTGAGAGCACCTTGTCTTAATGCTGGCTGTCATCATCAAAGCAGCCCGTATCCTTTCCATCAACGTACAAGCCCACTTGATCTTTGGGTACCATATTTTAAAAGTTTATTTTATTCATTCATGAGATGCAGGCGTCGCTGGCTGGCCAGAATTTCTTGCTCATCCCTAGGTGCCCTTGAGAAGGTGGTGGTGAGCTGCCTTTTTGAACCGCTACAGTCCTCCTGCTGTGTGTTGACTCATAATGCCCTTAGGGAGGGAATTCCCAGTCTTGATCCAGTGACAGGTAAAGAACAACAATATACTTCCAAGCCAGGATATTGAGTGGCTACGAGGAGAACTTGCAGTTGGTGGTGTTCCCATCTGCCTTCTGCCCTTGTCCTTTCAGACAGAAGTGGTTTGAAAGATGTAAGGGTAGTTGGTGAATGTCTGCAGTACATCTTGTAGAATTTACACACTGCTGCTACTGAGTCTAGGTGGTAGGGGGAGTGGATCTTCTTGGATGTGGTGCTAATCCAGCGGCTGCTTTGTCCTGGATGGTATCACGCTTCTTGAGTGCTGTTGGAGCTGCACCCATGCAGGAAAGTGAAGAGCATTTCATCACACTCTTGACTTATGCATTGTAGATGGTGGACAGGCTTTGGGAGAGTCAGGAGGTGAGTTACTCACTGCGGTATTCCTAGCCCCTGACCTGCTGTTGTAGCCATTGTGTTTATGCGGTGAGCCCAGTTGAATTTCTGAGCAATAGACAATAGACAATAGGTGCTGGAGTAGACCATTCGGCCCTTCGAGCCAGCACCACCATTCATTATGATCATGGCTGATCATCCACAATCAGTATCTTGTTCCTGCCTTATCCCCGTAACCCTTGATTCCACTACCTTTAAGAGCAATAATAATTCCCAGATGTTGATGGTGGTGGGTTCAATGATGGTAACACCATTCAATGTCAATGGGCAGTGGTTAAATTGTTTCTCATTAGAGGTGGTCATTGCCTGAAATTTGTGCGCCACTCATCAGCCCAAGCCTGGAAATTGTCCGGATCTTGTCGCATTTGAACATGCACCGCTTCAGTACCTGAGCTCTGGAGTTCTTGGGAGCTCACAGAGAGAAACTGTCTGTGAAACTCTCCCCAAAATTGACATGGCCCATTTTTGGCAAAAATGATGCCCGAGCTTTGGCTTTTATTAAAATTAATCTGTCCTTGGAGTTATGGACTCACAGGCTATTACAAGGTGGAGGATGTGGGACAGATTAATACCTTTCATACCGTGAAAATATACCACAATGTCATTTTTGTGTTGGCATTTAGAACATTACCAAACATGTTTCAATTTTGTTGTCAGCTTTTCTCCCCAGCATCAGTTTGCATTTGAGACAAGAAAAGTTAAGGGACTTAAAATTGTAGTCCTGTTACTATATGTTGTTGGTTTGGGATGTGTTTAGTAGTCTATTTAACATTTATCCTCTACTGCAGAATAACCTCTGTTTTCATTTTGAGTTTCTGTACTTTGATCCATAACTAATGTGTGATTGGTCCATAAAAGGTCAGAGCAGATACAGAACGTAGTACATTAGAGCGTAGTACAGGCCTTTCGGCCCTCGATGTTGCGCCGACCTGTGAATCCAATCTGAAACCCATCTAACCTACACTATTCCATTATCATCTTAGGATACTGCAGGAAATCCTGTTCTGTTCCGGGGGTTACACTCAAGGGAGACTCAAGGAAGTGGCCTGGGGGATTTCAAGCTCACTGAACGACCAGAAAAGCTCAGGTTTAAGTTTGGGAGGCAATTTGAAGGAGGTCTGCCAAGTTGAGGCAAACATTATGGAAGCATTCAGGAGATTTGGTTGGGGGGGGCACGTGTGTGGGGTGTGGGTGAAAGTTAGATTGTCATTTTACGGGGCAAGGGAAGTGAGAATTATCATCAAAGGATTTAGATGAGAAAAGAGGGTCAAGCAGAATGTAAAGACCAGCAGGGACTAGTAGGGTTGAATGGCCGGCTCCTGGTCTGTTTCTCGATTTGGATGAGAATATACGAAGCATGGTTCGTAAGTTTGTGGATGACACCAAAATAGATGGTATAGTAGACAGTGAAGAAGTTTACCTAAGAATACAATGGAATCTTGATCAGCTGGGCCAATGGGCAGAGGAGTGGTAGATGGAGTTGAATTGAGATAAATGTGACATGTTGCATTTTGTTAAGACAAACCGGGGCAGGACTTATACGCTTAACAGCAAGGTCCTGGGGAGTGTTGCCGAACAGAGACCTGGGGTATAGATACATATTCCTCAAAATTGGCATCACAGGTAGACAACATTGTGAAGTGCTTGGCACGCTTGCCTTCATTGGTCAGAGCCCTGAGCATGGGATTTGGGATGTCATGTTGCAGCTGTGCAGGACATTGGTGAGGCCACTTTTGGAATACTGTGTACAGTTCTGGTCACCCTGCTTTGGAAGGACGTTATAAAATTGAGTCCGGATGAAGGGTGTAAACCCGACACATCGACTTTACTGCTCCTCTGATGCTGCCTGACCTGCTGTGTTCCTCTAGCTCCACACTATATTGACCTATTATAAATTTGGAAAAGATGCAGAAAAGATTTTCAAGGATGTTGCGAAGGCTGGAGAATTTGAGCTAATAGGAGAGCCTGGAACAAAAAATGGAGTGGATGATCTTGAGACCGACATGGGCCTCACTGGACATGTTCCCCAATTCTGCCACAACATATTGCAACAGCCCATATCACTTAGAGTTCTATAAGATTCCACCCAATAGTTTTGCCCAATTAAACTTCCAAGAATAATAACAACTTAATTACTCAAGGAGTGATTACAAACCAGGGATAAGTACTGCTAGACCCTGTTAGGAAGCCACAAATCAAAACAACTAAATTTACCAAACAGCACTCACTTGAAGAATTAACCAGCAAGATTTCACTTTTGTAATATTTTACAAATCACACCAAGTGTAAAATTAAACATCAATTAATAAATGATACTTGAAATAAAAAGGTAAATTTCAAGTCACATTGTCAGCCCAACAATGTTATATCTTGTACAACTGCAAGGAGCTGCAAAAGTGAAAAAGTTTTGAATTCCATCTGCTCTAATGTCGTCTTTGGGTTTCTATCCTTTAAGATGCATGACCAACATTGAATTAGGAGCAGACGTAGGCTGCTCAGCATGTCAGGTTTGATTTAATGAGAACAGGCTGATCTGCTAACTCCACATTTCCATCCCTCCCTCCCCACAAACACTTTCACTGGCATACTTTTCAAAAATCTATCTCCCACAGCCTAAACGTGTTCAAAGGCTCTGCTTCCAACATCTTCCAACAACTTTCCCCCCACAGTGGTCGAGAACGCCCTTGACCACGTCTCCCGCATTTCCCGCAACACATCCCTCACACCCCGCCCTCGCCACAACCGCCCAAAGAGGATCCCCCTCGTTCTCACACACCACCCCACCAACCTCCGGATACAACGCATCATCCACCGACACTTCCGCCATCTACAATCCGACCGCACCACCCAAGACATTTTTCCATCCCCACCCCTGTCTGCTTTCCGGAGAGACCACTCTCTCCGTGACTCCCTTGTTCGCTCCACACTGCCCTCCAACTCCACCACACCCGGCACCTTCCCCTGCAACCGCAGGAAATGCTACACTTGCCCCCACACCTCCTCCCTCACCCCTATCCCAGGCCCCAAGATGACTTTCCATATTAAGCAGAGGTTCACCTGCACATCTGCCAATGTGGTATACTGCATCCATTGTACCCAGTGTGGCTTCCTCTACATTGGGGAAATCAAGCGGAGGCTTGGGGACTGCTTTGCAGAACACCTCCGCTCGGTTCGCAATAAACAACTGCACCTCCCAGTGGCAAACCATTTCCACTCCCCCTCCCATTCTTTAGATGACATGTCCATCATGGGCCTCCTGCAGTGCCACAATGATGCCACCCGAAGATTGCAGGAACAGCAACTCATATTCGGCTTGGGAACCCTGCAGCCCAATGGTATCAATGTGGACTTCAACAGCTTCAAAATCTCCCCTTCCCCCACCACATCCCAAAACCAGCCCAGTTCGTCCCCTTCCCCCACTGCACCACACAACCAACCCAACTCTTCCCCTCCACCCACTGCATCCCAAAACCAGTCCAACCTGTCTCTGCCTCCCTAACCTGTTCTTCCTCTCACCCATCCCTTCCTCCCACCCCAAGCCGCACCTCCATTTTCTACCTACTAACCTCATCCCACCTCCTTGACCTGTCCGTCTTCCCTAGACTGACCTATCCCCTCCCTACCTCCCCACCTATACTCTCCTCTCCACCTATCTTCTTTTCTCTCCATCTTCGGTCCGCCTCCCCCTCTCTCCCTATTTATTCCAGAACCCTCTCCCCATCTCCCTCTGTGATGAAGGGTCTAGGCCTGAAACATCAGCTTTTGTGCTCCTGAGATGCTGCTTGGCCTGCTGTGTTCATCCAGCTTCACACTTTATTATCTTGGATTCTCTAGCATCTGCAGTTCCCATTATCGCTTCCAACATCTATTGTGCAGAAAAGTTCCAAAAACTCTCTGCGAACTTTAGTTGTGATGTAGTCCATAAATAGCCCCTGTTTTTCAATCTTTTACAACTTGCTCTTTGTCTGCAGATCTGATTTGTCTCTGACCACACAACAATTGAATCTTAATATGTAACATGTTGATACTGCTTCCTTGTCAAGGGCTGCTATGTCACATTTCATTAGTCTTATTAATCAAGAAAATACAGTTGATCAATTTTGCAGTTTATGTAGAATCTTATGCAAAAAGGCTTTCCATTTGCAAACAATACTGATTTTACAAATACATTAAAGAAATTCCATTTCTTTTCTTGCTATGCTGCATCCAAGTTATTGCAGTGTAAATTCCAACTGTTCAAAATATGAGCAGAACAGACAGAACAGACTTGGTTTAAGGGAAATAATTCAAAAGTTAGAACCAGAAAGTTCAGATGTAAGATTAGAAAGTAAATCTGGACACAAAGGATAATAGTAATCTAGAACTTGATCCAAAGATGGTAACCGATGCTGGATACATTGGGAGTTTTAAATAACTGACAGTCTTTTGACAACCAGAGCTATTAAGCAATATGGACTAAAAGTGGTTATATGGAGCCAGGTCGCAGGTCAGTCACAATCTTATTAAATGATGAAACAGGCTCCAGGGGACAGATAACTCTCATTTTACTAATTCCCTAAATGCTTACCTGTGTTCTTTGTAGCCCCCAGGCGGCAGTAAAAATCTCTGGGACTTGGTGGCCGTTTTAAAAGACCAGGATGACAGTCTGCTTCCACAGAACTACTGCAAAGGGATAATGCACATTAAACATCTGGTCAGGTTCAAAACTGTAAGTAACGAAGGTTTGTCACACAAGTCTCAAATGAAACTTGGTATCTTGAATTGGTAAAATATGTTCCTTTATGAAACTATGTAAAAGTGGTTTCACGATGAAAGGATATTGAACTGTGACTCAAATATCAGCAATGTCAAATGTCACATGGATAATGGGAACTGCAGATGCTGGAGAATCCGAGATAACAGAGTGAGGAGCTGGATGAACACAGAGGGCCTAGGCCCGAAACATCAGCTTTTGTGCTCCTAAGATGCTGCTTGGCCTACTGTGTTCATCCAGCTCCACACTTTGTTATCTCAAATGTAACACATGTGGGCTGATGCTATCCTGCCTTCTTACTAATAATGAACAGTCTGTCGAAGGTTTACAACATACCATTTGGGAATTTGGATTATTAATTAGTGATAAATGGACTTTGATTATCAGTTTTATTAAGATGACTTTTTCTTCTTCGAGAGTCAGAAATTGTTTTCTAACTGTGAGTCAGAACAGCATTTAAAATTAACCATATGAATTAAGTTAATGTCTGGATAATCTATTTAATGAGATAATTGCTGAAGTGCTTAATAATTTAAGTGTTATAACCCAGAGAGAGATAGATAGAGGGGCCATAAGCAGGTTCATTTCAGGAGAAAGGATCCATGCCAGCAGACGTATGTTTAGTGGCCTTAAAGTCATGAAAATCAGTGAAAAGTGCGTTTGCCTGTGGTTTTGGGGAGAGACGGAGAGAATCAATTCCAATGGATACACAGAAAGTTGCTATAAATTTACAACCTCATCCATTGCCATTTGTCTTCTCATTGTGATTGCAAAGCTATCAGCTTTGACGGTGGGAGAGAAGCAATCTATGCTTGGAATTGCTGGGTGACCTTCAGAGGCACCAGAAAGCCTTGAGACTCCATCTTAACACCTGAACCACTTCTGAATTGTGCTGAGCTCAGAGATAGTGTGTATCAACTGGTTTATGAATAGGTGTAAATGCCATTCTCCCACTGGTGGTAACCAGCAATCCCACTTCATCCCCTTCACACCCTGCTACTTAATCAAAGAAGGCTTTTTTTGCCACTGCCAGATGGTTGACCGCAGGAGCCTTTCCCATAATGGCATGGCTGTGGCCAACATAGTTGCCACTACACTGGGCTGCTTTAAAATCCATGCCAATTCTCATTGATCCCCCTTGCTTTTCTTAAGTGAATCACTACTTAGTGAAGCCATCCAAAGCTCACACAGAATCCTCAACTCCATCCTCCTGCTTGACCTGAAACCTTTTCAGTCATCCCATAGAGTGGGCCTGAGGGAGCTCAGGGGAACCTCCAATGCAGATGACAACAGTTCTCCTACACAGAGGTTTGTCAAATGTGACATTGGTGGGAATAAATGAAGAGCAGAATGTCTAAAACAAGCTTGTTCTTTAGAATCAGTTCAGGGGAAGGTCACCTTTGCCTTACGAGACCACAGGTCTGTTCTGTCATTGGAGAGAGACAGCTGGTGGTTTAACCTGGGGGCTACCATGATCCAAGTGATGGGAAAGATTGAGAAAATGGGATTTCCAAGGGTAACTCCAGCTGGTAAGAAAAATGAACCCAAACTGTCACTCTGCATCACAAACCAGCCATCCAACCAGCTGAGCTAACCCACTCAATTAAAGAGGTACATGAAAAGAAAGTTAAAATATTAAAAGTGGAATTTTATATAAAACCATCCCTCTTCTTACATTTAGCCTTGACTCACAAACAAACATTGACTGGCATGTATAAATTGTTCAACACTGAATTTGTTTTTGGTTAGTCCAAAGCTCAAGAGTTAACAACTGTGAAGATGTCCAAGTTTGGAGGTGGAATCGGTGCACCGACAAAAGAGGAGAGACTGAAGGAGGCGGCTGGGATTCATCTGCGACTGGGTCAGATCCAGAGATACTGCGAGCTAATGGTGGAACTTGGAGAGGTTAAGTATTTAATAGTGATAATCAGTCAGGCATGTAAAGAATAGAATAGTGGCAAAACTCATTTTTTTTGCTCTTTCTGTCGTTTAAGAGTCAAAAAGTCAGGGAACCTTTGTGCCATCTATACCGTGTAGCCTGCATGTCTGTGGTGCTTGAGTTTACATTCATCCAGTAGGTGCAAGATAAATGTGCCCTTTGTCTGCAAAGCTGGGTTTGAATATAACTGACGTGGACCATTTATTATTGGTCCCTATGGATCCAAATCACAAACTACTCATCATTTGGCACAAATTGACATGAATTACATCACATTAATGCAATTAATGCAGATCATGTAACTAAATGCCAGTGTCATGTTTAATGCAGTAGGAGCACCCTACTAGGATTGAAACAATTCTCTAATTGTACATTAGCGGATTTGATTCCATTTAAAACTTCCTTGACTGTGTGTCATGTTCTCTGTGGCTGCGACGATAAGTTCTTTTCTATTTTTGACATCCAGTGGGTTCTGATTCACTCAGAATGTCTTAACAGTCAATGGTAGGAAGGTCCATTTGGCAAATGCAGTGAACTGAATCCAGAACTGTATATCAACAGGTCCAATAGCGGCTAAGTTTACAAGCAATGTTTGAATTGCCTTGATCTTGGGGAGGAGAGAATCAGCCACCAAGTGAGGTGGCAGGCGAAACTGTGTAGATTCAGGGTCATGACACTGTTGTCTTTCACAATCAAATCGCAACACCACATGAATTAGCTTGGCACTGGCTTACAGAATAGCCTCTTGGTTCAGTTAATACAGATTGCCAGGCAGGAGCCAGTTGAACAACATGGAACATAACGAAAAGGGATAGAGGCATTTTCAGATGGAGATAAATCTTACATTAGATAAAAATGATCCCATCTGCTGCCCTTCAGGCTTCACACCTTTTTGTGACAGATGCAAACAAATCTTCTGGAAAATTATTGTATTTTTTTTAAAGTGGAACATATCCTGGTGCTGCTGTATCAGTGCCTTCGGTGGGGATAGCACCTTGATTTATCTCATCGCTGTAATGATTGCCTTCTCCTCCCTTAATACGTACAGGATTTCTGAGCCAACCCCTTCATAGAATCCCTATTGTGCAGAAAGAGACCATTTGGCCCGTCAAGCCTGCACTGACCTTCTGAAGAGCATCCCATCCAGATCCATCTTTCCCCCACCCCAATCCCTATAACCCCACATTTCCCATGGCCAATCCACCTAACCTGCACATCTTTGGACAATGGGAGGAAACCGGAGTACCTGGAGGAAACCCACACAGACACGGGGAGAATGTGCAAACTCCACACAGCCAGTTACCCGAGGCTGAACTGAACCCCAGTGCTAACTATTGAGCTATCATGCTGCAGTTGGGGAAGCTGTAGTTTGAGCAGAGACCTTAATGTGCATCCATTTCCTGAGGAAGGTGCTTTCAAAAGAAAGTGTTTTCTGAGGAACGATGTGGAAAATCTGACCTAGCTTTGCAGTTTACCTACCAAAGTCAACTTTTCTGAATTTTGTGAACCATTCTTAATGAAGGAAACATTGTCATCACGAAGGATATGTTTGGCAAGTGCTTTTCAAGTGCCATCTGAGTGATATTTTGGGCAAGTGAGAGTATAATAGGATTCTCTGTGTATGTGCTTGTAAACCCAACAAAGAAAAGCTGGCCAAATTGCTTTCCATGCACAAGGTCCCCTCTTCTGTTTATATCGATGTAACAAAAGGAGGTGTCTTTAGCACGAAACACCAGTCTGAAAGTTCTCAAGTTGGGGTTCAAAGGCCAAAGAGAGCGGGACAACAGGAGAATGAACTGACAGTTTCCCCATGTGACCTTCAGTCAGATTGATCAAAAGATTCCTTCTTTGCAATAAAAGATAATGTGCCTTCAGTGCAAAAAGACCAATGTATTTTTTTTATGTGAGTGTTTGGAAGTAGGATATAAATAGCCAAAAATAGCATGACTTCTTTAAATTATGCATGAGGCTGTTTTTGTAGGGAGATGAACCAAAGGGTAGTAACACAGCAGTGCAGAATTGCCATGGCTACCGCTAAACGTAGTACTTTACCTTGACTTCTTCTGACATTGTAATCACAACTGAAGTAGATGACAGTGAGCCAAGGCTGTTAACTTTCATTGGTGTTTCAGTGGGATAAAGCACTTTCGGTGGCACCTGGGGTATCAATGAAGTACTGGAAGAAGCTGATGCAACGGTGAGGAACCTCTTATTTTGGTGAGATGCGCAATGATTTAAAACGCTGCCACATGACCGAATGTCTCACTCATCTGTTGCCTCAGTGTCCTGGCCAACACTCCTCCCTCATTCAAGCACAGAGCAGACATCCTATTTGCTGAAACTAACAGCAGTTGCTAGAATTTATGGTGCAAAGTACAGTTTGGGCCTATGATGCAAATCCACTCCTCTGAGACCTTTTGATGCGACAAGGCAACAGATAGATAGAGTCATTGAGTAATACAGAATGGTAACAGGCCCTTTGGGTCAAACTGGTCCATGCTGGTTACGGACCACTCAACTAGTTATAATTGCCTGCATTTGGTCCGTATCATTCTAAACACTTCCAAACCATGAACCTGTCCAAATGTTTTTTAAATGTTGCTAATTTACCTGCTTCAACCACTTTCTCTGGCAGCCCATTCAATATACACACCACCCTCTGTGTGAAACAGTTACAACTCAGGTTATAGTCCAGCAGGTTTATTTGAAGACACAAGCTTTCGGAGTCTTGCTCCTTCTTCAGGTGTCAGTGAGACAGATGGCATCAGACACAACTTATAAGCCAAAGATCAAAGGGTCATAGAACTGCTGCAAATGTGTTGAGCAAACCTAAGATGGCTGACAAATCTTTAATCAGTTAAAAAGGATTAATATGCAAATCCCAGAATTTGTTTCAAGCCACTGCCCCATGATAGCTAAAGGTTTTATCAGTGTACCAGAGGTGAGATCCCAGGTCAGACAATGCATTTTAAGTGTGAGAATCTGGATTCAGACTGACAATTAAAACTCAAACAGATTCTAAACAAGGCCTCACACCTAAAATGCATTGTCTGAACCGGGATCTCACCTCTGGCACACTGATAAAACCTTCAGTTATCTCGGGACCGTGGCTTGAAAGAAATTTTGAAATTTGCAAATTAATCCTTTCGAAATGATTAAAGATTTGTCAGCCATCTTAGGTTTGTTCAACGCATTCATATTCATTCTATAACCCTTTGATCTTTAGCTTATAAGTTCTGTATCTGATGCCACCCCTCTCAGTGACACCTGAAGAAAGAGCAAGACTCCAAAAGCTTGTGTTTTCAAATAAACCTGTTGGACAATAATCTGGTGTTATGTGATTTTTGACCTTGTCCACCCCAGCCTAGCATCGGCACCTCCACATCATGAAGAAGTTGCCCCTCAGCTCCTTCTTAAACTTTTCCCCTCTCACCTTAAACCTGTACATTGTGTTTTCAATTCCCCATCCCTGGGAAAAAGACTTTATGCATTCATCCTATCTATGCCACTCATGATTTTATACACCTCAAAAAGGCCACCCCTTATCCTCCTACATTCCAAGGAATAAAGTCCTATCCTGGCCAACCTGTCCCTATAACTCAGGCCTACTAGCTCTGGCAACATTGTTGTAAACCTTCTTTGCACACTTTCCAGTTTAACTATGTCTCTCCTATAATAGGGTGACCAAAACTGCACACAATATTGCCAAGTGCGGCCTCATCAGTGGCTTATACAGCTGTGACAAAGAATTCCTACAGTGTGGAGACAGGCCCTTTGGCCCAACAAGTCCATACTGACCCTTGGAGCATCCCACCCAGACCCATCCCCTATAACCCACCGAATCTACACATCCCTGAACACTACGGGAAATTTAGCACAGCCAATCCACCTAGCCCACTCATCTTTGGACTGTGGGAGGAAGCTGGAGTACCCAGAGGAAACCCACACAATCATGGGAAAAAAATGCAAACTCCACACAGACCGTCACCTGAGGGTGAATTCGAACCCAGGTTGCTGGCTCTGTGAAGCAGTACTGAGCCACCGTGCCGTCCCTATACAAAGCTATATTCTTAGGGATCACTTCTATAGTAATATAACATCCCGACTCCTATATTCAATGTCTCCACTGATGAGGGCCAGCATGCAAAATGCCTTCTTCAACACCCTGTCCACCTGCAAGGATTCATGCCAACAATTTGCACATTTCCAACTAAAAACAAGTAGATTGATCGTTCATGCATAATGAAGGTCTTTAACTTGTGATGGTTCATGCTGGTTGGTGAGTTTAGAACCACAGGGCCTAAGAGGGAAGTAATTTAGGAGTGAAATTAAGAGAATTTTTTTTGCAAAATGGGGTGAATCTTTGGAATGCTGTATCCTATGGTGCTGTCAAAACCCAGTGGTGAATGTGGGTACGAACACAATGTTTAAAAGACATTTAGATAAATAAATGAATATAAAAATTTTGGAGGGATATGGGCTAGGAGTATGGTCCTAGTCTAGTTTTGGGATTATGGTCGACATGGACTGATTGGATCAAAGGGCTGTTTCCATGCTTTATGACTATATGACTATCTGACTCAATTACTAGCATCTTTGAAATAGGGATTAACAATGGTGGTAAGGGATTGGGGGTAGTTGTATGGGGAAAAAGGCATTGAAGAAGGACTGATCATGGTGAATAGCAGAGCAATCTCACTGAGCTGAATTGCCTTCTCCTGCGCTTGTGTTCCTGTGAAACGTCTTAAAGATGAACTGCATAATGTAATTGTAGGAATTCCTTTTGCTTACGGGTAAACATATTGTCAAATCTACTTGTACTGAATATATTATTGATCTGTTGACACAGAACCTTGTTGCAATGCAATTAGCAATCAATAGTTGCTTGCTGTGAACCTTAGTTTGATACTTAACTCCATTGCATATTCTCTTTAAGCTACCCAAGTGTTCTTCCATTCAATACACTACCACCATCAAGGTGAGAATAATGAAAGCGAAATTAGTGAGACAAGAACCCCATTGTAAATTTCTTTGCCATTCTGCAAACAGCATTAAATAATATTCCCAGAGTATTCCAATACAGTTGTATCAGAGATGCAATTTTCTTTTTCATGTCAGTAAACAGGTCACCCTGTAATATCCCAGAGACAGAAAATAAATTCACATGATTAATTAAAATGTTACGGAACATGAGAAATATTTAAAGCCACTTTCTCTCAGGTCCAAAATGGCTCAATCAAAAGGCTACAAATTGTTAAAATACTTCACCAGGTTTAGAAATTGGAACAGTAATGAAGTAGCAAAAGAACAAATTGAAGAAAAATAATTTGGCACGGTGGAAGAGAGGGAACAGAGTCCAAAGGTGCTCAGGTTAGGTGGTTTGGCCATGCTGAATTGCCCTGTGGTGTCCAGTGATGTGCAGGCTACGTGGGATGGCCATTGGGAAATGTGGGATTGCAGGGATAGGGTGTGTGTCTGCGTTTGGATGGGAGCCTGTTTGGAGAATCGATATGGACTCATTGGGCCAAATGGCATGCTTCCACACTGTTGGGATTCTACAATTCTATGATTCTAAAGCTTTAATATTTCCCACTCTGTGGAGTTTCCGAACTCCACTTTGTTTCCAGGGTATAGGTCAGAGGAGGATAACATAAATCTAAATGCTTGTTCATCAGTTGTACAATTACCCATGCATCTTAGTCTGTGTCCTACTTACATCTCCCAATAAAGGACCAGAAAATAGGGGGAAATTTGGCCTCAAAGGAAACAAATTGCAACTTCAATATTGGATTAGTCCATCAGAGTCATCAATGACAGGAAAGTGTTGAGTGTTGTGAAGCATTCAGGATGTTACTGTTTCCTCAGGAGAACTGACCAGCTGATTCAGGAAGGGAATGATGAAGTGATTCCATACTGTGTTGCCACCGGGGATGTGAGGAAACTGGTAACCTTCTTCACCTCTCGAGGCCAGCTGAATGAAGCACTCCTAGTTACTCAGGTAAGCTATAGTTGCCAGTTGCTGGTCTTCTTACTCGTGAGCGTTAATCTTGCCATTTTAGCAGGGAAGCCAGTTTCAAAGGGATCTGATTCACTGACCCTCTGTCCATAACGGTTCCACAATCCTGCCTTCACAGTATCTGAAGAAGAGATCTATAAAACTGATTCTCCAAGTTAAGCTAGAAAGGAGCCTGGCTTCCTGCTAAAGATGAATTTGGTGTGTATTGATCAGGAGCAGAAATCTTCAGTAATTGCGTTCTGGTTCCCCAACACAGGGGAGCTGAGGCCAATTATGAGGTCCTATCGTTAGCCTTGCTTACCCTTCAGACCAGAAACTGAAACACGGCCATCCACCCTTGGTTTTCCTTTGCTGCCAGCTCATGTGTGATCTCCTGGCTGCTGATGGGAAACAACTGAAAAAGATACTCAGTTACTAGACAGTCAACCTTTCTAAGATATTAAAATGCGGTCAGAATAAATTGTGATCCAACAAGACTGCCAGCGAGCGTTATCAACCACAAAGTGCATCCCGTCAGTTCAAGTGGAATGACATCAGCTTTTCTTTCAGTCTGTGTAAAGCACAGTTTGTTCCTGTATCTACAGAAGTGTTTTTAAAATCGAACAAGTTTGGTCAATTTCCTCTGTGATGTAAACGTTGGGATTTGCATGTATAGTTTTTAATGTTCTTTGGAGTGAGATTGTGTTCCTGATTTTTGAATTCAGGCAGCACAGTTGTTTTGCACTGCTGCCTCACAGCGCCAGGGACGCAGGCTCAATTCCTGCCTTGGGTGGAGTTTGCTTGTTTTTGCTGTGCCTGTGTGGATTTCCTCCGGGTGCTCAGGTTTCCTCCCACAGTCCAAAGATGTGCAGGTTGGGCAGATTGGCTGTACTAAATCGTCCCGTAGTGACCAGGGATGTACAGACAAAGTGGATTGGCCATTGGAAATGCAGGGTTATGGAGACAGAATGGGGTGCTCTCCAGAAAGTCATTGCAGACTCAATAGGCTGAATGGCCTGTATCTGCACTGTGGGGATTCTATGACTTAGTAACCAGTGGGTTTTTCTGTGTGGTCTTAAGTTAACAATTAACTTGTAAGTATTTCTGTAACCATGATTTGCTTTCAGAACGGTTTCTGACTCTGAAGCTGTCGACTGAATAGATGTGCATTGCTCATGTACCTTTGTTCATTTTCGAGTGCTTGAGACCTGGCATGGTAAATAATGGGCTGTCACAAATTTGTTAGAGAATTTTATAGTTTTTTTTTATTAGAATTAAAGGAAATCTCTATAAGTAAGAGAGAGATGTTTAGTTTCATTTTGACTTTGTACAGGGAAGTCCTGTGAAATCCTTGAAAAAGGACAACTGTATAGAGCAGTGTTCCTGAGAAAGGTATGATAATACAGTGAATTCAATTAAAAAGGAAAGTCACCATCAATCCAGAAGGAAAGTCTCCCATTTGGGAGACAACTGATGGTGAGTTTAATCTGAGGGTCACCATGCCTCAGATGAGGGGCAGGATTGAGAAGGCAGGGTCTTCATGGAACAGTCAGAGGTCATTGTGCACTTCAGTACAAATGACATAAGTAGACAAAGGAATGGGGTCCTGCGAAATGAGTGCAGGGAGTTCGGTAAGAAGTTAAAAATCAGGACCTGAAATGTAGAGATAAACCGGATTATTCTCAGTGACGCACGCCGTGAGGATGTAAATTGAAAGATAGGCCAGATGAATACGTGGCTGAGGAACTGGTGTAGGGGGCAGGGTTCTCAGTTCTTGGATCATTGGGATCTCTTCTGGGGGAGAGGTGACCTGTACAGGAGGAATGTATTGCACTTGAACTGGAGAGGGTCCAGCATCATTGTGGGGAGATTTGCTCATGTTGCTTGGGAGGGTTTAAACTATTTTGGCAGGGGTTGGGACTCTGAATAAGAAAGGCTGTCAAAAAGTCAGGGGAAAATACATTGAGAGCAAGTTAACTATTCAGGATAACCAGGGGCACAGTGAAGGGAGGGAAAAGATTTCTGGTTTAAAGTCCATTAGTTCAATGCACAAGGCTTGACCGGTAAGGCAGATGAGCTCAGAGCATGGATTGTTTGTGGGGACTGGGATATTATAGCCATAACAGAAACATGGCTAAGAGAAGGGCTGGACTGGCAGCTGGATATTGCAGGATACAGAAGCTATGGGCGTGACAGAAGTACAAGAACGTGAGGACAGGGAGTTGCTCTTTTGATAAGGGAAAGACCTAACAACAGTGCTTACAGAGGATGTTCTTAAGAGGTCATCAAATGAAGGCATATGGTTAGAATCTAGAATCAAGAACGGGATGGCCACTCTTTTGGGACTGCATTGTAGACCCCCAAAATGGCCAGCGGGTACTACAGGAGCAGATGTATAAAGAGATTGCAGACACCTGGGAATAATAGACTAGTAATGGTTGGAGGTTTTAGTTTCCCCTGTATTGACTGGGCCACCCAGAGTGTAAAGGCCCTGGATGAGGTTGAATTTGTCAAATAGGTCCAAGAAAGTTTCCTAAATCAATATGTAGAGGGCCCTACTTGGGAGGGTGCAACACTGGACGTCCTGTTAGGAAACGAGGTCGGGGAAGTGACTGAAGTGTCACTCAGAGAGCACTTTGGGTCCATTGACCTGAACTCCATTTTAACATAGTTATGGAAAAAGATAAGACAGGTCCACAGGTTAAGGTGCTGAACTGGAGCAGGGCCAATTTTGAGGCCATTAGGCAGGATCTAGCAGGTTGGCTGGTTGGGTCAGTTTGAAGGAAAAGGAATGATTGGCAAATGAGAGGCTTTAAAAAGTGTGATATCAAGAGTCCTGGGACCGTATGTCCCTGTTAGGAAGAACAGAAAAGCTGGCAGGTTTAGGGATCCCTGGCTGACGAGGGATATTGAGGCTCTAATCAGAAAAAGGAAGAAGGCACACATTAGGATTAAGCTCTCAGGCTCAAGTGAATCCCTAGGTGACAATAAAAAGTGTAGGAACACACTTAAGTGTGAAATCAGAAGGGCAAACAGAGTGTCTGAGATGGATCTGGGAGATAACGTTAGAGAAAATCTCAGAGGTTCTATAGCTATATTGAGATTAAGAGGGTGGTGAGGTAGAGAACAGCTGTCTATAAAGATCTGCGTGGCTGTCTATATGTGGAGCCACAGGAGATTCGGGAGATTTTTAATAAAGATTTCTCCTCAGTGTTTACTGAGGAGAGAATCATGGATGCTAAGGAAATTCGGTAAACAAGCGGGGATGTTTTGGACTGCACACATATTACCAGAGAGGAGTTTGCAGCCTTAGAACACATTAGGGTGGATAAGCCCCCTGGGCCTGATCACATCCATCCTTGGATGTTGTGGGGGGCTAGGGAAAAAATTGCAGAGGCCCTTTGCAGATATTTTTACTTCAGTTTAGCTACTGGTGAAGTTCCAGAAGACTGGAGGGTGGCTAATGTTGTTACATTATTTAAGAAAGGTAGCAAAGACACAGCAGGGAGCTACAGGCCAGTGAGCCTGACATCAGTGGGAGTCAAGTTAACAGAGAGGATACTGATAGACAGGATCAAACAACACTTGGATAGTCAAGTGACAATGGGAACTGCAGATGCTGGAGAATCCAAGATAATAAAATGTGAGGCTGGATGAACACAGCAGGCCCAGCAACATCTCAGGAGCACAAAAGCTGACGTTTCGGGCGTAGACCCTTCATCAGAGAGGGGGATGGGATGAGGGTTCTGGAATAAATAGGGAGAGAGGGGGAGGCGGACCGAAGATGGAGAGAAAAGAAGATAGGTGGAGAGAGTATAGGTGGGGAGGTAGGGAGGGGATAAGTCAGTCCAGGGAAGATGGACAGGTCAAGGAGGTTGGATGAGGTTAGTAGGTAGGAGATGGAGGTGCGGCTTGGGGTGGGAGGAAGGAATGGGTGAGAGGAAGAACAGGTTAGGGAGGCAGAGACAGGTTGGACTGGTTTTGGGATGCAGTGGGTGGAGGGGAAGAGCTGGGCTGGTTGTGTGGTGCAGTGGGGGGAGGGGACGAACTGGGCTGGTTTTGGGATGCGGTGGGGGAAGGGGAGATTTTGAAGCTGTTGAAGTCCACATTGATACCATTGGGCTTCAGGGTTCCCAAGCGGAATAAGAGTTGCTGTTCCTGCAACCTTCGGGTGGCATCCCAAAACCAGCCCAGTTCGTCCCCTCCCCCCACTGCATCACACAACCAGCGCAGCTCTTCCCCTCCACCCACTGCATCCCAAAACCAGTCCAACCTGTCTCTGCCTCCCTAACCTGTTCTTCCTCTCACCCATCCCTTCCTCCCACCCCAAGCCACACCTCCATCTCCTACCTACTAGCCTCATCCCACCTCCTTGACCTGTCCGTCTTCCCTGGACTGACCTATCCCCTCCCTACCTCCCCACCTATACTCTCTCCACCTATCTTCTTTACTCTCCATCTTTGGTCTGCCTCCCCCTCTCTCCCTATTTATTCCAGTTCCCTCTCCCCATCCCCCTCTCTGATGAAGGGTCTAGGCCCGAAACGTCAGCTTTTGTGCTCCTGAGATGCTGCTGGGCCTGCTGTGTTCATCCAGCCTCACATTTTATTAACTTGGATAGTCAAGGCCTGATTAGGGATAGTCATTAGGGATTTGTGCATAGGAAGTCATGTCTGATAAATCTTTTAGAGTTTTTCAAAGAGATTACCAAGAGGATACATGTGAGTAGGGCAGTGGATGTTGTCTGTATTGACTTTAGTAAGACCTTTGACAAGTTCCCGCGCAACAGGCTAGTTATAAAAGTTAGGTTGCATGGGATCCTCATTGGATTCAAAATTGGTTCATCTGTCGGAAATAGAAGGTGACAGTTGAAGGTTGTTTCTCGGACCAGAGGCCTGTGACTGTGGGTGTGCCAAAGGGGTTGTGCTGGGACCTTTGTAGTTTACAGAAATGATCTAGATGTGAATGTACAAGGCATGATTAGTAAGTTTGTGGACATTACAAAATTAAGAAGTATCATTGATTTTGAGGAAGGTTATCAAAAATCACAGAGGGAACAGATGGGGATGTGGACTGAGGATTGACAAATGCCATTCAATGCAGATAAGTGTGAGGTGTTGCTCTTTGGAAAGTCAAACCAAAGTAGGACTTATATACAGTAAATGGCAAGGTCCTGAGGAGTGTTGTGGAACAGAGGGACCTAGGAGTATAAGTCAGTCATTCATTGAAAGCAGCATCACAGGTGGACAGGGTAATGCAGAAGGCAGTTAGTATGCTGGTCTTCATCGGTCAAGATGTTGAGTATCGGAGTTGGGATGTTACATCATAATTGTATGGTGAGGCCGCAGTTGGAGTATTAGGTGCAGTTTTGGTCACCTTGTTATGGGAAAGACATAGTTAAATTGTAAAGTGTGCAAAGAAAATTTATGAGAATGTTGCCAGGACTACTAGGCCTGAGCTACAGAGAGAAATTGGCCAGGATAGGACTTTATTCCTTGGAACATGGGAGAATGAGGGGTGACCTTACTGAGGTGTATAAAATCATGAGTGGTATAGATAGGATGAGGACTAGAGGACATATGAAAGATTGAAGAAGGACCTGAGGGCAACTTTTTCACACAGAGAGTGGTGCGTACATGGAATGGACTAGAAGAAAAAGTGGTTGAGGCAGGTACAATAGCAACATTTTAAAAAACTTCTGGATAGGTACATGGATGGGAAGGGTTTAGAGGGATATGGACCAAATGTGGGCAATTGGATTGAGCTGAGTGGGCACTATGGTCTGCATGGACCAGTTTGGACCGAAGGCCCTGTTTCCCTGCTGTAGTACTCGATTACTCAGTGACTGTGTAACCTCAGCTGGCACAGCAATAGAACCAGCCATATTGCTGTCACCCTATATGATGAACCAGCCTTCCAGCCACTGAGCTGACTAATGCCCACGTTGTGAATCAAATCACCTTGGATTGATAGGTAGTGTTAGTTCCACACAAGGAGTGTTAGGAAAACACCTAAAGGGGTTTTCTACTTAAAGCACAGTGTTGTGAATTTTGGGCGTATTGTAACCCAAGGTAAATATTATCACAATTCCAGTCTAAAGTTAGGAGCTGGAAATAATTTAAACATATTGAGGTGTTACGTACAGGCACTCTGGTTTATCATATATGTGGATTGATTAGTAAATGTACCAGGGGTACAGTGTTTTTGGCTACTATACAAAAGCTGTCTTGTTTCTTTTTAATTTATAAAAAGAGTGTTTTGGGATTAATGGGATTATACTTCCATTATGTATTGAAAATCTTTGAGTTTAAAAATAGACATTTTGAATAATTCTATTTTTGTTCTTTTTCCTTTCATAAAAATAAAAGCTTTGTATAGCTTCTGCTGCATTGTGTGCAGGAGGAGACTATCCATTTTTATTCATTCAAGGGAACGAGGGTGCCCTTGGCTAAGTCAGCATTTATTGCCCATCCCAGAGGGCAGTTAATCTTGCTGTGGGTCTGGAGTCATACGTAGGCCAGACCTGGTAACATTGGCAGTTTCCTGCCAAAGGACATTGGTGAACAAGATGGGTTTTTCTGACAATTGACAATGGATTCATGGTCATCATTAGACTCTTAATTCCGGATTTCTATTGCATTCAATTCCACTAAGTGCCGTAGCGGGATTCAAACCCAGGATCCCAGCACTTTACCTGGGTCTCTGGATTAATAGTCCAACAATAATGCCACGAGACCAGCCCCTTCCCAAATTGCTAACACCAAAACTAATCAAAACACAATCTATCAAGCCAGGTTCCTGCCTGGAACCAAAATTGCCTGGTAATGAAATTAAAGATAACAAGGTGTGGAGCTGGATGAACACAGCAGGCCACGCAGCATCAGAGGAGGAAGAAAGCTGACATTTTGGGCCTAGACCCTTCATCAGAAATGGGAGAGGGGAAGGGGCTTCTGTAATAAATAGGGAGAGAGGAGGAGGTGGATAGAAGATGGATTGAGGAGAACATAGGTGGCGAGGAGACAGACAAGTCAAAGAGGTGGGGATGGAGCCAGTAAAGGTGAGTGTAGGTGGGAAGGTAGGGAGGAGATAAGTCCGTCCAGTCCAGACACCGCAATAATAACCAAAACAGAATCCCCCTTGTCCTCACGTACCACCCCCCCAAACTCTGGATCCAATGCATCATCCTCCGACACTTACGCCATTTGCAATCCGACCCCACCACCAACGGCATCTTTCCCTCCCCACCCTTGTCTGCTTTCCAGAAGGACCGCGCTCTCTGTGATTCCCTTGTCCGCTCCACATTCCCCTCCAGCCCCACCACACCCAGCACTTTTCCCTGCAACTGCGGGAAGTGCTACATCTGCCCCCACACCTCCTCCCTCACCCCCATCCCAGGCCCCAAGAAGACTTTCCACATCATGCAGATGTTCACCCGCACATCTGCTAATGTGGTATACTGCATTCGCTGTACCCATAGTGGCCTCCTTTACATTGGGGAAACCAAGCGGGGGCTTTGCAGAAGACCTTCACTAGGTTTACAACAAACAACTGCACCTCCCAGTCGCGAACCATTTCAACTCCCCCTCACATTCCTCAGACGACATGTCCATCCTGGACCTCCTGCAGTGCCACAACGATGCCACCCGAAGGTTGCAGGAACAGCAACTCATTTTCCGCTTGGGAACCCTGCAGCCCAATGGTATCAATGTGGATTTCACAAGCTTCAAAATCTCCCCTCCCCCCACCGCATCCCAAAACTCATCCCCGCTTCCCTAACCTGTTCTTCATCTTGCCTATCCCTTCTTCCCACCTCAAGCCATACTTCCATTTCCTACCTCCTAACCTCATCCCGCCCCCTTAACCTGTCCGCCCTCTCTGGACTGACCTATCTCCTCCCTACCTCCCCATCAACACTCACCTTTACTGGCTCCATCCCTGCTTCCTTGACCTGTCTGCCTCTTCTCCACCTATCTTCTCCTCTATCCATCTTCTCTCTGCCTCCCCCTCTCTCCCTATTTATTTCAGAACCCCCTTCCCCTCCGCCATTTCTGATGAAGGTTCTTTGCCCACAACGTCAGCTTTCCTGCTCCTACGATGCTGCTTGGCCTGCTCTGTTCATCCAGCTCTGCACCTTGTTACCTCGGATTCTTCAGCATCTGCAGTTCCTATTCTCCCTGGTAATGAAATTAGCTGGGATTGCACCTTCAAGTGGGCACATACCACCATCACAATACTGTTGATATCAGAGACATCATATAGATGATTCCTATGGATAAATCTTGGGCTTTTCTGAAGGCAGAATTGAAACAGAGATTTTTGTCTGCAGCTAACCTGAACTGGGAATACTTAATGCTGACTCCAAGTGAATGGAAATTTTGACATTAACAACATGGTTCTTATTTCTCCTTCCAAAATTGAGCACCTCGTCTGTAACCGGGGTGTCATATGTAGCCCTGGGAGGTACTGCTGTGTGAAGGAACCAGACACTCAAGTCATTGAGAAGCCGTGACTTGCCAGTTTTCAGCGATCACAGTCGGTGCTCAAGAAGCCTGACGCAAAGTGAACAGATCATTAGCGCACAAAAATTTGAGGTAGCTCAGTTCCCAGCATCTGTTTTGCATGGAGGAGAGTGTCCTTTTAATCCTAGTGGGAAGAAGAAATCTGATAGCTATCCCATTTTCAATCATTTGGAGACTTAGGCCTGTCGCACCTTTTCCTACTTTTAAATTATAGGCGGCCTGTGAAGGAAACATTCAAGGACCACAGATCTCAGCACCAAATGGAGCAGCATGTGGAGATGGGAATAACAAATCAGAAGATTACAATGAGTAAGTTACTACCTGTTCCAACCAGAATAATCAGGGAGCAGCTAAGAATGGAATTTGGTGAACTGCATGCGTAAATATAGGCAGGTCTTGTTCTTTAACTTATCATTATTAGACTTGGGGTCAGTCAACATAGAATGAGGCCATTCAACCCTTCATAGCAAGACCAACACCTTGGGTAGAGCTATTCAAATAACGCCACTCCCCTTGCCCTGTATCTGGTTCACCTCCCAACTATATTCAGTTTTCTTATTTAAGTTATCCTTGAATCCATTTTCACCGGACAATGCTTTCCAGGTCACTGTGTTAAAATAAGCATTTCATCATGTTGCCCCAGGTTTTTGACACTGTGTCCTCTGTTACTGACCCTGGTTTTTGACACTGTATCCTCTGGTTACTGATTTGACATTGTGTCCTCCAAATATGGACCCTTCTGCAATTGAAAAGACACTCCTCTCTATGTCTACCACCAAAAACTTTTAACATTTTGAATGTCACTTTCAAACCTCTCTGATTTAATATCAGGAACAAAAACAGAAGTTGCTGGAAAAGCTCAGCAGGTCTGGTAGGATCTGTGAAGTAAAAGTCAGAGTTAATGTTTTGGATCCAGTGACCCTTCCTCAGAATGCCTGAGGAAGTTCTGAAGAAAGGTCACCGGACCTGAAACGTTAACTCTGATTTTTTTCTTCACAGATACTGCCAGACCTGTTGAACTTTTCCAGCAACTTTGATTTGTTTCTTCTCTAACTTTATCCGCTGTAATCAGAGAACATTCTAAGGACCCAACATCTGAAGACTGTTGATACCTAATATGAGCACAAGATTAGAATATTTTGGAAATAGGAAGTGAAAGGATTAAAAGATTGAATACTGCGGCGAGTAACTCAACTCCTGACTCCCCCATTTACAAGGCACAAGTCAGGAGTGTGATGGAATATTCCCCACCTGCCTGGATGAGTGCAGCCCCAACAGCACTCAAGAAGCTTGACACCATCCAGGACAAAGCAGCCTAGTTGATTGGCACCACATTCACAAACATCCACTCCCTCCACCACTGACGCTCAGTAGCAGCAGTGTGTACTATCTACAAGACGCACTGCAGAAATTCACCAAAGATCCTCAGATAGCACCTTCCAAACCCACAACCATTTCCATCTAGAAGGACAAGGGCAGCAGGGATATGGGAACACCACCGCCTTCATATTTCCCTACAAGTCACTCACCACCCTGACTTGGAACTATATCGCCGTTCCCTCACTGTCGCTGGGTCAAAATGCAGGAATTCCCTCCCTAACTGCACAGTGGGTCCATCCACAACAGTGGAGTGTAGTGGTTCAAGAAGGCAGCTCACCACCACCTTCTCAAGGCCAAGTAGGGATGGGCAAGAAATGCTGGCCAACCACCCAGAGATGCCTACTACGCATAAATGATTAAAATAAACTTTACTGACTGGCCCTTCAAGGAAGGACCTGCTAACACCTAATAGACCTGGCCTGCTCTTGAACTCTCTCCTACCTTGAGTGGTTGACCCCTGGGGCTCTCTACACAACTAAAGGCCAATATCACCAATGTCATGGAAGAAATAAAACAGGATAAGTTGTTGTCATGCAACGTCTCAAACGTTGAAATTAAACGTCATGTCATTGAAAAGAATTTCCATTCCTTGGAATTCACATTACTCAAAATTTATTGTGTGTTTCATTCATTGATGGATTGTGGGCACTGTGGATGAGATTAGCATTTCTGATTGCCTTTGAGCAGATCAGAGTGAGTTGCCTCCTTGAACCATTACAGTCTGTGCGGTGTAGGTACATCCACAGTGTTGTTGGGGAGGAATTCCAGGATTTTGACCCAGAAGAGGAATCCCAAGTCTGGATGGTGGTTGGCTTGGATGGGAAATCACAGTGGTGGTGCTCCAAAGCATCTGCTGCCCTCGTCCTTCCAAAGTATAGAGGTTGGGGATTTGGCAGGTGCTGAGAAAGGAGCTGAGTGCATCTTGTTGATGGTATACACTGATACCAGTGTAAGGTTGCATATTAAATCACATCATATCCCTTGCTGTTTAATTCTTTACTGTCGAGCAGTTTGCCCTAACTTACTGGTGGCATGTTGTGCGGATCTCAATGAATGGGTACTGAGAGCTGTGTTTTGTTTGCAGTTTGTTACACAGGGTGAGTAAGGAGCTGGCAGAATGGTACTTCCAGGACGGGCGAGCAGTATTGGCTGCATGTTGCCACCTTGCAGTGAATGACGTTGAGGTACTGCGTCTCCATTTAATCACCTACTTGTCTCCCTGCTCCCAAATGGACCCTGCCCTGTGTTTGTCTCTTCCTTAGCCATTCACTGCTAAAATTGTAATCAAAGATTTTGCGCAGAGAAGTATGCTGCAGCCAGATCAGTCAGCTGAGTTAATTGGCAGTGTCCTTCTAGGTGTGCAGCCAAATGACCATTCATTCAACCGTCATCCCCACTCACTAATCAAACAGTTGCTGAGTCCTCCAGATACTTTAATACGGCTTGCTGCCTCCGTTTTTTTTCACGTGTGAATGAATGCTGAGGAACTGAGAGTGCACAATTCAACAGCTATGTAAGCAAGAGGCTAGCTGGGTTAAGTCATCCATCACAAACAGGTAGTTCTTTAGAAACAGGACAGACTAGAATAGAGTGAAAATGAGGTCTCATCAGCTCATCATGTCTGCACCAGATGACTGCAAAAGCAATCTAATCTCATTCCCTCGTTGATTCTCCATAGCGGGAAAATTTTACATTTCCCTTCAAATCCATGCCCAATTCCCAACTGAAAAGCCATTATCGAACCTGCCATCACCACATTCTCAGGCTCTGCATTCCAAACCTTATCTACTCTCTGCTTTAAAAAGATGAAATTGCTCACCTTACCTCTGATTCTTTTACCATTCACCTTGAGTCGAAGTCTGATCATTCTTTACCTTTCTGCCAATATGTGCAGTTTCATGCAGCCTACTCTGCTGAGACCTCTCATGATTTGAAGCACTGCACTTAAATCTAAATAACGTTCAAAGAAAACACAAAAGTGCCACCAAGGATTTTTTCTGAGAAAAAGAAATCAATGATGCACTTGAGGCTGATTATCTTCCTGCAGCAAAAACTTTTATTCCAGGTCTCTACAAATTTAAATAATTATCAGGCAATCACAATTTCTGATCATTTTTAAAATTATTATTTTCAATTGGCAATACCTCCACTGGTGAGTTTGCTTGATTATTTCAATATGTATTGTATTCATCCACTCTGTTTTCAGGCATCTAAAGACATTTGTTTGATGGCTAACACAACAAAACAACACTACATTTACTTTCAAAAATAGATACAGATAATTTCATACATGCTTTTGTAGTGAGCACCATATTAATTTAGCCAAGAAATGACAAAAATTTTAAAATAAAATGAATGAAATGCTTCATGTAAGTCGACAAAAATGGTTTACTTTTCAACACTGATTTAACACTGCTTGCATCATATTATATTGTGTGCTTATGAAAACAATAGACTACAAGTCAATGTGGATCATACTTAACCTGTACAAGCCCATACGTTGAATGTTATATCTCAGACTAATGGTCAAGAGACATTCGAGTACAGAGAAGAGTTATAAGAGCTTAGGCCTCAAAGGTAATAAGGAAAGACTGGAATAAAATGAGCTTTTCATCCTGAATAAGGGCTGTGTGCCACTTGATTTTATGGAGATGAAAGGGCAGACGTAGGAACATGTAAAAGATAACTCAGTATTGAATTGTGAGGGAACACCGATTCAAATTAATAAAGTATAACTTTAAGATTAAAGCCAGGAAATTTATCTTCACAAGAAGTGTGGAATAACCTTTCACAGTAGTGAAGGTTTCAATCGTGGAATGGTTTAGAGACCAAGGTGTGTTGCAAAGTAGTATTTTATGATCCCATTAGGGACCTATGTTAATACTTAAGGAGAAATCTGAATACCCATTGGATTACCCCTTGGATAAGCATATGGATAATGATGGGATAGTGTAGGGGGATAGGCTTAAATTAGTTCACAGGCTGGCACAACATCGAGGGCTGAAGGCGCTGTATTGTTCTATGTTCTACCCGGCCATTAACATGAATTACTACTCCACCAGGTTTCATGTCTTTGAATCACAGAACTTTCACGTCATACTAAAAATTAAACAAAGCAACTATAACTAACTTAACACTATAGTTTATAACTCAGTATGCAACCAATCAGGCATTCTTTTTACTGAGATCTTTATTTGTTGAAATTTTGAAGCTTCCTTCGCTTTTTCAGTGACTAATCCAGATATATGCCAAAGTCCTCCAGAATTCACTTCAATTTCCCTTCAGGTTCTCAATCTGGCAGTTAGACTTCCAGAGGTGTACCCTCTTTGAAGTTTCCACTGCTTCTTTGATAATCTTTTTCTTCCCAGTCTGCCCCCACAGCTTCTTTCGATGTCAACTGTTCAAGTTGACTGGGTTCAACCACAAGGCTTGATTCCTTTCACTGTATGATCACTGGAGATTTCTTCCTCCAACTACAAGCCAGTCAGTTTTTTTTCATGATAATAAAATGTGAAGCTGGATGAACACAGCAGGCCAAGCAGCATCTCAGGATCACAAAAGCTGACGTTTCGGGCCTAGACACTTCAGCAGAGAGGGGGATAGGGAGAGGGTTCTGGAATAAATAGGGAGAGGGGGGAGGCAGACCGAAGATGGGGAGAAAAGAAGATAGGTGGAGAGGAGAGTATAGGTGGGGAGGTAGGGAGGGGATAGGTCAGTCCAGGGAAGATGGACAGGTCAGGGAGGTGGGATGAGGATAGTAGGTAGGAGATGGAGGAGCGGCTTGAGGTGGGAGGACAGACCAGTCCCCCTCCACCGACACCCTCATCCGCCTAGCCGAACTCGTCCTCACCCTCAGCAACTTATGCCCCTCGTTCTAACACACCACCCCACCAATTTCCGGATACAACGCATCATCCTCCGACACTTCCGCCATCTACAATCCAACCCCACCACCCAAAACATTTTTCCATCCCCACCCTTGTCTACCTTCTGGAGAGACCACTATCTCTGTGACTCCCTTGTTCGCTCCACATTCCTCTCCAACCCCACCACTTTCCCCTGCAACTGCAGGAAGTGCTACACTTGCCCCCACACCTCCTCCCTCACCCCCATCCCAGGCCCCAAGATGACTTTCCATATTAAGCAGATGTTCACCTGCACATATGCCAATGTGGTATACTGTATCCATTGTACCCGGTGTGGCTTCCTCTACATTGGAGAAACCAAGCGGAGGCTTGGGGACCGCTTTGCAGAACACTTCCGCTCGGTTCGCAATAAACAACTGCACCTCCCAGTCGCAAACTATTTCCACTCCCCCTCCCATTCTTTAGATGACATGTCCATCATGGGCCTCCTGCAGTGCCACAATGATGCCACCCGGAGGTTGCAAGAACAGCAACTCATATTCGGCTTGGGAACCCTGCAGCTCAATGGTATCAATGTGGACTTCACAAGCTTCAAAATCTCCCCTTCCCCCACTGCATCCCAAAACCAGCCCAGTTCGTCCACTCCCCCCACTGCATCACACAACCAGCCCAGCTCTTCCCCTCCCCCCAACTACATCCCAAAACCAGTCCAGCCTGTCTCTGCCACCCGAACCTATTCTTCCTCTCACCCATCCCTTCCTCCCAACTCAAGCCGCACCTCCATTTCCTACCTACTAACCTCATCCCACCTCCTTGACCTGTCCGTCTTCCCTAGACTGACCTATCCCCTCCCTACCTCCCCACCTATACTCTCTCCACCTATCTTCTTTTCTCTCCATCTTCGGTCCGCCTCCCCCTCTCTCCCTATTTATTCCAGAACCCTCACCCCATCCCCCTCTCTGATGAAGGGTCTAGGCCCGAAACGTCAGCTTTTGTGCTCCTAAGATGCTGCTTGGCCTGCTGTGTTCATCCAGCTTCACACTTTGTTATCTCGGATTCTCCAGCATCTGCAGTTCCCATTATCACAGTTTTTTTTTCATGCTTCTTTTCCCATTATGAATTCCAAATGATATGAACCTTCTCCTGAAGGTAATGTTAAGGACCGAGGATGTTGATAATGTTCGTGGCTTTCAATTTGAACGCAGCTTGCAATGTCGAACTTGGTCCGTGGCAATGAGCTGGAGCTGGCGGTTTGCGTGGGGACTGTGCTGGGGGATAGTGCCATGCCTGTGACAAACTATGCCCTCGAATTATTGGCCCGGAAGTGCATGGCATCAACAACATGGTGAGTGCAGAGAGCGGCTTTAAAATGGTGACTTGGATAAAATTGTATCCCAAGGATCATTGAATCTCATTGATGTTACGTCACTGACTGTTATATCATTGAATAAGATGATTTAACATGTCTTTCCTATCCAATTATCCCTCTCCAGTTTTTCCTTGATAGCTCTGTAAATGTCTTCAATTCAAGTTTATATCAAATGCCTTTGTAGATGCTAGATAATAACAAGTTACTGCGCAAGAAAATGCCCCTTTTTTCCCCTTTATTTTGGCCACGGAACGTTCAATGGTGATAGAATTCAGTAGTTATACAGATGTCCAAAATTTCTGAATATACCTGCAGTAACTCTGTCAGTGTTCTGAATGAACTATTTGCACATAATTAGAAACAGCAATGCAGTTTCTTCCATCCTCATCTCAAGAACTTCCATCAGACTCACTCATGCTTGGTTTGAAGCTCAGGTGTGAAGCTGGTCTATGACAGCTTGACCTCAACGGAAAATTGAGCCAAGTGTAGAATGAAGCATGGTTTCACTGTTAGTCTAAATGGACCGCTGCCAGGATCATTTTCTCCCTCTCCATTGAAAAGGTCTGCAGCACTAACAGTGCACAACCTCTCTGCGTTGGAATATCAACTCAGTTACAAGAATGGCATGAAACTAAAATTAAACTGATTAAAAGTGATTGAGGGGATTGATTTATGATGAGAGATTGAGTAGACTAGGACTACTCATTGAAATTTAGAAGACTTGGAGGGGGGGAAGGGGTTGCATCTTATAGAAACCTATAAAATTATGAAGGGAATAAATAAAATAGAAGCAGGGAAGTTGTTTCCACTGGCAGGTGAAACTAGAACTGTGGGGAATTCTCTCAAAACAAGGCGCAGCAGATTTAGGACTGAGCTAAGGAGGAACTTCTTCACCCAAGGAGTTGTGAATCTGTGGAATTCCCTGCCCAGTGAAGCAGTTGAGGCTGCCTCATTGAATGTTTTTAAGGTGAAGGTCGATAGATTTTTGAGCAGTGAAAGAATTAAAGGTTATAGTGAGTGGGCAGGTAGGTGGGGCTGAGTCTGCGAAAAGATCTACCATAACCTTATTGAATGGTGGAGCAGGCTCC
The DNA here is from genome assembly GCF_030684315.1 of Stegostoma tigrinum. NCBI lineage: Eukaryota > Metazoa > Chordata > Chondrichthyes > Orectolobiformes > Stegostomatidae > Stegostoma > Stegostoma tigrinum. The sequence continues at coordinate 121,384,261 of NC_081356.1, read as the reverse complement.
GATGCCCCACTCCTTGTTCTTATGTTGAATACTGAGTCTCGAGACTCGGGATACACAAGTACCACCCACTAGGCGCAACCAAAATTTTGATACTTATCATTAACTATCAAACCTTTGTTTTCCTGTGATATGAGTTCATCTGACCCGTTTGGTTAGATCACCTTCTGTAATCACTCTTGGTATCTTAACATCCTCCAGAATCACAATGTGGCCGAATCTTCACTGTCCTCTTTGATGGGCAATAAATGATGCCTTAGCCAGCAACTGTGAAGAATTTTGTTTCAAATCCTCCAAAATTCCAGAGAGAGCTTTAGAGATTTTTAGTCACATTTGATAGGTCGCTGTTCCAACTACATGCAACAGGAGTAGGAATTACAGATGAGATGTTAGTCCAACTCAGTAGGCATAGCCTTAGCTCAAGTTGGAAGGTTGTGGATTCAAGCCCCACTGTAGATGTTTATGTATGTAATTCATGTTGGCACTTCAGTGCACCATTGAGGAAGTGCTGTATTGTCAGAGGCACTTCACATGGGATGTTGAGATCTGTCTTACCCTACAGGAGGATCGTCGTGGTATAATTTCAAGAGTGGGGCATCTTACTGGTGTGCTGTTCATAATTCTTTTCTTTATTCATTCACTCATGATTTGTGGGCCTCACCAGCTGGAATGGCATTTGTTGTCCATTTCAGAATCCACTTAAAAGTTAACCATACTGCCGTGAGGCTGAACAAACAAGTAAGGGACAAAGGTTTCCTTCCCTAAAGGTCATTCGTGCAAGAGGTGGGTTTTTGTGACAATGGTCATCATTAAACTTTTTAATTCCAGATTATTATTAAATTTAAGTTCCACTATTTGCCTCTCGAGCTCAGGTCTCCAGAATATTACCTGGATTTGTGGGATGAAAGTCAACTAACAATGCCACTAGGCCATCGCCTCCCTCCATCTATTAAAAAGCTGAGGATTTTATCCTAATGCTGTTTTTGTGCTCTTACTGTACACAGCTAGCTGTTATAGTTGCTTATATTACAATATTTCAAAAACGTTCATAATGGGTAAAGTGCCCTGGAACATTCGGGGGATGTGAGAAGCACAATAGAAATTATTTCTTTTGATGAGAGAATGACTTCACCTCTGATTGCACTGCATTCCCTGCCTCAGAGGTCTCATCCCAATTGCTCAGCCAAGACCAGGAGCTCAGAGAACCAAGAACTTACTGTCAATGTAATGCGTTTTGTATAAATTTGTCCTTTCACAGCCAGTGAGACACTTTTTGAAATAGAATCACTCACTTGACATAGCAGAACTATGTAAGTAACACATGAACAGCAAAGTCCCAGTGAACATCAATAGCAATGAAACAAATGACCAGATCGCATGTGTAGAGCTGGATGAAGACAGCAGGCCAAACAGCCTCAGAGGAGCAGGAAAGCTGACATTCCAGGTCTAGACCCTTCTGAGGAAGGGTTCAGACCTGAAACATCAGCTTTCCTGCACCTCTGATGCTGCTTGGCCTGCTGTCTTCATCCACCTCTACACCTTGTGTCAGATTCTCTAGCATCGGCATTTCCTTCTATCTCTGCACTAGATCGTATATGTTTGATTATCCTGGAAGGTGCTGTCCTAAGAAACTACACGTTATTTATTATTTTTTGAAGTGTGTTTGCGGTTGTTACTTAGAGCAAAACTTAGGAAGGTTCACTATCATCCTGTCTCAATGGTTTTGCCATCATTAGGCCAATGCATGACTATATGCATGACTATAATTTGGTTATCTCTTTTTGACTTCATTTGTGCTGACTCTTTTGGAAAGAGTGACTATTTTTTATTTACTTTTGTTTTTAACCTTCTGATTTTAGCTTTCCGTGTACTGGATACAGGTACTCCCACTATTGGCAAAAGCATAAATATTGGCTGCTGTGCGTGTAACAACACGTGGACTCCCAGTTCTCCCATTGCTGTAAAGATTGCCGCTTTTGTTTGGTTCTGTTTTGGGTTTGCTGTGTTTTTGTATGTTTCACACGTCCATTTGGTCATACAAATTTCTGCTCCCAAAGCAAAGTCCCACGTGATTAGAATGAATATTGGGAACTACAGTGAGCAATAGATCCTGGCTGATTGTCTATCTGTTGAACCCGTGAGTGGTTAATCACGAAGAGTGGGTGAAGCAAATGGAACGCACTTGCTAATTTTTCAGTCAACCCCATGTGGTAACAATGCATGACTGTTCATCTACATGTGCTGTTAACCAATGCTGATATAAGTCATTGAAGGAATTGGGTCCTCATATGTGGAATGAAGCAATTTCCAGTGATATCCACATTCATTGTTGTAACTGTACAGAATTCCTTGGCTAAGAATTTTTGACACATTTGCTACACTTTTCTTAAAATAAAGTGAATAAAATTGAAGAATTTTAAATCAATAAAAAGTGCGTTCATTGCAAGTAACGTTGAACCAAATAGCATTTGCAGTGTGTAATTGGTTTTGGATTGTGACAGAAGGCAGCACAGAAATGGCTGTACTCACAATTTTTGTAAACAGTACAGGGCTGGTGAACCTAGGCCAAGAATGTATTAATAAAATGTGAGGCTGGATGAACACAGCAGGCCAAGCAGCATCTCAGGAGTGCTCCTGAGAAGCTGCTTGGCCTGCTGTGTTCATCCAGCCTCACATTTTATTATCTTGGAATCTCCAGCATCTGCAGTTCCCATTATCTCCAAGAATGTATTATGTTACTTTGACTTGAATTTGTGCAAAGCTGCTTGGTTTATATCTTAAATGTAAAACCATTTATCAGTATTGCTTGACAGCATTGAAGATGAGTCGGTAACATGAATTCAGTGCCACAATCAATGATTATCTTGTGTTTTTTTTATTTTCATGATTTTCATTTAAATTAAGAATGAGAGTACCTGTATCCTTTTGAACCCGTATGAAAATCAAACTGGTTTAAACTTCAATTTATTTTTTAAGTTGCGACCATTACTTTCCATTCAGTCAATGAAACATAATGCTTGACTATTCCCGCATCGATTAGCAATGAATATTAACATGATCAAAATTCTAAAGTAATCACCAGCTATATTCAAAAAATGCACTTCAATTTCCCCAAGTATTGCAGAAATACAGCAGTTCGTCAAGAATAGGGAATCAAATTAGGCAATGTAAAGATTGTGACAATCTTTCCTAGTGATAAGCACAACTGTTAAATCATGAGGTTGGTTATCGATACTTAATGTTGACAAAGCAGCAGGACCAAATGAGATACATCCAAAGATATTGAAAGAAGTGAGATTGGAAATTACAAGTACACTACCCATTGTCTTTATACCTTCCCTGAAGTCAGGGGAGGTGCCTTGGCTCTGGCGAATTACTGACATCAAATTTCCTGTTAGCTTACTTCTCTCCAAGGAGATGAGCTCCGACCTCTCCAAGGAGAAGAATTCCAGCCTTTCCAGTCTATCTTCATAACTGAAGCTTCCGATTTCCAGAACTATTCTTGTAAACTTTGCTAGCACGAGGGGTCATAGTTTTAAGCTGTTTGGAGGAAAGTATAGAGGGGATGTCAGAGGCAGGTTCTTTACGCAGAGAGTTGTGGGAGCATGGAATGCGTTGCCAGCAGCAGTTGTGGAAGCAAGGTCATTGGGGTCATTTAAGAGACTGCTGGACATGTATATGGTCACAGAAATTTGAGGGTGCATACATGAGGATCAATGGTCGGCACAACATTGTGGGCTGAAGGGCCTGTTCTGTGCTGTACTGTTCTATGTTCTATGTTCTATGTTCTAAACCTCTTCTGCGGTTTCTCCAATGCCTTCACACCCTTTCTATGGCGTAGCATCTAGAATTGTACACAGTATGCTAGCTAAGGTCTAAGTGTCTTGTATAAGTTTGCGATCACCTCCTAGCCTTTTGCGCTCAATGCATTATTAGTAAAGCCCAGGATACATTAAGCTTTATGAACTGCTGTGTCCATCTGTCCTTCCATCTTCAGTAACCTATGCTTATTCATGGCAACGTTTCTCTGTTCCTACACCTCCTAAGTATTGGACCCCTTTATTTTGTATTGTATGTTTATGTTCATCGTATTAAAATGCAGCATCTCACATTTTTCCACCATCTGGCCACTCGACCAACTTGTCAATGGCCTTTTGAAGATCTACACTGATCTCCTCACAGTTTTCAAGTTTTATATCATGGGCAAACTTTGAAATGGCCCCCTGCACAACACTACCTCGATTATTAATATGCCTCAGGAGAAGGAAGAGTGTTAATACTGACACCTGAGGAACTCCATTGCAAACCATCCTTCAGCAGGAACAATATCCAATGACAATTTCTGTCTGCTTCTGATTATTTAGACAGGTTTTCTTTTATTCCACCTCTCTTCTCCAGTCCCCTTTCTTCCATGGGTGAAATTTTTCCTCACAAGCCTGTTGTGTGGCACTGTATTGAACAGGAGAGGAATTGTGACTGGAAACAGTGGACTTTGACGAAAATGTGAGGATTGATGAATATCCCTGAGTTTTGCTTGCTTACTCTTGGGTAGTCAGATAGAATTTTATTTCACCATGTTAAATGGGAATGGTGTAACCTATCACAGACCCATTGGTTTATGGTCTGGCTTCATGAGATTTCCCCAAACCATGCTTGGCTTATGACCTTCAATGTAGATTTTGAAAATTGTGAACAAGCGTTGTTACTTGGCAAGGTAAACACAGAGAATGCTGGAGAAACTCAGCAGGAGGCTGGCATTGTCTGTGGGGAGAGAAACTAGTCAATGGTTCAAGTCTGAAATGACTCCTCTTCAGAACACAGGAACTCTGAACCTAAAAGCCTCACTCTCAACCCCAACCCATCGGATTTGCCACCAATAAAAAGCTTTTACTTACCTTACCCACTTAACTTTCCTCAGTAGCTGTCAAAAATGGCTCCAAAGTGGACCCTTAAATAGTTTAGCTCCTAAATGTCTTGGTGGTGTCTTGGCCTGTCATGCTACTCTTGCACAAAGTGGATTTCTCCCTTGCTGTCTCCAATAGACACATTCAAAACAGACCAGACTTGGAAATCAAGCCGGAAAAATCACTATCAGTTAAGTGAGTCACCCTTAAATACCTGTCAATCAAATGCGTTCCAATTGTGAGGTGAAAATCTGAGACATTGTTCATTTTTATCATGCGGCTATACCTGATGTTAACTGGAACACTGAAATAGCTTCCCCAGCCCAGGCGCTGACACGTTCAGGCTGGAGACCCCTTTCTGATGCCCAAATCAGCGTCCCGAGACCTGTCCAAAAGGTCCACCCAGACCTCTGTCTCCATAGATATTGCCTGACCATTCGAGAATTTCCAACATTTTACGTGTTTCTGTTTCATAAATTTCAGACTGCCAGCATGTGCAGCATTCTGTTCTTGCTTTGCTCCTGGTGTTCGAAAAGGACCGGGGACTGGTTAGCTCAGTTGACTGGCTGGCTGTTCTACAATGCGGAGTGATGCCAACAGCATGGATTTATTTCCCTGCACTGGCTGAGGACTCATCACGCACCCTCTCCCTTTGCCTGAGATGTAGCGACCCTCGGATTAAGCCACCACCAATTGTCTCTTTAATGGTGACCTATGGCCTGGTAGGGCTATGATGACTTTGCCTTTACTCTATGATTATACTGAGCTGGTGACCCTGGGAAGGTGATTGTCTAGCAGTATTATCACTTGCCTATTAATCCAGTGATCTAAGTAATGTTCAGGGATCCTGGGTTTGGATCCCTCCATGGCAAATGTTGGAATTTGAACTCAGAAAAAAGATCTGGAACTAAGAATCTAATAATGAACATGAAACCATTGTCAATTATTGGAAAAATCCAACTTTTTTGCTAATGTCCTTCAGGGAAAGAAATTACAGTCCTTACCTGGTCTGGCTTACATGTGACTCCAGACCCACAGTGATATGATTAACATTTACCTGCCCTCTGGGCAATTAAGGATGGGCAATAAATGCTGGCTAGATCAGCGATGCCTATGACCCATGAAGGATTAAAAAAAGACCCCCCCTGGGGAAAGAAACATAGGGAATGCTGGAGAAATTCATAGGGTCTGGCAGTACTTCCCAACCCTGCCACCCCAGTTGTAATCTCTTCCAACACCTTCCTTAAGGCAGAAGCTTAAACACCCGCACCAATAGATTGAAGAACAGCTTCTTCCCCACTGTTATTATACTTCCGAATGGACCTCCCAAAGTTCAAATCTAATGTTGATCTCTGATTTTGTTTACCTTCTTAGCAGCTGTGACATTGTATTACTCACTCTATTCTGTCACCCTATGATCTTTGTATGGTGTGATCTGCCTGTAATGCACACAAAACAAAACTCCTCACTGTACCGAGGTGCATGTGACAACAATAAATCAAGTCATCTGTGGAAGGACAATAAACAGGGTTAATATCTCAAGTCCGGCACAGCTCTACATGGGTTCAAATCCCACCAAATTCTGGATTTGAAAGTTAGTCTATAAAGCGGTGAGCATCAGCTATCATAAAAGCCCAAAAGACTCACTGATGTCCTTTCTATTTCTCTAAGTTAAGCAGTGTTCAATTATTGTTGTATGTTTGGTTTTTTGCAGGGATCTAGCAGCTGACTTGTTGTCTATGATACCTGACAGTGAGCTACTTTTGGTCAAACTGTGTGCGTTCTACCCAGGAAGCACTGCAGAGGTTAATGATCTTCATGAGAAGGTAAAGCTGGGGAGCTGTAGGAACCGTCATACTGTTTTCCAGAAGAGTTCATGTGACAGGGAAGAGCATTGTTTTTGTTACAGCTGCCGCCGTAAAACTCTTTGAATGACATTCTTGTGACCGGGTGCCTGTGTCCAGTGGTGAATCACAGGGTTTGGTGCTGGGCCCTTATTTGTTTGCTGTATGATTTAATGATCTATGTAGCAATATCAGAGATCTGATCAGTAAATTCACAGATTCACAAAAATTGGTGGTGGTCACTTGCAAAGAGGAAAGCCTCATCCTGTAGGATGATATAGATAGGCTGGTCAAATGGGTTGAATAGTGGCAAATTGAATTTCATCCTGAAAAGTGTTTGAGGTGATATATTTTGTGAGGACTGCCTGTAGATCCCTGAAATCAGCAGGATAGGTCAAAAGAAGACACATGAGATACTTTCGATTATTACTCAAAGCATTGTACACAAGAGCATGAAGTTTCTAATGGAACTGTATATAACTTCAGAGGGAGTATTGTGCGGTAGCGATCGCCACATGACTGAAAGGGTGTGATTGAATTAGAGAGGGTACCGAGGAGGTTCACCAGGAGGTTGTTTGGATGGATCCGTTCAGCTTTGAAGAGAGAAGAGATAAGCTGGCATTGTTTTCCTTAGAGCAGAGAAGGCTGGAGGGCATCTGATTGAACTGTATCACGTGTTGAGTGGTGTTAGACAGAGCTGATAGGGAGAAACTTTTCCCCTCTCTAGAAGAGTCAGTAACAAGGGGGCACAGTTTTAAGGTAAAGACCAGGAGGTTTAGAGGGAATCTGAGGACAAAGGTGTTGACCCAGAGGTTTTTGGATATGTAGAACTCTCTGCATATAAGGGGTGGTAGAGACATGAACTTTCTCAACATTTAATTTGGATTTAGATCAGCACTCGAAAAATCACAGCATTTGGACCAAGTGCTGGAAAAGGGGATTAGAATAGATGGTTGACAACTGGCACAGACATGATGGGCCAAAGGGCCTATTTTTGTGCTTTAAGAACTCGAGGACTTGATGGTGGCACCAGTTGTGCTGTTTGCACTACTGAGACAGAAAACACACAAGGAATGAATTCACCCGTTTCTTTGCAGAACATGCTATAGTGTTCCAGAACCCACACCCCATCCCCCTCTCTGATGAAGGGTCTAGGCCCGAAACGTCAGCTTTTGTGCTCCTGAGATGCTGCTTGGCCTGCTGTGTTCATCCAGCCTCACATTTTATTATCTTGGATTCTCCAGCATCTGCAGTTCCCATTATCACTAATGCTATCCTGTCGTGTAAGCTGTAAATGGAAAAGTTTCCATTTTATTCCTTCCTGAATCTTTTCAGCAGTCTTCCAACACATAAATAAATTGGCAGTTTTGGACAGCCACTATTCTAATGGAGGGCATGGTAATGGTTGTAGGATGGAATGGTGAAGGTGAATACTGTTGTGCTGTGGCAGACAGCTGCCCTCTGGTTTCAGGAAAAGGTAATTGCTTTAGTTTTTAAATTATTTTCCAGGCAGAAGCTGAGGCACTGCTTGGGAATCCTGTATTCTTAGTTCTCTGGGAGTGTAGAAATGTCAGATATTGCATGCACTGTTCTTCACTTCATGGGCTGTTAACCTCATTGTGGGGGAGCTTTATGAGGTCACCCATGACAAGAAGGACAGAAAGAGGTACAGTGGCAACCAGCTTCCAGGTGGATTTGAGAGGGAGCTGTGTGCAGACATTCAACCATCCACTTGTTGTGTGACACAAGGGAACCCAAAGGAAGATCTGTTTGAAAATGAGGGGTTTTCTTCCTTCGGTAGCATAAACATTAGTGTCGGCCTGGGAGCGGCAGTGGCTAGCACTGCTACCTCACAGCAACAGGGTCCTGGGTCTGATTCCGCCCTTGGGTGACTGTCTGTGTGGAGTTTGCACATTCTCCCTGTGTCAGCGTGGGTTTCCTCTGGGTGCTCTGGTTTCCTCCCACAGTAAGAACATGAGCAGGTAAGGTGGATTGGCCGTTCCGAATTGCCTGTAGCGGCCAGGGATGTGCAGGTTAATTGGATTAGCCATGGAAAATGTGGGGTTACAGGGATAAGGCAGGAGGGTGAGTCTGAGTGGGATGTTCTTTGGAGGATCAGTGTGTATTCAATGGGTCCAATGGCCTGCTTTCACACGGTAGGGATTCCATGACCACTGAGACCTGTGGCCATCCCAAAATATTCACTTGAGGCCCTGACCTCATCAGCATGTTCTGGGTGAGGATGGCGTGGGGCCACCAGTTAGATTAGATGAAGCACTTTTGCTCCACCTTGACCCAAAAAATGGGGTTAACAGCCTATCATCTGCAGTGGCCTGTGGGTGTCGGGTTGGAGGTGGGGCCGACGAAGATGGCAGTGTAGACTGCTAAATAATCTTGAACTTTTTTTTTAAAAATCGAGATGGATGAAATGAATCTTGAGCAAAGAATTTCAAGTTGATTGACTAGTGTTGAAAATCAGAGAGTATCTTACGTTAATCCAACTCATGCAGGAGACAGGTAAGAGGGACAAAGTAACCAACAAAGGATGAAGACACTGACTATAATGCTTCCATGCCTGCAGAGAACACAGAACTTGGTAGGAATGTAAAATGTAATGTCTGCCAAGTGATACAGGCATTTTAACTGAGTGGACTGAAGAAGCAGGAAACTTCATGAAGGATTGAAAAGCATAACACTTTAAAGGCTAGAATATAGTCGTTATTAGTTTTTAGAAAGATTTTGATGTGCTTTTACGTTAAAGTCATGCCTGGATGTTTAACATAAAGACACAGGTAAAGCAAACAGTTAGATGGCAAATTTTATTTTGATTGATGGAGAAAAGTACAGTGATTGTAATGAGGTCAGCTAGGTGGACCTCATAGAATATGAGTCCCCTGATTGGGGCTCTTAACTTGGTCTAGCCAGGGAGCCCTGGCTGACAGATACAAACAGGAATGTCAGAGGTTCTGCTCAATCTGAGAGTTGGGTCTAAAGAAGCTGAGTCAGTGTCAAGGACTCTCCACATATAAATAAAGAGTGACTTGGGGATACTAACCTCTGTGGAGTTATTTCAGAATGCTGTCAGGATAAAGAATATTTTTCTGCAATTCAATATAGGTTTATCACCTTTGCAAATGAAGAAGGAGGTGTAAAAAACTCTTCATTAGATTGAATCCTGGGAGGAGAGAGCTGTCCTGGGAGGAGAGATAGAAAAGAAGTAACCTCAATTCCCTAGAGTTTAAAATGCATTCTGTTCACTGAAGAGTCTGGAACTGGAAGTCATAATGAATTATAAGGGATGAGACATTTAGCATCATGATGAGGAGATTCTTCACTTCAGGATAGTGGAACTTTGGAATTTTTTACCTTTTGGATGCTGAGGTGCTGATTCTATTCAAGATTGAAATGATTAATTTTTGAGCACTCAGTTACTCAAGCGCTACTGGGAAGCCGAGGAGGAGAGGTCAGGTGGCATGCTTATTGATAAGCAGAGCAGGATGAAGGTGCTGTATAGTTCACTCGAACTCCTGTTGCGTATGTTCTTTGTTAAGTATTTATGCTGATGGTTTGATTGCTCTGTTATAAAAGAAATCTTTTCACAGTGTCATTTACCAACCTGTGAAGAATGTTTGCAAATTGCGGAAACATCTCAAAGTGAAGGGGAGACGTTCCATGCAGTAAAATATTATTTACTGAGTCCAGCGCCAGAAAAAGCACTTCCAATTGGCCTTCTTTATGTTAAAGGTAATCTTCCTGGTTCTTGTTATCTCATTGATTGCTCTTTAATTAAGCTACCTTGTATTATACAATGTATGGAGATGCAGCATTTTCCTGATTTTTCGTAAGCAATTACTTTTAGTTTATGCTTTTGATGCTGCTTATATTGACAAGGATACTGTCATGTTCAATCATTCTGTGTTTGATAATGTGAGTGTGTTTACTGTCAATGTCTGATTGGTTAACTTTGTGTTTAGACTGAACAAAAAGTAAACCAAGTTATCGTACAGCTCAAAGCCAGAGCTCAAACCTGAAATAGACGTTTTAAAGCTGTTATTAAAAATTGTTACACACGCAGAATCAAATGTTGCCCTTTCATTTGTTTGAGGTTTGAGATATAACATGAACAGGACCCATGCTTATTCACCATTGTTGAGGCATTGATAAAGTGAGGAGATCCTTTCCATGTTTAAAGCTCACTGGGCCAGTCAATACAAACCACAGATAGTCTTAGAGTCATAGAGTTGCACAGCATAGAAACAGACCCTTTGGTTCAACATGTCCATGCCAACCACATATCCTAATTCCATTTGCCAGCATTTGGCCCTTATCCCTCTACACCCTTTCTATTCATGTACCTATTCAGGTGCTTTTAAATGTTGTAATTGTACCAGCCTCCACCACTTCCTCTGGCAGCTCATTCCATACACGCACCACCCGCTGTGTGAAAAAGTTGCCCCTTAGATCTCTTTTAAATCTTTCCCCTCTCACCTTAAACCTCTGCCACCTGGTTTTGGACTCCCCCATCCCAGGGAAAAAAACCTTGTCCAATCACCCTATCCATGCCCATCATAATTCTACAAACCTCTACAAGGTCACATCAACCTCTGATAATCCAGGGAAGATTGCTCCTCCCTATTTCAGCCTCTCCCTATACCTCAAACCCTCCTGGCAACATCCTTGTAAATCTTTTCTGAACCCTTTCCAGTTCCATAACATCCTTCCTATAGCAGGGAGACCAGATTGCACGCAGTATTCCAAAAGTCGCCTAACCAATGTCCTGTACAGCTACAACATGACCTCCCAACTCCAATACTTAATGCACTGACCAATAAAGGCAAGCGTTTCAAGCACCTTCATCACTAACCTGTCTACCTGCAACCCCACTTTCAAGGAACTATGAACCTGCACTCCAAGGTCTCTTTATTTGGCAACACTCCCCGGGACCTCACCATCAAGTGTATGAGGGGAAGCCTGGGTGGTATTATCGTTGAACTATTAATCCAGAGACCCAGATAATGTTCTGGGGGCCTGGGTTTGAATCCTGCCATGGCAGAGGGTGGAATTTGAATTCAATAAATATCTGGAATTAAGAACCTAATGATGACCATGAATCCGTTGTCGATTGTCAGAAAAACTCATCTGTTCCACTAATGCCCTTGAGGAAAGGAAACTGCCATCCTTACCTGGTCTGGCCTACATGTGACTCCAGATCCACAGCAATGTGGGTGACTCTTAACTGCCCTCTAAGCAATTATGGATGGGCAATAAATGCTGCCTAGCCAGTGATGTCCTCATCCCATGAATGAATTAATAAAAAAGAAGGCCTACCCTGATTTACCTTCCCAAAATGCTGTGGGTGCACACCAGAGAGAGAGGAGGCATTGGGTAATTATTTGGATGGAAATGGGATAAAGGCAGGGGCATAGCGCTAGGCATCAGAACCGGTTACAGGCAAGATGGGCTGAATGGCCTTCTTTAGATCTGAAATAAAAACAGAAAATGTTGGAAAAATGCAACAGGAATGGCTGGACTATAGGGAGAGGGACAGAGCTCAGGTTTAAATTTCAGAATGACTCTTCTTCACAACTCACTTCTTCAGATCTGTTGAGTTTCCCCAGCTGCCTTATTTCTGTTTTTATTTCATTTCCTATCATTAGTTTTCTAGTGTATTGCTCTACTGTTTGAAAAAATACAATGCACCTGGTTATAAATCTGTTGTTACCACGCTAACACTTTTTAAGAACATGGTCAATGGTTGGAATAATGTTTACTATTTCGAAGTACAGCTCTATGTTGGTTATTCTGGGCAGAAATTGCCTTTGGTCACCCAACTCTGGCATTAACATTGATTTCAATCAGAAACCATGCTTCACTTAAACTTGTTTCACTTAAAGTCATTTCACTTAAATTTGGTATTGTAACAAATGTTTGAAATTCCTATTGATGATTTGTCTGCAGTTTGGAAAAATGGCCCAAAATCCAGCAACTGATTAACTATTTGCTTCTTCTAACTGAGCAGAGCAGCTAAGTAGCTCTGATTGGACTTTGGACTCTGTCTCCGGGATCCTGGACCTGCTCAGCTATATTCGCACTGACCGGCTGATGCTACACAAGTGTAGTGAGTAAGTTAGATCACAAATATTGCCGCCCATTTAAATAAAAGTATACAATTTTGGCTTGAAGGTTATTAGATTGAATATGCTGTGTTGAATGTTGCTCGTTGGTCCATCACAGTTCCTGGGCAGGGTTGTAAGCTGACATGCTGTATCACAATTTCTGTTCTCAAATATAGCTGCACAAGAACAGTGCTCCATTGTGCTCACATACGTACTGATGTGCTGTCCTTCAGTGCTAACATACACAGTTGTGGGTAGGGTGGGGTAATGGTGTTGGGTACATATGTCTTGTGCAACCAGCCTTGTGTTTCACCAGGTTCAATCAGCTGCAACCTGGACAAGCATGGCTGTGCCAGAAAAAAGACATGTTGTGGCGCCATTCCACGTGAGCAGTACCACAGCGCCTGTCCAGGAATTGGGCGGACGTAGCTACAACTTTTATTTATGAAGCACCTTCAACGTAACAAAATGTACCACAGCAAATGACACATGACACACTGAGCCACATAAAGAGATGTCAGAAAGACAATCAAAAGCTTTGTTTAAAGAGATGAGGTTTAAGGCACACATTAAAGGAAGAAAGAGAGGCCAAGGGCTTAAGGACAAATTCCAAACAGCTTAAGGCCTGGTCAGCTGAAGAGACAGTCACCCAAGGTGTAATGTTTAAAATTAGAGATGGTCGAAAATGACAAATCTAGAGAGGTATGGATATCTCGGATAGCTGTGAGACATGAATTGGATGCTTATTTACGTTTAGATGCCGTACAAGAACAAGCCAACAGGTGGTTAGATGTTTGCTAACGTGTTTGACAACAAGAATTGAATGTGTGTGAGATCAGGCATTGGCTTTCTACTTTTCACCAGCTGTAAACTAGCTTCAGTCTGAATCAATCATTTGGTATGTACTTGGAAAGAAATAAAACAAGTCCCAGGACATGACTAAAGAGTATGGGAACGTGGTAAATTGAATAGCACTTTCCCAAAAGCCAGCACCATAAAGTGAGCCAAGACGACCCAACCACGTGATTGTAGGAGTCTCATGATAGTGTGACAGAGATTCACCTCAGGGTACAGACACATGGACGATCTACATGTATAAAATTATGGAAGACATAAATAATGTGGACAAGAAGGATAATAAAAATGTGAGGCTGGATGAACACAGCAGGCCAAGCAGCATCTCAGGAGCACAAAAGCTGACGTTTCGGGCCTAGACCCTTCATCAGATGAAGGGTCTAGGCCCGAAACGTCAGCTTTTGTGCTCCTGAGATGCTGCTTGGCCTGCTGTGTTCATCCAGCCTCACATTTTTATTATCTTGGATTCTGCAGCATCTGCAGTTCCCATTCTCTCTGGACAAGAAGGAGTAGAGTTAATGAATGGTTTGGGTTGAGCAGTTATTGGGAAACATACATAGAGTCATAAAGTCATAGAGCTGTACTGCATGGAAACGGAACTTCAGTCCAGGTCAACCAGATACCCTAAATTAATCTAGTCCAATTTGGCTTATAACATTCTAAACCCTTCCTGTCCATATAATCATTCAGATGCCTTTTAACTGTTGTAATTGTACCAGCCTCCAACACTTCCTCTGGCAGCTCGATCCATACACACACACCGCACTCTAAGTTAAAAAAGTTGCCCCTCAGGTCCCTTTTAAATCTTTCCCCTCTCACCTTAAACCTATGCACTCTAGTGTTGTACCCCCTACCCGAGGGAAGAGACCTTGACCATTCACCCTACCCATGCCGCTCATGATTTTATAAACCTTTATAAAGTCACCCCACAGCCTCTGACACTCCAGGGGAAAATAGCTCCAGCCTATTCAGCCTCTACCTGTAGCTCAAACCCTCCAACCCTGGCAACATCCTTGTATTTGCTGAGTGGTTTTGAGAAAGAAGTTTTATTTTATGCAGTGGGCTGGCGTTTTGAGACTCACTGCCTGAAAGATTGAGAAAGACAGAAAACTTCAAAAGAAATTACTTGAATATGCATTTGGAAGGTATTTTAAAGTATTTATATCCAATCAGAATACAAACCAAGAGCTGTGACTTGTTTCAAACAGTTATACAAACAGACAGATGGTTGTTTGTTGAAAAATCCTCATGGCTATAATAATGATACAAATAAAACAAGTAATTACTGGCAAGCATTACAATAGAAATATTGCATTGCACAATAAAAGGATTGCACAAATATGAACATTTCAGTTCACTATTAATTAGAATACATTTCAAAAGGCAGATCTCCTTAATTCACTCAATAAAAATAAAAGCTGCAGTAGAACTCCATATTTTGTGCCAAAACCTATGGATCATATCATACTGGGATTATTAAATTCTCAATAATCTGCTTTATAGTGTATGGGATTGCACTGCCTCATTGTCTTTTCAATCTGTATCTTATCTCTGCAATGGGGACTTTTCTTCTCCTCAAATTAACTTTCATGTATGAAAGAAAGTGGCAACGGCAGATAGGATTCAAGAGTTGTCCAGTGAAGGTCATCAAAAACAAAAACAAAATGACTTGTTTTTATTATATATAGTTCTACTCTTCCCTAACATAAACAAATGAAAATGCAACACCTCATTCTTGGCCTGTGACAGAATTGGGAACTCTTGTCTTTCAGATTTCGGAATGAGCTGCTTATATTTTGCGGCTACATTGCCACGTTACTGGCCATGAGGAGACAGTACAACAGCATTGTGCCTGCGCTTTATGAGTACACCAGGTGAGGGCAGTACAAACTGAAACATTTTTGCTCAAATTAAGACAGTCAGCCTTGTAAATCTTTCAATACAACAGGTTTTTGTGGAGCGTGTTAACAAAGTTTGGTTTTGCATAGGTTGGAGTAGATCCTTGTGAGATGGGAACTTGAGATCATTGAAACGTCAATGAACTACTTTGCTTGCTTGAAATGCTGTGAAGGTTCAAAATGTGTTCCAGAGCTATAGATGAGGTTCTCTGAACGGTAGAGTTAATGTTCTGGTCCACATAAAATGACAAAGACCAGGTTGAGCTCCCACTAACTACTGACTTAATGGGGCTGCAATGAAATGGCCCAGTATTCTTCAATACTGGGAGAGGCCTATGGAGGCAAATTCAGGGAAGTTTTAGAAACAGTGGAAACAGAATAGTTTGCAGAATTATGGGGGAGGGGCAGGACGGTAGAACTTTTGTTTTTAATACATTCGCAGGATGTGGGCTTCAGTGGCTAGGCCAGCATTTATTGTCCACCACTAACTGCCCCAGAGGGCAGTTAAGAGTCAAACAAATTGCTATAGGCCTGGAGTCACATGTAAGCCAGACCAGGTAAGGATCGCAGATTCCTTCCCTAAAGGACATGAGTGAACCAGATGGGTGTTTTCAACAATCGACTCATGGTCATCATTGAGCTAATTATAGAAATTTATTGAATTTAAATTCCCCTATCTGCCATGGCGGGATTCACCCCAACACTAGAAGATTACCTGGGTCTCTGATTTAACGATCCAGCGACAATACCACTGCCTCCCCACAAAGAGCTAATCAGAAAACTATCGTGAAGAGCCAGTGTAGAGATCGCGATCCAAGTGACCCCCACCCTGTGCTGATATTATTACAGAAGGCACTGTGTTACAGCTGGTCAGCAGTGGAACGTATCAACCAGATCCGCTTCGGTCTTGGCTGACGAGCTTAATTCCTGGGACACTGGGGTCCAAAATTTCCATTTCTAATAACCACCTTGTGAAACAAAGGCTGTAAAAATGTAGGAACTGCTCAGTAGCACGTGCTTGTGTACATTGAAATCTACGATAAATAGATTCTTGATCAGCTGGGGAATAAAGGGTGATGGGGAAAGGGTGGAAAAGTGAATCTGAGGAATGTCGGATGAGCCATGATGCAATTGAAAGGTCAAAAGGCTCAAAGGGCCAAACAGTCTGTTCCTGTTCCTGTTTCTTATGGTGTTACAGTAACTTGGAGTAAATACTAACGCTGTTTATGTACCACTTTAAGTTTGTCAGACTGCAAAACTGGTGTTGTAAAGGATTTCCTCTTTGAAGAGGTTAAAAGTGTATGCCGAATTGAACAACAGTGTAGGCGCCAGGGGCTAAGTGGCCACCTCTTAGTGTTCCTTCTGACAGAGAGAGCTCAAAGCTACTTGAGAAGGACAGTAAATGATGACCCTGTCAGTGTTTCCCACATACTCCTGAACGCAGTGTCTAAAAGATCAAAATGATCCAGCTATTAAACAGTGTGATGCTGGAGACAACAAACTCAAGCAGTCACCTGGTTACGGTCTGGTCGGTGAGTGTTCTGCCATTTTTAGAATAGCTGTCGAGCTCTGTGTGAGGCCAGAGGTGTCTCAGTTAGAGTCAGGAACCCAGGCCTTGAGCCTCGCACCAGCTCGCACTTTGAAATTTCCGCTTGTGCCTCAAAGGTCCGCCCTCTTTGTTACAGCCAGCTCTTGAAGCGTAGAGAGGTGACAGTCCCGATACGGATTGAGCAGCTATCGGCCGAGCTGGATGGGTGGCGAGCCTGCACTCAGTCAACCAGCAAGTGAGTATGCAGCTAGCCGATAGAACAAACTCACTATACTTCCATAATGACAGGTTGCCAAATAACTCCTGAGCTTCTCCCTCTTTTAGCTGCTACACTTAATTTTATGATGAGGTTACGATGGAGCCACAACAATGTATTTATTGTGTCTTTTGTTGCAAACTAGAGGAACTAATTCCCAAGTCATTCAGAGATAGTAGGAGCTGCCAATGCTGGAGTCAGACACAACAAGGTGTGGAGCTAGATGAACACAGCAGGCCAAGCAGCATCTTAGGAGCAGGAAAGCTGACGTTTTGGGTAGGACCCTTCTTCAGACCATTTCAATGTCAACTTTCCTGCCTCTCTGATTCTGCCTGGCCTGCTGTCTTCCTCCAGCTCCACACTATTATCCTTAATTCCCAAGTCATCATGCCTGTGTAGGTATCGACTTTGGAGGAGGGGAATGTGGGGAAGGACATTGCTTGGTCACCTCTCCTTGCTTCACCAAAAAGAACAGCCACACCTCATTTACCTTCCAGCTCTAAAATTGTGGGACTACTGCCTATAATAAGGATAAAGTCACCATAATCCCACCCATTACAGACTGAGATCGAGTGGTGAGTTTAATTTGAGGGTTGCCATGCATCAGGGAAGGAAAGTGGTACCTTTGCCAGTGTGGGCATTCAACCTAGGCAGTTGGCATCACGCTGTAATGCAAACCAGCCATCTCGCCAACTGAGCTAGCTGAACCTCATACCCCAGTAGATGTACACCAAGCTATTAGATTGGAACAGGACTACAAAAACAACCAAATAGCCTCGTGATTAGTGTCTAACATTTGTTGCCTTGCTGGGAACAGTAAGTGTGCTATGAGCAGGTACCAATGGACCAGTATTATTCCATATCTACTTGAGCTGGTAGTGAAATGAATGTGGAAACGGGAGGAGGCCATTCAAGCCTGTTCCACCATTCCCTGAGATCAGGGTGGCATGGTAGAGGCTGCACTGCTGCCTTACAGCACAAGGAATCCAGGTTCAATGCCAGCCTTGGTGACTGTGTGGAGTTTGCATATGCTCCCTTCATCTGTCCGAGTTTCCACCCACAGCCCAAAGCTGTGCAGGCTGGATGGATTAACTAAGGAAAATGCAGAGGTACAGGAATAGACTTTGGGCTGGGTCTGTTTGGGATGTTCTTTGGGAGGGGCTGAATGGCCTGCTTCTGCAATGGAAAATTTTACTTTTCTGTAAAACATGATGCCTAGCCACATTAGGCAACATTAACCAAAAACTTTAACAAAGAAGTTACTTTTAGGGAATGTTTTAGAGACAGAAACTGATGTAGAGACAGAGAGGTGCAAGGAGGGACTCCTGGGGCCTGGTGTTAGTCAACAGAAGGCATGGCCACCATAGAGGAGCAGTGGAAAACAGGGACGCTCAAGAAGGTGGAATTTGAGGAACCCAGACAGCTCAGAGTTTATGGGGCAGAGCAGAAGAACGAGATCACAGAGAGTCCAGCAATCAAGGATGAGAGTTTTTAATTCAAAGCATTGTTTGACTGGGGGCCAATGTGAGTCAGTGAGCACAGGGTGATGGAATCAGAACTTGGGGCAGGTTAGGACATACAGAGTTTTGGATGACTTATGGTTCACTGAGAGTAGAATATAGAAGGTCAGCCGACAGTGCATTGAAATAGTCAAGTCAAATTAATATAGGGGCAGAGTCAGTAGCATCCCTATCTCTGGCAAACCACTGCAGTACTTTTGCTGAACATTATCAAGAATCATTACAAAGGGCTTCTGACCTGACGAGGTAATGAAAGCATGAATGAGGGCTTCAAAGCAAAGGACAAGCAAAGTCAACCAATATTTTGAAGGAAATCTTGGTGATAGCATGAACAGTGGACAGACATTCATCTCAGTACAACTCCCAACATTGCAAATCATTTGGGTCAATCTCAGTTGCCAGGGAGAGGGATAAAATCAATAATAGGGAACAGAGTTTAGTGCAGGGATTAAAATCTTCAATCTTCGCAAGGTTTAATCAATGCAAACGTCTATTTCTCCAGCACCCCAGGTGACAGATGGGCACCCTGATCATTTAGCAACAGTGGAGCAGTAAAGCGAAATGATGGTGAAGTAGAGCTGAGTGTTGCTAGTGTATTTATGAAAATCAACACTGAGGGCATCGAGAGACAGCATGTGGATGAGTAATCGAAGGAGCCAGGGACAGATCCCTGGAGGAGAAAAAAAAAGAGCTGCAGATGCTGGAAATCAGAAACAAAAATAGAAATTGCTAAAAGAACAAAGCATCTGTGGAAAGAAAGCAAAGTTAACATTTCGGGTCCAGTGGCCCTTCTTCAGAACTGATTGTAGCTGAGAAAAGGTTGGCACACACGCTGAAGAAGGGATGAGGAAGGGAAGGATTAAACGATGGGTGGAGATGAGGCCCAGAGATAGAGAAGAACAGTTGGGCAGACAAAGGAATGGGTACATGTCAGTCTGGGATAATGACTAGCTGCTAATGGGGACCATTGATGGTTGATGATGCGTTGTTTGTGGTAATAGTGATGACAGGGCTTGGTGTGAGAGTCACCACAGGTCATTATACAGAAGCAGGAAAGGAAGTCATTGCCAATAATACTCAGACTACAATTAGAAAAGTAAGAATGGAATGCTGTGAGAGCATTCCCACACAGCGGAGTGACAGTGGAGTGATACCTGGAGGAGGATGGCGTGATTGACCATCCCAAGAGGGATGAAGGAGGAGAGTGTACCATGGTGACAGTCACATAGTTGTTTCATTTTGGGATTATGGCTGAGGTGAATAACCGATTGAAAGGCTTCAAACATCTGGAGTTCCAGGAAAGACAGGATTGAGTGGGGGCAGCACTTACAACAATTTCAGCAACGGCTATAGATGGTGGTAATGTCACCGGGAGACTGTTCACTACACACCACACTAACTTCAAAACTCGGACTGTTCTTGGTTTACCGGTCACGTACTTGTAAAGGGCACATGCTGTGGGTTCAGTGATTCAGGCCCAATCTTCAAGGTCGCACACCAAATACGTGTACCCCTCAAACTGAACTAATTCCTATTAAAACAACTGGACATCTGAACCTCATCAATCTGTTCTCCCAGGCTCCTGTCGGACACTGGTAGTGTCCCCCACCTCTGAACCAGGGAGGTCCATGTTCAGTTCCCCCCCCCCCCCCCCCACCCCCCCGACTCCAGAGGTGTGTGTAAGAACAGGTTGGTTAGAAAATATCTGTAAAATCTGTTTCTTTCACCTGATGGTGATCTAAATTTCAATGATGTTGTTTCATAACTGTGAGAATGATGAACATGTCAGTGTTATTCTCTTTCAAACGCATTCTAAGTTATCTATCGATTTCCCTCCCACTGTTGGTCATAAATCTGATTAATAATTTGGATCTATATTGTTTGTTGCAGTCCTTCAAAGTACACATGTCTCGCACGAGTTGGTTTCCCAGTCCTTATGCATGGAAAGTTCTTTACACAGAGGGTGGTGGGTGCCTGGAACGCGTTGCCAGCGGAGGTGGTAGACGCAGACACGTTAGCGTCTTTTAAGATATATTTGGACAGGTACATGGATGGGCAGGGAGCAAATGGACACAGACCGTTAGAAAATAGATGACAGGTTAGACAGAGGGTCTTGTTCAGCGCCGGCTTGGAGGGCCGAAGGACCTGTTCCTGTGCTGTAATTTTCTTTGTTCTGCCAGGTCACTCGAGGACTTGCCATTTATGCCTCCTTCTGAATCTCAGAGAGAAGTGTACAGCATTTTGCTAAACAGGATTAAGGAGGAGCCCATCAAAGGACTGATTGGCCCTGATTATGTCACAGGTTCTAACCTTCCCAGTCACTCAGACGTCCATACGTCCTGCCTCTCAGGTTTGCGGATACAGGTAAGCAGAGCACATTTATTTTTATTTATTGCATGAAGCAGTTGATATTGACTTTCAGTTGCTGTAACGTCTATTTTATTTGTACTCATAATAAGCTGTTTGAATGTGAATATTATTAGAGTCCTTCCGTGAGTGCTTAATTTGTATAGTCAATGGATGTAGAGCTTCATAAACGCATAAAAGTAACAGCTTAGAAACAGGCCATCTTTCCCTGTACTTTAGAAGATAGGGAATGGGAGGATGAGTTGACCATGCAATCTATTCTCCGGTGATCAGTGTGATTGTGGGTCATCTTCAGTTTCAACTCCACTTTCCCGGCCATTCTCCATATCCGTTGGCTTCCTGAGAGACTAACGTATCGGCTATCACAGCTTTAAAGAAATTCAGCAAGGTATCGTGCATAGCCCTGTATGATACAGCATCCAATGTTTCATAGTCCTATGAATGAGGAACTTTTTGTTTCTTTCAGTCCCCTTCACCTGAGCTAGTGCCCCGGCTTTTACAACAGCCCAGCCAGAAGAAACAGGCTCTCGATGTCTTTCCTGTAATGCCTCTTCAAAATTCAGTAGTTTCAAGGAAGTAACCTGTCATCCAATGTATATAGGCCCAATTTACTCAGCCTTGTATGATAGGACAACCCTGTCATCCCAACGACTAACTTATTCGTGAACCTCCACTATACTGTCTCCAGCGCAAGTTGTACAAGATGTTTATGAACCTCCCATATATGCGAACAGTTTCCGTTTCTTTATCTGAGGAAAGATATACTGGCCTTGGAGGCAGTTCAGAAAAGATTCACTAGAAAGATAGAGGGATTTTCTTATGAGAGCTTGTGTAGGATGGGTCTGTACTCATTGGAGTTTAGAAGAGACCTGATTGAAACGTAAAAGATTCTTAAAAGCTAGCCTATTGGCGATCGTGTCGATTGCCATAAAAATCCATCTGGTTCATGAGTACACCTTTAGGAAAGGAAATCTGTCATGCTTACCTGGTCAACCCTACAAATGACTCCAGACTCCACTGAAATGCAGTTGATTCTTAACTGCCCTCTGAAATGGTCGACTCAAGCATGATAATAAGTGTTGGCCTTGTCAATGTTGGCCACTCCCCAAGAAGAGCTGAAGTGTAATGCGTAAGTGACAGAGAGTGAGAGACAGTTGTGCAAGAGAACAGAAGGCAATGGAGGTGAGTGACAGAATTAACCAAGAAAGAAGCAAGTTGTGTGTAGGCACAAGACCTCAGCCTGTTCCAGAGGGCTCTCAGTTCATGGAAGTGTTGTAACTATGGTAATTCAGGGAAACATGACAAGCTCTAGTTAAGAGCAGTTCCACCAGGTTGACAAATAGTCACGTTGATAAATAATTAAATATCAGCCAGGAGAAAGAGAGATAAGAAGAGAAGCCAAAACTAAAGTGAATAACTTAACTCCTCGGCCACTGTTTTGAACCAAAGCAATACTATTTAGTTTCTAGAAATTGCATTTTAATCTGAATTTTAAATTGCAATATGCACATGCTCCAAATACACAAAAATGTTAGTGTAATAAAACATTTCAACCTCTGAGCACCGTAAAATGCAATCACATCAGCATAATGACTGAATTATAATGTAACAGTTAAACGTTTTGTTTTTAATCTTCCCTTTAGGGACCAGTTTATTTCCTTGAGGATGGAAGGTCAACGATCTCTCTGAATGATGCATTAATGTGGGCCAAGGTCAACCCATTCTCCCCCTTAGGAACAGGAATGCGCCTGAATCCATTCTGATAGGAGTGTTGTTATGAAGAGATTACTTTTTTAGTACTTTCACATGGATGACTATTGCTAAGGTTGGTGCTGTGCAGACTTCAGAGCATGAAGACCAGAGTGTGGCATCATGCTGTAATACTGTACGTCTTGCAATGAATTAGCTGCAATAGGATAATGACAGGGAACTGCCTTTCCCTTGCCTGACTTTCTGAAGCGCAGTTGATTCATGTATAGAGCAGCTGACATAATAAGTTCTCCCTGGTTTCGGGAAAAGACTTTTCTTTTACACACCCAAACAGAGAGATTTTTTTTTTCTGGATACTGGAGGAGCTAGCAACCTGACATGCCTCCTGTCACAGCAAACAAATTCCAGATCGAGCTCTGTGTACATTCTGTCATCTCTTGCAATTTCAACACCTCAATTTCTTCACCTGCAGATCCAATTCTGGAAACAGTTGCAGATATTTTATCATCCACTAGTTGATGGAAATAAAAACATGCATGGTGATTACTGAAGCAGTTGACAAAATAACTAACACTCACTTGCAAATATGATGTCTAAATTTTTTTGGTCAGCTCTTCGCAGCCAATACAGGAATACTACTCCACAGCTCTTGATCAGCTGGCCAATGATAAAAGTTTAAAATTGCAGAATCATTTAGATCTGATGAGGTAGATTTTGAAAGATTTTGCTATGTACTACTTAACACTATACACACGAACACACACACACACATACACATGCTTCAAAATGGGAAGAAAAGCTTTAATATTGTAGACTTTTTTTAAAAACTGAGGATTGTAAATGTTGTTTGATCAGCATGATCCTGAATTACACTGAATTAATTAAACTGCAGAAAGTGCAACACATCTTTACTGAAAACACCAGAACAGTCCATTGTCAAATACCTCTTTTATCTTTAAGTTTACACCGGCAGATTTATTTTTTTAAAATAACTGCAGAATGCAGTTCACACTGGGGAAGTAACTGTCCTACTGCTTCTCGGAGTAATTTTGGAGTTATATCACAATACAAAGACCTGAATTTACTGTGTCTCCCAGTGTGATATTGTTTGTCTTGTAACAGTTAGTGGACTAATTTATGGAATCCGTGCCTTAGTATAGGTGAAATATATCCATTTCCTTCCTTAAAATGGCATGGTTCTTTTGTTTTGTAGAGTTGCATTTGCTCTTCCCTGATGTTCTGAGTAATACTTATTGACACGAGCCGTCAAAATTGAATGCCACCCTAATTAATGGATTAAATAATCTAGTTATTAATTGGACGACTTGCAAATCCAAGAGCTAACGCCATGGTCTGAGTCACAAACGTGCATACTCAGCTACTTTCATACGTTAAGATCAATGAAGGAATGAAAGTTCACTTGTAATACTCTCTATCTTGGGCACCAGCGCACTGGGAGCAATCAATCATTCAATCATCTCTCCAGCTTCCTAGCCTTCTGGGTTCAAATCAGTGGGGACTTAGCTACAAATATGTGCACATATTTACAGTGTTCATCTGTCATTACCTCCCTCAGCCCTCCCCAGATTGTTATTTGTTTTGTATTGTCATGCACACTGTCCATCTTGTGAAATAATGAGGAAGCCGTGGATGAATTATGCAGGCTGCTTAGCAACTTGTTGAACAGAATCATGGCCACTCTTTCTGTGGACAATGAGTCCCGTACTGGAATCTGAAGCCGGAACTTCTAGTTTCAGAGCCAGTTCCTCTACCTCCTGGACCACAAGAACCCCTGTAGACCACAAAGGAATAGATGAACAAAAGAACCTGAGGGGCACGCGTTTGCAATTCATTTACCAATATAAACTAACACGGCCATAAAGAAACCAAAACAAACACTGGGGCCCATTTAGAGGACCAGAGTCAAAAAGAAAAGACCTGAATTTGAATTTATATTGGCCCTCGATTAGATCGCACCTCAAAAACTAGGTACAGTACTGGTCTCCACATCATAAAAACAGTGTAAGTTATTCGATATATTCAAGTTCTAGAAATTTGGATGGACAAGATCATGGAAGCTCTGAAATCTGGAATGACTGTGCAGTCTGGGGTTTTTTTATTCTATAGAAAAGACTGATTGGGGACCAAATAGTGGTCTTTTAAACGATGAAGTGAGTTCAGGCTAGACATAGAAAAGATGCTTCCACTTAATGGTTCATATCTATATATGTAATATATATATCATACATATGTAAATGTACATTTTACATACATGTAAAAGAAGCCATTTGGCCCATTGAGTCTGTACTGACCCTCCAGAGAGAATCCCAGCCAGATTGAACCCTCACTCAATCCCACGAACCCTTCATTTCTTATGGGTCACCCACCTAGCCTGCACATCACTGGGCACTATGGGCAGTTTAGCATGGCCAACCCACCTAACCTGTAAATGTTTGAACTGTGGGAGGAAACCGGAGCACTCAAAGGAAAACCACATAGATACAGGGAGAATGTGTAAACTCCACAGAGAAAGTCACCCAAGGCTAGAATTGAACATGGGCCTCTGGTACTGTGAGGCAGTAATGCTAACTATTAATAATTGATAATAAATCTAAGAAGGAAATCATAAAACACAACAGCTTTACCCAGAACATTTCTAAGAATATGTAATTTGTTTTTACATGGAGTCATTGAAGTTCTTCTTTACATATATTTACGCAATTGCATTTCCCTTTGAAGAGTAGCAGGGATGCGATGGAAGGATTTGCAGGTTGGTCAGCCTAGGGAATCATATCACAAACACACTCATCCTGTGGAGTATAGAACCCTAAGCTGGTGACCCAGAATCTGGGATAACTAACCACTGCACCAGACAGCACCTCCCAATAGAACAATAGATTAGATATGTTTAAGAGGAAGCTAGATGGGTACATGAGCGAAGAAAGGGATAAAAGGGTTTGATAAAGTGGAAGGAGGCTCACGTGAAGCCTAAACACTGGAACAAACTGACGTCTGTTACTCTGTCCTAAATGCTGTGAAAATTATATAAAATATTACATAAAATTATATAGTTCACTGGTTCACAACAAATGGTGCAACTCTCCTCCTAATATCATAGATATAAATGAATGACAGGCAAAGCATGACACATTCAAACATCTATTGTGTAATTTCAGCGGCGAGGTTCATTTCTTTTAGGAGCCATTTAGAATTGGTGATTTATGATTTCTTTTACTCATATAACAGGCCAGAAGGATGCTGTTTTTGAGGTGTTCCCACCCAATGGAATGAGGAAGGGTGTGTGTGTCCCGAACAAGGGAAAAAATCTTTGCTTATTCCTTGAGTTCTCACATCATATGCAACATAAGGTGGGTATACTAGAGGAGCCCTGAGAGGTTTCTATATCCCCACAACCACCCCTCTCCCCCACATAAACATTTTTCCTTTGTAGAACAGAAATAAGGAAGACAATGATCATTAGAGAGCCTCTCATGGTGTCTGGAGAGACCTGAATCTCCAAACATTTGGGTTTCTTCAGAATCTTCAAAATTTTCTTTAGAGGGCACTATTTCCTGATCAGAGTGATCAAGGTCAAATCTGGCACATTATTTACTCAAGATAACAAAGTGTGGAGCTGGATGAACACAGCAGGCCAAGCAGCATCTCAGGAGCACAAAAGCTGACGTTTCAGGCCTAGACCCTCTGATGAAGGGTCTAGGCCCGAAACGTCAGCTTTTGTGCTCCTGAGATGCTGCTTGGCCTGCTGTGTTCATCCAGCTCCACACTTTGTTATCTTGGATTCTCCAGCATCTGCAGTTCCCATTATCATTGTTTACTCAAGTTATAATTGACTGTGATCACTTTTGAATGGCTTGACCACAGAAACCACATTTCTGGGAGCTATGACAGTACTTGGGGACTTCTGAAAGGCTTTTAGTGAATGAAAGAAGAACTTCTTCAGTAGCATGGCTGTCATCAAATGTCCAGCTCCCAAATAATTCTCTGCTCATCACACTTACTGTTGGATAAAAGGCTGCCACAGGGCTTTCAAGAGTGATTTTTTAAAATAAGAAATTATGACTTCCCTTCCAATTTATTGAGAACATTTTATATAACCTTAGTTTACAGAAAATTCCCAGAAGTGGGGTCTACATTCAAAAAGCCCACCTTCCATGGCTGACTTAAGGGACAATGGCCATCAGAATGGTCTTCATGAATCAAATTGCTTTCTTTTCAAGTTCTTAGATTTGAGATTTTTTTAAATAAAACTGTCTTAGTCCTTGGCAATTTAGTGGCATTTGCCCCAACAAACATAGTTATTTTTTTAAAAAGACATTTGAAAAGGACTCTACTAATTACAATTAAAATATGGTTCATCAGTGCTTGATGCTAGAACCACACAACGTCCTCTCCCCTTTTCTTGAAATCCCTCTCAGTTAGAACAAAAATTATTTATTTCTTTTTGGCACACGGCTATTGCTGTTCAATTAAAATATAGCTCACTAGAAAACAAAAAGAGCTTAATTGCCAAGTTTTTTTTGAGTAAAAGACAAAGTTTATGTACAGAGCCTGAGAAAACAATAATGAAATGCAACATCAAACGTACACAACAAACACAGGTAATAAGTTTATAAACAAGAGTTCTGGTATAGACATAGAAAATGAAGGTAAAGCAATTAAATAGCTCTTCCAATCGTAAAGATAGTAGCTGAGATCACAGATGTTTAATGGTTGATTCGTATCCTCAGCAGGAATGGAATTTGTAGATATCTTTGGGTTCTTGGTTGCATTCCAATCTGCTTTCTCACCAGGCATGGATTCTAATTTGAGAAACAGGCAGAAAGATTAGAGAGTTCCAGCTCTTGGCACAAATTCATCTTTCCTTCTCTCTGCTATGCTGCTCAAAAGCAACTTCTGATGTATAGATTTTTTGTGTATTCTAGAGTCTAGTTTTGTCTCTTCAAACTGGCAGCCAAACTTTTCATTTCCCATGTGAAAAGATCATAGACGTGTAAATTAAACAGGAGATGTGAATTTCTTGATGCTGACTCAGTTGCCTGATTTTCATGTCTTCAGATAAAAATGGTAATTTCAGTGGAGACAGTTTTGTTTATTCCAGATGGAGATGTATGTAACATCATATTGGTAGTCAATGGAGTCTTAGCTAAATTGATTCTGACCTTTAGCAAAGGACAAAATGAAGACATAAAATTAGGATTATGAGTCATTTGGGCAGATGCAAATGGTGATGATTGTATGCTGTGATCATAGTGCAGAGACTACAGAGAAATATAACAGCAAGAAAGGCAACCAATTACAGATGGAAAGTAAGGTTAGATTGATACTTTGTTCTTTTTAAATCTTGGGGATTAATTAGTTACATTGCTTAACTGTCCAAGGTTTGTGAAAAAAAAACTAGAGGGGATTAATTTATTTTCCTCATTCCATGTGCTTGTCTGCTGTTATCGTGTTTCTATGTACAGAGAATGGAGAAGAGGTTAAAAAAAAGAAAGACTTATGATCCATCTAATCTACCAGCAAGGGTGTCCCTTCCAAAGAATAGTTCCAAGGAATCAGATAGTCCATTCTGTTCCACTTTCTAGACCTATTGAATTTCTCCAGCACCTGCTGTTTTTACTTTAATCAAGATATCTCTGGTGAGATTATTCTAGCACCACCTTAATGTCATTCTGGACTATTTTCAAGCTAAGAGTAAATCACATGGTATGCAATCACACAGGATTTCATCAAAATGAGGTTTAAAGGCATTTATTATAACTTGTCACCTCCAACTTCCACCCTCCAACTCTCATGCAAACAAATAGTCTCATCAATGTTAATAATCTGATTCATGTAATTTCATGGTGCATTGATGATTATTGCTCTAGTTTTTCTCCCAGTCGTTTCAAATCTTGGGGAAAAGATTGAGAATAAGGCGAAAGCTGCTTGCAAGTATTTGTATTCTTATTTGCAAATGTTTACAAGCCCATTTGAGAGGAACAATCGTAGTGCTGAAATGTCATTGTGTTAAGTTAATGTAATCTTACAAGATCGTGTTGTACTGCAAACTATGTAATGATGCATTAAATTGTTTCAAGTCCCAGTGATTGTTTCTTGAGTCGAAGTGTCTTTGTACAATGTGATGTTTTACATCTATTTCAATCATCTCTCCATGCAAATTAAGAGTATGAAATGCTGTACTTTATTCTGTTTGTGTGTTGTACAATAAACTCATTTCAGAACACCACTGCTGCTTCATTAAATAGAGGAACTTTTCTCAGACGGAATAGTTTTAAAAAACAGCACATTGTGAAGAAATAAAATCTCAGATGTAAAATGGGAAAATTTTTAAAAGATGGAGTTATAAATATTACAAGATGATTGTTTAATATTTTGCAGGACATTCCTTTGTTGTGCAGAAAACCTGCTGTGTTTTAGTCCATTAGTATTTTTCGAAGAGT
Source organism: Stegostoma tigrinum (assembly GCF_030684315.1). Taxonomy (NCBI): domain Eukaryota; kingdom Metazoa; phylum Chordata; class Chondrichthyes; order Orectolobiformes; family Stegostomatidae; genus Stegostoma; species Stegostoma tigrinum. The sequence continues at coordinate 121,354,784 of NC_081356.1, read as the reverse complement.
AACACATCTTCAAATGAAGTTTCCTCTCCATGAGAACATAGTACCATGGGTTCCCATTAAAAACTGCAGTGAGTCAGTTATACTCAATGTCCTGTCTGCTGGATAAATGACATTCAGTCTTTATTAAATTGAGTGAACTGCTGCATAAAATCATTATATAATGGTCAGTTTTCCTTTCACAATCTCAGTACATTCTAAAGAATTTAACAGTAGTGAAGCACTTTTGAAGTGTGGTCACTACTGAAATATAGGAAAGATGTCAGCCAATTTGTGCACTGTAACAGCCCAAAAACAGAAGAATGATAATGACCAGATCACTGTTTTTGTGATGTTGCATCTTCATCAAATATTTGGTCTCAGTGTGCCAATATTTACATTGAAACTTGTGTAAATGAGGAAATTATAGCTGAGCTGCCCTTCTTGAGAATTCAGAGAAGTGAGCAACAGTGTGATGAAAGGTAATCAATTTTGAGGGGACTCAGACATAGAGGGTGAGGTTTATAAAGGGCAGTCATTGGGATGACAGTACATTTCAACAGTGTCACTGTCACTTCCTTATTTCAAAAATGTACTTCATTCATTAAAAAAATCTGTGCACAAATACAGTTCAGGTTCTGTACAGTAGCATATCAAGGAAGGAGACAAACATTTGAGTTTGACACTAAACAAACTAAGGACACCTCTTTATATAAAAAAAGTCAGAGTCAAAAAGCACAGAAATAAACCCTTCAGTCCAACTCATCCATGCCAACTAAGTTTCACAAAGTAATCTAGTCTCAGTTGCCTGCATTTGGTCCATATCTCTTGAAACCTTTCCGATTCATGTACCTGTCCAAATGTCTTTTAAATGTCATACTGTACCTGCACCTACCACTTCCTCTGCCAGTTCATTCCATATATGAACCACGCTCTGTGTGAGAACGTTGCCCCTCAGGTTGCTTTTAAATCTTTCTCTTCTCACTTGCGCCTTAGTTCTGAACTTGCCCACCCTATGGAAAAGACCTTTACTATTCACCTTCTATATGCCTCTCATGATTTTATAGACCTCAATGAGGTCACACCTCAACTTGCTACACTCCAGTGGAAAAATCTATCCCAGCCTATCCAGTCTTATAATTCAAACCCTCCTGTCCCAGCAACATCCTGGTGAATCTTTTTTGAACTCTCTACAATTTAATAATACCCAGGGTGACCAGAGTACACAGTACTCCAAAAGTGGTCTCACCAATGTCCTGCACAACCTCAATGTGATGTCCCAACTACTATACTCAACAATCTGAGTAATGAAGGCAAGTGTGCTAAACACCTTCTTAATCACCCTGTCTAGATGAGACGCAGCTTTCAAAGGACTATGTACCTGGAACCCTAGGTCTCTCTGTCCAACAACAGTACTAATGGCCTTACCATTAACCGTTTATGTCCTGCCCTTGTTTGTTTTTCCAAAATGCAATACCTCACACTTATCGAAATGAAATTCTATCTGCCACTCTTCAGCCCATTCGTCCAATTGATCAAGATCCCTTTGCAATCTTAGATACCCTTCTTAATTGTCAACCATACCACCAATTTTGGTGTCATCCGCAAACTTACTAACAATGCCTCCTAAATTCTCATCCAAATTGTTATGTAAATAACAAACAAAAGTGGGCACAACATCAAGATAACACAGTGTGAAGCTGGATGAACACTGAGGGCCAAGCAGCATCAGAGGAGCAGGAAAGCTTGACGTTTCGGGTTGGGATCCTTCTTCAGAAATGGGGGAAGGGAAGGGGATTCTGAAATAAATAGGGAGAAAGGGGGGCGCAGATAGATGATGGATAAAGGAGGGCGCGGATAGATGATGGATAAAGGAGAAGATAGGGTGAGAGGAGACAGACAGGTCAAAGAGGTGGGGTTACAGCCAGTGAAGATGAATGTGGGTGGGGAGCTAGGGAGGGGATAGGTCAGTCCAGGGAGGACGGACAGGTCGGGGGGAGCGGGATGAGATTCGTGGGCAGGGGATGGGATGGGGCTTGAGGTGGGAGGAATGGTTAGGGAGGCGGGGACTAGCTGGGCTGGTTTTGGGATGTGGTCGGGAGAGGGGATATTTTGAAGCTTGTGAAGCCCACAAACTGCAGGGCTTCAGGGTTCTCAAACGAAATATGAGATGCTGCTCCTGCATCTTTCAGGCGTCATGTGGCACTGCAGGAGGCCCAGGATGGACATGTCATTCGGGGGAGGTGTAGTTAATGGTTGTGAACTGAGTGTAGGTGTTCCATAAAACAGTCCCCAAGCCTCCATTTGGTTTCCCTGATGCAGAGGAGGCCAAAACCAGCCCAGCTAGTCTCCGCCTCCCTAAACATTCCTCCTACGTCAAGCCCCACCCCCATCTCCTACCTACTAACCTCATCCTGACCCCCTGACCTCTCCATCCTCCCTGGACTGACCGGTCCCCTCCCTAAATCCCCACCTACATTCACCTTCACTGGCTCTAACCCCACCTCTTTGACCTGTCTGTCTCCTCTCACCCTCCCTTCTCCTTTATCCATCTTCTATCCACTTCCCCCTGTCTCCCTATTTATTTCAGAATTCCCTTCGCCTCCCCCATTTCCGAAGAAGGATCCCGACCCGAAATGTCAAGCTTTCCTGCTCCTCCGAGGCTGCTTGGCCTGCTGTGTTCATCCAGTTTCACACCGTGTTATCTCAGATTCTCCAGCATCGGCAGTTCCTATTATCTCTGGATACAGCACCAATCCCTGTGGAATATCGCTGGTCACAGGCCTCCATTTTGAACAACATCCACCACCACCATCTGTCTCCTACATCAAGCCAATTTTGTATTCAGTTGGCAAGCTGCCCCTGCAACCCATTTGATTAGTTAGTTCACTATGCAGAACCTTGCCAAGGCTTCACAAAAGTTCATGTGGACAACTTCTACTGCTCTGCCCTCATCAATTATTTTCATCACATCTTTGCCCCTGATAGGAGAGTCCTCTTCAACAATTACTCTTCTGAATCTTGACAAATCCTGCTTCAGATTCATTCTTGTTTCCCAAGATCTGGATGCCCTTCATCTTTTCTCTGAGATACTAGCTCCTCAGGTTTTTCTGTTTAAGAGAGGAATAGCAACAGGAGATTCCTGAACTACCTTCCTACCTTTCCTGACAATCATCCCTCCATCTGATTGAAACTGCGCTCTACTTAATCTGAGATAACACGGTGTGAAACTGGATGACCACAGCGGGCCAAGCAGCCTCGGAGGAGCAGGAAAGCTTGACATTTCGGGTCAGGATCCTTCTTCAGAAATGGGGGAGGCGAAGGGGATTCTGAAATAAATAGGGAGACAGGGGGAGGTGGATAGAAGATGGATAAAGGAGAAGGGAGGGTGAGAGGAGACAGACAGGTCAAAGAGGTGGGGTTAGAGCCAGTTAATCTACTTACCACCACACTCTCTAGCTCGTCATTGTCTACAGGAATAGTGCCAGACGACTGGAGGATAGCAAATGTGGTTCCCCTGTTCAAGGGGAGTAGAGACAACCCTGGTAATTATAGACCAGTGAGCCTTACCTCAGTTAAAGTGTTGGAAAAGGTTATAAGGAATAGGATTTATAATCATCTAGAAAAGAATAAATTGATTAGGGATAGTAAGCACGGTTTTGTGAAGCGAAGGTCGTGCCTCACAAACCTGATTGAGTTCTTTGAGAAGGTGACCAAACAGGTAGATGAGAGTAAACCGGTTGATGTTGTGTATATGGATTTCAGCAAGGTGTTCGATAAGGTTCCCAACAATAGGCTATTGTACAAAATGCAGAGGAATGGGATTGTGGGAGATATAGCAGTTTGGATCGGAAATTGGCTTGCTGAAAGAAGACAGAGGGTGGTAGTTGATGGGAAATGTTCATCCTGGAGACCAGTTACTAGTGGTGTACCGCAAAGGTCGGTGTTGGGTCCACTGCTGTTTGTCATTTTTATAAATGACCTGGATGGGGGCGTAGAAGGATGGGTTAGTAAATTTGCAGACAACACTAATGTCGGTGGAGTTGTGGATAGTGACGAAGGATGCTGTAGGTTGCAAAGAGACATAGATAAGCTGCAGAGCTGGGCTGAGAGGTGGCAAATGGAGTTTAATGCAGACAAGTGTGAGGTGATGCACTTTGGTAGGAGTAACCAGAAGGCAAAGTACTGTGCTAATGGTAAGACTCTTGGTAGTGTAGATGAGCAGAGAGATCTCGCTGTCCATGTACACAGATCCTTGAAAGTTGCCACCCAGGTTGACAGGGCTGTTAAGAAGGCATGCAGTGTTTTAGCTTTTATTAATAGAGGAATCGAGTTCCGGAACGAAGAGGTTATGCTGCAGCTGTACAAAACTCTGGTGTGGCCGCACTTGGAGTATTGCGTACAGTTCTGGTCACCGCATTATAAGGATGTGGAAGCTTTAGAAAGGGTGCAGAGGAGATTTACTAGGATGTTGCCTGGTATGGAGAGAAGGTCTTACGAGGAAAGGCTGAGGGACTTGAGGCTGTTTTCGTTGGAGAGAAGAAGGTTGAGAGATGACTTAATTGAGACATATAAGATAATCAGAGGGTTAGATAGGGTGGATAGGGAGAGCCTTTTTCCTCAGATGGTGACGGCGAGCACGAGGTGGCATAGCTTTAAATTGAGTGATGAAAGATATAGGACAGATGTCAGAGGTAGCTTCTTTACTCAGAGAGCAGTAAGGGAATGGAATGCTGCAATGGTAGTAGATTCGCCAACTTTAATTACATTTAAGTCATCATTGGATAAGCATATGGATATACATGGAATAGTGTTGGTTAGATGGGCTTCAGATCAGTATGACAGGTTGGCACAACATCGAGGGCTAAGGGCCTGTACTGTGCTGTAATGTTCTATGTTCTATGTTCCTGTATGATCCTCAGTGACTCTAACTGCCTCTCCAACCAATCCAAATGGTCTGACATGAGATGGATGCAAACACGGCTGCTGCAAATAGTCTCCAGGGGCAATCAACTGTTCCCTAATTTCCTGCATCTGGCAGGAGTATACCACTCCATTGACTGTGATAATTGCCCCTTAAAATTTGCTCACATAGATTTGCCTAAAAAGACTCGCACTTCTCTCAGATCCAGCGTTTGTAGACTGATTAGTGCTGATACACTGCTTGAAGAACTGAAAAAAAAATTGTACGTTATAAAGCCCAAAGAGAAAGTTCTGAAAGAACCTTTATTTTAACAAGTACAAACTACCCTTCCCTTACCCATAAGTCTTAACTTTATGCATACAAAAGAGATATTAATGTTTAAAATCATAATACTGCTCAGGAATATGGTTTTAGACCCTACCAATGAGTGGATGGAATTTGAATTTGATTAATAAAATCGAGAATTGCAAGATAATCTCAGTAACGGTGATTGTGAAACTATAATTAATTTCCCCAAAACCCATCTGTTCCACTAACGTCTTTTGGCAAGGTGATCTACTATCTTTATGTGTTCAACCGTTCTCTATAATGACCTAGCAACCGGTCCTTTGCATTTTAGGAAGCATATGAGGATCACTGACTGAATTTACCAGAATTGTACCAGGAGATGAAGAATTTTATCCACAACTTCAGTTGGGTTCAGTGACAGTAGGGTGTTCTCCTGGGGTAAAGGAAATTGAGATGACATCCAGTAGGAGTATACAAGATTATGGCAGGTATGGACAAGGTAGACAAAGAAGAATTCTTCTCGGCTGATGGAACATGAGCCAACAGGCACAGGCTTAATATTCTGGGGAAGAGATACTGGATGAATGCAAGGAAGAATTTATTTTTCATGTGGCAAAGGCTACTCGTCTGGAATGTGTCTACAAGGGTGTTGAAAACTGGGAAGCTTCACAATTTCAAAGACAACCAGAAGTAGGAACGTAAAGGAAATAAACTTGTTGGATTGCAGAAATGGCATGGCTATGCGTAACTTGCCTGTTCAATAAACAGTCAGTATGGACTCAACGGGCCAAATGGTCTTCACTGCTATAAATGACTATCTCCAAATGGTTTTGCACCAAGATTCTGCGGATCTAAAAGTCTGTAACAGCAAAATTCAAGTAGTTCCAGCAAACAAAGAATATTCTCTCACTTAGGACTCCTCTACACATCCCACAAACCAATCAGCTGCTTTCTCTGTGGGATGTGGGTGTCCCTGGCTGGTCAGTATTTACTGCCCATTCCTAATTACTCCTTGAGCAGATGGTGGAGAACTGCCATGAACCACAGCAATTCATGTAAATGTACGTACATCACAGAGCTGTTGGAAAAGGAATTCTGCAGGGACAGGACTCATTGCCACATGACTCCTGACCTCTCCAGAGCGAGTAATCATAGTTTCAAGCTATAGCATGGCAGATTTAAAACAAAGGTTAGGAGGAATAACATCTTGCAAAGGGTCACGAATTTGTGGAATTCATTAATCCCGAGTGTTGTGGGCATGAGGACAGTGAATAAGTTTAAGGAAGAGATAGATATTCAGTTAGTAATGGATTAAAGGGTTATGGTGAAAGTGGGTAAGAAAGTGGAGTTGAAGCAAAGATGATAATTGGATTGAATTGTGGAGCAGGCTCAGGGGGCTGAATTGCCTACTCTACTACGAGTTTGTATGACCACTAAACTGACTTTGCTGGAAAGCGTGTGCAGGGTTGGGGTACCGATATTGAATGAGAATAAATCATGTCCTTTTGCTTAAGTGCCCAACTGATTCTAGGTTCAAGCACAAAAGCTGCTGACTTGCGGTGAGGTACTGAAGATGAATTGTGCATTGACAAAGTACACATGAAAATTGCAGCTTTTCAAGCGAGAGGGAAAGAACTCAAAGACACTTTTAAACAGTTGCCTGACATCAAAGGCTGTAAAGAATTTTATTTCATATAAAATGACAGCAAAGATCCATCTTTATTAATGCCTGAATTCAAGAGAACACTACCATGTCAGGCTTAGTCAAATTATTCAAAAAATTTAATTGAGCAAAGTACTATTCCATATTAATATGTTTCACATAGATCTTTTAAAATAAGACAGTTCAGTTTTATCACTGAACCATCTACGACAATCATTAACTCTATTTCAGACACACTTTACTGTCCAAAGTTGCAATTTTGACGATTTGCAGACAGTGACTGTGAGTCTCTAACCACTTGTTTCACATTGATCTCCTTGAACAGAACATTACTCTTACTCCGAATTTCTGAGGTGGTAGTTTCTGAAACAGGAGAGAACAAAGTAAATAGGAAATCAACGTAAAACCCACCAAAACTAAAACACATTATTAGATTTTAAATCTGGCTATGACTGTTCAAGAATAAAGGTGTTCAGTCACAGATTGACAGAGTGGTTAAGGAGTTTAGCGTACTTGGCTTCATTGCTCAGACCATTGAGTGAAGGAGTTGGGATGTCCTGTTGAGGTTGTACAGGGCATTGTTGAGCCCACCTTTGGAGTACCATTACAGTTTGAATCACCCTGCTAAAGGAAGAATATAATTAAATTGGGGAGTGTTCAGAAGAGATTTCCAATGATGTTGCTGGGAATGGAGGGCTTCAGTTATAAGGAGAGGCTGGAAAGGGTATTATTAAATTGAACAGGGTTCAGAAAAGATTTACCAGGATGTTGCCAAGAATGGAGGGTTTGAGTTATAAAAATAGGTTGGGAGTTTTTTCACTGGAGAGTAGGAGGTTGAGGGTGACCTTACAGAGGTTTATAAAGTCATGAGGGGCATAGATAAGGTAAATAGTGAAGTTCTCTTCCCACAGGAGGAAGATTACAAAACTAGGGGACATATTTTTAAGGTGAGGAGAAAGATTTTAAAAACAATGAAGGACAACTTTTTCACACAGAGGGTGGCTCATATATGGAATGAACTGCCAGAGGAAGTGATAGATGCAGGTACAGTTACAACACTTAAAAGACATTTGGACAGGTACATATATAGGCAGGGTTTAGAGGAATATGGGCCAAATGTGGGCAATTGGGACTAGTTTAGTTGAGAAACTTGGTCAGCATTGGACCAATTTGACCAAAGGATCTGTTTCCATGATGTATGACTCTCTTACTAACAGTATGAGGTTAGAGAAGTATGTTCAATGTTTTACTGTCAGAAAATAAACTTAAAACAACTGGAGAAATTTTCTTCATTGAGCAAAGAGGGAAGAAACGTGTTCAAATTGAAATCATATTCACTATTTGTTTTTAATCTAGGTTGCAGGGTTGTATCTCTCTTTCAGGATGTCAAATTTAGAATTCCTTCCAACAAAACATACCATTTATATTCCCATCCGGAATTAGAAAGACAAATCAGAAGTGCTTAGAAAGTATCAGAGGACAGGTATCTTGTTAGGATCCTTGTTGTCTTTTCATTAATTGTGTTTTTACTCTTTTATCTTTTGGCTTGGAGCTGTCAATGGAGAACTGTGAGCTGAAGATGACTGTTGGACTGTGAGCAGCAGCTTGTGTTAAAAACAGAATAAATAAGCCTGGAAGTTAATTGCAAGTTGGTTCTTGATCAAAGAGATTCCAAAGAATCTGTCACCTGGGAAAGCAGCATACTTAAACAGATAACAGATGTTTGGCCATCAGGAACATAGCAACAGGATTAGGCCATTCAATCCATCAAATTCTGCCATTCAATGAGATCATGGTTGATCTGTGGCCCCAACTCCATATACATTTATTTAAGCGACTGCTGGACATGCACATGGACAGCAGTGAATTGAGGGGAATGTAGGTTAGGTTATTTTATTTTTGGATTAGGAATATTCCACAGCACAACATCGTGGGCCAAAGGGCCTGTACTGTGCAGTGCTCTGCTTTTCTATGTTCTATGTCCTTAGCACAATTTCTTTAATGCCTTAGAGAAAAGCTTAGAACACAGAACATAGAAAAGTACAGCACAGTCCAGGCCCTTCAGCCCACGATGTTGTGCCGTAGAATAATCCTTATCCAAAAATAACCTAACCTGCATTCCCCTCAATTCACTGCTGTCCATGTGCATGTACAGCAGTTGCTTAAATGTCACTAATGACTCCGCTTCCACGACTACCACTGGTAAACTATTCCATGCGCTCACAACTCTCTGGGTGAAGAACCTCCCTCTGACGTCTCCTCTATACTTTCCTCCTAACACCTTAAAACTATGACCCCTCGTGTCAATCCTGCCCCGGGGAAAAGTCTCTGGCTATCGACTCTATCAATGCCTCTCACTACCTTGTACACCTCGATCAGGTCACCTCCCTTCCTCCTTCTCTCCAGAGAGAAAAGTCCGAGCTCAGTCAACCTCTCCTCGTAAGACAAGCCCTCCAGTCCAGGCAGCATCCTGGTAAACTTCCTTTGCACCCTCTCCAAAGCCTCCACATCTTTCCTATAATAGGGCGACCAGAACTGGACACAATATTCCAAGTGTGGTCTCACCAAGGTTTTGTAGAGCTGCAGCATAACCTCACGGCTCTTAAAATCGATCCCACTGTTAACGAAAGCTAAAACACCATATGCTTTCTTAACAACTTTATCCACCTGGGTGGCAACTTTGAGGGAGCTATGCACTTGAACACCAAGATCCTGCTGTTCTTCCACACTGCCGAGAATCCTGCCTTTAATCCTATATTCAGCATTTAAGTTTGACCTTCCAAAATGCATCACTTCGCATTTATCCAGGTTGAACTCCATCTGACATTTCTCAGCCCAGCTCTGCATTCTGTCAACCTCCTCATCCAAGTCATTTATAAAAACTACGAAGAGCAGAGGCCCAAAAACAGAGCCCTGTGGGACACCACTCAGCACTGACGTCCAGGCAGAATATTTACCATCTACAACCACTCCCTGCCTCCTGTCAGCCAACCAATTCTGAATCCAGACAGCCAAATCACCCTGTATCCCATACTTCCTGACTTTATGAATGAGCCTGCCATGGGGAACCTTATCAAATGCCTTGCTGAAGGCCATTGTACACCACATCCACTCCTCGACCCTGTCTCGTGACTTCCTCAAAGAACTCAATAAGATTTGTAAGGCATGACCTGCCCCTCACAAAGCCATGCTGACTCCCTTTAATTACGCTATGCTTCTCCAAATAGTCATAAATCCTATCCCTCAGAATTCTTTCCAAAACCTTGCTGACCACAGACGTAAAACTGACTGGTCTGTAATTTCCAGGGATTTCCCTATTCCCTTTCTTGAGAAGAGGAACAACATTTGCCTCCCTCCAATCTTCCGGTACGACTCCCGTGGAGAGCGAGGAAGCAAAGATCTTCGCCAGCAGCTTAGCAACCTCCTTTCTCGCTTCCCGGAGTAACCTAGGATAAATCTGGTCTGGCCCTGGGGACTTATCAATCTTAACGTTTGCTAAACATTAGCTTGTTAAGCAATCTCAGATTTAAAATTAACAACTGATCTAGAATTGCCTACAATTTGTGGAAGGCAGTTCCAAATATTTACAAACCTTTTTGTATAGAAGTTCTTCCTAATAACCCTCTCAAATGGTCTGACCCGAATTCTCAGACGAGGCCCCCTTAGTTCAAGAATCTCCAACCAGTGAAAATATTTGATCTTTATCTACTCTGTTGTCTCTTATTAATTTTTTGAAAACTTTGATTAGATCGCCCTTAGCCTTCTAAACTCCAGAGAAAACAGGTCTAATTTGTTTAATCTCTCTTCATAACTTCTGAAGTCCAGGCAACCTTCTTTTAAACCTACGTCGTATTCCTTCCAAGGCCAATATATCCTTCCTGAGGTGTGGTGTCCGGATCTACTCTCAGTAGTCCAAGTGGGGGTTATCCAGGGATTTGTATAACAGCAGCATTCCTATGCTCTAAATAAACCTCTAAAGGCCACCTTTCTTGATTATTTCCTGTACTTGTTCAGGACATTTTAAAGATCTGTGCACCTGAGCCTCAAGTCTCTTTTGACAGCCACTGTATTTAACTGCACCCCAGCGAGATGTATTCTGTTTCGGCTCAAAATGGATATCTTCACATTTGCTTACATTGAGCTTCATCTGCCCAACTTTGTGTCATCTGCAAATTTGGATACATGATTTTCTATCCAATTAGCCAAAGTCACTAATAAATAATATGAATAATTGAGACCCATCACAGGTCCTGGTGGGACACTACTGGTCTCATCCTGCCAAATTGAGTGCCTACCAATTATCCTTATTTTGACATCTGCCAGTCAGTAATACATTAATAAGGTCGGTACCTAGGAATTGGTACCAGCAAGTCTGGAAGGGAAAATGATGGTCAAACAGTTTGAACTGGTTTTTAGAAAGTGTTTCTGTGAGGAGGAGTTTGGCTGCTGATGTTACAGCATTAAGGTCTGGAAGCTACACATTCAACCTTCCATTATCAGCTACTGGAAGTTCAGAGAAGGGAAGCTCAGTTAACAGTATCTCCAAAACTTCCAAACAGTGAACTGAAAAGGTGACACCGATCAATGTCTTCAGAAAATCAATCAAGAAAGAATCATCTATGCCCGTGTATCACGAGAAGCATCTCAGCAATCTAGCCAGTTTTGTTTTATTTAAATATTTATCCCTTTACTGTTTTTTTTTCTGTCTGCCTTGTGAGAATGGGGTTAAAAACAAAGATTATTAGACATCATAGACATCAATTAGATGACTTGGTTTTTTTAAATTTTCCTCTGCTAAAGTTACCATATTGCTCATAAATTGCAAAATCTTTTGTTTAGGCTACAGGATTTTATTCACAGAGTCTGGGATCATTTGTTCAAAAAGTCTGGTTTTGAACCATTGGGATTCAATTTTGAGGGGCTTTGAAGTATTTAAGTTTACTGTATTACAAACAGAGAGGTAGGAAGGCTGATTTGATTCAGCTGTCTGTTTCCATGTCAAAATAATCTTCGTAAAAGTGGGACATGGATCACTAATCCAGCAAGAAACCCTAATAGATGCCAAAAAAAAATTCTGCAAGTAGCCATTTGACACAACAAGTAAAGCAGTAACAATGATAAGTTACAGGCTGTTTGGATTTCAGAGCACATTTGCTCAGGACTGCTTTGAATGTTCCTCAAAAGCGAACAATCTGCTGACAGAACATTTTCAGCTCACTCGGGAAGAACAGAAATATGAAACAACTGAGTTCAGAACAAACAGGGAAAAACTGGAGGGAATCAAGTCTTCTATTAAAAATAACAAAAACATGAAAAGAAAGTAGGAAATGATTTTACAACCTCAAGAGAGCGGGAAACAATTTTAAGAGTGAAAGAGAATTAGGAGAGTGTGGTCTTACTTGATTCAGCCATTTCTGTTCTTTTGCTGTCAGGATACAAACAGTCATACTGATATTGAGGGATTGGAAGTCTGGTTGCTCGCTCTCCCAGTGTGGGCTTCATCTTATAGCGCTCTTTTAAAAGAATTGATACTTTGAATCAATAAAGATGTACACTAAACTCAGGTAAGCTGTACTATCAAAAAGTTGATAATAAGGATTACAGTTTTTGGGTTTATAGCGAGAAAACCAGTTGAAAGGAATTTAGATATTCTTTGCTAAAAAGCAATCTCAGCCAAAGATACCACCTGTTCTATCAAAATGTAAATGAAGTGATGTTGCTTAATTAGGGTTTATTTAGCATAAAGTGGCATGTATTTAGAAAAAGGAAAAAGCAGTCTGAACTTTGCTCCAGATTGTGTAGGCCAAATCCAATGACAATGACACATAGGAATGTAGTAGACCAGAAATCTAAACCACCACAACCCATAAGTCAGTTTACAGAGTCTAGAAAAGGATCCCAAAAACATCTCAAGCAATTAGTGACTATATGTACCAACCCATTGGTCACAATGACCAGCTTATCAATAAATCAGCATACAGCAAAGCTCAGTGTTCTAACATTGGCTCTGATTTTTACAAAGAATACAATCAGATTGTGCAATGGGTGAAGTCGTATGTTAAGGCCTGGAAAGGTTTTAATCCATAGGATTAACTACTGATTCTTGTCTGGATGGTAAAGTAGTCTTCATGAAAAAGAACCATATGTGCTGAGGAAGGGTCACAGGACCCGAAACATTAACTCTGTTTTCTCCTTCACAGATGCTGCCAGACCTGCTGAACTTTTCCAGCAACTTTGTTTTTGTTCCTGATTTACAGCATCCGCAGTTCTTTTGGTTTTCATGACCAAGATGTTTGGCAATTTTTTTATGATTGAAAACCACATACAAATAGCACTGAACCAAATCATTTGTAGTTGATATCACTGTTCAAGTATAATAAAAGTACTGGTGTGATTTTTTAAAGGAAGTGTCCTTCAAATAGAGCTCATCGTTAATTAGTTTGCATTGATCCAGCAATTCTAAACAAGTCAAGTCTCTGCTAAAAAGGAATATCATGTGACTATTCTAAGCATTTGCTCTGCTAATGTAAGATTTCTAAAGCTTAATTTGTTTCTGGTACCTATATTCTTGCAAATCATATTTTCTGATTCAAGTCTTAACAATAGACAGGTTAATAGCTAGAGGTAAACAATACTGACAAGACCTTAACTGGCAACTTCATTTTTTTTATATCACTCATGGAATGTGGGCATCATGGCATGGACCAGCATTTTTTTGCCTATCCCTAGCTGCTCTTAAAAAGATGGTGGTGAGCTACCTCCTTGACCCACTGCAGTCCATGTGCTTTATACTGACCCACAATGCCATGGGGGGGGGGGGGAGGAGTTCCAGGATTTGACCCAACACTGCCGAAGGAATGATAACAGATTTCCAAATCAAGATTCTGACTGGATCACAGACGAACTTGCAGGTGCTGGTGTTCCAATGTATTTGGTGCCCTTACTGTTCTAGACGGTAGAGCTTGTGAACTGGAAGGTGCTACCTAAGGAGCCTTGGTGAATTTCTATAGTGGGTCTTGTATATGGTACACAGCTTCTACTAAACATCAGTGGTGGAAGGAGCGAATGTTTATGGATGTAGTGCTGGAAACTGTCAAGTTTTTTGAGCATTGTAGGAGTGGCACTCATCTGAGTAAGTGGAGAGTATTTCATCACACTCATAGCTTGTGCCTTGTGGAGGACAGACAAGCTTTGAGAGGTCAGCTGGTAAGTTGTTTTGACCTGCTCTTGTAACCACACTATACATATATATATATATATACACACACACACACACACACACACACACACGATAGGTTCAGGATAGCTTCTGGTCAATGGTAGCCCCTCGGATGTTGATAGTGGGTGATTCAGTGATGGTAATACCATTAATCAAGTGACAATAGTTAAGATTCTCTCTTATTGAGGATGCTACTTGCCTAGCATTTTTGTAGCACAAATATCACATGTCCATCGAAGTCTAGTTGTTGTACAGATCTTGCTATAGTTAGACATGCTTATTGTTTAACAAGTTGTGAATGATTCTGAACATTTGCAATTATTGAAGAACATCCAAACTTATGACAGAGGAAATGTAACGATGAAGCAACTGATAATGGCTGGGTCAAGGACACTACCCTGAGGAAATCCTGCAGAAAGGTCCTGGGCCAGAGACAATTGATCTATAATTACAATAACCATCTTCCCATGTGCCAGGTAGGACTAAAACCAGCAGAAAATTTTCATTCGTATTGCCATTAAGTCCAGTTTTGCTAAAGTCTCCATGATATCAGTCAAATGGAGCTTTGATGTCAAGAGCAATCACTGTCACCTTATCTCTGAATTCAGCTCTTTTTCCAGGCTTGAACTCAGGCTGTAAAGGTCAGGTACTGAGTGTCCTTGGCAGAACCCAAACTGGGTGTGAATGAGCAGATCATTCTTAAGCAAGTGCTGCTTCATAGCACGGTTGGTGACCCCAGACGTCACTTTAGTGATGATTGAAAGTAGACTGATGGGATGGAAAATGACAAGATTGGACATATCCTTCCTTTTGTGCACAGGTATATCTATGCAAATTTCCACATTGCTAAGTCAATGACAATGTTGTAGATGTGTTGGAACAACTTGGCTAGGTTAGCAGGAAGTTCTGAAGCACAAGTCTTCAGTATTGCCAGAATTTTGTCAGACCAATTGCTTTTTCAGTATCTGGCTCTATGTAAAACAGAGTTAATTAATTTGCCTAAAGACTGGCATTTGTGATTCTGGAGGAGGCTGAGATGGATTACGCACTTGAAGCTTGTAGCCAAAGATTGTCGCAAATGCTTCAGTCTTATCTTTTGCATTCAGGTCCCGGGATGCCCCATTATTGAGGATTGGTAGTCTGGATTCTGGAAAGGTTCCAGTAGATTGAATAAACATGAATGTGACACTTGTTTGAGAAGGAAGGTAAACTGTAAGCAGGAAACTATAAATTAGCCTAACATCTGATACAGGGAAAAGGCTAGAGTCCATTATTAAGGAACAATCAGCAACATAGTGAAAGGGAAATTATATGTGACAAATTATGGAACATACTGCTGAGATGGTAGTGGAGACAGGTACTCTCATAACACTGAAGAAGCATTGCCATAGGCTTGGAGGTCCTAAGTGGCTGTTGCAATGCATTATGACTCTATGACTCTAAATTTGCTAGAATTCTTTGAGGATGCATCAGCAAAGTTTATAAAGGAAAAAGGCATTAAAGGAGCCACATAAAACGTTTTGTACAAGATAGGAACTCATGGTATTGGGGGTAACATATTAGCATGAAAATAACACACAGAAGATAAAGAGTCAGAGGTAATGGGTCTTTTCAGGTTACAATGATGTTACTAGTGGAGTGCCACAAGAAACAGTAATAATGCTTCAATAATTTACTATTTATGTCAATAACTGGAGGAGGGGGCAGAATGTAAAGTATTAATATTTGCTGTTGATATACGCGTAGGTGGGACGGCATGTTATGATGAAGACATAGAGAATTTGCCAGGGAATAGAGATAGGTTATGAAAGACAGCAAAAACTTGGCAGATACACCCTGAAGAAGGAAGTGTGAGGTCACGCATTTTGGTAAGAAGAAAAAAAAGACAGATTAAGAGACAGACTGCAGAAAATGTGCAATAGAGGAGGATCTAGATGTTCTTGTACATGAAGCACAAAAAAGCGAAAAAGTGCAGCAAGTAATTAAGAAAGCAAATGGAATTTTACCTTTCATTATAAGGGGCTGAAGTCTTGTTACAACTGTACAGGGAGTGGGGTTGCCTTATGAGTGAGAAATGAAATTAAATCAATAGGAAGAAACAAAGTGGGGTCAGCTAGTGTAGAATCTGTGTGGGTAGAACTGATGAACCGCAGAGGTAGAAAAACTATAGTTGGCCTTGTGTATAGGCCTCCAAACAGTAGTCAGGAGCTGGGGTGCACGATACACCAAGAGATACAAAAGGCATGTAAGAAAGGCAAAGTCAGTGATCATGGGGGATTTTTGCAGCGGAGAGCGGTGCGAGCCGGGCCGACGTGAGGTCAGGGCAGAGAGGCAGTTGGGAAGGTAAGTGAGTGCTATTTAAGTACTTACCTCGAAGCCAGCGGGTCCTTTTTGCCGCGGAGTGCTATTTAAGTAGGTGTGTTCTTACAGCAAACACACAAGGGCTGAGGGAAGTGCCTGGTGAGTAAAGTGCGAGTTTTCAGTGAAGAGGCTCAGTGAGGAGATTACGCCACTGTTAAAGAGGGTGAAGACATGACTGCCAAGCTGATTCAGTGTGCTGCATGCATGATGTGGGAGGTCAGGGACACTGATGATGTTTCTGGCTCCTATAGCTGTGGTAAGTGTGTACACATTCAGCTTCTGAAGGAGGTTGCTACAGCACTGAAGAAAGAACTAGAAGACCTCAGGCTCATCCAAGAGAATCAGAATTTTTTGGACAGGACCTTCAGCAAGGTCACTACACCGAGGATACCTGAAGAGAGAAGGGGGATGTCGATGACAAAGGAAGACATGAATGAAGTACAAGAGACCCCAGGGGAAGCACCTATTGTAAACAGGCTGACTGTCTTGAAAGCTGCCGAGACAGACGACACTGCCAGTCCGAGAGGTGGACAGGTCTGCGAGTCAAAAATTGCTGTAGAGGCAGAGCCGAGAAGTCAGACATCACGGAGAGCTGTGGTAATAGGGGACTCCATTGTGAGAGGGACTGACAGGGGTTTCTGCGGCGACAGGCGAGATTTGAGGATGGTGTGTTGCCTTCCTGGTGCCAGGATCCAGGACGTCACTGATAGAGTGCAGAGAATCCTCGAGGGTGAAGGTGAAGACCCAGAGATGGTGGTGCATGTCGGCACTAATGACGTCGGGAAGAAAAGGAGGAGCATTCTACAGCGGGACTTCAGAGAACGTGGAAGAAGGCTGAAAAGCAGGACTTCCAGGGTGGTTATCTCTGGTTTGCTTCCAGTTCCTCGGGCTGGAGAGGGCAGGAACAGAGAGATAATGGACCTGAACGTGTGGCTGAGGGAATGGTGTCGGAAGCAAGGATTTAAATTCTTGGATCACTGGGGTATGTTTTGGGGTAAGAATAAATTGTACAGGAGGTACGGTTTGCATCTTAATAGTCGGGGGACCAGTTTTCTGGCAGGCAGGTTTGCCACTGCAACACAGGTGTGTTTAAACTAAGTAATCGGGGGGGAGGGGCCAAACTGGAGATTTAAGAATCAAGTTAAAGGGAAAGTGAGAATAAGAGAGGTTAAGAAGGACAACAGAATCAACAGAGCAGAAAACTCAAGAAGGGATTGTACAGTATGGGCAAGTGAAATAGGGATTGATAGGAAGGGTGAGGGGAGGAACAAATTAAAAATAATATATATGAATGCATGAAGCATAAGAAATAAGGTGGATGAGCATGAGGCTCAGTTGGAAGTTGGCAAATATGATGTTGTGGGGATAACTGAGACGTGGCTTCAAGTGGACAGGGTCTGGGAAATGAATATTCAAGGCTATACATGCTATCGAAAGGACAGACTGGTGGGCAGAGGGGGTGGGGTAGCCCTGTTGGTGAGGAATGATATTCGGTCCCTTGCGAGGGGGGACATAGAGTCAGGAGATGTAGAGTCAGTATGGATACAGCTGAGAAATTCTCAGGGTAGAAAGACCCTAATGGGAGTTATCTACAGGCCCCCAAACAGTAGTCAGGAGGTAGGGTGCAGGTTGAATCAAGAGTTGAAATTGGCCTGTCACAAAGGTATCACTACAGTTGTTATGGGAGATTTCAACATGCGGGTAGACTAGGAGAATCAGGATGGTACTGGACCCCAAGAAAGGGAGTTTGTAGAGTGCCTCCGAGATGGATTTTTAGAATAGCTTGCACTGAAGCCTACCAGGGAGGAGGTAATTCTGGATCTGGTGTTGTGCAACGAACCGGATTTGATCAGGGACCTCAAAGTAAAGGAGCCATTAGGAGGTAGTGACCATAATATGATAAGTTTTAATCTGCAGTTTGAGAGAGAGAAGGGAGAATCGGAAGTGTCAGTACTGCAGTTGAATAAAGGGAACTATGTAGCTATGAGGGAGGAGCTGGCCAAAGTTCAGTGGTACAATACCCGAGCAGAGATGTCAGTGGAACAACAATGGCAGGTATTTCTGGATCTAATGCAGAAGGTGCAGGATCAGTTCATACCAAAGAGGAAGAAAGACCCTAAGGGGAGGCGGGGGCAGCCATGGCTGATGAGGGAAGTTAAGGGCTGTATAAAAATAAAAGAGGAGTATAACATAGCAGAGATGAGCAGGAAGCCGGAGGACTGGGAAGCTTTTGAAGAGCAACAGCGGATAACTAAAAAGGCAATACACAGAGAAAAAAATGAGCTATGAAGGAAAACTGGCCAAAAATATCAAGGAGGATAGTAAAAGCCTTTTTAGGTATGTGAAAAGAAAAAAAATGGTTACGACTAAAATTGGGCCCTTGAAGTCAGAAACGGGTGAATTTATTATGGGGAACAAGGAAATGGCAGAAGAGTTGAATAGGTACTTTGGATCTGTCTTCACTCGGGAAGACACAAGCAATCTCCCAGATGCAGTAGTGGCTGAAGGACCGAGGGTAACAGATGAACTGAAGGGTATTTATATTAGGCAGGAAATGGTGTTAGAGAGGCTGTTAGGTCTGAAGGCTGATAAGTCCCCGGGACCTGATGGTCTGCATCCCAGGTTACTTAAGGAGGTGGCTCTAGAAATTGTGGATGCATTGGTAATTATTTTCCAAGGTTCTATAGATTCAGGATCAGTTCCTGCGGATTGGAGGGTGGCAAATGTTGTCCCACTTTTCAAGAAAGGAGGGAGAGAGAAAACAGGAAATTACAGACTGGTTAGCCTGACGTCAGTGGTGGGAAAGATGCTGGAGTCAATTCTAAAAGATGAAATTACGACTCATTTGGATAGCAGTAACAGAATAGGTCAGAGTCAGCATGGATTTACGAAGGGGAAATCGTGCTTGACTAATCTTCTGGAATTTTTTGAGGATGTATCTATGAAGATAGATAAGGGAGAACCAGTGGATGTCATGTACCTGGACTTTCAGAAAGCCTTTGATAAAGTCCCGCATAGGAGATTGGTGAACAAAATTAGGGCACATGGTATTGGGGGCAAAATACTGAGTTGGATTGAAAATTGGCTGGCTGACAGGAAGCAAAGAGTTGTGATAAACGAGTCCCTTTCGGAATGGCAGGCAGTGACCAGTGGGGTACCATAAGGTTCGGTGCTGAGACCGCAGCTGTTTACGATATATATTAATGATATAGACGAAGGCATTAGAAGTAATATTAGCAAATTTGCTGATGACACAAAGTTGGGTGGCAGTGTGAAATGTGAGGAGGATGTTATTAGAATACAGGGTGACTTGGACAGGCTAAGTGAGTGGACGGATGCATGGCAGATGCAGTTTAATGTGGATAAATGTGTGGTTATACACTTTGGTGGCAAGAACAGGAAGGCAGATTACTATCTCAATGGAGTCAAGTTAGGTAAAGGGGAAGCACAACGAGATCTGGGTGTTCTTGTACATCAGTCAATGAAAGCAAGCATGCAGGTACAGCAGGTAGTGAAGAAAGCTAATAGCATGCTGGCCTTCATCACAAGAGGAATTGACCATAGGAGCAAAGAGGTCCTTCTGCAGATGTACAGGACCCTGGTGAGACCGTACCTGGAATATTGTGTGCAGTTTTGGTCTCCCAATTTGAGGAAGGACATTCTTGCTATTGAGGGAGTGCAGCGTGGGTTCATAAGGTCAATTCCCGGAATGGCGGGACTATCATATGTTGAAAGATTGGAGCGACTGGGCTTGTATAGTCTTGAGTTTAGAAGGATGAGAGGGGATCTGATTGAGACGTATAAGATTATTAAGGGATTGGACACTGTGGAGGCAGGAAGCATGTTTCCACTGATGGGCGAGTCCAGGCCCAGAGGACACAGTTTAAAAATAAGGGGTAGGCCATTTAGAACAGAGTTGAGGAAAAACTTCTTCACCCAGAGAGTGGTGGATATATGGAATGCTCTGCCCCAGAAGGCAGTGGAGGCCAACTCTCTGGATGCTTTCAAGAAAGAGATAGACAGAGCTCTTAAAGATAGTGGAATCAAGAGTTATGGGGATAAGGCAGGAACAGGATACTGATTGTGGATGATCAGCCATGATCATAATGAATGGTGGTGCTGGCTCGAAGGGCCAAATGGCCTACTCCAGCACCTATTGTCTATTGATTTCAATATACAGGTAGACTGGGAAAATCATACTGGTAGTGGGTTGCAAGGAAAGGAGTTTGTGGAATGTCTACAAGATGGCTTTTTGGAACAGTTCGTGGTGGACACCACAAGGGAACAGGCAATACTGGATTTAGTGTTGTGCAATGAGGCAGACTTGATAAGGGAGCTTAAGGTAAAAGAGCCTTTAGGAGACAGTGATCATAAGATGATAGAATTTACTCTGCACTTTAAGAGGGAGAAGGTAGAATCAGAGCTAACAGTATTACAGCTGAATAAAGGTAACTGTAGAGGTATGAGGGAGGAGCTGGGCAGAATTGACTAGAAGAGGAGCCTAGCAGGAAAGACAGTGGAACAGCAACGACAGGAGTTTCTGGGAGTGATTCAGGAGACACAGCAAAAATTCATCCCTAGGAAAAAGCAGATGGTACAGGGAGGATGAGGCAACCATAGCTGACTAAGGAAGTCAGGGATAGCATAAAAGCAGAAGAGAAAGCATATAATGTGGCGAAGAGCAGTGGGAAACCACAGGACTGGGAAGCTTACAAAGACTAACAGAGGGCAACAAATAAAGGAAATAAAGAAGGAGAAGATTAAATATGTGGGTAAACAGACAGTAATAGCAGTGAAGACTGTAAGAGTTTCTTTAGGTATACAAAGGGCAAAAGAGGACATTAAACCACTGGAAGATAATGGTGGAGATTCAGTAGTGAGGAACAAGGAAATGGCTCAGGAACTGAATAATTACTCCGCATCAGTCTTCACAGTAGAAGGCACAAGTAATATCCCAAAAATTCAAGAGAGTCAGGGGGCAGAGCTGAGTATGGTGGCCATCACCAAGGAAAAGGTGCTAGTAAAACTGATGGGCCTAAACACCTGGACCAACTGGACTACACCCCAGAGTTTGAAAGGAAATAGCTGAAAAGATAGTGGAAACATTAATGGTGATCTTGCAGGAACTACTACAGTCGGGGAGGGTCCCAGAGGACTGGAAAATTGCGAACGTGACACCCCTGTTTAAAAAGAGAGTAAGGCAAAAGAAGGAACATTACAGGCCGATTAACCTAACCTCGGACATGGGCAAGATTTTGGAGTCTGTTGTAAAGGATGAGATGTCTAAATATTTAGGAGTGTATAGTAAAATAGGGCAAAGTCAGCATGGTTTCGTCAAGGGGAGGTCATGCCTGACAAATCTGCTAGAATTCTTTGAGGAAGTAATGTGTTGGGAAGACCAAGGAGAGCCAATGGTTGTTATCTACCTGGACTTCAAGAAGGCCTTTGATAAGTGCCACACAGGAGGCTGCTGAGTAAGCTAAGGGCTCACGGTGTTAGAGGCAAGGTGCTCGCATGGATAGAAGATTGGCTATCTAGCAGAAAGCAGTGAGTGGGGATAAAGGGGTCTTTCTCAGCATGGCAGCCAGTGACGAGTGGTGTTCCGCAAGGGTAGGTGCTGGGAACACAACTCTTCACTTTGTACATTAATGATCTAGATGTAGGAACTGTGGGCATTCTGGCTACGTTTGCAGACAATACAAAGATAGACGGAAGGACAGGTAGTACTGAGGAGGTGGTGAGGCTGCAGAAGGACTTGGGCAGTTTAGCAGAGTGGGAAAAGAAGTGGCAGATGGAGTACAATGTGGGAAAGTGAGAGGTCATGCACTTTGGTAAGAAGAACAAATGCATGGACTATTTTCTAAATGGGGAGAAAATTCAGAAGTCTGAGATGCAAAGAGATTTGGGAGCTCTAGTCCTGGATTCTCTGAAGGTAAACTTGCAGGTTGAGTCAGTAGTCAGGAAGGCAAATGTAATGTTGGCATTTATTTTGAGGGCTTGAACATAAAAGCAGGGATGTACTACTGAGACTTTACAAGGCACTTCATAGGAGGTTCACGAGAATGGTCCCAGAAATGGAAAGGTCCCAGAAATGGAAAGTTTAACATAGGAGGAACATTTGAAGACTCTGGGACTATACTCATCAGTGCTTAGAAGGATGAGGGGAGATCTAATTGAAACTTTCAACATAGTGAATGGCCTGGACAGAGTGGATGTTGGGAAAATGCTTCCATTGGTAGGAGAGTCTAGGACCCGAGGGCACAGCCTTAGAGTAAAGGGAAGACCTTTAAGAATGGAGATAAGGGGCAAGTACCTCAGCCAGAGAGTGGTGAATCTATGGAATTCACTGTCACAGAAGGCTGTGGAGACCAGGTCATTGAGTACATTTAAGATTGAGATAGATAGGTTCTTGGTTATCAAGGGGATCAAACGTTACAGGGAGAAAGCAGGAGAATGGGGATGAGGAACTTATCAGCCATGATTAACGGCGGAACAGGCTCAATGGGCTGAATGGCCTAATTTCTGCTCCTATGTCTTATGGTCTTATGGATTGGTGAGGCTGCACCCAGAGTACTGTGCATGGTTCAAGTTGTCTTAGTTAAGAAAAGGTATATTAGTATTGGAGGTCATTCAAAAAGGATTCATTAGATTGATTCCTCAGATGAACATAGAACATAGAACATTACAGCACAGTACAGGCCCTTCGGCCCTCAATGTTGTGCCGACCTGTCATACCGATCTCAAGCCCATATAACTTACACTATTCCATGTACGTCCATATGCTTATCCAATGACGACTTAAATGTACCTAAAGTTGGCGAATCTACTACCGTTGCAGGGAAAGCGTTCCATTCCCTCACTACTCTGAGTGAAGAGTGGACTTATAAAAATCAGCTAAATACCCTTGATTTATCAGACTTTAAAAGAAAGAATGAGGGTGATCTTATTGAAACATACAAGATTCTGAGGACTTTACAAAGTGGATATTGTACAGACGTTTTTACGAGTGGGGAATCTCAAACTTCAGGACTTGGTCACAAAATATGAGGTACTCACTTAAAACTGAGAAGCAAAGGAATTTTTTCTCTCAGAGGGAAATGAACATCTGGAATTCTTTTATTTTAGACAGCTGAGGAGGCTGGATAGATTTTTGAATTATCGAGAAGTTGAAGACTTTAACAAGCTGAAACTAAAGAGGAATTGAGGTCTGGGACAGATCGGCCATGGTCTCATAGAATTGCAGGACAGGCCTGAGGGTCTAAATAACCCACTCTTGCTTCAATTTATTATGTTCTTTCTGAGCCCTATGTTCTGGAATTCCCCCGTTCAACCTCAAACTTTCCAACATTGCACCCACCTAACCCCCTACAAAGTGTATACATGCAGGCACACACACACCCAATGTCGTCATTGGCAATCACTTGCTAATGTGTCCAACTGTCCACTTAGGAAATTCTGTGTCAGTGGTCATTGGTCCTATGAGTCGTTGTGTGGCTGATGAGCCTGATCCTGCAACCACATCCCCAAACACACGTGTTTCTAGGTGGAAGAACTGGTCCTTGGCCTTGAGGTTGTTGGCATTCCTTTCCCCAGTTCTTTTTCCATACATCCTCTTGCCACAGTGTCTTCTCAAAGAACCATTCATACAGGAGACACACAACACACATACATATACACACAGAATAAAATGTTCCTTAAAATCAAACTCTTAACACCTCCCTTTTTTGGGTTTTATGCCAGTTTTTATATGATAATGCTCCTGTGATGCATTTTGTTACATGTGTAATGGACCAGACCAAACTCCTGTAAATATATCAAGCAGGTAGCTTAGACCCTATTTTTTTCTTATTTAAAGGCAATTGTAAGGTGCGGTGTTCCTGAGGTAATTTGAATGGTTATACTCTGCTTCAAGCAAAACACAGTTTATTCTTTTGAGAAGATTTTGAGTCAGATGGCATTGGTTTCTCGATCATTAAAATACTAACAAAAGATTGAAGAATTAGTCTAATTTTAAATCTATTGGAAGACTTAACAGAATAGTAGGTTATTTAACTACTAAACAGCAACCTTTCTAATATAGTAACATCCCATAGCCCACCCTTGGCAAAGGCAAATTCATTAAAATAGATTGTCTCATGTGCAATGTCTCTCTAGTCCAGAAGGAATGAACATCAAGAGAAAATTCTGCTAAAGAGAAAGAACTCCAGTTTTTGCTGTGGCAGAAAGACAGCTTTCATAGCCAGCTTCAAATCCCCAGCAACCACTGAAAGCTAAACTAAAACCCTGGTTTTGTGTGAGTCTGACTCCACCCATTCGTGCTGCTCCTATTGTTCCGACTTTTTTTTAAAAAGAGCCCAAGGCTTCACAAGCTGTTTATTGAGTGAAACATGCCACTTGCTACCTCCATCTCAACCTCTCTTCATTTAAAAAAGGATAAAACTACATCTCTTAAAGTCACAGCATCATCACACATGACATTAAAGGTATGATAAAACTGTTGTTAAACATCAGCAAAGAGATAGTTCCAATGTATCCGTAATGTTAATGAATACTTCCTGTTATGAGATGCACAGAGGTGATTAACCAAATGACACCCTATGGAGCCAGACACCTCTCCATTTTTTTTTATTATTGGTGCACCTAGTTACTTTTCACCCTTTCTGTGTTAACTGATAACTTATGATTAGTTGGCCTGACAAACTGAATTGTGCATGGTAGGGAATCCACACCAAATGAAGATTCACCTTAAGCTGTATTGCAACAAATGAAATAAGTTATGACAAATACTGACAGTAAGTTAAACTAGGAAATTAAATGTTGTAATTTCTTATTATGTACGTTAGGCTATTTATCACTTTAAATATTTTGAACAATTTAAACAGATAGATTTAGGTTTTGTCTGCTTACTCACTTGGATGTTCTAGCCTTGCCAGTTGTCTGTGTTGCACATGCATGTTAATAATAGCCAAAGCCCTCTGACTGCTTGTGAAGATGTCAGGGTTTTCCAACACCTCAGTTAACGTCAGGTTGGTGCGAATAGCACTGGTGGCAGTTGTCCGGGCAACCAAAGGCAGCTTTAGCTGGTAGCTATAGTCCATAAAGTTCATTTCATCATCAAGGATAAGCTTTGCTCTAAAAGCAAATGAAATTACATTGTCAGGAAATAGTGAGGTATTTGGAAAGTGAAGTAGTGCTTGTTAGCCCTAATGGCCATTTTATCATCTTACCCCCATGTTAGAAATATCAGAATTATTTTTTGCCCCACTTTTTTTAAAATTCCAATCTCATCAGTTAATACCAGATAGTCAACATGGCATTGCCAAGGACAGGTCACGTCTGACAAATTTAGTTGAGCTTTTTGGTGAGGTGACACAAGGCAATGGATGAAGGTAATGCTATGGATCTTGTGTATTTGGACTTCCAGAAAGCATTTGACAAGGTTCAAACTGGAGGTTGGTTAGCACATCAGAAATGTTTGGGATTGACGGATTCCTGGCAACATGAATTAGAAGTTGGCTAAAAAAAGGAAACAGAGGCTAAGTATATAGATGGGCATTTCGCAGATTGGAGTTCAGTTGAAACTCGTGTTTCCAAGGGATCAGTATGTTTTTATTTCTGATTTATATAAATTATTTGGAGATAGATGTTGACGAAAAAATCTCTAAGCTTGTAGATGATACTAAACTAAGGAGAATAGTGAATTGGGATGTTGCCAAGAGGCTTCAGAGGGACATTGACAAGTTAGCCAATTGGCAGACACCTGGCAAATGAATTTCAATGCAGAGAAATGTGAGGTCATGCATTTTGGTAAAAGAAACACAAAGAGAGAATACAGACTCAATGTTACAACTTTGAGGGGAGTACAGGAGCAAAGGGACCTTGGGGGCCATGTGTATGATTCTCTGAAAGTGGTCAGGCAAGTTGAAACAATTGTTAAGCTGGTTTATCAGACTTATAAATAGAGACAAAGCATATAAAAGCAAGGAAGTGATGTTTACACTGCTACAAATCACTGGGCAGACCACAATTGCAGTATTGTGGCCAGTTCCAGGCACCTTATATAAGATGTTAAACCCCGGAGTGAGTTCAAAGGAGCTTTACTAGAATGATACCAGTAATGACGGTTTTAAATATAAAGAAAGATTAGAGAAATTGGGCTTATTCTCCTTGGAGTAAAGATTAAGAGGTGACCTTATTGACATGTTCAAAACTATGAATAATTTTGACAAGGTAAAGAAGGGTATGCTGATTCCACTAGTTAGTGTGGCAGTAACTAGGGGACCACAATTTCAAGATTATCAACAAAAGAAGTGGGACTGAGATGAGGAGAAATGTCTTTATTCAGAGTTGTTAAGATTTGGAATGTTCTGCCTGGGAGAGTAGCAGGGACGGATTCCATACGAATTCTCAAAAGAGCCCTGGATAGATATTTGAAAGTGAAGAAGTTAAAGGGCTACAGAAATAGGGCTGGAGAGTGGGACTAGATGGGCAGCTATTTTAGGAGCCAGTACAGGCACAAAGGATCAAATGGTCTTCTGTACTGTAAAATCAATGATTCTACTTTTCCCTCCCCCTACTCTTTCTCTACCATTTGGAAGAGAGGGGAGGTGGGGAAAACCTCTAATGTCTGCTGTGTTGGTAGCACCACACACATTGAGGAAAGATTTCTTCCAAAACATTTCCAGTAAAAATCATGATTTTTGCTTTTAGAACAATTTTATAATTTCACCGGACATAATGAATACAGGGAATTTTCTGGACACTTATAAAATTGAACCATTATACAACAATTGAAAGTCTCTCCTCTAAATTCCTTGTCACAAACTTGTCCAGTTATTTCATGGGCCTTCTCTGCTATTTAGTTTAATGGCCTCCTTTAGCAGCTTATTCACATTTATGCTTCCAAACCTACTTCTTCAGCCAAATGTTCAGCTTTCAAATCTACTTTTCTTCTCAGCTTTCAAACACTAAAAGCAAAGCTGAAGGGAAAGCTGTGCAATTACAACACAGGCATCTACCTAACAATATGGAAAGTTGTCCAGGATAACAAAGTGTGAAGCTGGATGATCACAGCAGGCCAAGCAGCATCTCAGGAGCACAAAAGCTGACATTTCGGGCCTAGACCCTTCATCAGAGAGGGGGATGGGGAGAGGGTTCTGGGATAAATAGGGAGAGAAGGGGAGCCAGACCGAAGATGGAGAGAAAAGAAGATAGATGGAGAAGAGAGTATAGGTGAGGAGGTAGGGAGGGGATAGATCAGTCCAGGGAAGGTGGACAGGTCAAGGAGGTGGGATGAGGTTAGTAGGTAGGAAATGGAGGTGCGGCTTGAGGTGGGAGGAAGGGATAGGTGAGAGGAAGAACAGGTTAGGGAGGCAGAGACAGGCTGGGCTGGTTTTGGGATGCAGTGGAGGGAGGGGACGAGCTGGGCTGGTTTTGGGATGCAGTGGGAGAAGGGGAGATTTTGAAGCTGGTGAAGTCCACATTGATACCATTGCGCTGCAGGGTTCCCAAGCAGAATATGAGTTGCTGTTCTTGCAACCTTTGGGTGGCATCATTGTGGCACTGCAGTAGGCCCATGATGGACTTGTCGTCTGAGGAATGGGAGGGAGGGTTAAAATGGTTTGCAACTGGGAGGTGCAGTTGTTTATTGCGAACCAAGCGGAGGTGTTCTGCAAAGCGGTCCCCAAGCCTCCGCTTGGTTTTCCCAATGTAGAGGAAGCCACTCTGGGTGCAGTGGATACAATATACCACATTGGCAGATGTGCAGGTGAACATCTGCTTAATATGGAAAGTCATCTTGGGGCCTGGGATAGGGGTGGGGGAGGAGGTGTGGGGGCAAGTGTAGCACTTCCTGCGGTTGCAGGGGAAGGTGGCGGGTGTGGTGGGGTTGGAGGGCAGTGTGGAGCGAACAAGGGAGTCACGGAGAGAGTGGTCTCTCCGGAAAGCAGACAGGGGTGGGGATGGAAAAATGTCTTGGGTGGTGGGGTCGGATTGTAGATGGCGGAAGTGTCGGAGGATGATGCGTTGTATCCGGAGGTTGGTGGAGTGGTATGTAAGAACGATGGGGATCCTCTCGGGGCAGTTGTGGCGGGGGCAGGGTGTGAGGGACGTGTTGCAGGAAATGTGGGAGACGGGGTCAAGGGCGTTCTCGACCACTGCAGGGGGAAAGTCGCTGTCCTTGAAGAACGTGGACATCTGGGATGTGCGGGAGTAGAATGCCTCATCCTGGGAGCAGATGCGGCGGAGGCGGAGGAATTGGGAATAGGGGATGGAATTTTTGCGGGAGGGTGCATTATTTGGAAAATTGTCCAGGTTTGTCTTGTCCACGAAAATCAGTTTAAGTTCCACCAGGGCCTGACTTAACTGTAGCCTCAGCTCAAACATAAAGAGCTGATTTCCAAATGAGGTGACAGTGATTGCTCTTGGCATCAAGACCATATTTAATTGACCGTGGCATTAGGGAGCTGTTGCAATATTGAAATCAATGGGAATAAGGGGAAAAACTGTTCAGTGGTTGGAGCTGTATCAAGCACAAAGGAAGATCATTCTTAATTCACTCATGGAACATAGGTCTTGTTGGCTGATCAGCATTTATTTCCTGTCCCTCGTCATGACTGAGAAGATGTGGGGAACTGCCATCTTTAACCTCTATGGTTCATGTGCTCTCCGTAGACTCACACTGCCCTTAGGAAAGGAATTCCAGCATTTAGACCCAGCTACAGTGAAGGAATGGTGAAATACTTCCAAGTCAGGATGGTCAGTGGCTTGGAGGGGAACTTGCAGGTGGTGACATTCCCATATATTTGCCCCTGTACTTCTAAATGGAAGCAGTTGTGAGTGTGTAAGGAGCTGTCTAAAGATCTTTGGTGAATTTAGTGTTAGCTGTGGCTTTTGGAGGGTAATCATATCAGCTGCAGCACATGTCTAGAGGAATTTTTCAGGTTAGTGTTCCAGGCCCAACCCCTTCAGCTGCGTCATCAATGACCTAATGATGGAAGGCAGGTCAAAGATGGGAATATCTTCTTACCACTGCTTAATATTCACTCCCATTCCTGACTCCACAGATACCAAAGCAGTCCACGTCCTCATGCACAGAGACCAGAAAATATCCAGGCTTAGGCAAATAAAATATGCCACATACAAGTGCAAGTAAGAAGTAAATCAACTCCCCTTGATATTCAACAGTGATGCTATTATGGAATTGCTCACCATGAACATCATGGAGGTTATCATTTAAAAGAAAATGATCCAATCATAAAAACAGTGTGGCTGTTTGAGCAGATGGAAGGCTGGAAATTCAGCAGTAACTCAGGTTCTAAGTCCCCAAAGCTTATAAGGTGTCTACAGAGTACGTAAGGAGTATAAAGAAATGCTCTGCGCTTGCTGTATAGGGTTGGCTGCAACAACACTCAAAGAGCAACCTGTTTGTTTGGTAACTAACCACCATCAAACATTCTCTCCCTTCACCACAAACTCAAACTAACAGCGGTGTGCACTATATACAAAACGCACTACAGCAACTCATTAAGGATCCTTCAGTAGCACCCTTGCAGCCTAAAATCCCAACCAACTAGAAGAACAAGAGCAACAGCAGTTCACTGCCATACTAAGGGAAAGTAGGGATGAGCAATGAATGCTGGCCTTGTCAATGCCATTTAAATACCATGAAAGAATACTTTGAAAGTATCTCTTTCCTTTGACAATATCATTTCTCTATGAAGTATTTTTTGGAGACAAAGCAAATATCCTGAGGTTGGTTGACTCGCCAACCTGGTTTCTTGTTTCGCAGACGTTTCATTACCATGTTGGGTAACATCCTCAGTGCAGCCTCTGAAGAAGCACCGGTGTGTTCTCCTACCAGGTTTTTAAACTCTGGGGTCCGTTGAGATGGATTGCCTCACTTCCGGTTTTCCTTCGTAGTGGAATGTATATGGGGTCGAATTCAATATGTTTATTAATAACATGACTCGTGGAGTGCCACCTTCTAGGAATTCCCATGCCTTTCTCTGCCTAGCTTGTCCCAGGAATTTGGTGTTATCCCAATCGAAATGGTGGTTCTCCTTGTCCATGTGGATTGAGATGAGTGAGTACTGGTCATGCCTTTTTGTAGCCAGTTGGTGTTCATGTATTCTTGTTGTTAGTTTCCTTCCTGTCTGTCTGTCCGATGTAGCGTTTTTCATAGTCACTTCAGGGGATCTTGTAGATGACACTGGTCCCTTCCATGGCGGGGAGTGGGTCTTTAGTTTGGGTGAGCAATTGTCGTAGGGTTGACGTGGGCTTGTGTGCCACTCTGATGCCCAGCAGTCATAGGTGTCTTGTGGTGAGTTCTGATGTGTTTCTGATGTAGGGCAGTGTGACGTAGGGTAGTGTCAGGGTGTGTAGTATCTTTCTGATGCTGTTCCTGTAGGCATCTTCTGATCCTTTTTTTTTGTATATCCATTATCCTTGAAAACCTGGAAGAGGTATTCTTCTTTCTCTTGGCATAGTTCCGTGTTGTTGCAGTGTGTCGTTGCCCTTTTAAATAGTACACCGAAAAGCCATACACACAAACCAGATACGTTCAACAGTATCCATCCCAGGACACACAAACGAAGCTGTGTGTGAACACTATTTAAAAGGACAACAATGCACTGCGAGAACACGGAACTTTGCTGACAGGAAGAAGAATAACTCTTCCAGGTTTTCAAGGATAATGGAAATCCACAGAACACAAACATCAGAAAGATACTACACACCCATCATACAACCCGACATCAGGAACACGTCAGAACTCACCACAAGATTCCTACAACCATTGGGCATCACAATAGCACACAAGCCCACATCAACCCTACAACTGCTCACGTGAACTAAAGAGCCGTTCCCTGCCATGGACAGGACCAATATCATCTACAAGATTCCCTGCAGTGGCTGTGAGAAACACTACATTGGAAAAACAAGAAGGAAACTAATAACACGAGTACATGAGGGTCTAGGCCCGAAACGTCAGCTTTTGTGCTCCTAAGATGCTGCTTGGCTTGCTGTGTTCATCCAGCTCCACACTTTGTTGTCTTACATGAACACCAACTGGCTACAAAAAGGCACAACTAGTACTCACTCATCTCAATCCAGATGGACAAGGAGAACCACCATTTTGACTGGGACAACACCAAAATCCTGGGACAAGCTAGGCAGAGACAAGTGCGAGAATTCCTAGAAACCTGGCACTCCACAAAGTATGCCATTAATAAACATATTGAACTTGACCCCATATACATTCCAATACGAAGGAAAACCAGAAGTGAGGCAAGCCATCTCAACGGACCCTAGAGTTTAAAAACCAGGTGGGAGAACACAGCAATGCTGCATTGCAGACTACACTGAGGATGCATGGTAACGAAACGTCTGCGAAACAAGGAACCAGTTCGGTGAGCCAACCAACCTCAACACCCACAACCCGAGCGATAAATCTACTCCGAAACCTTAAAAATATCTGCTGAGAAAAGGGCATTATTTCCAATTTCAATCAAAAATTGAGATCAGGAACTGACAGGAAGTAATTTAAAATAAAACAAAGGTTAAAGCAGGGGTGTGTGGGTTATAGGGGATGGGTCTGGGTGGGATGCTTCAAGGGGCGGTGTGGACTTGTTGGGCCAAAAGGCCAGTTTCCACACTGTAGGGAATCTAATCAATACAAGTCCATGAAGAGTGTTATGGTAATTTATGCTATTTTTGTGGAAGTGGCTCCGATGAGATCAGAGAAGTGCTAAAAATGTTCTTTTCCCGTCAGGCCTCCATTCTCACCTTGTGAGTCCGATAAAAACATCCATCCTTACCTCTCCACCCTCTACAATTTCTCCGTTCCATCACTGTGCTCACTCTTGGAGACATTATTCACAAATACAAACAGTTTGAGATTCCAATGGAAAGAGTCAGGAGTCGCTAGGGGCACAGAGGGGCTGTTGTATTTAAAGTACAAAAGGAATGGTGATAAAACACCAAGCACAGCATTTCCAAAATGTCTAGTCCACCATCGTTCAGAAACATGAGGCCTGTTTCCACACAAACATTTATGCTGCCAGGCTCTGAGTCTATTATCTTTCAGCCTTATCCCACTTGTACGCTTTCAGACTGCTTGTCCAACACCCAGAGCTGGATGAACTCAAACTTCTTCCAGATAAACATCATGCAGACTGCAGTTTTGAATTTTTGGCCACAAAAGTCCACATCATTCCAGGGCAATGATTCTGACTAAACTAGACAATTCTCAACCCTTGCGTCCTGGTTCATTGGGAAGTATTTGTGACTTCATATTTCCTCCAAATAAGATAGCACATATTTCTATTACTTTGTTATCATCCATCTGCAATTGAACCTCAATCTATCTGCCATTAAAAACCCTCACTCATAATTTTGTTATTTCAAGGCTCAATTACACTAAAGATCTCCTGCCCAGCTCCTTATTGTCCAGCTTCGGTATGCAGCACCTTCCAGAACGTTGCTTCCTGTATCCTGCAAGCATCAATTACATTCACTCAGTCTCGTTTTTGCTCAGCCACATCCAACACACGCAGGGATAAATTTTTTCGCAAAGGCACCCAATCCGCTGGCAGGATTAAAAGCAAGAGGGGAACCACTTCAGCAATCAGCAAGGCCCAGGCTTGGATCTCGTCAGCAGTAGTGAATTAATTGGTTGTTTCTGGAGTCACTAAACAATAAAGGATGGCTTTATGAGCTGGTAAACCAGCAGAATCACTATGAAAGGTAGCCATTTACATTTATTTAACACCTTTAATGTATTAAAACATCCAAAGGCACTTGACAGGAGCACTATGAAAAATAAGCATGACATACAGCCTCATAGAGGTATTAGGTCAGATTTCATCAATTGGATTCTCTCCAGGATGACCCTCAGTGCAGGCTGTGATGCAGCAGTGAATGCCAGAATGTAATTTCAGGTTTTATGCATTAATTTGGCCAAATGCTACATCTTGAATTTACAGCCAGCTTCAGAGGCTTAATGGTGGTAAAAGCCAACGATTCAATCTCAGCTAATCTCCATAAAATTCAGACTTATGTGATGCAGGTTGGTTGTGTTGAGCACATGAAGAAAGATGTTTTGGTTATTGTGCAAGACAAGCTACTTTTGTTTTATCTTCTTTTATTCATACAAAGCATATTACAAGGAAGTAATTGTAACCCCATGATTGTTCAATGGTGTTCATTATGCCATGAAACTCTGACAGACTGAGAGCCAATCTCAAAAATAAGAGAAGCATCAAGCTGGAGTCCAAAGGAAGGAGAGAAAACATCTTGTGCACTTGTCAGCCAAATGGCTTTAGAAGCAACCTAAGACCAGATGGTTTCACTGCATCTTACCCAGCTGTTCAATAAACTAAGCAAAATAAAATCTTAAGTCTATAAAAGGACATTAAACAATTGGTAATAGTGGTTTAAGTTTACAAACTGGCATGGGTATTCAACTTCATCACTTTTGCAATTGAAGGAGATCCCACCGAAATTAGTCATTTTATAAGATTCATACATTGTTGTCAGCCATGGATATGGAGTTACGGAGTGGATGAAGGTATGACACAGGTCAATCATCATCTCACGGAATAGATTAGATTCCCTACAGTGTGGAAACAGGCCCATCGGCCCAACAAGTCCATACCGCCCCTTGAAGCATCCCACCCAGACCCATCCCCCAATAACCCACACACCCTTGAACACTAAGCGCAATTTAGCATGGCCAATCCACCTTGCCTGCACATCTTTGGACTGTGGGAGGAAACCAGAACACCCAGAGGAAACCCACATAGACAGGGGAGAATGTGCAAATGCCACACAGACAGTCGTCCAAAGCTGGAATTGAACCTGGGTCCCTGGTGCTGTGAGGCTGCAGTGCTAACCACTGAGCCACCATGCCACCCCAAACACTTGACTAATTGAACGGCCTACTCATTTTCCTTTGTGCAGAACAATGTAAGGCACTTACCAATTTGCCTTAGTTGTAGTAACTGTAACAATGTCAGCCAGGTGGTCCTCATAGAATGAGTTCTCTAATTGGGGTTGTTAATCTGGTGGAATCAGGGAGCCCTGGCTGACACTCAGAGAATTGGATCATTGTCAATGACTTTCCACATGTAAATAACAGGTGATTTGGTGATGGGATACCATCCTCTGTGAAGGGATTTCATTCATAAGTTACAATACAAGTCTAGAATGAAAATACTTACTGCCTGTTGGTCAGTAAGGTATATATATGTTGTATCAGATACTCGGCTCCGCCAGGCTTAGAATGCATTGTAGCATAAATTAGTTCCTTGGGAATGTTCAACTTTTTCTTGAAAAAAAACTTAGAAGGAAAAGTTAAGTAATAGCTGTTCACTGTTAACACAAACCTCCAAAAATTATACAATTCTGAATATAAAGATTTAAGTATTTAGTTGTCATGCAAACTGCGCTGTGATTTGAAATATTTAATTAAGGTCAGTTCCCCTATTCTGAAAGGGTATTTTCTTTAGAACATGGGAACAGATGTAGATTTACCTATTATTTTGTGGCCTATGATATTATTTTAATCTCACTTTCTGCTTTCTCTTAACATCTATCTAACCGAAATTTATTTATTATTTATGTTACAGAAGACAGCTATTTGGAACAAGTAATCCACGGTGATTCTCTGTAAAACAGTCTAGTCAGTGCCACACTCCTGCTCCATTCCTCCAGCACCATAAATCTTTTTTCTTTTAAGTATCCAACCTGTTGCCTTTTGATATCACTGATCATTCCAGCATGCATCATGTTAATAGGCTGAGCATTCTGGGTTAATGACAATTTATGTAAAATTACCTTCATAATCCACCTGCAACTTATGCCCAGTATCTTAGATCTGTGTGCCTTTGTACTTCCAGCTAATAGGAAGAGTGCTTTTTCCTGTCAACTACCTTTTTCAAGTTTGCATGCTCACGAATTTTCTTCTATCAAATTTTCCTCAACCTTCTTTCCTCCAAGAAGGTCTACTCCAAGTTATCTCCTTTTTGCTAAACTCCCTCTTCCCTGGAATGTCTCAATAAATTTCTTCTGCAGTTTCTCACGGTTTCAAAAATCTTTAACAATGTGATCAGAACCTGACTCAATATTTTAGCATGGCTTAATCAGAACATTATACAGCTTCAGCATAACTTTGCTTCTTTTGTATACAACAACTCTATTTATGATGCCTAACATGCCAAAGGTATTATTAACCACTCACTCAATGTGTTCTACCTCCTTCAAAGATTAATGCACATACATTCCCAGTCTTTCTGCTCCTATACATTTTTCAGAAATGTGTCATTAAGCCTATACTGCCTGTCAATCCTTTATGCCAAAATGCATCACCTCATTTATCATGTCACTTTACTGTGCATCCTGCTAGCTCATCCATGTCCTGTTGCAGGTAATTTGTATCATCATTGTTTGCCACTCCTTGAATTTTGTTGCAAATTATATATTTTGAAATTTGCTCTGTATTTCAAGGGCAAAATTATTTACATATAGAAAACATAATGTAATGATCCAAGCACCAACCCTTGACTTGAAAACCACCAGTCTGCCACCGTCCAGTCTGGAAAACAACTAGCCACTACGACTCACTGCTTTCTGTCCTTGAGTCATTTTCTTTAAATCAAATTGCATAATGACCTTCCTGTGCACAATTTTGTTATCCTGCCTTCCATGCGGTACCTTCTCAAACATTTTTTAAAATCCATACGGATAGCAACATCCACCACATCCCCTTCATTAACCTTCTCTGTAATTCCACCAAAAATCAATTAGGTTACTCAAGCACTAGTTTGTACTGAATTCTCCTTCTACAGGTATTAACCATTGGGAAATAAAAGGTTCTATTTTTAAAAGAATTTATAAATCATGTTAATTCAAGTTTGCAAGAAAAATCTGCCATTGCCATTTGGTGTTACATACATGATAAAACAACCTCAGATACAAGCTGTTTAGTGGATAAAGAGCTAGCCTCTAATTATATAATGTAAAATCTTCTCCTTGTTAGAAACAGGGTTTACTGAAAGGATCTGAACATTTAAAGGTTTAACGATTTCATTGTCATGTCTTTTAAATAAAGGGGACAAATTGCAACCTGAGCCTGAAACAATTTCTGTATCAAACTGATCTTCACAGTCATTTTATTTTTACTGAGTGTATCTCAGTTCAAGTGCAAGCATTGTCATTTGTGCAGTTGTGGAGATTATGTCCACCTTTTGTCCAAGATGGTTTGGAAGAATGCATCTTAAATTCCTCCTTTCACTATGTAAAAAGAATACATATCTACACAGAGGAGGAATTGTTTAACCTGATGCAGGCTCACTCGAATAGAAAAACTCAGAAGACTATTTACTCACATGCTCCAACTGAGACCAGTTTTTTAGCTTAGAAGGGAATGAGACTCCATTGTTGAAGACTTTAATGTCAATATCTTGAGGATAGTACCAGGAGAAGATTTCAGCCACAAGATAACCATTAGAAAAGGCTCTGAGAAATACAATGGACAAGGAAATTCCAACAAGGATAAACACTAGAGGCATCATTTTTCACACAATAACAAAACAATGGTGTCGGCAAGTATAGGCTCCAATTACATATTTGAGATGAGTTTCATTGTCTGTGCCTAACATAGTACAATTTGCCTCATGGACAAACAAAGTCAGATGCAGAATGTCCCAGCCCATCTGCCATTGTCATTTGGAGATGGTACAAACAGCAAAGCCTTGATAGATTAATTTAACCTAAGGAATAATTTAACTCCAAGACTCAATTCCATATTGCATCATTTTGAAATGCCCTGCAAAACTCACCAAGGCTTCGTTGACAGCATCTCCGAAACCCACAAGGGCAGCAGAGATCTTGAGTTGTACGTATATTATAATTTCTCCATCGTTGTGGTCTCAGGATTTCCTACCTAACTCTGCTGATGGGAAAATCCTTACCAGATGCAACAGTTCAAAACTGCAATTCACCACAAATGAGAAGGTGGACAATGAGGGCCAATCTAGCCAGTTGCAGCCACAACTCAAGAACAAGTAGTAAAATATTGCAGCAGTACAGTCACAGGACATGCCGGAGACATCTATTTCCCTTCTCATAATCTGCACTTGTCAGGCCCAATGCACAGTAGTTTCATCCTCAGGAAACAGCATTTCTTGATGCTTAGTTTACACTTGTTACATCTGGGTCTCATCTCTGAAATTTCTAATGCAACATCAGATGCAAATGGATCTTGGTGTTCTCATGCATGAGTCACCAAACAAGTACAGCACATAATTGAAAAGACTAATGGGATGCTATCCCTTATTCCAAGAGGGACCAAACATAAAAGTAAGGATGGTATGCTTCAGTTATACCAAGCACTGGGGAGACCACATCTTGAATACTCACTGTAGACTTGGTGTACTCATTTTAAAAATTGTGCAAATGCTTTGGATATGATTCAGAGGAGGTTTACTAGATTGATATCTGGAATGTATTGGTTGTTCTACGAGGAAAGGTTGGACAACTGGACTTGTTTCTTCTGGGATTTTGGACAGAAAGGAAGGCCTTGAAAAGTCTATTAGATCTTGAGTGGACTGACAAGGTAGACATGGAATGGGTGTTTCCACTAGCGGTCAAATCCAAACCAGGGGCCATTGTTTTAGAGTCACAGGTCTGCAGCTTTGGAAATCTGCCTCAGAAGACAGTGCAGGTGAGATCATTAAGCACTTTTAAGAAAGAAATCGATAGATGCCTGTTACACAGGAGAATTACCGATTATCAGAGTAGATGAACAGATCATCCATGATCTGACTGAAAGGCGGAACAGACTCAGGTACAAAATAGACTACTTCTGTTCCTACTTTGTACGCTTACGGCATAAAAACCAAGTTGTGGTAATTTAAATATACATAACTACATTCCAAAATCATTAGTAACGCTAATCCTTTGTTACTACAACTATACTTATCATAGCTGAATACAGAACCTGAGATTGTATAACACAAAATGAATAGTAAAGATATCAGTTAATAATTCCAGCAATCAATTCATTTCTGAAAGCTTTGCTGCAGGTAATTCAGATAAAGCTGAGGGGTGACCTTGTAGAAGTTTAGAAAATCGTGAGTGGTAAGCATAGGGTGAACTGCTGAGGTCGTTTACCCAGGGTAGCGGAGTCCAATAGCTATTCAGTTATGTTAACCGAATAATAACACTCAGCTTTCATTGTCCAGAAGATACATCTGGCCACTTTAGGGGATGCATCAAATGGTAGGTTTATTAGAGATAATGGGAACTGCAGATGCTGGAGAATCCAAGATAATAAAATGTGAGGCTGGATGAACAGCAGGCCAAGCAGCATCTCAAGAGCACAAAAGCTGACGTTTCGGGCCCAGACCCTTCATCAGAGAGCATCAGAGGCCTGGTAGGTTTATTAAATAGGTCCTGCACATGGCATGCAAGGTGATGGCAACATGTGACACATAAGAGGTTGCCAATATTTGGTGACAGCAGTGAAGGGGACAGGGTATCAGTGGAGAACAAAAACTAATGGAATGTTTGGCAACCTTATACTAATATTACCTTGGCTAGAAAGACTGTTTCCTTGAGGTGTGGGACTGATGCTCATAATCGTGGCCAAAGAGGTTCAATGGGCTGAATGAACTCCTCCTGTTCCTATTTTCCATGTTTACTATCGTTCTATCTTTCAAACACAGGCAGCCTTGCACATCCACTCCAAGGCAACAGTGCTATCTACTGAGCCACAGCTGACACTACAATAATGGAATTGTTTAAATGGGACGAAATGACTGCAGACGTGTATTTGATACAACATAACCATTCTTTGTGAAAAAAAAGATTCACTCAATACAAATGAAAAATTTTAGACAAGTTGTCAGGGGAATTCGACAAGTATATCAATGTTGATTTTACTGATATCAGTTTGCCCCCTCTAGTTCTAGCACAGTTCAACTCCATTGGGCATGCACCATGCAAACTTCGGCTAAAGGAAGAAACAGTTAAAATGTTGTTATGGAACTTGAATCTTAAACAAAGAGTTAACAATGGAACAAAATTCACAGTTCGGAAGCAATTAAAGAGGTGATAGATAATAAATTATAGACAGTTTTCAAAGAAATAGTGTGCTTATTTATTGAGTAAA
Source organism: Stegostoma tigrinum (assembly GCF_030684315.1). Lineage (NCBI taxonomy): Eukaryota > Metazoa > Chordata > Chondrichthyes > Orectolobiformes > Stegostomatidae > Stegostoma > Stegostoma tigrinum. The sequence continues at coordinate 121,315,183 of NC_081356.1, read as the reverse complement.
CATTTGTCAATCTGCCATTGTAAACTCAAGAGAAAACAGTTCCAAATTAAACTTATAGAATTTGTGTCTAAACATACATCTCGCGGTCAGTCCTTTTTTTTACATTTTATAAGAAGTACTGATTTTCTCTAATTAATTCACAAGATGACTGAGTTACTGACTAAGGCAGCATTTATTTATTGCCCATCTATAACTGACCCTGAGAAGGTGATGAGAGATAATGGGAACTGCAGATGCTGGAGAATCCGAGATAACGAATTGTGAAGCTGGATGAACACAGCAGGCCAAGCAGCATCTTAGGAGCACAAAAGCTCTCGACAGCAGTTAGAGATGAAGAGGTCAAGGGAGGGTAGGAGGCCTGGGGGTGGTGTCCAGGAGGAGGACTTGTTTTGGAGGTGGGTGAAGGGGTCAATGGAGGGAGGGTTGGACTCACCGTTGGAGAAGAAAGTGTGGAGGCGAAGGCGGCAGAAAAACTGTTCTATGTCCAAACGTGACTGGTATTCGTTGATGTGTGGGTGGAGGGGGACAAAGATGAGCCCCTTGCTAAGGACTGACCGTTCATCCTCAGTCAGGGGGAGGTCTGGGGGGATGGTGAAAATTCGGCAGGGCTCAGTGTGGCTGTCTTCTCTGGGGTTACTGGCTGTGGGCAGAGCGATATCAGCGTCAGGTGTGAGCTTTTGTGCCCCTAAGATGCTGCTTGGCCTGCTGTGTTCATCCAGCTTCACAGTTTGTTACCTGAGAAGGTGGTAGTGAGGTGCCTTCTCAAATCACCAGGTTTTTGACTGCAGGGACACCCCTAGCACCTTTAGGAAGGAGGTTCCAATATTTTGGAACAGCAACAGTAAAGAACAGTGATATATTTTCAAGGGTGTTGCCACGGTTGGAGGGTTTGAGCTATAGGGAGAGGCTGAATAGGCTGGGTCTATTTTCCCTGGAGTGTCAAGAGGCTGAGGGGTGACCTTGTAGAAGTTTAGAAAATCGCGAATGGTAAGTATAGGGTGAACTGCTGAGGTAGCGGAGTCCAAAACTAGACAGCATAGGTTTGAGGTGAGAAGGGAAAGATTTAAGAGGGTTCTAAGGGGTAACATTTTCACACAGAGGGCAGTGTGTTTATGGAAAGAGCTACCAGAGGAACAGGTGGAATTGTCAGAGGTGCAGGCAAACATTTCTACAGTTGACAATGAGACATCAGAAATGGTGTGTTGCCTTCCTGGTGCCAGGATTAAGGATATCTTGAAGAGGGTGCAGAATATTCTCAAAGGGGAGAAGGACCTGTGGAGGCTGTTGTACACATTGAAACTAGCAACACAGGAAGAGAAAGGAAATGATTCCGAAGAGACAATATAGGAAGTTAGGCGGGAATTTAAAAGGCAGGTCCTCAAGGGTAGAAATATCTGGATTACTCCAGGTGCCAAAGGTTAGGGAGGGTAGGAATAGGAGAGTGGATGAATGTGGATGATAGCAATTGAATGTGTGGCTAAGGAACTGGCGCAGGGAAGAAAAGTTCACATTTTTGGATCATCGGAATCTATTCTGGAGCAGAAGTGAGCTGTATATGAAGCGCGAGCGGGAGCTTGGAGCATGAGTCTGTCGGGAAGCCGGTGAGTCACTGTTTATTGAATCTATAAAAGAGCTTACCTCAGAGCAGAGGTTTCTGGGAAGGGAGTGACTTATTTTTCATCCCTCTGCTATATAACTTTCTGTTTAGGGGATTAGCAGGGATGGCAGTACATGCAGAGGAATGTTCCTCCTGCATGATGCATGAGGTGAGGGACGCCATTAGTGTCCCATCCAAATACGTCTGCAGGAAGTGCACCCAACTCTTGCTCCTCCAAGACTGCGTTAGGGAACTGGAGCGGGAGCTGGATGAACTTCGGATCATTCGGGAGGCAGAGTCAGTGATAGACAAGAGTTTCAGGGAAGTAGTACCTCCTAAGCATGAAGAAAGCTGGGTAACTGTTAGAAGGGGGAAAAAGCAGTCAGTGCAGGGATCCCCTGTGGTCGTTCCCCTGAAAAACAAGTATATCGTTCTGGATACTGTTCGGGGGACGGGGGGGGGTGGCTTACCAGGGGCATGCAGTAGGGTGGAGGTCTCTGGCACAGAGTCTGTCTCCCTTGTACAGAAGGGAAGGGGGGATATGAAGAGAGTGATAGCCATTGGGGACTCAATAGTTAGAGGGACTGATAGAAGGTTTGCCGGGAACGAAAGAGACTCACGATTGGTGTGTTGCCTCCCAGGTGCCAGGGTCCGTGATGTCTCGGATCGTGTCTTTGGGGTCCTGAGGGGAGAGGGTGACCAGCCCCAAGTCATGGTCCATGTAGGCACCAACAACATAGGGAGAAAGAGGGATAGGGATGTCAGGCAGGATTTCAGGGAGCTAGGGTGGAAGTTGAGAGCTAGAACAAACAGAGTGGTCATCTCTGGTTTGTTACCCATGCCACCTGAAAGCGAGGCAAAGAACAGGGAGAGATTTCAGCTGAACACGTGGCTGCAGGGATGGTGCAGGAGGGAGGGCTTCAGGTACATGGACAGTTGGGGCTCACGGTCTCCGCTTGAACCAGAGGGGCACTAATATCCTGGGTGGGAAATTCACTAGTGCTATTCGGGTGGATTTAAACTAGCTCAGAAGGGGGATGGGAAACTGAGGTGTAGTCCTAGTACACAGGACGATGAGCGTCGGGAGGACACCTCACTGTCACAGGAGTGTGTTGGCAGACAGCAAGATGGATTGAAGTGTGTCTACTTTAATGCCAGGAGTATGCAGAATAAGGTAGGTGAGCTTGCAGCTTGGATAGGTACCTGGGACTTCGATGTTGTGGCCATTTCAGAGACATGGATAGAGCAGGGTCAGGAATGGATGTTGCAGGTTCCAGGGTTTAGATCTTTCATTTACGTCAGAGAAGGTGGTAAAAGAGGGGGAGGTGTAGCTTTGTTAGTCAAGGACAGTATAACGGTGGCTGAAAGAACCTTTGAGGACTCATCTACTGAGGTGGTATGGGCTGAGGTTGCCAAGCAAGGTTTGTCAACTGAGTCACTATGGGTGCAAGTTAGGAACACCAAGGGAGCAGTCACTTCACTGGGGGTTTTCTACAGACCCTCAAATAGCAGTAGGGAGATCGAAGAACTCATTGGCTGGCAGATTGTTGAAAAGTGCAAACGTAGCAGGGTTGTTGTTATGGGTGACTTCAACTTTCCCAATATAGATTGGAACCTCCTTAGTGCACATGGTTTGGATGGAGCCATTTTTGTCAGGTGTGTTCAGGAGGGTTTCCTGACTCAGTATGTGGACAGGCTGACGAGGGGGGAGGCCATTTTGGATTTGGTGCTTGGCAATGAGCCAGGACAGGTGTCAGATCTTGTGGTAGGAGAACACTTTGGCGACAGTGACCACAACAGCCTCACATTTACCATAGCCATGGAAAGGGAAAGGAGCAGTTACCAGGGGAAGATATTTAACTGGAGTAAAGGAAACTATGACGCTATCAGACAGGAGTTGGGAAGTACAGATTGGGAGCACTTGTTCCACAGAAAGGGCACAGCAGACATGTGGAGGCTGTTTAAGGAGCAGTTGTTGCAAGTGATGTATAAATTTGTTCCTCTGAGATGGGTAAGATTAAGGAGCCTTGGATGACGGGTACAGAGGTGCTTCTTGTCAAAAAGAAAAAGGCAGCGTACGTAAGGTGGAGGAAGCAAGGGCCTAGCACAGCTTTAGAGGATTACAGGCTTGCTCGGAAGGAGCTCAAAAGTGGACTGAGGACGGCCAAGAGGGGGCATGAAAAAGGCTTGGCAGGAAGGATTAGGGAGAACCCGAAGGCATTTTACTCATACGTGAGGAATAAGAGAATGATCAGGGAGAAGGTAGGGCCAATCAGGGATAGCATAGGGAACTTGTGTGTGGAGTCTGAGCAGATAGGGGAAGCCCTAAATGAGTTTTTTGCTTCAGTTTTCGCTAAGGAAAGGGACCTTGTTGTGAATGAGAACTTTGAGGAATAGGAAAACAGCCTTGAACAGATCAAGATTGAGGAAGTTGATGTGCTGGAAATTTTGGCAAACATTAAGATTGATAAGTCCCCAGGGCCAGACCAGATTTATCCTAGGTTGCTCCAGGAAGCGAGAAAGGAGGTTGCTAAGCCGCTGGCGAAGATCTTTGCTTCCTCACTCTCCACGGGAGTCGTACCGGAAAATTGGAGGAAGGCAAATGTTGTTCCTCTTTTCAAGAAAGGGAATAGGGAAATCCCTGGAAATTACAGACCAGTCAGTCTTATGTCCGTGGTCAGCAAGGTTTTGGAAAGAATTTTGAGGGATAGGATTTATAACTATTTGGAAAAGCATAGCGTGATTAAAGGGAGTCAGCATGGCTTTGTGAGGGGCAGGTTATGCCTTACAAATCTTATTGAGTTCTTTGAGGAAGTCACAAGACAGGTTGACGAGGGTTGAGCAGTGGATGTGGTGTACATGGACTTCAGCAAGGCATTTGATAAGGTTCCCCACAGCGGGCTCATTCATAAAGTCAGGAAGTATGGGATACAGGGTGATTTGGCTGTCTGGATTCAGAATTGGTTGGCTGACAGGAGGCAGAAAGTGGTTGTAGATGGTAAATATTCTGCCTGGAGGTCAGTGCTGAGTGGTGTCCCACAGGGCTCTGTTCTTGGGCCTCTGCTCTTCGTAGTTTTTATAAATGACTTGGATGAGGAGGTTGAGGGGTAGGTTAGTATGTTTGCTGATGACACAAAGGTTGGAGGTGCTGTTGATAGTATCGAGGGCTATTGCAGGCTTCAGCGAGACATTGACAGAATGCAGAGCTGGGCTGAGAAACGGCAGATGGAGTTCAACCTGGATAAATGCAAAGTGATGCATTTTGGAAGGTCAAACTTAAATGCTGAATATAGGATTAAAGGCAGGATTCTCGGCAGTGTAGAAGAACAGCGGGATCTTGGTGTTCAAGTGCATAGCTCCCTCAAAGTTGCCACCCAGGTGGATAAGGTTGTTAAGAAAGCATATGGTGTTTTGGCTTTCATTAACGGGGGGATCGAGTTTAAGAGCCGTGAGGTTATGCTGCAGCTCCACAAAACCCTGGTGAGACCACACTTGGAATATTGTGTCCAGTTCTGGTCGCCCTATTATAGGAAAGATGTGGAGGCTTTGGGGAGGGTGCAAAGGAGGTTTACCAGGATGCTGCCTGGACTGGAGGGCTTGTCTTATGAGGAGAGGTTGACTGAGCTTGGACTTTTCTCTCTGGAGAGAAGGAGGAAGAGAGGTGACCTGATCGAGGTGTACAAGGTAATGAGAGGCATGGATAGAGTCGATAGCCAGAGACTGTTCCCCAGGGCACGATTGACTGCCATGAGGGGTCATAGTTTTAAGGTGTTAGGAGGAAGGTATAGAGGAGATGTCAGTGGGAGGTTCTTCACCCAGAGAATTGTGAGCGCATGGAATAGCTTACCAGTGGTAGTCATGGAAGCAGAGTCATTAGTGACATTTAAGCGACTGCTGGACATGCACATGGACAGCAATGAATTGAGGGGAATGTAGGTTAGATTATTTTATTTTTGGATTAGGATTATTCCACGGCACAACATCGTGGGCCGAAGGGCCTGTACTGTGCTGTACTTTTCTATGTTCTATGATAGATTGCACCTGAATTGGAAGGGGCTCATATAATAGTGGGGAGATTTGCTAGAGCTGCTCAAGAGGATTTAACCTAGTAAACAGGGACCCATGGAGATACTGAGGAAGTCTGAAACTGGAACAGTTGGGAGAAGGAGCAATTTGAACAGTCAGGACAGGCAGCAAGAAAGCCGAGAACAAGGTAGGATTGATAAATCAAACTGCATTTATTTCACTGCAAGATGCCTAAACAGGTAAGGCAGATGAACTCAGGTGATGATTGGGAACATGGGACTCAGATATCGTAGAGATTACAGAAACATGGCTCAAGGATGGACTGGACTGGCAGCATAATGTTCCAGGATATAGATGCAATAGGAATCACAGAAAAGAGGAGAGAGTGAGTTGGGAGATTTGGCATTTTTGATGAAAGGATAACACTATGGCTGTAATTAGGGAGCATATTCCTGGGAATACGTCGAGGGAAGTTAGATTCATGGTGCTCAAGGGACGTTTAACGCCTTGGGTTAAGTGGGAAGCACGCTGGGTCAGTGATAAACATTGCTGCCTCACAGCGCCAGGGACCCGGGTTTGATTCCACCCCTGGGCAACTGTCTGTGTGGAGCTTGCACATTCTCCCCATGTCTGCATGGGTTTCCTCTGGGTGGTCCGGTTTCCTCCCACAATCCAAAGATGTGCAAGGTAGATGGATTGGCCATGCTAAATTGCCTGTAGTGTCTGGGGATGGGTCCAGGTGGGATACTGTGAGGTTCAGTGTGGGCTTGTTGGGTCAAAGGGCCTGTTTCAATACTGTAGGGATTCTATGATTTGGATGAAACTGAGAAACAAGAAAGGGACAGTCACTATATACACCCCAACAGTCAGCAAGAAATTGAAAAACAAATTTGTGAGATCTCACTTATCTGTAAGAATAATAGGGTGGTTCTTGTCGGGGATTTTAACTAATCAAATATAGACCAATACTGCCATCATGTTCAGGGCTTGGATGAAGAGGAATACAAGGAAGTTTTCGGATTCACTACATAGGTGTACCTACTAGAGAAGGTGCAAAACTTGACCTACTCTTGGGAAATAAGGCAGGGCAGGTAACTGAGGTGCCAGTGAGGGAGCACTTTGGGTTGTAATGATAATTCTATTCGTTTTTAAGTAGCGGAGGAAAAGGATAGACTGGATCTAAAAGTTAAAATTCTAAATTGAAGGAATGCTAACTTCTGACAGTATTAGGCAAGAAATTTCAAAAGTTGATTGGGGGCAGATATTTGCAGGTAATGGGACAGCTGAAAAATGGGAAGCATTCAAAAATGAGATTACATAAATCCAGAGACAGTATGTTCCTGTTAGTGTGAAGGGCATGGCTGTTAGGTGTAGGGAATGCTGGTTGACTAGAGATATTGAGGTTTTGATCAAGTATAAGAAGGAAGCATTTGTAAGGTATAGACCGTAGGGTTTGAGTGAAACCCTACAAGAGCGTAAAGGCAGCAGGGAGTATACTCAAGAGGGAAATCAGGAGGGCAAAAAGAGGACACAAAATAGCTTTGGTAAATAGGTTTAAGGAGAATCCAAAGGATTCTACAAATACATTAAGAACAAAAGAGTAACTAGGGAGAGAAGAGGGCCTTTAAAGACCAGCAAGGCCGGCTATGTGTGGAGCTGCAGGCGACGGGGGAGATACTAAATGAGTATTTTACATCAGTGTTTACTCTGGAGAAGGATATAGAAGACAGAGAACTTGGGCAAATAAATAGCAACATCTTGAAAAAAGTTTATTATACAGGAGGTGGTGCTGGAGGTTTTAAAATGCATAAAGTTCAACAAATCCCCACTACCTGATCAGGTGTACCCTGGAATTCTGTGAGAAGCTAGGAAAGTGACTGCTGGGCATCTTGCTGAGATATTCGTATCATTGATAGACTTAGGTGAGATGCCAGAAGACCAGAGGATGGCTAATGTGGTGACACTATTTAAGAAAGGCGATGAAGAAAAGCCAGGGAACCATGTAGGCAAATAAGCCTGACATCAGCAGTGGGCAGATTGTTGGAGGGAATCCCGAGGCAGAGGATTTTTTGGAAAGGCAAGGACTGATTAGGCATAGTCGACATGGCTTTGTGCTTGAGAAATTGTGTCTCACTAACTTGATTGAGTTTTCTGAATAAGTAACAAAGTGGATTGATGAGGGCCGAACAGTGGGCGTGATCTATATGGACTTCAGCAAGGCGTTCAACAACCTTTCTCACGGCAGACTGATTAGTACGGTTAGATCACATGGAATACGGGGAGAACTCGCCATTTGGATACAGAACTGGTTTGAAGTTAGAAGACAGAGGGTGGTGGTGGAGGGTTGCTTTTCAGACTGGAGGTGTGTGACCAGCAGTATGCCACAAGAATCAGTGCTAGGTCCACCGCTTTAATGCTTTGCCTGCAACGGTAGTAGATTCGCCAACTTTAAGTACATTTAAGTCATCATTGGACAAGCATATGGACGTACATGGAATAGTGTAGTTAGATGGGCTTCAAATCGGTATGACAGGTCAGCACAACATCGAGGGCTGGAGGGCCTGTACTGTGCTGTAATGTTCTATATTCTATATCTATATCAATGATTCCGTTGTGAACACGGGAGATATGCTTAGTATGTTCACAAATGATACCAACATGGGAGGTGTAGTGGATAGCAAAGAATGTTACTTCGGGGTACAAAGGGACCTTGACTAGATGGGCCCCTGGGCCGAGGAGTGGCAGGTGGAGTTTAATTTAAATAAATGTGAGGTACAACATTTTGAAATGGCAAATCAGGGAAGGAGCGATGTACTTACTGGAAAGGCCCCAGAGAGTGTTGCTGAACAGAGACCTTGGGGTGCAGGTTCATAATTCCTTGAAAGTGGAGTCACAGGTAGACAGGATAGTGAAGAAGGCATTTGATATGCTTGCCTTTATTGGTCAGTGCATTGAGTACAAGAGTTGGGAGATCAGGTTGAGGTTGTCCAGGCCATTGTTTAGGCCACTTTTGAAATACTGCATGCAGTTATGGCCTCTCTGCTGTAGGAAGGATGTTGTGGAACTTGAAAGGGTTCAGAAAAGATTTACAAGGATGTTGCCAGGGTTGGATAGTTGAGCTGATAGGAAGAGGGTGAATATTCTACGGCTATTTTCCCCGGAGCATTGATAGGTTGAGTCTTTATCTTCGCCACCAGCCCCAACCCCCCACGCAGAACTACAGGGCATAGATTTCAGTTGAGAGGGGAAAAATTTAAAAAGGACCTACAAGTTTTTCATGCAGAGAGTGGTGCATATATGGAATGAGCTACCAGAGGAAGGGGTGAAGGCTGGTTTAATTACAACATTTAACGGCATCTGGATGAGTATGTGAATATGGAGGGTTCAAATGGACTTGGGCCAAATGCTGGCTAATGGGACTGAATTTATGTAGGATATCTGGTTAGTATGGATGAGTTGGACCAAAGGGTCTGTATCCATGTTGTACGGCTTTATGACTATGACTTTTTGGTCCATGTTTGGCATCAAGTAACCTGACAAGAAACCAAACAGTGCATCAATGAGCAGGTTATTGCTAAATAAGTGCATCTTTATGACTGAGATAATAAGGTGTAGAGCTGGATGAACACAGCAGGCCAAGCAGCATTAGAGGAGCAGGAAAGCTGACGTTTTGGGTCTTGACTCTTCTTCAGAAATGGGGGAGGAGAAAGGGATTCTGAAATAAATAGGGAGAGACGGGGAGGCAAATAGAAGCTGGATAAAGGAGCAGATAGGAGGAGAGGAGAGAGACCGGTCAATGAAGCGGGGATGACTCCTCTCTTCACTTCACTGACTATCAAGAGTAGACTTATCAATTAACAATAGGCTGGGTTGGTTTTGTCCTTTTTGTTGTACAGGATGTAGCTGTGCAAATTTCCTCATTGTTGAATGATGTGACTGCATTGGAATACTTGGTTAGGCAACAACTAGTTCTGTCGCACAAGTCTTCAGTATTACTGCTGAAATACAGTCAAGGCCTATAGTCCCTTGACTTCTTCCTCCCACTCCCCAACCACGTTGTGTACAATCAATTGTCCTTTTTCCAGACGATGGGCCAGCTGCCAGACCATTGTCCAAGTCCCCATATCCCCAATCCTGTTCCTTCAATCTCTGCTTCCAGCTAAGTTTCCAGTTTTCCCCCACCCTCCCTCCAGACTCCAATCACCACCCTCGACTCAAAGCCTTCCACTGGCCCTACACTACTCCCCCATCCAACTTCTGGCCAGTCATCACCACTGTCCCCCCTCAGTCTCACTTTCCCCGACTCTCTTGCACCCCGTCTTCCCCCCGCATAAGGTCCCTTTGCCCACTTGCCCTGCTCAGTCTCTCTCCACACGCATTCTCCTGCCTCAACTTCCCTTGACCCTGTCTCCATTGCCACCACTGTCCTCGAGGCCCCCACCCCACCTCTCTCCCCACAGATTCACTATCCTCACTCACCCCTTCAGACACCCAATCCTTTCTTCACCCACCCCACATCCAACACTCACCCACCCCTTCCCAAGCTCCCCTACCCACACAATTTCCTCTCAGACTCCCTAACGCTCATTCTTGACCCCAATCACCACAGAGTCTGCCTCCCCTGAATCTCTTACCCTCATACTCCCCCCTCAGACAGCCTACCCTTATTCTGGGCCCTCACTCTACCCCCAACAATTCATACCTCATACACCCTTGACATCAGATTCTCTTCAGACTCCCTACCCTTACTCTTTCCTCCTCTCAGATTGTCCTCTCCACACTCTCTCCCCGATCATTCTCACCCCTGCTCTCCACACTCTCTACTCCCTTCATTGTTCACACTCTCTTCTCCCATATCCTACCATTCACATTCTCACTGACCCCCCCACCAAGTGTCCCCTCCCTTCATTCACCCGCCCCACTCTCCCCTCACCCCCCACTCTCCCCTCCCTTCATTCACCCGCCCCACTCTCCCCTCACCCCCCACTCTCCCCTCCCTTCATTCACCCGCCCCACTCTCCCCTCACCCCCCACTCTCCCCTCCCTTCATTCACCCGCCCCACTCTCCCCTCACCCCCCACTCTCCCCTCCCTTCATTCACCCGCCCCACTCTCCCCTCACCCCCCACTCTCCCCTCCCTTCATTCACCCGCCCCACTCTCCCCTCACCCCCCACTCTCCCCTCCCTTCATTCACCCGCCCCACTCTCCCCTCACCCCCCACTCTCCCCTCCCTTCATTCACCCGCCCCACTCTCCCCTCACCCCCCACTCTCCCCTCCCTTCATTCACCCGCCCCACTCTCCCCTCACCCCCCACTCTCCCCTCCCTTCATTCACCCGCCCCACTCTCCCCTCACCCCCCACTCTCCCCTCCCTTCATTCACCCGCCCCACTCTCCCCTCACCCCCCACTCTCCCCTCCCTTCATTCACCCGCCCCACTCTCCCCTCACCCCCCACTCTCCCCTCCCTTCATTCACCCGCCCCACTCTCCCCTCACCCCCCACTCTCCCCTCCCTTCATTCACCCGCCCCACTCTCCCCTCACCCCCCACTCTCCCCTCCCTTCATTCACCCGCCCCACTCTCCCCTCACCCCCCACTCTCCCCTCCCTTCATTCACCCGCCCCACTCTCCCCTCACCCCCCACTCTCCCCTCCCTTCATTCACCCGCCCCACTCTCCCCTCACCCCCCACTCTCCCCTCCCTTCATTCACCCGCCCCACTCTCCCCTCACCCCCCACTCTCCCCTCACCCCCCACTCTCCCCTCCCTTCATTCACCCGCCCCACTCTCCCCTCACCCCCCACTCTCCCCTCCCTTCATTCACCCGCCCCACTCTCCCCTCACCCCCCACTCTCCCCTCCCTTCATTCACCCGCCCCACTCTCCCCTCACCCCCCACTCTCCCCTCCCTTCATTCACCCGCCCCACTCTCCCCTCACCCCCCACTCTCCCCTCCCTTCATTCACCCGCCCCACTCTCCCCTCACCCCCCACTCTCCCCTCCCTTCATTCACCCGCCCCACTCTCCCCTCACCCCCCACTCTCCCCTCCCTTCATTCACCCGCCCCACTCTCCCCTCACCCCCCACTCTCCCCTCCCTTCATTCACCCGCCCCACTCTCCCCTCACCCCCCACTCTCCCCTCCCTTCATTCACCCGCCCCACTCTCCCCTCACCCCCCACTCTCCCCTCCCTTCATTCACCCGCCCCACTCTCCCCTCACCCCCCACTCTCCCCTCCCTTCATTCACCCGCCCCACTCTCCCCTCACCCCCCACTCTCCCCTCCCTTCATTCACCCGCCCCACTCTCCCCTCACCCCCCACTCTCCCCTCCCTTCATTCACCCGCCCCACTCTCCCCTCCCTTCATTCACCCGCCCCACTCTCCCCTCACCCCCCACTCTCCCCTCCCTTCATTCACCCGCCCCACTCTCCCCTCCCTTCATTCACCCGCCCCACTCTCCCCTCACCCCCCACTCTCCCCTCCCTTCATTCACCCGCCCCACTCTCCCCTCACCCCCCACTCTCCCCTCCCTTCATTCACCCGCCCCACTCTCCCCTCACCCCCCACTCTCCCCTCCCTTCATTCACCCGCCCCACTCTCCCCTCACCCCCCACTCTCCCCTCACCCCCCACTCTCCCCTCCCTTCATTCACCCGCCCCACTCTCCCCTCACCCCCCACTCTCCCCTCACCCCCCACTCTCCCCTCCCTTCATTCACCCGCCCCACTCTCCCCTCACCCCCCACTCTCCCCTCACCCCCCACTCTCCCCTCCCTTCATTCACCCGCCCCACTCTCCCCTCACCCCCCACTCTCCCCTCACCCCCCACTCTCCCCTCCCTTCATTCACCCGCCCCACTCTCCCCTCACCCCCCACTCTCCCCTCACCCCCCACTCTCCCCTCACCCCCCACTCTCCCCTCCCTTCATTCACCCGCCCCACTCTCCCCTCCCTTCATTCACCCGCCCCACTCTCCCCTCACCCCCCACTCTCCCCTCCCTTCATTCACCCGCCCCACTCTCCCCTCACCCCCCACTCTCCCCTCCCTTCATTCACCCGCCCCACTCTCCCCTCACCCCCCACTCTCTTCCCCCTTCATTCACCCGTCCCACTCTCCCCTCACCCCCCACTCTCCCCTCCCTTCATTCACCCGCCCCACTCTCCCCTCACCCCCCCACTCTCTTCCCCCTTCATTCACCCGCCCCACTCTCCCCTCACCCCCCACTCTCTTCCCCCTTCATTCACCCGCCCCACTCTCCCCTCACCCCCCACTCTCTTCCCCCTTCATTCACCCGCCCCACTCTCCCCTCACCCCCCACTCTCTTCCCCCTTCATTCACCCGCCCCACTCTCCCCTCACCCCCCACTCTCTTCCCCCTTCATTCACCCGCCCCACTCTCCCCTCACCCCCCACTCTCTTCCCCCTTCATTCACCCGCCCCACTCTCCCCTCACCCCCCACTCTCTTCCCCCTTCATTCACCCGCCCCACTCTCCCCTCACCCCCCACTCTCTTCCCCCTTCATTCACCCGCCCCACTCTCCCCTCACTCTCCCCTCACCCCCCACTCTCTTCCCCCTTCATTCACCCGCCCCACTCTCCCCTCACCCCCCACTCTCTTCCCCCTTCATTCACCCGCCCCACTCTCCCCTCACCCCCCACTCTCTTCCCCCTTCATTCACCCGCCCCACTCTCCCCTCACCCCCCACTCTCTTCCCCCTTCATTCACCCGCCCCACTCTCCCCTCACCCCCCCACTCTCCCCTCACCCCCCACTCTCTTCCCCCTTCATTCACCCGCCCCACTCTCCCCTCACCCCCCCACTCTCCCCTCACCCCCCACTCTCTTCCCCCTTCATTCACCCGCCCCACTCTCCCCTCACCCCCCCACTCTCCCCTCACCCCCCACTCTCTTCCCCCTTCATTCACCCGCCCCACTCTCCATTCACCCGCCCCACTCTCCCCTCACCCCCCCCACTCTCCCCTCACCCCCCCCACTCTCCCCTCACCCCCCCCACTCTCCCCTCACCCCCCCCCACTCTCCCCTCACCCCCCCCACTCTCCCCTCACCCCCCACTCTCTCCTCACCCCCCCACTCTCTTCCCCCTTCATTCACCCGCCCCACTCTCCCCTCACCCCCCACTCTCTTCCCCCTTCATTCACCTGCCCCACTCTCCCCTCACCCCCCACTCTCTTCCCCCTTCATTCGTCCCCCCACACTCACTGCCGCCCTCACTCGCCAGCCCCACTCCCTCTGAACCACCCCCATACTGTCTCCCCTCCCTCTCTTCCCCCTTGACTCGCAACCCCACCTCCCTCACTCTCCCGGACCCCAGTACCCCCCCTGGCCCCGCACTCACTTCCTGACGTGTTTGAACGGGAACTTCAGGTCGAGGCTCTGCAGCCACTTGATGACCTCCCGGGCGAGTCCGGCTCGGGCCTGCAACGGAGCGAAGGCGGCTCCGGTTTCAGCGACAGGCCAGGGAACCGGAGCGCGGGAGGAGGGCCCTCCTCCAGGCTGGGGGATCCAGCACTGCGAGGTTCCGGGGCTCAGCTGGGGGAGTGCGATCATCCCGGGGCCTGAGCCGGAGGCCGCTTTGCCTGTCTCCATGGCGACAGGGCGGAGAGCGAAGCGTAGTATCTACTTGGCGACGGAGCGGGGCACAGAGCCTGGTGTCACCATGGCGACGGAGCGGTGGGCGGGGCATGGAAACACACGGCGAACAGGTGGGCGTGACTAGGGGATTAAGAGGCGGGGAAAGGTGTCCCCAAGGCGACTGTACACCGTCACGCGTTTGATTGACATGCATGTTCGAAGAATGGGAGGAGTTACGAATAGGCCATTCAGGCCCTGGTCCACATATGCTCTTCAATGGAGCATCATTATCTTATACCAATCTCCTGATCTCTCCGCATACCCCTGCTCACCATTAACATCCTAAAGTGATAGGAACCAAGTGGCCCTGGTTAACTATGAGGTTCTTGATTGGGTCTGGGCCAATCTGAAAGTCTTGGATCACCAATATAACCAGAGAAAGGACGAACTGTGGATGCTGGAGTCTGACATAGCAAGGTGTAGAGCTGGATGAACACAGCAGGCCAAGCAGCATCTTATGAGCACAAAAGCTGACATTTTGGGCCTTGACCCTTCATCAGAAAAGGGGGATGGGGAGAGGATTCTGAAATAAATAGGGAGAGACGGGGAGGTGGATAGAAGATGGAGAGAGGAGAAGATAGGTGGGGAGGAGAGTATAGGTGGGGAGGGGATAGGTCAGTCCAGGGAAGACGGACAGGTCAAGGGGGTGGGATGAGGTTAGTAGTAGGAAATGGGTGTGTGGCTTGAGGTGGGAGGAGGGGATAGGTGATAGGAAGAACAGGTTAGGGAGTGGGGATGAGCTGGGCTGGTTTTGGAATGCACTGGGGGGAGGGTAGATTTTGAAGCTGGTGAATTCCACATTGATACCATTAGGCTGCAGGGTTCCCAAGTGGAATGTGAGTTGCTGTTCCTGCAACCTACGGGTGGCATCATTATGGCACTGCAGGAGGCCCAGGATGGACATGCCGTCTAAGGAATGGGAGGGGGAGACAGGAAATGTCAGCCTTCCTGCTCCTCTGATGCTACCTGGCCTGCTGTGTTCATCCAGCTCTACACCTTGTTATCACCAATAAAACCAGTTGTGCCTGGCGGTGGCGTGTTAATAAAAATATAATCAAGAAATGACACAGGTTCTGGGAAAATAAACACGACTGTTGTTTGGCAGTCATGTCTGGAAAGGGAGATCATATATATGTAAACAAGAGGAAAAATAAACAGAAAAAGTATAACCAAGAGATTAGAATCTCGTCAGTGAAGACTGACCCCCCGAGCTGGCTGGGCCACAGCCAGAATGCCAGTAAAACAGAGTGACTTGGTGATGGAACTCTGGCCTCCGAGAAGCTATTTCATATCCAAATACTCATCCAATGCCCTCTTGAATGCTTAAACCTGCACCCACCAGACTTTCAGACCATGTATTTCATATTACTCACCTTGTGGACAAGTTTTATTTTAATCACATGACCTCTGCTTCATTAGCACATCTCTTTGATTTTACATCCTGTTGATCCTGTTCTTGTTACAAGTGGAAACGGCTTCTGCCTACCTGCTACACACATTCCACACATGATTTTGCAAACCTTTTTCAAAACTCCACTCAGCCTCCATCTCTCTCAGGATCATAGTTCTAATTTCTTTGGTCTATCCTGGTAATTGAAGTTTTTTGCACCTAGAATCATTCTTGTAAATCACTTCTGCACTCGCTCCAATGTGTTCACATTTTTCAACAATGTGTTGCCCACAACTGTAGACTATACTCCAGCTGAGGGCTAACAATATCCCATACAAGAATGACATCATCTCCTTTTACACTTTTACTCTTCACCCCTGTTAATAAGACTGAAGGCACTGTATGTTTCTTACTTCTCTCCACATTTGTTCTATCACATTCAATGATCTGTGCCTGTATTCACCCAAGGCCCTCTTTAGAATTGTACTCCTATTGTGTATTGTCTTTCAACGTTCTTCGAACCAAATTGCATCACTTCATTCATTTCTGCATTGAACCTCACTTGTGCATTTTTTTCACCTTCTATACAGCCTTCAGCATGGCACCCTCAGGGGCCTCTCATGGCAAGACAACGTCACAGATACAGTGGAGCCTTCCCAAAGGCAAAGCTCCTGAAAATATGGACTCTCATCGCTCACAGATCTATTCACTAGTTCAGGCAGGTCATAACATGGAAGCCGAATGCAGAGAAGGATTTTCTGTTTGTTGAGGTGAAGCCAGACGAACAGCTTCTCTGATCATTTTTGACATCACTTCAAGGCTGCCTGCAGACATGCAACAAAGATCCTAAGCGTGGATTGTTCACCCATGAGACACAATGTACAACAGAGGAATTTTGACAACACCTTACGAGGGCCTGCTTTGGCTGCTATGACAATCACTGGATTCATGGCACAAAAATTGGCAACGCTGTGATAAATAGCAAGGATAAAATCTTTAGACTATAGGACAATTTAGACAAGCTGATCAATTAGGTCTAACAAAGCAAGGAAGTCCACATTGCATTGTCAGATATGAGGAAGCCCGGACAATCAGCGAGACCTTGGAGTGCATATCCATAGACCATTGAAGGCAACAGGCCAGGGTAGTAATATGTGGATTACTCCTGATGCCACGAGCTAGTGACAGTGGGGATAGGGGGACAGAGTAGATGAATGTGTCGCCGAGGAGTTGGTGCAGGAGAGCAGGATTCACATTTTTGGATCATTGGAATCTCTTGGGGTTAGAAGTGACCTGTATTAGAATGCAGATTGCATCTGAATTGGAAGGGGACTCATATACAGGCAGGGAGATTTGTTGGAGTTGCTCAGGAGGATTTAGCTAGTAATGAGGGTGGGGTGAAGGGTGAATGAGGTGGGACCCAGGGAGATGGTGAGAAAAGAGACCAGTCTGAGACTGGCGCAGTTGGGAAAAGGAGCAAGTCAAACATTCAAGGCAGGCAGGACCAAAGCAGAGAATGAAGTAGGGCTGATAATTACAATGCATTTATTTCACTGCAAGATGCCTGACAGGTAAGGCAGATGAACTCAGGGCATGGTCGGGAACATGGAACTGGGATATCATAGCAATTACAGAGATGTGACTCGGCGCAGACAGGTCTGGCAGCTTAATGTTCCAAGGTAAAGGTGAAATAGGAAGGATAGAACACCGAGCAAGAGAGGATGGGGGTGGCATTTTTGATTAAGGACAACATTAGGGGCAGCACGGTGGTTCAATGGTTAGCACTGCTGCCTCACAGCGCCAGGGACCCGGGCTAAATTCCCACTCAGGTCAATGTGGAATTTGCACATTCTCCTTGTGTCTGCGTGGGTTTACTCCAGGTGCCCTGGTTTCCTCCCACAGTCAAAAGAAGTGCAAGGTAGGTGGATTGGCCATGCTAAATTGCCCATAGTGTGCTGGATGTGAGTTTGCTCGCTGAGCTGGAAGGTTAGTTTTCAGATGTTTCGTAACCATTCTAGGTAACATCAAACTAACCTTCCAGCTCAGCGAGCAAACTCACATCCAGAACCTCAACCTGAGCTACAAATCTTCTCAAAACTCACTTGCCCATAGTGTGTTCAGGGAGGTGTAGATTAGGTGGATTACAGGGGCATGGGTCTGGGTGGGATTCTCTGAGTGTCAGTGTGGACTTGTTGGGCCAAAGGGACTGTTTATTATACAGTGTAGGATTCTGTGATTCTATGATTACAGCTATATTTAGGGAGGATGTTCCAGGGAGTACATCCTGGGAAGCTATTTATGTGGAACTGATAAACAAGAAAGGGATGGTCACTTCATTGGGATTGTACTGCAGACACCCAATAGCCAGCAGGAAATTAAGAATCAAATGTATAAGGAGATCTCAGTTATCTGAAGAATTATAGGGTGGTTGTTGTAGGGGATTTTAACTTACCAAGTACAGACTGGGACTACCATAGTGTTAAGGACTTAAATGGTGAGGAATTTGTTAAGCGTGTACAAGAAAATTTTCTGATTCAGTCTGTGGATGTACCTACAAGAGAAGGAGAAAAATTTGACCTGTTTGTGAGAAATAAAGCAAGGCAGGTGATTGAGGTGTCAGTGGGGGAACACTTTGGGACTGGTGACCACAAGTCTATTAATTTTAACAGAGTGATGAAAGAGGATAGACTGGATCTAAAAGTTAAAGTTCTAAATTGGAGGAAGGCCAAATTTGATGGTATCAGGCAAGAACTTTCAAAAGTTGACTGTGGGCAGATATTTGCAGATAATGGGACAGCTGGAAAATGGGAAACCTTCAAAAATGAGATCATGAAGGCCCAGAGACAGCATGTTTCTGTTAGGGTGAAGGCAAGGCTGGTAGGTGTAGGGAATGCCAGATAACTAGAGAAATTGAGGTTTTGGTTAAGGAAAAAAAGGAAGCTTATGTCAAGTATATACATCAGGGATCAAGTGAAACCCTATAAAAGGCAGTAGAAGTTTACTTAAAAGGGAAAGCAGGAAGGCAAAAAGAGGGCATGAAATAGCTTTAGTAAAAACGGTTAAGGAGAATCCAAAACGATTCCACAAACACAATAAGGACAAAAAAGTAGCTAAGGAAAGGATATGACCCCCTCTTGGTCAGCAAAGTCACTTCGATTGGAACTGCAGGAGATGGGAGAGATACTGTATGAGTATTTTGCATCAGTGTTTACTGTGAAGAAAGACGTGGAAGATAGAGAACTTGGGGAAATAAATAGTGACATCTTGAAAAATGTCCATATTACAGAGGAGGTGGTGCTGGACCTCTTAAAATGTATAAAGATGGGTGTATCCCCTGGACCTGGTGAGGCGTACCCATGGTAGTATCCATGTCTTGCAAGACATGTCAGATCATCGACAGGATACTATCATCACACATGGGAACACCACCCACCATGTGCATAGCAGATACACAAGTGACTTGATCAATGATGTCTATTTCATACGCTGCAGGCAAGGATGCCCTGAGGCATGGTATATGACGAAACCACACAGATGCTATAACAATGGATGAATGGATGCTGCACAACAATCGCGAGACAGGGATGTTCCCTCCCAATGGGGGAGCACTTCAGCGATCAAGGACATTCGACCTCAGATCTTTGGATAAATGTCCTCCAACTGGGACTTTGGGATACACGACAACACACAGTCACAGAGGAGAGGCTGATAGTCAAATTCAGCACCCGTGAGGAGTGCCTCAACTGGCATCTTGGGTTCATGTCACACTGCAGGTGACCCCACCATACTATACACTCACTCACACACACTCGCACACACACACATATATATATACAAACATTAATGCAGACACACTCACACATACACGCTCACACAGAACTTCTTTCATACTCACACTCACACTCATGCCCTCACATACTGACACACTCTCTCTTTCTCAAGTATACACACACACAGTCTCACATATACAGTCTCTCTCTCACACCCTTTCTCTCTCTTTCTCTCATATGCACACACTCTCCCTCCCCTTCTCTTTCGCACAAACATGCTCACACTCACACACACACACACACACACACACTCATGCACTCACGCACACACACACACAAATCTATGGGGTGAATTTGCATTTGCAGATTATTAATTGCAGATACATTCTATTGTGTTCAAACAGCACACAATTTGTAGAGAATGTGGCATTTTATAAATTCTTAGTTTGGAAATAACACCAGTCTGACTCCCAGATAAATCACAGACAGATTCTAAACAAGGCCTCACACCTAAATTGCATTGTCTGGCCTGAGATGTCACCTCTGGTATACTGATAAAACCTTTAGTTATCACAGAGCAGTGACTTGAAAGAGGTTTTGGGATTTGCATATTAATCAATCAAAACCTGCATCTCCTTTCTAACTGATTAAAGATTTAACGGCCGTCTTAGGTTTGTTCAATACATTTGCATCAGTTCTATGACCCTTTGATCTTTTGGATATAAATTCTGCGTCTGACGCCTCTTCTCTCACCGACACTTGGAGAAGGGGCGAGACTCTGAAAGTTTGCGTTTTCAAACAAACGTGTTGAACTATAATCTGGTGTTGTGTGATTTTTGACTTGTCCACCCCAGTCCAACACCCACACTTCCACATCTCAGTCAGCAGGCAGCTTTTGTGCAATCTTAGTTCTCTGCTAAAGTCCTAAGTGATACCTTCTTATGAACCCTATGCACCATCCAGCATTCGCCTTAAAAATCCAAAAGTCCATCCTTTTTTAATTTGTTTCGTGCATGGATTCAGATGGCTCCATGACTAACACATTTTCAATTTTGATGATTTTCAAGTGCCCACTCAGCAACGTTTCTTCTCTGAAACACAAAACTCTCTTGCTGCTCCACAACTATTTGTTTTCTCTGCAATTTCAGAATTTTCAGTTTAAACGCTGCTGTATATTTTATGGGGTTTTTTTCTGGAGGGCATTTTTATACAAAATGATGAAGAAATTTCAAAATCTCAACTAGCTACATGACTGCATTCCATGAGTGCTACAGGGAAACTGAGCTCAGCTGAGCTGCTCAGAAAGAGAGGGTGTCACCTGACTCTGACCTGATGCATCTTAAACTTCCATGCCAAAGGTCAGGAGGAATGGGATACAGGGGAACTTAGCTGCTTGGATACAGAATTGGCTGGCCAACAGAAGACAGCGAGTGGTAGTAGAAGGAAAATATTCTGCCTGGAAGTCAGTGGTGAGTGGGGTTCCACAGGGCTCTGTCCTTGGGCCTCTACTGTTTGTAATTTTTATTAATGACTTGGACGAGGGAATTGAAGGATGGGTCAGCAAGTTTGCAGACGACACAAAGGTCGGAGGTGTCGTTGACAGTGTAGAGGGCTGTTGTAGGCTGCAGCGGGACATTGACAGGATGCAGAGATGGGCTGAGAGGTGGCAGATGGAGTTCAACCTGGATAAATGCGAGGTGATGCATTTTGGAAGGTCGAATTTGAAAGCTGAGTACAGGATTAAGGATAGGATTCTTGGCAGCGTGGAGGTACAGAGGGATCTTGGTGTGCAGATACATAGATCCCTTAAAATGGCCACCCAAGTGGACAGGGTTGTTAAGAAAGCATATGGTGTTTTGGCTTTCATTAACAGGGGGATTGAGTTTAAGAGTCGTGAGATCTTGTTGCAGCTCTATAAAATTTTGGTTAGACCGCACTTGGAATACTGCGTCCAGTTCTGGGCGCCCTATTATAGGAAAGATGTGGATGCTTTGGAGAGGGTTCAGAGGAGGTTTACCAGGATGCTGCCTGGACTGGAGGGCTTATCTTATGAAGAGAGGTTGACTGAGCTCGGTCTCTTTTCATTGGAGAAAAGGAGGAGGAGAGGGGACCTAATTGAGGTATACAAGATAATGAGAGGCATAGATAGAGTCGATAGCCAGAGACTATTTCCCAGGGCAGAAATGGCTAGCACGAGGGGTCATAGTTTTAAGCTGGTTGGTGGAAAGTATAGAGGGGATGTCAGAGGCAGGTTCTTTACGCAGAGAGTTGTGAGAGCATGGAATGCGTTGCCAGCAGCAGTTGTGGAAGCAAGGTCATTGGGGTCATTTAAGAGACTGCTGGACATGCATATGGTCACAGAAATTTGAGGGTGCATCCATGAGGATCAATGGTCGGCACAACATTGTGGGCTGAAGGGCCTGTTCTGTGCTGTACTGTTCTATGTTCTATGTTCTATGTTCTAAATTGGTGTGAATTGTACATCAAAACACAAAATAGCATAAAAAAGATTCATTTCCTCATTGTAACATTTATCTATAGGATAATACTTTGACTCATAAATGTTGTTGTGTTATCTGTGAAGAGCTAGGATTGATATTTACATGAGATATATGGAAAATTCCTGTTATTTTGGCCAAAAATAGGGGTTCATCTTTTACAAGATTGACTTTTACTCAAGTATAAATCGTAAATGTGGCCCAGAACTGATTCCTGTGGCATTCTACTCATTACAGGTTCTCAGTCTGAAAATGCCCCCTTTATCTGACTTTCTGTCTTCTATTAGTTGGCTAATCCTCTATTCTACTCGTATAATACCTCAAACACTATGTGCTCTTTTCTTGTTAAGCCTAATGTGTGGTGCCTTTTCAAATGCCTTCCAGGATTCTAGATATATTAGATCCACTGCTTCCCCTTTATCTCTCCTGCCTCTTACTTTCTCAAAGAAGTCTAGTAAATTTGTCAGGCAAGATTTCCCCTCATGAAGTCATGCTGACTCTGTTTGGTCATATTACATGTTTCTAAATGCTCTGGCATTACATGCTTTATAATAGACTCGAACATTTTATGAATAAACAGACATTAACCTCACCGGTGTTTAGTTACCTGTTTTTGTCTTGTTCCCATTTAAAATAGTGGTGTTACATTGGAAGTTTCTCAATTTTCTGAGTCTTTTCCAGAACGTACTACTTCTGTGGGATTTGAGCCCACAACTTCAGATCTGGAGCACATGTTTGTACTTACACATACTAATGTAGCAAAAACAGATACACTCCCAAAGATGCTTCACTTCAGCGCATCTTCTACATGCTTCATATTTATTGTTAAAGCCGTTGGATTTTGAATGAGCAGCAATAAAACTTTATTCCATTATTTTGTAAGAAATTTTAACCCATTTAAGTTAAAGGTCTGTATTAAAACAGAAGAAGAATTGTATGAAAATGTGTTTTATACAAAATTATAATGTGTTTTACTTAAGCTAATTTCTTGTGATGCATATTGTAGTAGGACTTTAAAAAAAACCTAAAAATTGAGAATGCTGGAAATCTGAAACAAAAATGGAAATTACTGGAGAAACTCAGTAGGTCTGGCAACATTTTTGGAGAGTAAGTGTAGGACAATAGTCATTAGACCTGAAACGTTAACTCTGCTTTTTCTCCACAGATACTGCCAGACCTGCGATTGGGTTAAGGTTAGTTTCTCCATCAATTTTTGTTTTATTACAGTAGGACCTGTCTTATAAATGATCAGGTCACCATGTTGGGATAAATGCTTTAATGTTACACTGGGGTCAAGGTGAATTGATGTAACATTGATGACCTTTTTTCATATACATTAGTATATCACATTTGTGTCTACCTGCTTTGAAGTATGTGGGGCTGAGGTTTGGTGTTGGGGATCTGTTGTTAGAGTCCTTTATTCTTAACAGGATGATGGCATCGTAGACCAGGTAGCATTTATTGTCCATTCCTAATTGCCCAGAAGGCAGCTCAGCATCAACTGTATTGCTGTAGGTCTGGGCACACATGTAGTCCAGACCAGGTGAGGATGGCAGTTTCCTTCCCTAAAGGATATTAGTGAACCACACTGGTTTTTCCATGGTCATCATTAGACTCTTAATTCCAGATATTTTATTGAACTCAAATTCCACCATCTGCCAAGGCAGGATTTGAACCTGGGTCCCCAGAATATTATCTGGGTCTCTGGATTAACAGTCTACTAGACAATCGCCTCCCCTGTGCTAATGTGATTGGCTCCTACTGCCTGGAAATGTTCAGTTCTAAATTCATCACACAGAGAGTTCAAGTTCATCCTGGCCTGATCCAGTAATGTGCTGAGAGAGCAGGAGAAGATGTTACCTTCCACAGGAAGGGGAAGGTGAGGAGGTTGGGTAATAGAATTGGAAGTAGGAGTTAACTCCCACCATCCTTTATACAGACCAATTAGAAAGCAGCGGACTGCAAACAACACTTGCTAACACACAATGCGCAAAGAACAGTTCAAATCGACCAGGCTGTAAGAGTTCCCAGGAAGGAGGTGGGCTATATGGTAATACGCGTGGGATTGGTCTTATCGTGTAATCCTGCCATGTGTCATAGTTGGTGATATTCTGAATCGATTTATTATTAAAGGGCTATAAGATTGAAATGGATCAAAAGAATCATCCAGCTCAAACCTAAATTGCTGACACAGTAAAATGAAACAGAATGTCGATTCTTACAGGCCCCACTCTCTCTGTACGAGGCAGAGGAGATGGGCGCAAGGAAAATGCTCTATCTAGGTTTCATTGCATACATGATTACCCAACCCCACCAAGCTAACAGAAAGCTTACCAGGAACCCATTATTGGTCACTGACTTCTGCTAGTCTTGTATTTATGAGATTGGCAGGAGGAGGTAAGACCTCAAAATCTAAGGACAGAAGTAATTCCAAAGAAGGGTTCCAAATCTGGAATTAAGAATCCACTAATGACCATGAAATCATTGTCGATTGTCGGAAAAAACCCATCTGTTTCACTTATGCCCTTCAGGGAAGGAAATCTGCCTTTCTCACTTGGTCTGGCCTACATGTGAGTCCAGACCCACAGCAATGTGGTTGACTCTCAATTGCTCTCTGAAATGGCCTAGCAAGTCATTTGTTGTACCAATTGTTACAGAGGCTCAAAGGAATGAAACCGAATGGATCACCTGGCATCTCCCTAGGACCCAGAAAATGCAACGGCAGAACAGCCCAGCCAATCTGGGGGTTGGTGCCAAAGCTGGGAGCGCTGTGTCACAGACTAATTAAGCAACAGCCTGTGATCTGTAATCTCATGGCCTTGAACATCCCCCACTCAACCATTACCATCAAGCCAGGGGTTCAATACTGGTTCAATGGAGAGTGCAGGAGGACATGCCAGGAGCAGCCCCAGCCACATCTAAAGATAAGGTGTCAAGCTGGTGAAGTCACCAAACGGGACTACTTGCATGCCAACAAGCATAAACAGAAAGTGATAGACAGATCTAAGTGATCCCACAACCAATGAATCCAATCTAGGCTCTGCAGTCCTGTCACATCAAGTCATGAATAGTGGGAGATGATTAAACAACTCACTGGAGGAGGAGGCTCTACAAATATCCCCATCAACAATGATGGAACAGGCCAACACATCAGTGCAAAAGATAAGGCTGAAGCATTCACAGCAATCTTGAAGTGCTGAGTGGTTGGTCCATTTTGGCTTCCACCGGCATTTCAGATACCAGTCATTAGCTAATTTGATTCACTCCACATGATAGCAAGAAACAACTGGAGGCAGTAGATGCTGGAAATCCCACAGGCCCTGACAACATTCTGGCAATAGTCCTCAAGATTAGTGCTCCAGAACTTGCTGCTCCTTTAGCCAAACTGTTCCAGTACAGTTACAACACTGGCATCTCCTCAACAATGTGGAAAATTGCCCAAGTACGTTCTGTATGTAAAAAGCAGAACAAATCCGAGCCAGCCAATTACTGTCCCATCCGTGTCCTCTCAATCATCAGTAAAGTGATGGAAGGTGTCATCAATAGTACTATCAAGCAGGACCTGCTCAGCAATAACCTGCTCATTGATACCCAGTTCAGGTTCTGCCAGGGCCACTCAGATCTAGACTTCATTACAGCCTTGATTCAAACATGGACAAAAGAGTTGAATTCCAGAGGTGAGGTGAGAGTGACAGCCCTTGACGTCAAGGCTTCATTTAACCATGAATGGCGTCATGGAGACAAAACAAAACTGGAATCAATAGGTTTCGTGGGAAATGTCTCTGTTGATTAGCGTTATACCTGACACATAGGAAGATGGAAAAAAGACAAAGTTGCTGGAAAAGCTCAGCAAATCTGGCAGCTTATGTGAAGAAAACATCAGTGTTAACATTTTTACACAGGAAAATGGTCATAGTAGTTGGGGGTCAGTCATCTCAGCTTCAAGCATCACTGCAGGAATTCCTCAGGGTAGTGTCTGAGACCCAACCAAGTTCAACTGCTTCATCAATGATTTTCCCTCCATCATAAGGTCACATGTGGAAACAGAAATGCTCAGACACAGCAACAACTAAAGTTCAAATGCAACAAGATCTGGACAATATCTAGGCTTGGGCTGACAAGTGGACGGGAACATTTGCCCACTCAAATGCCAGGCTATGACTATCACCAATGAGAGACAACCTAGCAACTGCCCTTTGATGGTCAATGTTGTTACCGTCACTGAATCGCCCACTATCAACATCCTGGGGGTTGTCATTGATCAGAAACTCAACTGGACTCACCACATTAACACTATGGCTACAAGAGCTGGTCAGAGGCTAGGAATACTGTGGCGAGTAACTCACCTCCTGTCTCCTCAAAGCCTGTCCTCGATCTACAAGGCACAAGCCAGGAGTGTGATGGAATACTCCCCACTTGCCTGGATGGGTGCAGCCCCAACAATACTCTTGGAACTTGACACCATCCAGGACAAAGCAGCCCACTTGAGTGACCCTACATCCACAAACATTCACTCCCCCCACCACTGATATTCAGTAGCAGCAGTGTGTAATTTCTACAAGATGCACTGCAGAAATTCACGAATGATCCTCAGGCAATATCTTCCAAACCCACATCCACTGGGCTGGTGAGGGAGGGCAGCAGTGGGTGGTGAGAGCGGGGCCGGTGAGGGGGCAGTGGGCAGTGAGAATGGGGATGGTGAGGGGGCAGCAGTGGGTGGTGAGAGTGCGGAGGGTGAGAAGGGGCAGCAGTGGACAGTGAGAGTGGGGCCGATGGGAGGGGGCAGTGGCCGGTGAGAGCAGGACGGGTGAGAGGGGGCAGTGAGAGTGGGGCCGATGAGAGGGGGGGCAGTGGGCGGTGAGAGCAGGGCCGGTGAGGGGCAGCAGTGGGCTTTGAGACTAGTTCTTTTGCATGGTGGTGGAGGTGGTAGCCTCCTGGAGATCGTAGTGATCGGAGTGGCGCCCGCATTACTATGGAGGTGGGACTTGGGATTCTGAGATCCAGACTTTTTTTCCCTTCTTAACTTTTGGCTCTGTTAAATCTTTTAATCTTCGCTTTTGTAACTGAGTTGGTGCCAGCGAATGGAGGCTTTGTGCACTTTTCACTGTATTTATATATTCCTATACTTCTTACATGTGACGTATAAATCTTAATCCAAAAAAAATTCATAACCCTGTGAGAAGAAATTTCTCCTCATTCTCGCCTTAAATGGGCCACCCAATATTTTGAGATTTTTCCCCTTGGCCCTCAGCACTTCTGGAAGGGAATGGGATGGAGAGGAATATGAGTGATGGGTTAATTATGTCTGCTCAGGAAGAATGGGGGTGGCTTCACTGCATTTTCTGTTTCTCATTTTGAGCTGTCCCAAGGTCTGTCCACCTCCCTATCCTGGAATCCCACCCTCTCTGACCTTTCCCATCCCACTTCTCCTGCTTTACCAGGACTGGTGCCTCTATTTGTAAACATCAAAAAAAATTGCATCAGCTACATCTTTTAATTTTTTTTTAATTCAAATGCATTGTGCCAGAACAATAATACATGAGTCACTTTAAGCAATAAACGCACATGAACTTGATGCATAGATTTAGGAATTGATAACCTAAAAAATGAAAGCCTTCTCACAGGATTGGTTGTTCACAGTAGATGCCCGATAGCTTTAAGCCTACATTAAAATAATCCAGCCTTAATATATTACATTTCTTTTGCATTTATGTTTATTACTGATTAAATTAATGATTTTCAGTATTTGTTCATGTACTACACATTTGTGCGTCAGTACCAAGAGACACTTTGTCAGTCCTGATACTCTTAAATTCTGATGATAACTGGGGAGTTTTCTTAGTCCTGATGCTTTGGGACGCTTTAAGGTATCTGAAATTTAGTGGGCAATTTTGCATGCATGGTCTTCAGCCGACCCAGTGTTTGCTGCACCTATGTGATTCTGTGCAGACCCGGAATGACCTCCCTTTGGAAATGAGTGAGTTTGGGTTGGACAGGAGACTTTTGCATCAGACAAGCAAAGCATAGAAACTGCATGAAGGAGAGAAGAAAGCATCAGTGAGGCTTGAGGCCTAGATTCCTCCCGGGCCCTTGAAGACAGGAGCCCCAAGTATTTTTTAAGTCTTGAACCTGCCTCACCTCTTTGACTCGATTTGAGGAACTAAGGGGTCAGAAGGTAAATTCTGGAAAGGGAACAAACTTATCTTTCACTTCTCAAACATCCATCTGCACATGGCCCTCCACTGTAGGTCACTGAAGGTAGTGAATCTTCTACTGAATCCTGTTTTTGGATAGTAGCCTGTAGGCCCCAAAGTCAGTGTTCCTGTTGGATTTCTTTTTCTCTCTCTTGGTGCAAGGCCCTATCATGAAGGAGGGGGTCTATGTGCCTATTACTCTGTAGGCCTTGGTTAATGAGATTCACAGGTTTGAGCTAAGGTTTATGGCACACACAAGTTTATATAGTGAGTGTGTTCCTTGGGAGCCAGGGAGCTGAGAAACTAACAGCATCTCTATCGGCTCAGCTGTAGCAATAAACAAGAGTGCTCTTCATAACTGCAGGATTTCCCAAAGGATTTTACACCCAGTTAAACACTTACTTGAGGAGCAGCTCCTGTTGTAATCCAGGAAGTGAGCAGCCAATTAGTAAGGCTGCACAACTGTAATGTGATAATGACCAAATAAAGTTTTTTATAGTTGATGATAGTTGAGGGATAAATATTGGCCGGGCCACCAATGGTAATTTCCATGCTCTTCTTCGAAATAGGCCACGGCCTCTTTCGTATCCAGCCAAGAGGCAGAAAGGACTTGATATTTCATGGGAAAGACAGTGCATTCAACAATCCAACACCCCTGCAGTGCTGCTGAGAAATGTAATTCTCATTTTATACTCTCAAGTTCTTGGAGTAGGGATTAAACTCACATTCAATGTGGTCAATATCAAGTGACCGACAGGTATCATACAGATTACAGAGGAAAGTTATTCTTTGTGCTATTAGGTGAAGGGAAGCCACAAAAATTTGGACGATATATCCCTGGTGCAAAAAAGGATCAATTACTTCATATTAACTTTTGAAATATTCAGCAGTTCAGGCAACGATTGGGGAGACAGAAGAAAACCTGCAAATATTTGTTATCTTAGAGCCTTTCTTAGAGCTGAAGCTTATTGCAGACAGACATCATATGAAAAGGAACCTAGCAAGAGGAAAAGGGGAAGGGGATCAAAGGTAAAGGAGGAGACAGTGGCACCTTACGCTGGCAAAGTGGAGAAGAGTATTGACCATCTTCCTACGCTGCTGGTCCTTTGTCCAGGCTGAGATTGCTCTAATCCAGGTGGCAGCCTCAGACCAGGCTGGCACAGTCTGCTGCCATGGCCTCTGCTAGTGGTTTTGGAATAAGAGGAAGTCCCACCTGTGCACCAACCCACTGAAAAGGATAATCTCGGTCTTTGCCCATGAAGTGAGGCACTGACTTCTCCATGCCTGCTATGTTCCAGGCTGGTATCAGGAACCTTGAAAGGCCAGCTCTGGACTGATGGTGTTTGTCCAGGTGAAAACATAGGCTTTTGTAGATGGCACTGGCAGAAGGGATGCTGGTGAATTCTGGGATACTAAGCAGTGAATGTTTCTGGGAACAGCCTGTGACAAAGTGGAGGCAAAGCCAAACTTGAGAGGCACCAGGTGGGGCAGGGTAGCTCATCAATGAAGCAGGTTTGGTAAAGTAGGATGAGAAAACCCTCGCAGTGAGAAACCTCCAAATAATTCAATGCAACGCAGCCTTAACCAGAAAAAAAAAGCATGAATTTCTTTTAGGTCTCCATTATTGTTTTATCCTCAACAGTCAGGTCATTTGGTTTAAAAAGTTGCCTAAAAATATTTTCAGTAAATGAGCTAAAAAGAGGCAACCTATTTATGTATAAAAGGTAAAGCCATCACTGTCCTACTAGACCAGAGGTCTGCTCTTTCATTCGAGAGACAGAAAAAGAGAGAGCGAGAGAGAGAGAGAGACGATTGGTGATGGTTTAACTTGAGAGTTACGGTGCCTCAGGCAAAAGGAGAGATTGAGAAGGACAGTGGCCTCAGTAGGAATTGAGCCTACATCACTCACAAGCCATGCAGCCAACAGAGCTGCATCATAAATCCTGGAATATAGTTTTACATATATAAAGTGTTTCACAAATTAAGTGAAGGCACAAAATGGATTAAGATGAATGCGCATTAACAGAGGTAAAATGATGCTTCACAGACAATAAAAACAGCAGATACTCAGTCATTTCAGAACATTTTGTCTATTACTATCAAACCGACAAGCCAGTAATATTCGGCAATACGAATGGACCTGAGAAATATAAAGCACATTTTTAAAATATAGGAGATGTACTGGTATTTTCAGTGTTTTGATGATTGTGATTTAATGTAGTTTTAATCTTATGTCAAGGCAATCATGCTGTAGCAGTACATTTGTCACATGACAGATAATTTTAACCTAACACGCAGACCAATGATTGGGTGGAACATTCATTGGGTTAAATTGGTTCCAGATCTTTCAACAGTGACAATTGCTTTACTTTGTGCATGCCCTTTAGAGATGGCAAAATAGCTGTGTTGGCATAGGTGGTTCAAAGTGAGGAAGCTCAGAACTGAAGTTACATTGTGAAGGAAGTGGGCTGGTATTAAACTGTGCCCCAAGGGAATAAGGCATGGCATGAGGAATGACCAAAGCCAAAATAGAGAAAAGTGCAGGACAAACTCAGCAAGTATGGCTGCATCTGTGGTCAGAGCAAGAGCAAGCCCAATATGAGTCTTCTTCAGAACTCTGAAGAGCAGCCATTTTGATTTTGAAACATTAACTTTGCTTCTATCGCCACTGATGTGTGCCAGACCTGCTGAGATTTTCCACAACCTTCCATTTTTATTCCACAAATTTAACATTTGCAGTCATTTTCCTTTCATTTAGTGAGGAGCTACTCAACTTGGGGAGAAACTAATGTATTTAATTTTACCAGCAGGCATCTTGAATCAGTCTTCCAAAGTGAGCTTACCGAAGTCAGACATTTCACATGTATGGCCACAAGGAAGGGCATGGCTGGCTGGGAGTGAAAAACAATCGTGATTGTAGACTGATAACAGCTTACAGCAATTCCACAGAGCTGGGAGGGCTGGTCTTGCTTCTGTTGGGTCCACATTAAGGTGAGTGAAAAGAGAACAAGTATAATTTTGCGGACCACCAGTTTGACCTTGAATGGACCTTAAGGTTGCAGGGCACATACAACCTACACTGAATCTTTCAGCAGTTTTTGACATATTTAGCACTGGCACCACAAAACATGGTGCTTGATGAGCATACCTGGAAGGACTAACGGTTGAATGAGATGAAATACAAAACTGCTGAAAGTGCTGGAGAAACTCAACAGGTCAGGGAGCATCTGTGAAGACAGAAACAATGTTAATGTTTCAGGTTGAATATGATACACTTTCAGAAATGGAAGCGGGTGATGGGTTTTATGCTGCTTAGAAGAAGGGGCAGTGGAATATGAAGAACAGTTGGTAAGCGTGCCTTGGAGCAAAGAGAAAGGGGAGTGCCAGTGGAAGCAGAGAAAAGACATAGATGAAGAGCAGGTATTACTGGTGATAGCTGATAGCCAAAAATAGGTCAAGGGTGGCACGATGGCTTAGTGGTTAGCACTGCTGCCTCACAACACTAGGAGCCAGCTTCCAGCCTTGGGCAACTGTCTGTGTGGAGTTTGTACATGCTCCCGTGCCTGTGTGGGCTTCCTCTAGGTGCTCTGGTTTCCTCCTACAGTCCAAAGGTGCGCAGGTTAGGTAGATTGGCCATACTAAATTGTCCATAGTGTCCGGGGGTGTGCAGGTTATGTTGAATAACCATGGGAAATGCAGGGTCACAGAATAAAGTTGGGAGCGTGGCACTGGGTGGGCTTCTCTTTGAAGGTTCAGTGTGGACTCAATGAGCTGAATGGCCTGCTTCCACTCTTTAGGGATTCTTCAATTCTACCTGCTGAGAGCAAACCCATACGAACAAGGCACTGGGAATGAAGGGATTGGGTAGGAGGTCTAATCAAAGTAGAAGAAAGAATTCATAGTGAATAAATACATTCCATTCAATTTCAAAGAAGACTCTCATTGAACTCAGACATTAACTCTGTTTCTGTCTCCCCAGGTGCATTCAGACCTGCTGAGTACTTTCTGTTTATATTCCAGATCTCCAGAAAAGGCAGCACATTGACTTTACTTAAACTGAGTAGCTATCCAAGCACTTAGAAGCCTCCAGCAGGGTAAGACTCATTTCCAGGAGGTTATGCCCAGGAATTGGTGCTGCCTCTTACACCTAACTTGAATTTTGCACCAAAGCAACAGGCAAGATCGGGAAGAATTCCTCTCCCTCTGCTTACAGGGGAGCAAGGGAGAAATTCAGTGATCTCACTGTGGACTGACACTGATCCAGTTTGTTTCATGGTACAGTACTACATTCTTAGCTGCCCAGACAAAGACAAACAGCCTACAGAAACTGGGGTTACAATGGATTGCCATTGCACTACATTGAAACAGGTTTAAAACATGCTCTATATACAGAAAAGAGCAGAGCCAAGATCTGAAACCAGCTTCCCATACAGACTGGTGGGTTCAAAGGGAAGTAGGTTCCTTATGTTGCAAGAAGTCCTTCAGTAGCTTGGGTAATTCCAGCTGTGGAATGAACTGTAAGCGGGCTCTTCCGAGACAACCTCGAACACACAGGCGACACAACTGGCACAGGGAGCTCGGTGTTGCTGTAATTAAAACATCCCGAGGTAAGTAGCTGCCAGAAAATAATGGCATATACATTTGTCATTGCTCATGATCACATTACTGGTATATTGGAACACTGAAACTCCGACAATGTCAGTTTAAAATGTGTCATCCCTGATATTCATAAAGAATGGAATTCTCTCATTTGATTTCTCAGACTTTGTCCTCTCATTTAAAACTCTCCTTAACACTATCCTGTTGTTTTCATATGTACTTACATCATTCAATATCAAACTTCATATGACAACACTCCTGTGAATCACCCTCAGATGTTACACTACATTAAAACCAATATTTAAAAGCTGGATCAAACGTTAATTTTACATCTGTCATCAATAGATTTAATCAAGTTTTATTAACCCAAATGTGTTCAGGTTTAAATTTAAAGATGTTACACTCCATCAGAAGCACTGTTTACAAGCTGGATCAGTTACGAATTTTAAATCTGTGAATGCTAAATCTAATAGATTTTTATTAACCAAATGTGGTCAGGTAGAAATTTAAGAATCTGGGCTTCTGCTGCAAATCAGGTATGATCTCATTGATTGACAGAACAGGATTGAGGCCTAAATTGCTTTACCAATATTCAGCACCACTATTGGAAAACTTTCTTGCTGTTATGTGGCATTCCCTTTGCAATAAATAACATTTTATTTGCCTGCCCTAATCACTTGCGACACCTGCAAACTAACTTTATGGGATTTCTGTAACTGGAACTCAGATGGGGTGGTACAATGGTTAACACTGCTTCCTCAGAGCATAAGGGGCCTGGGTTCAATCCACAGTCTTGGGTGACTGCCTGAGTGGAGTGCGCACTTTCTCCCTGTGTTTGTGTGGATTTCCTCTGGGTGCTGTGGTTTCTCCAAATCCAAAGATGTGGAGGTTAGGTAGATCGGCCATGCAGTTGGTGGGTGGGATGCTTGTTGGAGAGTCAGTGTGAACTTGTTCGGTCAAATGGCCTGTTTCCACGGCAGAGGGATTCTATGATGACCTCTCGGTACCACTGGGCCCTGAAATCTCCCTCTGTTCAAATAGTCTACTGTTTTTTAAATCTTCCTGCAAAACAGAAACATTCACTTTACAGATCTAATACCCAATTTTTGCTCACTCACTTCATCTGCCAATATCCATTTACAGACTCTCTCCCTCGTATTGACAACTCAGTTTCCTCAGTATCTTGGTTTCCGTGGTAAACTTAGCTACCATATATCCAGTCCCTTGATCCAAGTCACTAATAACAGATTGTAAGTAGTTGGAGGCACCAGCACTGATCCTGCGATAGTCCATGAGTTACTGCATGGCAAACCAAAAAAAGGGACAACTTATCTCTAGACTCTACTCCTGATGGCTAACTAATCCTTTATCCATGCTGACATGTTACCCTCCATGCTGTTATCCTGTGAAACAACCTTTGATGAGGCACATTATCAAATATCTTTCGAAATCCAAATATGTGCTCATCTCTATCCACTATGAATGTTATCTTCTCACAAACTTATTGCAACATGAGTTTCCTATCAAAAAGCCATGTTGGATCTGTTTGATCACATCACTGTTTTTAAAGCATCCTGCTATAAATTACTTAATAATGGATTCTTGAACCTTCCTTGTGGTGGATGTTAAGCTGACTGGCCTTCCTGCAGTCTACATCCTTCGCTACTTGATAGATTTATCTTCCTTTATTCTATGGGATTAGATAAGGTAGAGGCAGGGAGGTTGTTTCCACTGGTGGGTGAAAATAGAACATGGGGTTAGTCTTAAAGTAAGCGGGAGCAGATTTAGGACTGAGGTGAGGAGGAACATCATCACCCAAAGGGTTGTGAATCTATGGAATTCACTGCCCAATGAAGCACTTGAGGCTAACTCTCCAATTTTTTTAAGGTAAAGACAAATAAATATTTTGAACAGTAAAGGAACTCAGCGTTATGGTGAGCATGTGGATAAGCGGAGCTGAGTCACGTAAAGATTCGCTATAATCTGACTGAATGGGAGAGCAGGCTTGATGGGCCAGATGGCCTACTCCTGCTCCGACTTCCTATGTTCTAGGACCTGTCATTTCTAGAGGCCACATGACACTGATGAAAGAGCACTGCTCTGAAAACTTGTGATTTCAAATAAACCCGTTGGGCTATAACCTGACGCCGTATGAATCTTGCCACAGCTGATGGGTGGAATTTGAAATTTGTACGGATGTGGAATTAAGAGTCTAATGAAGACTATTGTCAATCGTTGGAAAAACTTACCTGGTTCACTAATGTCCCTTAATAAAGGAAACTGCCATCCTTACCTGGTCTGGCTGACATGTGACTCCAGGCCCACAGCGATGTGGTTGACTCCCAATTGCCCTCTGGGAAATTAGGGATAGACAATAGTCTAGCCAGCGATGCCCTCATATCATCAAAGAATAAAAAGAAAAGCATTTTACCTTCATAATGCAGAAGCAACCTGTCCACTGGGCTACTGGTGACAGCGACATCAATAGGCCTCTCTGCTTCTGCATTTCTGGCACTAATGTCTGCTCCAAACTCAAGCAGCATCTTAACGATTTCTGGATTGGACTGGCGGGCAGCAGCATGTAAGGGAGTCTCCAAATGTTTGCCTTTCTGGACATTGGCACCTGCAGTACAGATACGAAGCAACACATGACACAAGAATGAATTCACTTCTTTCAGGTGAAGTAAAGAAAAAGCAAGTGAATTTATATTTTACTTTTCAAAGCCTAAGGGCATCCCAAAGTGCTTTAAATCTAATGAAGTACAGGTGTGGTCATTATTATAAAGTACGAAAAGGGCAGCCAATTCGCTTATAGCACGCACACCCAGACTGCAATGTAATATTGATAAAGCCAACAGGCCATAGAGGTATACAGCAGGGAAACATGCCCTTTTGCCCAACTAGTCCATGTTGATCAGATTTCCTGAACTGAACTAGTCCCACTTGCCTGCATTTGGCTCATATCCAACTAAAACTTTCCTATCCATACACCTGTCCCGATGTTTTTTCAGTGTTGTAACTTTACGCACCTCTACTGCTTCCTCCGGCAACTCGTTCCATACACTCACCACCCTTTGTGTGAAGATATTGCCCCTCAGGCCCCTTTAAAATCTTTCCCCTCTCACCTTAAACCCGTGCCCTCCACTTTTGAACTCCCCTACCCTGGGAAAAAGACGTTGGCTATTCACCCTATCCATGGTCTTCATGATTTTAGAAACTGCTATAAGGTCACCCTTCAGTCTCCTACACTCCATAGAAAAAGAATCCCAGACTATCTAGCCTCTCCTTTTGACTCAAGCCTTCCAGTTTCAATAACATGCTGGTAAATCTTTTTTTCAGCTTTTTGAGTTTAATAATACACCATTGTCTTGTACATGATGTGGAGACGCTGGCGTTGGGCTGGGGTGGACAATGTCAGAAGTCAGACAACGCCAGGTTATAGTCCAACAGGTTAATTGAAATCACAAGCTTTCAGAGCACTGCTTCTTCATTAGGTGAAGTCCTGATGAAGGAGCAGTGCTCCAAAAGCTTTTTATTTTAAGTAAACCTGCTGGATGATAACCTGATATCATGTGACTTCTGATAATGATGTGCACATCCCAACTCTCTAATCAACCTGTTATGGCACAGCTCTGGAGGAGGTGGGACTTGCATCCAGGCCTCCTGACTTAAGAATAAAGACACTACCACTGTGTCAGTACACCAGAGGAAATGCTACGGAAGCCTTCCTTTGATAGCGCCTTCTAAATTCATGACTTCTACCATCTAGAAGGATAGGGGCAGCAGACGCTTGAGGACAATATCACTTGTAAGTTTACCTCCAAACCACGTACCATCCTGATTTGGAAATATCTTGCCATTCATTTAGTGGCACTCAGTCAATCTCCTGGAATTCTCTTCCTAACAACACTGTGGGCATAACCATTCACAACCTATTGTAGCAGTTCAAGATGGCACCTTAAAACCATCTGCTCAAATGTACTTGGGTATGGGCAACAAACGGTGGCCCAGCCAGTGATGCCCATATCCCATAGACAATTTTTTTAATGTTGCCCATGAGGGGAAATAGGGCCTTGACTTAAGGTTTTGCCTAATTGATCAGACAATGCAGCACTCCCTGAGATTTGTATGCAAGGATCATCTGAGTTTTTCTGTTGTGGTCTCTATGATGGAACTTGACAATTATGAATGGGAGTGTACTTTGCCAAGACATTGTGCAGTGGCTTTTAGAGAATGGCACCAGAACTCCCAGAAGCACACAAGGGACCATGGTAAAAATCTTGCAATTTAAAAAAAAAGTCTAAGGGTGACCATACAGCCAATGCTGATTGTCATTTTAAAAAAACACACGGTTCACAAATGCCCTTTAGGGAAGGAAGTTATTTGTCATTCCAGAGCCACAGCAATGTGATCGACCATCAACTCTGCGCAATTAGGGATCTGGGCAATAAATGCTGGCTTTGCTCAGTTCCACCTTCATCCCATTATGAATGATTTTTTAAGAAGTTTACCCTATTCCTGCAACATATCAGATTTCTACATTCTGGAGCACAGAGTTCACCACAATAACATTTTGTTTATTATCAAAATGGACAGATAATCTTGCAATGTGAGATCACTTTTAAAAACATGCTCAAGTATAGGCACAGGATATTCCATTCGATCAACTGGTTTCTCAGAGTATGGGTTGTTGGGCACCCTTCCCTATTTGAATAATTAGCAAGCCAATATATCAGAGAGGCATATTGTGCTATCTTCTGGTTTTGTTCTCAGTCCTGTCTCTGTCTTCTTTATCGCGAGAGGTTATTGAGCAGAATAACATAAGTCACATTTCAGAGGAAGCTTGCTAAATTCAAAAAGAAGAGACAATCTGGAAGATATTCTGTCAGGATCAAATTAAAATGGATGGGAAGAGACTTGCCCAAAGCGTGAATGTGGGCTGGAACCAGTTGCTGTGTCATTCCATGTGATCGAAGAATATATTGTACTCCAAAACTACAAATTGACAGTTAGTAAGCATTGCTAATTATTTGTAACGTCTTTGGGATTGCAATGCCATTTCATTTTAAATTGAAACAAATCCTCACTGAGAACAATTGTTGCAAGGGAAGAAGAATGGAATGGTCTAAGCCAGACAGAGCTCAGTAAGCCAATTCAAATCTTCATTACTTGTTTGTAAAACCTGAATATAATTAATTATTAAATTTTGCCACCATAAGACCATAAGTCATAGGAGAAGAAGTATGTAACTCAAGCCATTGAATATGTTCTGCTATTCAATGGGATCATGGCTGATCTGATAATCCTCAAGTGTACTTTCCTGTTTTTCCCCACAGCCCTCATTCCGCTTACTGATTAAAAATCTACCCACCTTAACCTGAAATATAATTAACAACCCAGCCTCAACTGCCCACCCCGGTAAATAATTTTACAGATTCACGAACATCTCCCCACAATGTAACTAAATCCAAACTGCCATTGTAATTAAAGGGTCTCACCTGCATGAAGAAGCTTTTTAATGCAAAACAACTGTTGATGGACACAAGCTACATAAAGTGGTGTTCCCTGATGAGAGATATCCAAGTCAATGTCCACACCCCAGGAGATCAACACTTGCATACATTCGCTGCGACCTAGTTACAAAATCAAAGATTTTGCAATGATAACCATGGTTGAGAAATTAAGAAGAGTGTACATTCTTAAGAAACATAAGCTGCTATGAGTCAATCAGATCGCCTCTCCTTCGATCCAGCAAAAACTGTCTCAACTACTGACAATCTATCCTCATAGCTGAAGATTCTCATACCTGGAACCACCCTTGCAAATCACTTTGGTGCTTCTCTCCAATGCATTCACATCTTTCCCAGAATGTGGGGGTCATAATGTTACACAACATGCCAGCTGATGTTGACCATTGGAGAGACTATCTGTGTGTTTTCATAAAATTAAATGAAATGCAATAGGCTAAACTAAACTGGCCCCGGGGAGGCAGGTTGGGATCTGGCCAACCCAGGGAAAAACACATGAAGAGTTGATTACACTGATTCCCTAACATGTGAGTTTTTGTGGTACTTTACTAATGGCAGGATTAGATGGAGACTGGTGTTGTTACAAGAATGTAGGCTGCTGATTTACAACAGAAAGACTTTTGTCCTTTCGTTGTTCATAAACATGCATTACAACTATATATGTGTATTTATGATTCTGCCTGTTTATGACCTGGTCAGCTTAGATAGTTGTCCAGCTGGCTTGAAATGTAGATGAGTGCCACGATTGTAGGTTCAATTCCTGCACCAGCTGATGTTACCATGAAGGACTCTCCTACTCAACCTATTCCCTTGGCATGAGAGACATGGTGGCCCTTAGGTTAAACCACCACCAGTTGTCTGTCTGTATGGGATGAGGACAACTTCATCTTTACATGTGTAGGCTATACTTCCATAAATGTTTGGATTATGTTCGGTGAAACATAATGAAAAGTGTGAATATGCCAAAAGGTGGATGTGTGAAGGGTTGCCTGAGCTTTTTCTCACTCTCCTCAGACCCACTAAATATTTTCAGGAACAAAAACAAAGTTGCTAGAAAAGCTCAGCAGGTCTGGCAGCACCTGTTTAGGAAAAGACAGATTTAATGTTTCGGGTCTGGTGACCCTTCCTCATATTTAGTATTTCCTCATTTCCAAATATTTCCCAGGTTTTAATGTCTCTATTTCTGATTCCCATCATGCATGCTGTTTTGTATTAGCTTGAAAAATGAAATGGTCTTGGTGTGGATGAGCAACTGACCTTTGCTTGATGCTTCATGAATGGCTGAAGCCCAACAGTCCTGCCCTTGTAGTTTGGCACCATTCTGCAATACCAGCTCTGCACAACTTGCACTACCACTGGAACACGCATTGAACAGGGGAGTGATTCCATCAATAGTAGTGGCATTGACCTTTGAACAAATTTGGGACAAAAGTATGAACTAAATGTTACAAAAGATCACAGAATCATAGCATTATTATAGTGCAGGAGGAGGCCATTTGGTCCATCTTGCCTGCTGACTGGCTGTATTATCTAGTTAGGCTCTATCATCTAACGCCAATCTCCTGTCTTTTCACCGTATTCTCACGCACCGTATTCTTACTGTCCAAATAAATCATCCAGTACCCTCTTGAATACCTCAATTAAACACTCACCCAAAGCATTCCAAGGGAATGCATTCCATACCCTAACTACTGCTTGTGTGGAAATGTTTTTTTCTAAAATCATCTTTGCTTCATTGTGTTTCACTTTAGATCTATGTCTTTGTTGTAGGAAGGATGCTGTGAAACGTTAAAGGGTTCAGAAAAGATTTACAAGGATGTTGCTGGGGCCAGAGGGTTTGAGCTATAAGGCGAGGCTGAATAGGCTGGGGCTATTTTCCCTGGAGCATGAAGGCTGAGGGGTGACCTAATAGAGGTTTATAAAATCATGAGGGGCATGGACAGGCTAAATAGACAAGGTATTTTCCATGGTGTGGAGTATCAAAAACTAGACATCATAGGTTTAAGGTGAGAGGGGAAGATTTAAAAGGGACCTAAGGGGCAACTTTTTCATGCAGAGAGTGTTGTGTGTATGGAATGAGCTGCCAGAGGAAGTAGTAGAGCCTGGTACAATTACAACATTTAAAAGGCACCTGGATAGGTGTATGATAGGAAGGGTTTAAAGGGATATGAGCCAAATGCTGGCAAATGATGAGAGTAAACCGGTTGATGTGGTGTATATGGATTTCAGAAAGGCGTTCGATAAGGTTCCCCACAGTAGGCTATTGTACAAAATGCAGAGGAATGGAATTGTGGGAGATATAGCAGTTTGGATTGGGAATTGGCTTGCTGAAAGAAGACAGAGGGTGGCGGTTGATGGGAAATGTTCATCCTGGAGACCAGTTACTAGTGGTGTACCATAAGGGTCGGTGTTGGATCCACTGCTGTTTGTCATTTTTATAAATGACCTGGATGAGGGCGTAGAAGGATGGGTTAGTAAATTTGCAGACGACACTAAGGTCGGTGGAGTTGTGGATAGTGACGAAGGATGCTGTAGGTTGCAGAGAGACATAGATAAGCTGCAGAGCTGGGCTGAGAGGTGGCAAATGGAGTTTAATGCAGACAAGTGTGAGGTGATGCACTTTGGTAGGAGTAACCAGAAGGCAACATACAGGGCTAATGGTAAGATTCTTAGTAGTGTAGATGAGCAGAGAGATCTCGGTGTCCATGTACACAGATCCTTGAAAGTTGCCACCCAGGTTGACATGGCTGTTAAGAAGGCATACAGTGTTTTAGCTTTTATTAATTGAGGGATCGAGTTCCAGAACCAAGAGGTTATGGTGAAGCTGTACAAAACGCTGGTGCAGCCGCACTTGGAGTATTGTGTACTGTTCTGGTCACCGCATTATAAGAAGGATGTGGAAGCTTTGGAAAGGGTGCAGAGGAGATTTACAAGGATGTTGCCTGGTATGGAGGGAAGATCTCATGAGGAAAGGCTGAGGGACTTGAGGCTGTTTTCATTCGAGAGAAGAAGGTTGAGAGGTGACTTAATTGAAACATATAAAATAATCAGAGGGTTAGATAGGGTGGATAGGGAGAGCCTTTTTCCTAGGATGGTGATGGCGAGCACGAGGGGCATAGCTTTAAATTGAGGTGTGAAAGATATAGGACAGATGTCAGAGGTAGTTTCTTTACTCAGAGAGTAGTAAGGGAATGGAACGCTTTGCCTGCAATCATAGTAGATTCGCCAACTTTAGGTACATTTAAGTCATCATTGGATAAGCATATGGACGTACATGGAATAGTGTAGGTTAGATGGGCTTGAGATCGGTATGACAGGTCGGCACAATATCGAGGGCCGAAGGGCCTGTACTGTGCTGTAATGTTCTATGTTCTAAACGGAGTAGATTTATCTGGGATATCTGGTCGGCATGGACGAGTTGGACCGAAGGGTCTATTTCTGTGCTGTACAGCTCTCTGACACTATACTTCTTGTTTCTTTTACAGGTGCCGACAGCTTCTCCATATCTACTCTGTTCAGCCCACGCATGATTTTGAAACCCACGATCGGATCTCCTCTCAGCCTTCTTTTCTCCAGGGACAACTGTCCCAACTTCTTCAGTCTATCCTCATAGCAGAAGTTTCTCATGCTTGGAACCATTCCTGTAATTCACTTCAGTGTTCTCTCTCCAAAGCCCTCGCATCTTGCACAGAATATGGGGGGCACAACTGTACACAATTACCCAAGTGAGATCTACCGTTGGAGAGACAATCTGTGTCTATGCATCAATTTGAATAAAATGCATTGGGCCGAATCCAACTGGCCCTGGGACGCACTGAAAAACATCACGAAGAGTTGCATTGCAGTAGCTCCCTGACACGGGAATGTGTCTTGGCATTTTATTATGGATAGGGGTAGGCTGCAGCCTTAAGAAAGCAGGAAGTCAATTTACCAACATCAAGGCCCCTATTATGGGATAGTTTACCTTAGTAACGGCATTTTTCTAATGTCACAATGTTTTTCCACCATGTGAGGAGGTCACCAGTTTTTTTCTCTTCATTCACAGGCTGCAGGCCTTGCTGGCTGGGCCAGCATTTACTATCAATCCCTTATTGCCCAGAGGGAAGTTAAGAGTCAACCACATTGTTATGCATCCGGAGTCACATGAAGACCAGACCAGGTAAGGCTGGTAGTTTCCTTCCCTAAAAGATATTAGTGAAACTGATGTGTTTTTCCCAACAATAAATTCCAGATTTTTATTGCATACAGACTTCAAACCTAGGTCCCCAGAACATTACTTGGGTCTCTGGATTAACAGTCCGGTGATAATGCCACGAGGCCAATTAAAGCGAAGGCAGCACCCATGGCCAGAATCCATCTCCCTGGAGTGATTTCTCCTCAGACCCTTGGACCTATGTAGGATCTAAGTGCATTTTCTTCCCCCATTTGCTGTAAGCTCAGGGTCACCCATGTCCCTCAGTGACACCCACTTCTCTCAGTGCCTGTTGTTGCTCCTAAGGTTACAAAATTGCCAAGCCACATGATTGGGCTGTGATTGAAAATCAGATTGGCTGGCATAGAATGTTTATAAAGTAAATGTGATCCCACTCCCAATGTCATTGCAGCTTCTGCTGACATCAAGGAGAACTGTAGCTATTGTCCAGAGGCGTGGAAGATTACTGCTCCACATGCCCTGTGTGCACTTGTGTCACAAAGGGGGATGAACTTGCAGTCTAATGCTTTACTTTTTTTCCTTTATTCATTCATGGGATGAGGAGAATCACTGAATAGGCAGCATTTACTGCCCATCCCTAATTACCCAGAGGGCAGTTCAGAGTCAACCATATTGCTGTGGGTTCTGGAGTCACATGTAGGCCAGACCAGGTAAGGATAGCAGTTTCCTTCCCTAAAGGACATTAGTGAACCAGATGGGTTTTTCCTGACAATCAACAATGGGTTCACAGTCATCATTAGGCTATTAATTCCAGATATTTATTGAATTCTTATTCCACCAACTGCCATGGTGGGATTCGAACTTGGTTCCCCCAAACATTATCTGGGTCTCTGGATTAACAGTCCAGTGATAATGCCACTAGGCCATTGCCTCCCCAACATGCTCTTTAGAATATTGCCGGGAGTACAAAGTGATGGTTTCCTTATCGAATGGCAGGTTATCTCATGCCGGCTGTGTTCTTCAAGAGGCGTGAATCATCCTGAAAACTTTTCTGTAATTTGAAGAGAATGAGAAACGTCTGAGATGAGGGCAAGGGCTTGCATTAGAATGGTTTAGTCTGCGAAACAGCAAAGGAGCTGCTGCTGAGGAAGATTCTATTGAAGAAGAGCTTGGTCATCTACAGAATAGGGGGCTAAATCACAAATGTAGAGGAGCATATAAAGAAATTGGACAGAGCAGATTAAGAAGTCCACTCTATTTCACCTTCACACAGAACTTTACCTTACCAAAATCCATGGACGTAGTAATCCAGGGATGTGCAGGTTAGGCGGATTGATCATGCTAAATTGTCCCATTATATCTAAGGATGTGAGGCTAGGTGGATTAGCCATGGGAAATGCGGGGTTGTGAGGGTAGGATTAGGGGGCTGGGTCTGGGTGGAGTGCTCTTCAGAGGTTTAGTGCCTCTTTCCACACTGCAGGGATTCAAATGTCCACAAAAGACACAGCCTAATATTTAGACATTTCGTGGATCAGTAGCTATCACGGCAGCTGGCAGAATGTAAATTCAATTGATAAAATCTGGAATAGTAAGCTAGTCTCAGTAATGATGACCCATAAACCTCTCATTTATGGTTGCAAATCAATGCTTCCCTGATGCCTTTTAGGGAAGAAAATCTGTTTTCTTTGGCTGAGGTGACGTGAGTCCAGGCCCACAACAATATGTTAGTGTTAAATAGTGTATGAAATGGCTCTGAAAAACCACACAGTTCAAGGATGATGAAGGTAGAAAACAAATACTGGTCTTGCCAGCAACTGCCATTAAAGGAAAGGAGAGAAGACACTAACAGTACAATTCATACCAATCACCACAGGGTACTTACATTGGCACCTGCTTCTATGAGGGCTTTTGCACAGGCTACATGGTTCCCCAGACAGGCATCGTGCAGGGGAGAAACATGATCTATTGTCAACGTGTTGGCACTGTGACCCTGTGGAACATAGCAAAAATTATAACAGATCAAATTGTTCGGATGAGTCAGCCAAAAAAAAATCCCCAAACTTCCTATGCTGCTTTAATTGCGAATGGATTTCGTTCTTCCTCCCAAATCTCACCCAGCAGGTTGGTGATTTAATTGAGAAGTAGTGAGGGGCTAGGATAAAATGGACATGGAAGACAAGGAAGCTTTCTGCCATTGGCAGGCCAATTGCCAGGGGCACAGACTGAAGATGATTGACAGAGGAATTAAAGGGGTCATGAGAAGGAAGTTTCTCACACAGAGGGTGGTGAGCTCCTGGAATTCATTGCCCAGTTGAGTGATTTAGGTGAAAACCCACAACTCATTAAAAAAGAATGCAGTTCTGCACCTGAAGCAGTGTAATCTGTAAAGC
Source organism: Stegostoma tigrinum (assembly GCF_030684315.1). Lineage (NCBI taxonomy): Eukaryota > Metazoa > Chordata > Chondrichthyes > Orectolobiformes > Stegostomatidae > Stegostoma > Stegostoma tigrinum. Next base: position 121,270,390 of record NC_081356.1, on the reverse strand, counting down.
CACAGTTGGAAAGTTTGATTAGGATGGATGGCTAGTTATTCAGTTGGCACAGATGCGATGGAGTGAATGGCCTCTTTCAGTGCCATACCTTTTCTGTGGTTTTATGGGTCTTGCAAGAGGAATCCAAGAGAGGGCAGGGAGCAATGTCATGGACAATGGAGAAGAGAAATGGGAAGTGTCTGGTGTCCTATGTGTGTGGTGGATGGGAGGGGGCATGTGAATGTAAATAAAATGTACATAAATGTCAGTAGTAACGTAGGAAGGAATGATGTGAGGAATTGTAGGGCTAGGAGTGGAAAAGTGCATCTAATAAAGTATTAGATGTCAACACCTCGAGATTCCGAGATGGAATTTAACTGAACGTGGTAAAGAAGTTCAATGTATATCAAAAAGAAAGAAAGAAACATGTCGTGTGATTAGGATTAGCGGTAAAATAGAATGCTGGGGAAGTTTTAAAATCAACAATAGATGACCAAAAAAACAGAGAGTGAGAAAATAAACTGAAAACAATCAACAAATAACATAAAAACAAACAGTGAGAACTTATCTAAATATAGTAAAAGGAAATGAGAGGTAAAAGTGAACACAGCCCCTTACAGAATGAAGTTGAGTAAATAATAACGGAGAGCCAGGAAATAGCGCAAGAATTCAATCAATTTTCATGACAGACCATTCTAAACCTCGTAAATAATAAAGGGCTAAAGTGAGGGAAGAAATAACAGCACTAACCCTCAGTGGAGAAAATGTAACAGTGAAATTAATGAGCCTAAAGTCTGATAAATCCCCTGAACCTGACACGTTTCATCCAAGGGTTTTAAAGGAAGTAGCTAGTGAGATAATGGGTGAACTGGTAGTAATCTTCCAAGAATCCTTACATTTGGAAAAGTTCCAAAGGATGGAAAAACTGACTCAACACCCTTATTCAGAAAGGGAGATAACAATATGGTAACTACAAGGCACTTAGCTGAATATCTGTTCATAAGGAAATGCTGCCAAGGGGATGGAATAATAGAGCATTTAGAAATTTAAGGTTCTTGAATAAATTAGTAGCTCAGGTTACGAATGTTGTGGTCGATTAGCTTGTCAAGCTGGTTCGTTAATTCACAGATGTTTCATTACCCTGCTGGGTAATATCATCAGTGCAGCCTCCAATGAAGCGCTGATGTGTTTTCCCGCCTGTTATTTAAACTCTGGGGTCAGTTGGAATTGGTTATCTCATTTCTGGCTTTCCTTTGCAGTGGTGTATTTATAGGGTCTAGTTCTTTGTATTTGTTGATGGCCTTCTTGGTGGAGAACCAGGCCTCTAGAAATTCCTGTGCTTGTCTCTGTTTGGCCTGTCCTAGGATCCTCTCAATTGGTACAACATCAAGATCCTAAGACAGGCCAAACTGAGACAAGCACAGGAATTTCTAGAGGACTGGTTCTCCACCAAGAAGGCCATTAACAAAAACACATAGAATTAGATCCTATATATACATCACTGCGGTAACCAATTCCAACAGGCCCCAGAGTTTAAATAACAGGTGGGAAAACACACCGATGCTTCATCGGAGGCTGCATTGACAATGTCACCCAGCAGGGTAAAGAAACATCTGAGAACTAAGGAACCAGCTCGGTGGGTGAACCAAACACAGCAGCATTTAGAAATATATAACATGATCAAGTAGAGTCAATATGGCTTCCTGAATTAAAAGTTATGCCTGACAAATTTATTAAAGTTCCTTGAAGAGATAACAAGGAGGTTAGATAAACGGGAACCAATGGGGGAGGCAATGGCATTCTGGCATTATCGCTAGACTATTAAACCAGGACTCAGCTAATGTTCTGGGGACCTGGTTCAAATCCTGCCATAGCAAATGATGGAATTTGAATTCAACAAAAAAAACTCTGAAATTAATGGTCTAATGAGAACCATGAAATCGTTGTTGTTTGTTAAGGTTGGGGGAGTTGGGGTTGCAAACATCTGGTTCACTAATGTCCTTTAGGGAAGGAAACTGTTATCCCTATCTGGTCTGGCCTACATGTGACTCCAGACCCACAGCAATGTGGTTGACTCTTAACTGCCCTCTGGGCAATTAGGGATGGACAATAAATTCTGGCCTGGCCAGAGATGTCCACATGCCATGAGTGAATAAAAAAAGTTAAGGCTACATGACAAAATAAGAGTCTATGGTGTTGGAGGTAATATTTTAGCATGGACAGAGGATTGGTTAACTGATAGAAAACTGATTTGGGGTAAAGGTGGCATTTTCAAGATTGAAGCCTGAAATGAATGAAATGTCACAGAGATCAGTGCTGTGGGCACAGTAATTTACTATATACAATAAAGACTTCAGATGTTGGAATTGAATGGACTGTTATCATATTTGTGGATTGGAGAGAAATGGATTGGGAAGGCAAGCATTAAAAATGACAGGAAGAGCCCGCAGAAGGATAAAAGTTAAACAAGTGAGCAAAAACTTGGCAGGTGGAATACAATGTTGAAAAATATGTTGTTTTACACTTTGGCTGGAGGAACAGAAGAATTGTCTATTATTTAAATGAGAAAAGGATGCAAAAAGCTGCACTATGAGGGATTTGAAAGTCCACATGCATAGATTATAAAATACTTGGCATACAAGTTCAGCAGGTAATATGGCCATAGCTTTTATTCCAAAGGGAATGGAGTATAAAAGTAGAAAGGTCATGTCATTAGGGACACACTAGCCAGACTATAGCTGTGATTCAGTGAACGGCTTTAGTCCCTTTATCAACTAATAATAGATTGGCATTGGAGGAAATCCAGAGGAGGTTCACTAGTCTGATTGCAGAAATGAGGGATTACGTTTGAAGAGAGACTGAATGGGTTGGAATGTATTCATTACAGTAAGGAAGAATGAGAAGAGACTATATTGACACGTATAACATTCTTCGGAAGTTTGACAAGGTAGATGTAGAGGTTGCTTCCCCTTGTTTGATTTTGGTTTGATTTGACTTATTGTTGTCACTTGTACCTAAGTACAGTGAAAAGTTTTGCTTTGCGAGCAGTACAGGCAGGCCAAAACATACAAGGAGATACAGAGCATAAGGTGGTGGAAAAGAGTGAGGTATACAAAGTTATGGCTGCGCAGGAGATGTACAAGAGCGAGATCAACATTAGATTTGATATTGTGGGAAAGTCTAGAATTGGAATGCATAATCTTAGAATAAGGAGTTGCCAATGTAAGACAAATGAAGAGGATTTTCTTTTTGCTTTAAAGAATAGATAATCTGTGGAATTCTTTCCTGCTCAGAGCTATCCAGACTGGGTTAAATGGCCTACTTTTTCTCCTTCATCTTACAGCCTTAGTTAATCGAGCTTTCCAAATGATTAAGTGGTCCACAAAACACCTTACAATCAATGGAACGCATTAGAAGTGCAGTCATTGCTGTAAAGTGGACACTGTAACAGCCAATTTGTATGCAAGGCCCCACAAACATCTTTTAGGTAATAGTTGATAATCTCTTTTAGTTAGTTGAGGAAAACAGTGAGTTGGGGGTAAGTGGAACTGAGTCTCAAACAAATCAGCCCTGATCTTATTAAATGGCGGGGCAGACTCGAGGGGCCGGATGGCCTGCTCCTGATCCTATGTTCTTATCTTCTTATGAAACCATTTGGCCAGGAGATTGTAAGGGAGAATGCCCCAGTCCTTCTTGGAAATATTACATAGAATCATTTATTCACATCCAGGTGAACCAGATAGGAACCCAGACCTTTCATCTCCAACAACACAACTGTCAGAGTAGCACTGTCTCAGTACATCAGTGAAGTGATTGCCTGAATTGGATACTGAAGAGCCTGGAGCGGGACTTGAACTTACAACCTTCTGAAAAGAATGCTCCAAATCAGCCAACTGAAGTGGAGAAAGAAAGGCTGGGGAGACTGCATTCACAAAAACCCTATGTTCCAATAGATACCCAAGGTGATTTTAAATCCCCCAAAACAGCTAATATATTAAAACTAGAGGCACTGGGTACACAGTGAATGTAAAAGTATGATGGCTAAAACAGTGCAGATACATAAACCACAGGGTACATAATTGCCTACCTGTGCAAGCAAGGTTTTGAGGGATAGGAGGCGTCCCTGACTGGCTGCCTCATGTAAAGGCGAACGGTCAGCCCAGGAACCTTTCCAACAAGAAAATAAAACAATAAAAAAAGGTGATCAGACTTGAAGGAAGGTCTCATTTACATTTACATTACATGTTCCTATTTACATGTCACTTGCAATGTCAATAACACACCTCATTCAGTAGAAAGAACAAAACATTTGTGAACATTCATTGTACTTCAAGATAGCTTACTGAGTTAACAAAATGAGTAAATAATTTGTAAAAGCAACCATAATCAATTTTTCCTACAACAACATGTGAGGATGAGGGATACACTAGGGAAGATCATAGCAATGAAATAAGCTTTATATTCATATATTACAAAAATGTAAAGGAAAATTGGGGTATTTATTCTGTTGGTGGAGTGCAGGGTTTGGTGAGAGGGAAAGGAATGCCAAACAGATGGAAACAGCATCAACAAACAGCGAGAGAGAGAGAGAAATAGAATATATATGTGTTTCTGTGTGTGTGTGTGTGTGTGTGTGTGTGTGTGTGTCTGTGTGTGCCTGTGTGTGTCTGTGTGTGTGTGTGAGAGAGAGAGAGAGAGACAGAGACAGAGACAGAGAGCGAGAGAGAGAAGAGAGGGGAAGCAGATAAAGGGATTGCTGATGATAAGCCAGGAGAGAGATAAATGCTGAATGAGTAATAACGGGAATCTTAATCATTTAAAATAGGTGGCTCTGCTGTAGCAAGCCCAAATAGAACAGAACCTGGGAGCTTGGGGAAGCAGTAAAAAACGTGGAAGAATATGTTCACATTCTGAAATAGTTAATTTCAAGCACTATAGCAGGCCTGAGGTAGAAATGTTGGCACGGTAACATGATGATATGTTGAAGTGGCAGGCAACTGAAAGCTTGGTGTCATTGTTAAGGGTAGACAAGAGGTTTTTTGTAAAGTGAAGATCCTGCCTGCCTTTTGTCATCGGCATAAATGCCACCATTTCCCGGCTGCTTTCGGTTCTGAACAATGATCACTGGATTTGAAACTGCTCTCTTCACAGTTGCTACCAGGCCTGCTAGGTTTCTCCAGCATTTTCTGGTTTTGTTTCAGATATCCACAATACGGAGTTATTTGTTTTAATTTTATAATACATAATTTTTTTGCTGGAGGGTGGGGCTTTAGTTAGGTGTGTAAGCTTGAGCCCACAAATATTCATTATTTCTGTCAAATAACTGAGTTTAAAATTTCCCACAATGCAGCAACTGCAAATAATTACATTATTTACAGATGAGCTAAATCAAAACCCATAAAATCAATAACCCGATATCAATATTATTGCAACATTCATCAACAAATTGTCCATTCACTGCATAACTATTGAATGTTCACTTACATTAAACGTCCAATAAATGAAAATATTTGGCGCTTATTTATTTATATGCAGCTAAAAGAAAGATGTTGCTATCATTGGGAATATTAAAGTGATATGTTATTTGTAAGATGATTTGGTAATTTCCACTATTTTGGAATTTTTCCTGCAATTATTTCCTGAACAATATTAAGTGCAGGTAATTGTCTCTAACAAAGTGATAAGAATGACTTGAAAAGTATAGGATTGAGTCCGCAATTCCATACTTTCAGTAGGGAGAGTGTGTGCACAGTTTGCATGTAAATCAGTGGTATTATCAGCCTCATTCTCCAACCTCCCTCTGAGTGCTGCTCTGTCCTGGGAATGTAGGATCACAGAATTATTGCTTTGTTGGATGTTGGCAAAATTGGAGTTAATATGACAGAATAATTTCTGTGTTTCTTCATTTGAGAGATCATCTGAATCCTTAATTTTCTCACTTTTGAGACCTGTATTATGTACTGGAAAGCTTTTGATACCTTGCATAAGGAGGCATTCTTCCTGTTAAGTGCCTAGCTAGTGAATGTTATTCAGGCAACCTGGGGAGATAATGGCATTATGGCAATGCTCTGGAGACATGTGTTTGAATCTCACCATAGCAGACCATGGAAAATGTATTCAATGAAAATCTGGAATTATAATCTAGTCTAATGATAACCATTGTCATTAAAAGCCCATCTGGTTCATTAATGCCCTTTAGAGGAGAGAATCCATCGTCCTTACTTTGTTAAATTTACACATGACTCCAGACCCAAGGCAATGTCACAGAGGTCTACAGCACAGAAAAAAATACCATTCAGCCCAGTAAGTCTGTGCTAGTCAAAAATAGCCAGCTCACTTGTGTTTCCAGTGAAATGGCTTTAGCAAGCTATTCAGTTCAGGGGCAAGTATGTTTGGAAAACAAACACTGACCCTGCCAGTGATGCCTAATTCCCATTCAATAATAAAGGAAAGGGAAAAAATGATCATCAGATCTGTGACCAATTCTCTCCTTACCAATTGTCAGATGCAGAAACTGCAGGACAGTTTTATATGCATTAATTCAGGTACATTGAAATTAGAGATAATAAAATGTGAGGCTGGATGAACACAGCAGGCCAAGCAGCATCTCAGGAGCACAAAAGCTGACGTTTCGGGCCTAGACCCTTCATCAGAGAGGGGGATGGGGGGAGGGAACTGGAATAAATAGGGAGAGAGGGGGAGGCGGACCGAAGATGGAGAGCAAAGCAGCCATATGGTATCAATGTGGACTTTACCAGTTTCAAAATCTCCCCTTCCCCCACTGCATCCCTAAACCAGCCCAGTTCATCCCCTCCCCCCACTGCACCACACAACCAGCCCAGCTCTTCCCCCCCACCCACTGCATCCCAAAACCAGTCCAACCTGTCTCTGCCTCCCTAACCGGTTCTTCCTCTCACCCATCCCTTCCTCCCACCCCCAGCCGCACCCCCAGCTACCTACTAACCTCATCCCACCTCCTTGACCTGTCCGTCTTCCCTGGACTGACCTATCCCCTCCCTACCTCCCCACCTACACCCTCTCCACCTATCTTCTTTGCTCTCCATCTTCGGTCCGCCTCCCCCTCTCTCCCTATTTATTCCAGTTCCCTCCCCCCATCCCCCTCTCTGATGAAGGGTCTAGGCCCGAAACGTCAGCTTTTGTGCTCCTGAGATGCTGCTTGGCCTGCTGTGTTCATCCAGCCTCACATTTTATTATCTTGGATTCTCCAGCATCTGCAGTTCCCATTATCTCTGATACATTGAAATTAGCTTTGATTTACTGTCTGTGGTGAGCTCAATGAGCCTGGAGGGTTAGCTCAAGCTCAGTATCCTCCTAATCTACATTAGTTCACGAGATTTAACTATATCATCTGAGCAGGTAGTGAAATTGAGGAACTCTTTATCTCGGAGTATTGTTGAGATAGGGACTCAAAGTACATCCAGGATTGAGACTGATAGTTTGATTGATAGAGTGATGGGGAAAGGATAGGAAAATGGAGATAAGGATTACTAAGTCAGCCATGACTTAACTGAATGGCAAGATCACATTGGATGAGTCAATAGTATCCTTCTGCTCTGGTGTATTATAGTCAATAACAGTGGCCTCAGAGATCTGCAACTTTTAGCCTATGCTTCTCTGTTCAATTGAATGCAAAAAGAAAGAGATTGGTAAGTAGGAATGGAACGAAGCCATTCAGTCCCTTTAGTCTTTCCCACCATTCAATCAGATTATGGCCAATTTACATCTCCGCTTCAGTTCCAAGCTCGGTTCCATACCATCTTTTTAAATAAATGTATGATCTCAGTTTTGATATTTTTTGTTGCTGATGGTCAACTTATTTTTTGGGGTGATGGTGGCAGAGAGTGGGATGGTGTAGAGCTCCCAATTCGCTCTAACGTTTATGTGAGAAGGTTCTTCTTGGTAATAGAATGCCATAAAGGTGTCCATTCTAGAGGTCGAAGTCATGCTTAGGACAGAATTGCCCCCTCCCGAGTTGGGAGTGGAAAAATCCCCAGTCCGTTAACCTGATTCAGGAGAAAGTGCCCTGGATGTTTGAATTTCTGTCCTGGAGGGCTGCATGTTAATAAGAGTCCACTGTCTCCCCACAAGGCATTTTCAAGGCAGCTAAAGGCACTGCCAGCTGGCAAGTCAAGCTGTGTGAAAGACCTGCCTTGCTGATTGGGGAATTTAATGTGAATGCAAAATAAAATAAAAACAGAAAGGGTCTACGCCCGAAACGTCAGCTTTTGTGCTCCTAAAATGCTGCTTGGCCTGCTGTGTCCATCCACTTTTTTATCTCTTAAAAACAGAAAGATGCCCATATCAGTCACATCCCACAACTCCCCATGACCAATTGATTCCACTTCGTGCCACTTCATCACCCCATCCACCACACCCCCATGGTCCCTCATACACTCCATGTCAGCCTATCCATGCTCATGGCATTTTCTAGCCCCTATTCTGGGGTAGGCAATGGGATAATGATAATGTAATGATAAGTAAACCAGAAATCTGGACTAATATTCATGGAACATGGATTCAATTCCACCGTGGGAGGTGGTTAAACTTAAATTCAATTAAAAGTTGTAATTAAAAAATTAGCAAATGAATGACTGTCATAATGAATGTCATAAAATGAAAGTCTATCATTAATGTCCATTTGGGAAGGAAACCCATCAACCATACCTGGTTTACCCTAATTGTGACTCCAGACCCAAAGCAATGTGTTTCACTCTTTAATTGCTTCAGGTCAATTAGGGATAGGCAGTAGATGTTGGCCTAGCCAATGAATCCACATTCCATGAACAAATAAATAAAATTTAAAGGTAGTATCAATTCATACCACCCACTTTCTAGCCCCTTGGCCCTTACACCCTCCATGACAATGCAACCACAATCGACACGGGCAGATCTCAAGACCCATGCTAAGATGCAATAAAAGAAATCTGTTGCAGATTTCATTTGTTAAAAAGAGAGTCAAAAAAATCACGACATTTAAAGTCCTTCATTGCTTAATCCTTTACGAAAACAAATAAGTTAATTAAATTGCTTAACTCTTGAACAAAGCAGGTAGTTATATTCATAATGCCACATCAAAGGCTTCATAAGCACTTTGAGTTGTCAATCAAATTACACAATCCCATAGAGATAATGATAGGTTGTAAAATAAGCCCTGCAACCTCAATTCTAAGCTTTCAGAAAACTGAAATTTTTTTAAAATTTCAACACTTGGTGATTTACGACCTTGACAGATTGACAGTTCCAAGAAGCTTACAACAACATTGTGTTTTTTTTCTCTCAGACTGCTGTGAGTCTTTGAAAGTCCCTTCTTCAAAAAGATTTAGTAACTTTAATATTTTTAAGGCGAAATTAAATAGATTCTTGGTTTCCAGGGGAATGAAAGATTATTGGAGATAGGCAGGAACATAGAGTTAAAATCAGATCAGCCATGATTTTATGGAAAGGTGGAGCAGGCTCAAAGGGCTGAGTGGATTACTCTTGTTCCTTGTTTGTATTAGGGCAATTAGTTTATATGTCTTTTACACACATTCATGTTCACTTTTAACAATTCCATAGGACACATGATCTGTCTCAATTGTACCTTACCTCACTCAAAGGTTTTGAAGGAACCTATCTGAAAGTCTGTATTACATCATCAAATAATTCCAGAATCTTTAGACCTTCTCTTGAAAAGTGTAAAACACACAAGGTATCTTTGGGCAACCCCCTATCAAAAAGTGGATTGGCTGGAAGGCAGCTCCTCTTTTAGATATGATTGACAGGTACGCAGATAACATTCTGCCTATGTATTACCATGAAACCATGCCCCCGGCCCCATCACAAAACCTCAGTGAAAATATTGGATGTCGGGTTCAGGTTAGGCCTTTTAGATTTGGGCCTTCTAGAACCTGGGCTCTCATGATATTTCAGACAAGTCGGAGATCCTCTCCTTTTCTGTGAAATGCAATCCCTCATCTTATGCATCAGGCTGAAATCAACAGAATTCGACGGTTCCTCACTGAAAGTTGGGGACATTTAAATGCCAACAGGTCACAATTCAGGTGTTATATTTTGTGTCATAGGAAGTTAGGGAAAGGACTAACAAAACTCGATTATAAATTCGACACGTCCACTTTCCCCACATTCTGTGCATGGTGCATTTATGTGGCACATTCTTTGTTTTTTTCTTATTGAAGAACCAGGAATAATAGCAAACAACTGAGCACACAAAACAAACCTGAATCAATATCCAAGATAACCCCAGCTGCATTCCAGACCATAGCATGATCCATGTCTAGTTGAAGCATCTATGAGATTATTCACAAAGGAATATGTTAAGATTTTGGAATTCCTCCACACTGTGCCATTGGTCCCATGCTATGCTTGTGTTATTAAAATATTACATATACAATCCCCAAAAAATATGAGTTTGTTGTCTATATTTGAGGATTCTGATCTTCCATATCATGATTATAGCAAAACGCAGTGAATCTATGCAACCCATAATGTTACTTCTATGAGAAATTATTTTGAGTTTGCTACTAGGATTTGTAATGACAAGCATTAACACATTGCACTTGTACCAAAGTGCACTTCCAAGTAGATGATTGAGACAATGAGGCATTGGGACAGTGACTGGAACCTAAATATAAATTTTCTGTCCTACAGCTGTTACTTCTACTGATAAAAGTACTTGACATGCGTTTGACCTTTGTGCAACTGACTAAATTGGGGTTTACAGAAACATTCATTTTAAAACCTTGCAAAAGTTCTTATGTATTTCAATTGAGGTCTGTGGAAATCAGATTGTTTCCTGTTCTAGCCTATTTAACAATGTCAAAAGCTATTCTCATGAGTCTGTATTCACACCTTGAAAGGAAGCAGAAACCCAATTATCACTGCACAGCGTTCTTTCCAATGATGGTTTACCCCAAGAGCTTTGTTCAATCAGATATTTTGCTGCCTTTCTTCCTGTTAATAAGAGAAGAGACAATAGCTAGACACTCCAACTTTAGCCAATAATACTGTTCCCTAAGCTATAACACTGGCTGCCTGAAGACATTTCTTCAAAGAATGATAAATTCTGAAACATAGGCAGTGAGATTATTTTCACTGGTCTTTTAGATACAAACAGAAAAATCTTGATCATTTGCAGCATCTTTTACAACCCTTAAGTGCTTTGTATCTATTGAAGCACCATTGCTGCGCAGTCACTGCTGTCAGAAATATGATGACCAATTTGTCCACAGCAAACTCCAACAAACAGTAAAGTGTTGATGACCCAAATAATCTGCTTTTATGGTGTCAATAGAATAATGTGTTGCTCTGGAGACTGTGTAGAATTCTTCTTCACAGTTGTGCCATGGAGCATCTTTTTGACATCGCCTATGAAAGATAACACCTCCAAAAGCACAGCAGTGCCTCAGTAGTGTATTGGTGTGGCAGTGGTACATCAAACTCTGGCTCAGTGGTTAGCACTGCTGCCTCAAAGTACCAGAGACCTGCAGCGTGGAGTTTGCACATTCTCCCTGTGTCTGCTTGGGTTTCCTCCGGGTGCTCGGGTTTCCTCCTACAGTCCAAAGGTATGCAGGTTAGGTGGATTGGCCGTGCTAAATTGCCCATAGTGTGCAGGCTAGGTGGATTAACCATGGGAAATGCAGTCATAAGGTAGGGCAGCTGGGTCTGGGTGGACTGCTCTTCAGAGGGTTGGTGTGGACTTGATGGGCCAAAATGCCTGCTTCCAAGCTGTAGGGTTTCCATGACTGATTCTATGATTCATTCAAACCAGGAGCGAGAACTACAATCTTCTGACACATAGACAACAGAACAATCAATCAAGCCACGACAATAATATCACTTTTACGACTTACAACCGTTGCCAAATTTGTAAAGTCAACATTGTTCAAATGTTCCTTGTTGCATGAGCCACTTAGTCTATGCAGTTGCACTGAAGGTGAATCCTGCAACAAATTTGCATACCTAAATGATGGTGATCCACAGACTTCTGTCACTAACACTTATGTGATGTTTCTCACTACCTGCCAGGTGAAGACATTCAACAGAAGGCTGTTCGTGCCCAAGACAGCCAGAGAAGCTGGATAACAACGCCATCCCTATGGGCATTCTTGGACAATGTCTATCAGGTGTTGCATAGAAACATTGGCAGACAGCTGGGTAAAGACTGTCCATATCCCTCTGACCAGCAATGGAGTAACCAGTGGGAGAATTCACCGCAAAGGTTTCTCTTCAATACAAGGGGAGAAATGGCTAAATTTCAGCTCATTAGCTGTGGATCCCTAGATTCAAGATCAAATGGGAGGTATTCAATAAATAAACTAGAAATCAAACACGTCAAAAATCGAGAATAAGAACCAAAAGAACTGCGGATGCTGTAAATCAGGAACAAAAACAAAGTTGCTGGAAAAGCTCAGCAAGTCTGGCAGCATCTGTGGAGGAGAAAACAGAGTTAACGTTTCGGGTCCGGTAACCCTTCCTCAGAACTGATGGTGGCCGGAAAAATGTCAGTTTATACACAGAAAATAGGGAGGTGGGTGGGGTAGGGAGTAAACGATAGGATAGAGCCGAAACAGAGAGCAAAACAGTTGGATGGACAAAGGAGTTGCTAACGATCAGGCTGGGAGGGTGAATAGTTGTTAATGGGGACTGTTAGTGACTAACAACTGGGGGTGTGTAGTGGCAGGCTATGTGGTAACAAGGCCTGGTATGTGGGGTGGGGGGCTGGGACATGGGGGAGCTTAGGCCCTAAAATTATTGAACATGATAACAAAAATCAAAATGAACTTTTTTTAAAAAGTTGCAATGTTACCAAGAGAAAATAACATATGACAAATACAAAGCAGCTCAGGAAACATTTGAAAGAGAAAAACAAATTCACCATCTCAAGTGAGATATGTTTGGATGTTCATTCTGTTTTTCTTTTAAATTTATACATTTCCTTACAGAAACAGAATGAATCACAGTAAAATGGGCATTATTGTGTCAGGTCTGACTTCAACTGAGATGCAAACTGACTCAAAAGGTTATACTATTAAATTGAAAAAAATGCTGCTGAAATAATTCGTTTCTACTGAACTATTTTCCCTTGTGTGCAGTAGAAACAACTCAGCAGAAGCAAGCTCTATTCATTGTCCCAAATCAAACATTGACAAAAAAATTAATCATTGATCTCAATTTAATTCTCAGCTCCAATGTCTGGAGTTGAAAGTTAGCCCTTCAAAAATTAAAAGAGAATACCATTGATCTAAAGGGGATGCATGGATAATTTTGAATACCCAACCTTAATCTAAGTATATTCCTAATTAAGAGCAATGTGGATTTGGATAAGACTTAATTCTAAATTTGAGCAAGAATAATTTATTTTCTCTCAGATAATGCACCTCATTGCTTTTGCACTTCAAGTGATAATAAGATTCTGATTCAGTAATAGTAAAATGATAAATTTAGTGAACATACATGGAAGCTGAACAAAAACTCATTTCATGGACTGAAACTGTGAGTAATGATTTTAACAGCCTAGTTACACCATTTTATTTGCCAAGCAAACCCTTTTATTTGATATTTCGTAGACAGAGCAACTCCAAAATTATTCCCACTTCTTACTAGCACAATTACAACATAAACAGTCCAGAGCTGTGATTCGAATCAGTTCCCTGGCCTGACACAAACAGTGCTTGTGATGTTCACAACTACCCACAAGGCGACAGGCCGCTGTTGCAGCAGGGCCTTATTGGCTTTCAAGTCAGCTGCTTGCGTTATATTTAAACACTGAACTCATATAGCTCAATCTAACAGATCACTTTCGTGGCATTTGGTTTACAGACAAACAAGCCACTGCCTTTGTAAGCAGTGATGATAAAAAAAAACATATATTGTGCAATAAGACAAGAGTTGCTTGTGTTCTACCCCGATGTCACCTCCGTCGAGACCAGAGCTTGCTACCTAAATCTCCATCTCCCCACGGCACCTCGGTCCAGGAGTAGGAATTGAAGTTAGGATTCATATCCACATCGATTCTCTCCCAGTACCAGTACAGCTTGCTTCCTTCGCAAGCTGTCATCAGCATTCTCCAATTCATCTGAAATTTGATCCCTCAGAACTTTACTTATGAAACCATATTGCCGTTACTTGTAATTATATCAGAGTGAATGAAACACAGTGTGCGCCATCTGAAAGTCAAATTGTTTGCGGATGATTAACTCTTTCAGGGCTGGTAATATTTGAGTGTTGGTCTCTGGGAACTGGGTCTTACTTTTGGTACTGTGCTCAGACCTGAATAGAATCATAACTGATTCAGCGATGCCTTCCCATCCCTGAGCCAGACTTACTAGATTCGAGTGTGGTGCTTTGTCCTGGTGAGGGGTGACTCTGAACAACTGGGAAGGTGGATGTGGCATTGGAAGTTAGGACAGGGGAGCTTGGCTTTTTAGCCATGGTTACAGCCTATCTAGGAAAAAAAAATAGAGCTGCTTAGGACAGCTGAGAAACCACTCTACCCTGGGAAGTGACTCAAAACAAATGTCCAGCATGTTGCACATTGTACAAATACTTTATGTGTCAGTGGTCTTCTAAAATTAAATATAAAAATACATAAAAGTAGCAGATGAATGACGCCATTAACACACCGCCTGGTTATTCTTTTACTCCTCACAGTCTTGAATTCCCTCTTTCCAAAACCATCCACATCATTAACTGTGCAGCCCATGAACAACCCATATTGAAGGCCCCTTCAAAACCTCTCGCTAACCATACTCTCAGTGACATTGCAGGATTGCAAAACTATTACAGTAAGGTAGGAGGGCATTCGTCCCATCATGCCTGCACCTGTTCTATGTTTTTTATTCACTTATGGGATGTGGGCATCTCTGAATAGGCCAGCATTGACTGCCCATCCTTAATGGACCAGATGGCGGTTGAGAGTCAACCACATTGCTGTGGGTCTGGAGTCACATATAGACCGACCAGGTAAGCATGACACACCTCCTTCTGTGAAGGGCATTACTGAACCAGATGGGATTTTCAAACAAATTCACAATGTTTTTATGGTCATTATTACACTGTTAATTCCAGATTCTTTACCGAATTCAAATTCCATCAAATGTCGTGGGAAGATTTAAACCCAGGTCCTGAGATCATTAGATGAGTTCCTAGATTAATAATCCAGCGACAATACCACTTGGCCATTTCCTCCTTTGTCTGACCTTATAATCGAGTGCTAGTCTCCTGCCTTATCCACATATCATTATACAGACTACTGTCCAAAACAACATCCAGTTCCTCTTAAATGCCTCCACCACATTTCCAAGCAGTGCATATCACACCCTAACCCTCCATACCATACCCATGAGAGGGGGTCGTGTTGCCTTAGAAACCACCTCTCATCACGGTGGCTCAGTGGTTAGCATTCCTGCCTCGTGGCGTTTGGGACCTGGGTTCATTTGCACTCTCAGGTGATTGTCTGTGTGGAGTTTGCACATTCTCCCCCTGCCTGCATGGGTTTCCTCCAGGTGCTCTGGTCTCCTCCCACAGTCCAAAGATGTGCAGGTTAAGTGGATTGGTCATTCTGTAGTGTTCAGGGATTTGTAGCTTAGGTGGATTAAAGGTGGATGGGTTTGGGTGGGATACTCTGAGGGTTGGTGTGGACTTGTTGGGGCTGAAGGGCCAGTTTCCACACTGTACGGATTCTATGAAAGCCTCAGAATAAATACCTCTACTTCAACATAGAGACACAAAATGAAAATCAGCCAATATGACCAAAAGGCTATTTTAATCGTCTTACCGAAAGAAAGACTCTGGAGAGAATGCAACAAATGTTTACTGGACTGGTTTTTGGGATGGTTGGACTGTCATATGAACGCAGACTGAACTGGTTAGGACTACATTCATTAGAGTAAAGAAGAATGAGAGGCGATTTCATATAAACATATAAAATTCTAACAGGACTAGGCAGGCTAAATGGGTGGGAGGGTGTCCTGATGACCGGGGAGTCCAGAACCAGGATCTTGACCTAATGATACAGAGTAGGCCATTAGGACTGAGATGAGGATATACATGAATAATGATTGCATATTCATGGCTCCAAGCAAATGCAATTAAAGAGCCGATAATGCATGACCTCAAGGAGAAATTAGATTATCTGAGTGAGAGCTTATTTACACCTGCAGGAATGAACTGCTTCAAACAAAAGCAGAAATTGTTGGAGAAACTCAGCAGGCCTGGCACTAGCTGTGAAGACAGAAACCCAGCTAAGGTTTGGAGTCTTGTGGCCCCTCCTTTTTAGATTTACTTGACTGACAGCTTTCTGCAATCGTAGTGAATTCTTTTTTCTGTGCACCATTTTCTGAGCCTTCATGTTTCTTTGCACACGTTTGAGAGGTATGAAATAGTTACATATTCTGTCATTGATATTTTACTGATTGTTTGATTAAATCTTTTTATTGTGTTGTTGAAACTCCAGATTTCTTTCAAAAAAAAACACATGAAAAGGTGTTTCCTTCCAAAACATTTTCACATAAGCTTTGTTATAATTGGGCCACTGGAGTAAATTGGGTGAATGAGCATGGAAGGGCCATGAAAGTGGGCAGAAGTAGGGAAAGGTTATAAAGGGAAGACAATGGCTTAGTGGTGTTATTGCTGGACTATTAATCCAGAAACTCAGCTAACATTCTGGGGTAGTAGGAACTGCAGATGCTGGAGTATCTGCGATAACAAGGTGTAGAGCTGGATGAACACAGCAGGCCAAGCAGTACCAGAGGAGCACGGAAGGCTGATGTTTCGGGCCTAGGCCAGTCTTCAGAAAATTTGCTTGGCCTGCTGCGTTCATCCAGCTCCACACCTTGTTATCTAGTATTTTGGGTCCCGGGTTCAAATCCTGCCAGGGTAGATGGCGGCATTTGAATTTAATAAAGAACCTGGAATTAAAGGTCTAATGTTGTTAATTGTTGGAAAAACCCATCTGGTTCACAAATGCCCGTTAGGGAAGGAAACTGCCATCCTTACCCTGGTCTGGCCTACGTGTGACTCCAGCAATGTGGGTGACTCGTAATTGCACTCTAGCAATTAGTTGTGGGCAATAAATGCTGGCCTAATCAGAGCTATCCACATCCTGTAAGTGAGTAGAAAAAATGCAAGGAGTGTTTAAGGGGTCAATTGAGTTGGAGGATAAGGCATTATTCAATGCTGAATTGGAATTAGGCTCGAAAGGGTGGTTGGGGGCAAAAATCAGCAACAAATTGATAATAGAGCTAAAATGGGCTTAACAGGCAAGTGGGCACATGAATTGGCATTGTATTTGTATGGGGACATGCAGGCGGCATGTGACTGCGCAGTTGTGTCGTGATGTAGTACCATAGGTGAGGGCATGCAGCCCTAAACAACTTGGGTAAAGTCGATCTATTAATCTACACATGGCCAAGTCTGTGACCACCTCTGATCTGCTCCTGGGAAGGGCAGACTCAACCCTGTTCATCTATACTCCTCCCCTGCCCCAACGTGTAAGAAGTTTGAGTCATTGAGAGGCATTTCAATTGAGGCAGGCCCAGCAAACTAGGAGATTTCCCAACTCAAGTTACCCATTTCAACAGAGAAATATCTGACCAAGTTTCCTCTTGTCGAAACTATAACTGAGAATTGGTGATTAAAAATAAAATGCCACCAGTTTAAGACAGAGATGAGGCAGTGCCTTCCTCATAACATAGTGGAATGCAGAGCGTTTGAACATTTTTAAGACTTTCTGCATACTACACAAAGGAGTAGTATGGTACAGAAATACCAATACTGGTGCAACGTCAGGTAAGCTGTCCTGTATTCCAACAATTGGTGGCCTGTGTCAAAAGAACACTGCTTTGGCAATTCCAACAAATGAATTTTTACTCAACAAGCTTGTGCTTGCAAGTCTCATAGCATCCAACATTAGCTGTAATTCCACAGTTGGACAACACTTACCCAATAATCCCATTTATGCAAAGAATTATATGTTAGTTAAGACTATTAGTGGGGATCATGGTGTACCGCACATGTACTTGATAAAAGCTACACATATTTATAGTCTGAGTCCTCTTCTCCACAAAGAAGAAGAATATGCCCAAGACCTTTTTCTCAATTAAACAGGAGCATGGGGATGAATTGATCCCTGGTGCATTCCCCATGGCAAATCCTTGACAAATAAGAATGGACTTCATTTGTATAAATTAAAACAAAAGATAAAGGGTTGCATGTTCCTTGTACACTCTCCATGGCAATACTGTGACTAGGCAGATCGCACTTGCAAACTAATCCCTGTTGATTCCTCATGCAGTATAAACTGTTAATCTTTCTCAGATTTGCTTTCCTAGCAATTCTATGCTGATGTATCTCAGTTTTTTTTTTCCTCAGTGCTTTACACTCAGTGACCACGTATGGAAAATCTTAATTTTAAGGGCAGCATGGTTCTTCAGTGGTTAGCACTGCTGCCTCATTGCACCAGGGATAACAAAGTCTGGACCTGGATGAACACAGCAGGCCAAGCAGCATCTTGGGAGTACCCAAGATGCTGCTTGGCTTGCTGTGTTCATCCAGCTCCACACTTTGTTACATCAGATTCTCCAGCATTTGCAGTTCCCATTATCTCATTGCACCAGGGACTTGGGTTCGATTCTAACCTTGGGCAACTGTCTGTTTGGAATTTGCATGTTCTCCCTCTGTCTATGTGGGTTTCCTCTGGGTACTCTGGTTTCTTCACATAGTACAAAGATGTGCAGGTTAGGGGGATTAGCCATGGGAAGTGTAGGGTTACAGGGATGGGGTGGGACTGGGTGGGATTCTCTTCAGAGGGACAGTGAGAACTTGATGAGCCGGATGGCCTGCTTCCACCTGGAAGGGATTTGATAATCAGCTCAAATCAGAGCTGGGCTTCTGAACCCAAAACACACCCAATTCCATTTCCTGCCTCTGTGGCGAAAATTCAGCCCATGAGCTTCGGTAGTATAACACAAACAGTGGAGTGGTTTGGCAGGGAAGTTTTAAACCCAGGGAATTGGCCCAAGATTGTCACACTTGCTTTTCCAATCCTTATGGTGCCATATAGTGGAACTCCAGAGTTTCTCACTCTTCAGAGGTAGGACACTTCGTTTATTTAAAGTGACTTGCCACAAAGTATAAAGGCATGGTGAGTCAGTAGTTAACACAGCTGCCTCAGACTGTTAGGGGCCTGGGCTCAATTTCTAACCTCTGACAACTGTGTGGACTTTGCACATTCTTTCAGTGTCTGCCTGGGTTTCCTCCAGGTGCTCTAGTTTCCTCCCAGAATCCAAAGATGTGCAGCCTATGTACATTGGCCATGCTAAATTGCTCCCGTAGTGACCACGGGCATGCAGGTCAGGTAGATTAGCCATGGGAAATGTAGGTCTACAGGGATGTAGGCCCAGGTGAGATGCTCTTTGGGGGATTGGTGCAGGCTCAATGGGCCGAATGGAATCTATCTGTACTGTAGGGATTCTAAACTAATTGAGAGCTGAATTTATAATGGATCAGAATGGGAAGCCCGGCAGTGA
The DNA here is from genome assembly GCF_030684315.1 of Stegostoma tigrinum. NCBI lineage: Eukaryota > Metazoa > Chordata > Chondrichthyes > Orectolobiformes > Stegostomatidae > Stegostoma > Stegostoma tigrinum. Next base: position 121,250,864 of record NC_081356.1, on the reverse strand, counting down.
AAAGGAGAAGGTGTCAGATTCTTTTGAAGGCCAGCCAGAGCACGAGTGGTCCACTCTCTGAACTCCCGGGGAATCGTTTGGCCTTCCTCAGCCCTGCAGAGTGGTCACCTACTCTGGTGCTGGCTGCAGGCCTCTCCCTCTTCTCGTGGGCCTCTCTAAGCTCCTGAGTCTCAGTGACCATTGTCAAGGAGCCCCGAATGAGGCCCCATGCTGCTGGTGCTGCCTTTTGTTTGCCAACAAGGATCATAGTCGGTTTAGCTTTTGTGCTCCTGAGATGCTGCTTGGCCTGCTGTGTTCATCCAGCCTCACATTTTGTTGTCATAGTCCGGTTTACTGTCTTGAATACGCTTAAAAGCTTTAACGAAGGCCTTGGCTATGAGGGGTGTCAAGATCTCTGCATTCTTGGACTTGGATTTTTTTCGACCTTCCTGTAGATATCTGGATCACAGTACGTGGTATTCCCAGACTTTTGCTGGAGTTTTGGGAAGAACATTTCATAAGTCCACCAATTCCCCCCACTGATAAACAATTGTATACTATGGTGTATACTGGTCCCTTTGACAGTTCATCAGCTAGAGTGGGCGACTGTATTGGATCATAGAGTTATATAGCACGGAAACAGGCCATTCAGTCCAATTTGTCCAACCAGGTTTCCCAAGCTAAATGAGCTCCTTCATTCGGCGCCAATCTCTTTAGCTTCAGCAGTGCAACTTGTTGATTGTACTCACTGCTGTCACAGGGCATCAGTGGTGTTCAAGTGAGTGTTTAACGTGATGGGTAGATTGACAAGTGGGCACCATGGTGTCAAGTTTCATGAGTATTGTTGGAGCTACACTTATCCAGACGATGTGGAGCGTATTCCATCGCACTCCTGACTATTGTCTAGTGATGGAGGGCAGGCTAGAGATATCAGATGGTCATTAAATCTGCCAAAATTATGTCAGGGTTGTAGGGGCAAAATTATGAGAAAGAGTTCTTGAAATGACAAAATGATTCAGAAGGATTGATTTGTACTATTTTCTATGATCAACAAGTACACGTCCTCAGGTTGATGATTTGATCCCAGCTTGAAGGAATCCTAATCCTTTTCATCTCTTATGGCATGCTGATAGTGTCTCTACCTCTGGGGCAGGAGGCCTGAATTTATGCCGCACTCACTCTAGACGTGAGCCATAACACGTCTGAAGAGAGTAATGAAAAAATACACCATCCCTGTTGCGTTGACTTTACAGCTGGCACGGGACCAAATCAAGTACACATTCAGATCACTGTAAGGTCATTGTGTTGAAGGGGTGGGGGAGGGGGAGTCTGATCTTTTATACATTCCCACAATATCTTGAGTGCACAGAGGATTCGCATCTCACTACAGAGTTCCATACGCACACTAGAATAGACCAGGTCAGTTTCCTTCTGTATAGAGAGGGAGATAATATACCTGACTTTCAAAGTCAAATTATTCCAAGAGTTGATCAGCAGCACAGTCACTTTAAGTAGTGTATTTTCACGTGGAGTTTGTACTGACCTTGGCTGGTGAGGATTCCCCAGACTGCCTTTCTTTTGCTGGAAGATTCCTCGGGAATTTCTAAAGGTCTCTTGTTTATAAACTGATTAGTACAATGGCTCTGAACTGTGGTGCTCTTGGACATGTTTACATCAGCAGTGCCTGTAGCATCCCGAGACAGCAGTGAGGGGTGTGTGTGTGTGTGTGTGTGTGTGTGAATGTGTGTGTTTGTGCTTAAGGGGGAGGGAGTGGTTAGTACACTGTTTTGTAACTCCAATTGGATGCTTGAGTATTTTTATCCCAGGGTGGTTCAAAGGAGCATTTTTGGCTCCGAGTCACAGCACAGTCAACCCATTCTATCTCACATGACATGTGAGAAAAAAAATACAGGTTCTTCTGTTAAAAGGCCAGGGTTGGCTGGTTTTTAATTGGCATTTCTGTGCCTCACTCAAATTAGGGATTGCACATCTCTTCCTGTGACCAGTTCACAGCTTGACTATTCCTGCACGTCATGTGAGATGGGTTGACATTTTTTAAAATCAGGACAGAGTGGTACACAGCAAAAGTTTGAAGGAAACAAACATTCTGAACTAAAGGGATTAGTGGGCAGAAGCAGATTAAATTGCACAAAAACACAGTGAAAATCCTGTTAAACACACACACACACACACACACACACACACACACACACACACACACACACACACACACACACACAAATTATGCAGCTAAGGCAAGGTTTGTTAACACATGCGCTGCCACTACTTCAAGGTTTTTTTTAGCAGGCATACTTTACATTCCTGAGGAGACTGACAGCAACTTGAAAGAATGAAGAAATTGCCTTCATAGAATCCCGACAGTGTAGAAATAAGCTATTCAGTCCATCAAGTCCACACCAATCCGCTGAAGAGCATCCTAGCCAGACCCATTCCCTACCCTATCCCTGTAACTCTGCAATTCCCTTGGATAATCTACCTAACCCACACATCCCTGGACATTATGGGCAATTTAGCATAGCCAAACCTGCTAACCTGCACACCTTTTGAGTGTGGGAGGAAACCGGAGCACCTGGATGAAACCCACACAGGCACAGGGAGAACACGCAAACTCCACGTAGTCACCCAAAGCTGGGACCAAACCCAGGTTTCTGGTGCTATGAGACAGCAGTGTTAACCACTAGGCCACCATATCATCCTTGGGGTAGTGCAGGGAAGAAAAACACATGTGCCACTCTTATTTAAATCTGCCTGATTCTAACTGGAGGAGAAACGTACATTCAAATTCCATTCTTCCTTCTTTGAAGGACCTTTTATTGCTCAAAATGGAACTGCCCCTTGTCCACAGAATGAAGCTGTTATCTTGAGCAATCCAGCAGTGGCCTTAGGTATTTTTATCTCCCTTGTCAATTACAAATAGGCATCAGTTAGTTCAGTTGGATGCACTGCTGGTTTACGATATAGAGTGATGCTTAAAGCATAAGTTTTATTCTCACAGTTGGTGAGGTTACCATGAAGGACTATCCTCAACTTCTCCTTTTGCCTGTGGCATGGTGATAGTCAGGTTAAACCACCACCAATCAGATCTCGCCAATGATTATGGTGACTTTACCATGTTTACAGCATCCCCAGCCGCAGGTATAACATTAAACATGCCAGGTCTAGTGATGAACTGCATCCTCTTCCCATTTACTCCAGTGGAAGCCAGGATACTGCTTACTGTCAATGATCTCCCTTCCAAAAGACACCTTCCCCTCATGGTAGATCATCTCCTCTGCCCCTCCCCCCAAGCTTGCATTTTGAGTTGGCCCCTGTAATCCGCACAGTATTGCAGCATTCTGAGTCCAATCCCCAGTCTCCCTCCCATAGCACTGACCTCAGATAAACCCCTTTACTTTCACCTCCTTGAGCAATTTAACTGTACAATCCTATTTGTACAGCTTCCAATTGTATTCCCGCAATTCTTTGGCCTGGTTGTGCTGAACCCACAGTGCTCGTTATCATCACATGCCTCTGGACTCTTGTTGTCTCATTTTTCATGGCCTCACACTTTCCACCTGCCTCTTTAGTCGTGAATAGCCTCACCCAATCAACTTTTGAAAGTTCTTACCTAATACTGTCAAAATTGGCCTCACTCCAATTTAGAACTCTAACTTTTAGATCAGGTCACCCTTTTCCGTAAGTATTTCAAAACTAACAAAATTATAATCACGGGACTCAAAGTGCTCCCCTCCTCCCCGTTCCCCATCATTGGCACCTCAGTCACTTTTCCTGTCTTATTTCCCAAGAAAAGCTGAACTTCTGTTCCTTCCTGTAGAAAGATGATCTACATACTGAATAAGAGCATTTTCTTGTACATACTTAACAAATTACTCTCCATCCAAGCCCTTAACACTATGGAAGTTCCAGTCTATGTTCGTAAAGCTAAAAAATCCCCTACCATTGTAACCGTATCATTCTTACAGATGTCTGAAATCACCTTACAAATCTGCTCCTCAATTTCCCACTGACTACTGGGGTGGGTGGGGGTGTCTACACATCTGAACCCCCAAGATTCTTTAGGCATACTAAACTAACTACTTAACTAACTACTAACTAAACTTAACTACATACTATCTAGAAACAACCCTGATCTATCCTTTCTTGTTCCAAAATGGATAACCTGACACTTGTTTACATTTTGCCATAGTTGAGCCTATTCACTTTGTCTGACAATATCTCATTGAAATTCCAGCATAATCTCTCTGCTCTCAAATTTTATGTCTTGGCTAATAACGTAAAGTATCCCGTAAGCCTTCTTAATCACTTTATCTGTCCCATTATTTTAAGGCACCAATGGACATGCACATCAAGTTCCCATGAGCCAGGATCTTATTGGCCATCCTGTATTCCCTTGCCTTGTTTTTCCATCTGCCATTTATCAGTTTATCTGACCAACCCATCTGTACTGCAATCCATGGTTAATCTCCTCACTAGCTATTGTTCACTCTCTTCAGTGATTAGGAATGACAGGACAAATCCCAAATTTCTCCTCTACAACTGGCTGTCCCATTTTGGAATTTAACAACTACAATAGGTCACAAGCAGCTGGGACCAGATACAAGTGGATGTTACCTACTTCCCGAAAGAAATTTTGTTAAATTAATATTTGTTAATTGTGATTTTTCTCTTAAAAATGCTTAAGGCAAAAGAGAATGTGTGATGTTTTTTGTGAAAAATTCAAAGCTGCCTACAAGAAATATCAACCACTCACCTCATTCCCAAGCTTTTCCTTTTCCAACTTTGGGTTTTGAAGGATAGGAAAGACGGAACAAAGTTTACAATTGTGAAACAATCAAAATACCGTGGATTCTGGAAACCTGAGACAACAACAGGACATGCTGGAAATACTCAGCTAGTCAGCCAGAATCTGTGGACTGAGAAACAGAGTTAATGTCAGCTCTGAGAAGAGTCATTTCAGATTTGAAACACTCACTCTGTTTTTCTCCCCACAGGTGCTGCCAGACCTGCTGAGTTTCTCCAGCATTCCTCGGATTTGTTTCAGATTTCCAGCATCTGCAGTATTTTGCTTTCATTCTAAAGTTTTCAGGTGAATATGGCTCATCAGAACTGAAGAAAAGTAGAAACGTGAAAGACTTATGCTTTGAAAGAGAAGGGGGATCAAGTACAAAGGGGGAAATTTTGAAAGGATGGGGTTGGGGGGGTGAAATAGGGAGAAAAGAGATTTATACACACACAGGTGCCATGCTGTGTGCCTGACAGAAGATTCCCATTACTGCTCCTGAAACATATGTGGCCCTCAATGGAACACTACAGCAGGCTGGGGACAGCATGACAACAAGGTGCTGAATAAACAGACCAGTGAACGGAAGCTCAGGGGCCACTGTAGGAGACTGAATGGAGGTTTTGGGCAAGGCGATCAATTCGTCTGCATTTGATCTCCTCAGTGCAGAGGCAGACTAAATTAAGAGCAGTGACTACAGTAGATTAACTTGAAAGAAGGAGGAGCATATCACTGCTGGAGTACATGGGACCTTAGACTGCGAAAAGAGGAAAGGTAAACGGGCTGATTATAAAATTATAGAATCATAAAATCTCTGAAGTGCAGAACAGGGCCATTCGATCCACCGACTCTGCATCGACCCTCCACTGCATTGTGAAAGTGCTGAGGAAAGGGCAAGGCATTGAGGGGTGATTAAACAATGGACAAAGTTGGTACTTCACACCCTCCTCTGCCCAACATTGACTTCAACTCTTCACCTCATTTTGCTGTGTTAATTTTCCACATACCAACCTAAAAGTTATTCTTCATGTATTTTTTTTTTGCTTTGGTACAGAGCTTTTCATTATTCTGCTCTTCACGCTTACTCTGCTTCTTTCCACAAGCATTACCACTTCCTTTGCCTTTGTTTCACAATAGGCCATCTACCTGGTCAGCTACCCAATCCTGGACATTCCCTTCCATTCTGTACCAAGCTCCTGAACCACCTCCAATGGCATGAAACCCATCCTGGTTTACCTTTGTACAATTTTAAATGTTGACTTACACGTTTGGGATTATTTAAAATTGGCATTGTAAATTTTGACAGATGTAACAATTTAGATGACTGTAGCATTTTATTTAAAACCATATAGGTCAAAAATCACCTTCTTATTTTATGTTGTTCTCTTTTAATCCCTTGAAAATCAAGGAATCTCATTAAGCTCATTCAAAAATTTTAAATGGGGCTGGGTGTACATTGACGAACAAACTGTTGTAAACTCTCAGATAGTCTAAGATAGTTTCCTGTTGCTCTGCGCGGGACTGACTATTAGATTTTGAGAAACTTTAAAAACAGCAGAATAGACATGAGTTTGGCTTTACTTACTCCAGAAAAAGGGGTTTGGTAGCATAGTGGTAATGTTATTGGACTAGTAATCCAGAGGCCTCGGAAACATGAGTTCAAATCCCACCACGATAGCTGGGGGAATTTAAATTCAATCAATTAATAAATCAGTAATAAAATGTTAGTCATCAACAATGATTGTGAAACTATTAGATTGTCACAAAGATACTCCCACAGAGGAAAGTATTCTTCAGCATTGTACAAGAAGTTTTCCACCATCCAAAACAAAGCAGCCTGCTTGATTGGTACTACATCTGCTCTGTTTAGCACCCACCATCAGTAGCAGCAGTGCATACTATCAACAAGGTCAACTGTAGAAATCCACCAATGATCCTCAGGTAGCACCTTTCAAATCCATCACCATTTCCATCCAGAATGCCAAGGGCAAGGGATACATGGGAGCTCCCCCACCAGCCAATTCCCCTCCAAGCCACCCACCATCCTCACTTGGAGGCACACAATGTTGTGACTCTTCCCTGGTAGATTGCTTGCTTTGTGTTTGAAAGCTGGACTCCTACAGAAACCAGTTGGTTGCTACAATTCCTGCTTTGTCATTGGTACTGTACTGTTATGTTTTAAGTAAACTAACAAATGAAAGTTAATCAATCTCTGGTGAGCGATAGGTTATTATCATTGACACGACATGGTCAACAGGAGTGGAAGAACATCACGATAATGAGGTCGATTGTCATTGAACATTCACCAAGCAAGTTCATCGAGAGGAGAAAACATATGAGCGACGTAGTATTAACTGTGTCAAAGTACATGAAACATGCTTGATGGCTTTGTTTGTTACTGCATCAGAGACTCTTGAAAGAGACGCAGTTTGTTGGAAACCAAACAAAACCCTGCTGTCTGTCCAGATCAGCAAGTTTGAGAAAGGCAACCAATCAGGGTGTGTGGTTGATTGATAATAAGCAAGGGAATGTCAAAAGTATATTGCCAGAATGTTTTGCAATTTTTCTAAGTTTAAATCCGGACATGATAGATGTCTGAACAGAATTTAAATTGTTTAAACAGCATTCAGAGCTATGGTATCTAGATTAACACACGTTCAATGCAGAAAAGCAGGCCTTGAGAGTTTGCTTTGCAGCTGGGAGCAGAGGTCTTTGGAGGTTTGACACATTAAGATAAACAGGCAAACAGCTAAAACATCTACAAAATATATAAACTACATTTGAAGACTAATTCAGAATCACATTAAATTTCCTCATTGTAAACATTTTACAAAGTATTCACTGATCAGAATGCAAAACATTCAGGCAGAATTCATAGGCCACTTGTTGGGCAGATGCAGAGAAAGGGGCTCAATTTGTGACTTTTCAGATTGGGAGCTAGGAAACAGAATTATTGAGTTGAGTGGGGGGTGTCCAGAAAGGTGTACTAGACAAATTGAACATTTACAGCATTGCAGAGGTGCCTTAGGTCAAAAGGAAGCAATCCTCATGTGTGGATGAAGCTTACAGTTCTCGACTATGAACTCCACAGTTAACACAATCACTACAACTCTCAAACAGATTACGACATGTGGATAGTGTGGTCTTCTTCAGGCACTGAGGAAGTACCCAGCTTTCAAACAATTTTTCAAGGCAAGCGTTACAATTGGCTATTGGCAAAGGCAGTGCACCAGAGCAGAGGTTGATCTAGCTGAAAGCGCTGACCCAAACAGACCACAAACAAGGGCACTTTCAAGCTATAATAAAGACCATTTACTATCCTACTAGAGGCCCATATATGACATGATTGATGCATCAGAATCTGAAGCTGTACACAATGACATAAAATCAGGTGAACACACAATTCACACCATCAGTCTCATGGAAAACAACAATGTCAAAAAAGCCAGCCTCATTGCTTAGGATTGACACAAAGGCAAGTGCCAATACACTATCCCTGTGCGTATACCCACAGATGAGAAAGAATCTAAAGAACAGTACAACACAGGAACAGAGCCAGAAGCCCACCAAGCCTGTGCCAACAAATGACTCTTTTTTGCCTCTACGTTGTTCTAATCCCTCTATTCCCTGCCTGTTATTTTATCTGACAAGATGCCTCTTAAACGTTGCTAATGTATCTGCTTCTGCCACTTCTTATGGCAATGCATTCCTGGCACTTACCACCCTCTGTGTTAAAAACTTGTTTTTCACATCTCCTTAAAACTTGCTCCCTTTTACCTTAAACCTATGTTCCCTAATAACTGCTATTTCTACCCTGAGAAAAAGACTCCAATAATTCATCCTAGCCTTGCCTCTCATCGTTCTGTAAACTTCTATCAGATCTCCCCTCATCCTGTGATGTTCAAGTGGAAACAAACCAAGTTTTTCCAATCTTTCCTCATAGCAAATGTCCTCTAAAACAGCCGACATCCTGATAAACCTTTTCTGTACTCTCCCCAAAGCCTCTGTATTGTTCAGGTAATGTGGCAACCAGAACTATGTGCAATATTTCAAATGTGGCCTAACTAAAATTGTATAATACTGCAACATGATTTTCAATTTTTCTACTCTGTGCCCTGACTGATGAAGACAAACATGCCATGTGCCTTGTTGATCACCTTATCCACTTGTGTTGTCACTTTCAGGAACTGTTTACAGTTCCATCTGTTTGTCAATGCTTCTATGGGTTCTGCCATTGACTGTATACTTCTGTTTTGCATTAAACCTTCCAAAATGCATCACTTTGCATTTGTCTGGATTAAATACCATCCGTCATTTCTCCGTCCAAATCTACAGCCCACCTATCCTACTATATTCTCTGGCAATCCTCTTTACTATCTGTAGTTTCCCCAATCTTTGTGTCACCAGCAAACTTACTAACCTAAACACTTACATTCTCCTCCAAATCATTTATATCTATATTACAGATAACAGGGGTCCCAGCACTGATCCATGCGGAGCATCATTTGGCAGAGAACTACAATCAAAGGTACAGTACCCTTCCATCGCTACTCTGTCTTCCATGACAAAGCCAGTTCTGGTCCATTTTACCAGCTCACCAAGTGGTCCCATGTGATCATGATCCCATGTGACTTCACCTTCTGTGTCAATCTGTCATAAAGACCTTGTCAAAGGCCTTGCTAAAGTCTATGTGGACAACATCCACAGCCCTACCCTTAACAATCATCTTTGTCATTTCTTCAAAAAATTCAATCAAGTTTGTGAGACACGACTCGCCCACACAAAGCCATGTCACCTATCACCAATAAATCCATACTTTTCCAAATGTGAGTAATCCAGTCCCTAAGAATCTTCCTGTCATATCAAAGGCTCACCAGCCTGTAATTTGCCAGATTATCTCTTGTTGCCTTATTTAAACAAAGGAAAAGCATTTTGTATTCTTCAGTCCTCTGGATCCTCTCCTGTGGCAAAAGATGTCATAAAAGGCCCCAGCAATTTCTTCTATTGCCCCCTTCAGCATTCTCAGATGCATCCCATTCATTCCTGATTCCTGGGGACTTGTCTACCTTAATGCTTCTCAAAAAAGTGAATGCCTATTTTTATATTGATATGCCCTATAATATCAACATACCCTTCTCTAGACGCACCATCCTCCATGGACAACTCTTTTGTGAATACCGATACGAAGTGTTTGTTAAGGACTTTACCCATCGTCTCTGAAGCAAAAATAAAACCAAAAAATATGAAATATTTAGCCCACAATGGTTCTTCAGTTTCATGTACAGGAACTATAGTGCTGGAGTGCAAGCACAAATCAATCCACTTGAACGTTGCAGAAGTTCTACATTGTAAAAAATGTTGGACCAGCGATTGCAGGCTAACACACTGTGGCCCCGGACTAGTCACAACTCATAGAACCAGACAAACATCAGAGACACAACAGAGGATGTAGATTTGACAAATACTTGCAAAACTAAATATAAAGGAAAAACCTAACACTTCAATATCTTCTGACTTGGTGGAGTCAAAAATCTCAGCTCTCTACTGTGGAGACAACACTGAAAGTTTGGAGAGAAAAGTTGGATAATTAGCTCAGGATAAATTCAAACTTGAGATTACCATGTCAACAACGATTGGCACTCAGTCCATGGATATTCACTCGTTTCATCACTGATGCTCGGTTACACCAGTATGTACAATATGTACCAGCAATTAATACCACCTCCAGGATGCATTGCGGATAATCACCAAGGCTGCCAGACATTACCTTCCAAATCAATAACCACCATCATCTAGGCGGACATGGCCAACAAATACATATGAACATCACCAACTGAAAATTCCCCTCTAAGCCAGTCACCAACCTGACTCGGAAATACATTGCTGTTCTTTCACAATCGCTGGGTAAAAATCTTTAAACTCCCTTCCCAATGACATTATGGATCTACTTATAACTCATGGACTGCAACGGTTCAGTTAGCAGCTCACCACTACTTTCTCAATGGCATATAGGGTCTGGCAGTAGATGTTAGCCTGTCCAGTGAAGCCAACATGCCTTGACTGAATAAAAATACAGCAGGTCAAAATACTAAGATGAATGAACAGCTAGAAGAAGGAAAAAGGAAGCAGAGTGAATGACAAGCTCTGTGTTATCAATCTAATAAAACATTTATTGATGTAAAACAGATCATTCCTCACAAGAGCAGCTAGAGAAACATTGACAAGAACTCAAAGCAATATGAAGCAATTAACAGCTGGAAACAGCTGGTGATGCATAGCACACGCAACAAAGAGCAGTGAATCACTCATTAGATAATCATTTCAGAAATTAATGCCAGAAATAATGTTCTTCTGAATGAAGCCAAGCAGAAGAAAGAGGAACCCAAACAATTTATATGACTCCTAGTCTTGAAATCCCCCACCCTAGGGAAAACAACACCTACCATTCACCTTATCTACACATTTGCACTTGGCAAAAATTTAAATCCAAAATCTAAGATCAAATTAAACTCATTAAGGCAGCTTGAATTGATTTAAGGTGTTCAAAGACATATTAAAAACAAAATTTATGTTCCTGTCTCACTTTCCTGTTTGTGGGAGTTTACTATTTGGCTGCTACACTTCCTGCATTGCAACAGAGGCTACCTGTCAAAAGTACATATTGCCTGTAAAGTATTTCGGCGCAACCTGAGATTGTGAAGGAAATTATCAATAAACAAGGTTTTCTATCTGGAATTGCACCAGCACCTTCGGCTGAGTGAAGTTAGGAATTTGAAGAGAAAGTTGAAGACTCAGACATATAAAAGGGCCATGATGAAATGTGAGTGGGTAATATAGTTTGGGTGGAAAAAGAATCCTATTTTGAAGCAGTCATATCAGACGCAAAACGTTTACTCTGTTTCTCTTTCCACAGATGCTGCCAGACCTATTGAGTTTCTCTAGCACTTTCTGTTTATAATTCAGACTCTTAGCATCTACAATACTTTGTTTTAATTGTGGGAAAGATGAATTTGATACGCATTGATTTATTTGGTACGAGATAATACAAGGGCTTATGTTTCCTCTGACTCTCCTGAATATATTTCCTTCCATTAACATTACTAAACACTGTCAATGTACATTCCTAGAAATTTTTTTTATTCACTGATGGGATATGGGCATTACTGGCTAGGCTAACATTTGTTATCAGCTTAATTTACCCCTCTAATGCTCTAAAATTACTTTGAGCAAAATAAACCGATCCAGGAGCAATCGCTATAAGTTGAGAGAAAACTAAATCTGAATATCAGCTCAACATTTTGGAAAATACTTGAATGGTCTAAATACCAACAGTCATCTCAGTGTCAGTGCTGGGCTTTGGTATGTATCGGATTTAAGGGAATGAAATAGCCCAAAGCCCTAAGGAGCCATTTTAATGTGGACTTTAAATACCTCCAACTGGTGATCATGTAGCTGTCAGATCATGAAAGTGTTCCAACAAAGATTCTCTGAATTCCAGATGGATTTTGTTTTTTGCTTCTTGCCTGGAAGTGAGTCAAGTCCTCGCTAACCGTATTAATAGAATGATGATCTACTTGGAATGTGAGGCAACAGGAGAATATCTAGTGACATTAAGAGCCCAGCAACTGGTCAGTTTGCAGAGGGAAGTGGAGTTTAAAGATTCATGGTGACTGACAATAAAAGTATTGCTAAATAAATTCTGACTCATTGCACCACATGATGGTTTATTCAATCATTAAAAAGGTAAAGCACAGGCATATGAATCGTGTATATATCAGTAAGAGAAGTTAATTGTCAGTATAGAACAGTATAATTTACCTAAGCCACTGAAATGTCATTCAGTGATTAATTTGACTACTTATTCAGTAGATGTTCAGTTCTTGACATCAAAAGAAAAATGCTTGTATTCATATATCGCCTCATTTCAACATTCAGAGGTATCTTATAACATTGCACATACAATGAATTAATTTGATAAATGGTGATTGTCTTTATGAAAGAAACAAGGCACAGCTTTTTGCATACATCAGGATACAGTAAGTCAATGTGATAAATGATGTGTCAATACTGTGCAGAAAGGCTTCCTGAAATCACTCCTATAAGATCTTGGTCGAACCTTGAAGTTATACCTCTGAGATAATAACCGGAAGGAAAAGTTACTGTCTATCAACCCTGTCAATATCTTCAATCATTTTAAACATGTAAATTAAACCATTCCTGAACCTTGTGTCTTTAAGTTACATCCATATTATCCATCTTAATAGTTTAAACCTTTTATTCTTGTGAATCTGTGTTGGGCTCTCTCTACAACAAATACATCTTTTCTGGTGCGCAAAATTGTTCACAATGCTCTCAATGGGGTGTGATGAGATTTTTATATAAATTTGTATGACAGATTGCTTGAGATGAAGGCCAGCCTTCCGTTAGTGTATTCAATTTTATTTTGTACTTGTCCGTACCTTTTAAAGTTTTCAGTACTTAGACCTTTAAATTATCATTCATGATGTGGATTTTGCAGGAAAGGCCAGTGATTTTAATGGTAAAATATAAGCCACCGTTACAAAGCATTGTGTAGTTAAGAACTTTTGGAAAGAATTCTGAGGGATAGGATTTATGACTATTTGGAAAAGCATAGCGTGATTAAAGGGAGTCAGCATGGCTTTGTGAGGGGCAGGTCATGCCTTACAAATCTTATTGAGTTCTTTGAGGAAGTCACGAGACAGGTTGACGAGGGTCGAGGAGTGGATGTGGTGTGCATGGACTTCAGCAAGGCATTTGATAAGGTTCCCCACGGCAGGCTCATTCATAAAGTCAGGAGGTATGGGATACAGGGTGATTTGGCTGTCTGGATTCAGAATTGGTTGGCTGACAGGAGGCAGAGAGTGGTTGTAGATGGTAAATATTCTGCCTGGAGCTCAGTGCTGAGTGGTGTCCCACAGGGCTCTGTTCTTGGGCCTCTGCTCTTTGTAGTTTTTATAAATGACTTGGATGAGGAGGTTGAGGGGTGGGTTAGTATGTTTGCTGATGACACAAAGGTTGGAGGTGCCGTTGATAGTATCAAGGGCTATTGCAGGCTTCAGCAAGACATTGACAGAATGCAGAGCTGGGCTGAGAAATGGCAGATGGAGTTCAACCTGGATAAATGCGAAGTGATGCATTTTGGAAGGTCAAACTTAAATGCTGAATATAGGATTAAAGGCAAGATTCTCGGTAGTGTGGAGGAACATCAGGATCTTGGTGTTCAAGTGCATAGCTCCCTCAAAGTTGCCACTCAGGTGGATAAGGTTGTTAAGAAAGCATATGGTGTTTTGGCTTTCATTAACAGGGGGATTGAGTTTAAGAGCTGCGAGGTTATGCTGCAGCTCTACAAAACCCTGGTGAGATCACACTTGGAATATTGTGTCCAGTTCTGGTCGCCCTATTATAGGAAAGATGTGGAGGCTTTGGAGAGGGTGCAAAGGAGGTTTACCAGGATGCTGCCTGGACTGGAGGGCTTGTCTTACGAGGAGAGGTTGGCTGAGCTCGGACTTTTCTCTCTGGAGGGAAGGAGGAAGAGAGGTGACCTGATCGAGGTGTACAAGGTAGTGAGAGGCATGGATAGAGTCGATAGCCAGAGACTTTTCCCCAGGGCAGGATTGACACGAGGGGTCATAGTTTTAAGGTGTTAGGAGGAAAGTATAGAGGAGACGTCAGAGGGAGGTTCTTCACCCAGAGAGTTGTGAGCGTACGGAATAGTTGTGGAAGCGGAGTCATAGTGACATTTAAGCAACTGTTGGACATGCACATGAACAGCAGTGAATTGAGGGGAATGCAGGTTAGGTTATTTTATTTTTGGATTAGGAATATTCCATGGCACAACATCGTGGGCCAAAGGGCCTGTACTGTGCTGTGCTTTTCTATGTTCTATATTCTAACTGTAGAGAAACAAGTCTTGTTTCTCTACAGTTCTTAACTACACAATGCTTTGTAATGGTGGCTTATATTTTACCATTAAAATCACTGGCTTTTCCTGCAAAATCCACATCATGAATGATAATTTTAAACATGCCATCACAATGGCACATCTGACTAGCTGGCAATATGTGAATGACATCAACATGGATTCATGTGGTTACTCATTTACTTTTCATTTCACTGCCTGACTTAGCCCATGATCTCAACGGGTGGAGAGCCTGTTTGGAACAACATGTGGTATTGAACGTTACCATAACCCCTTTAGGCATTTTCTAACAAAAGCTGCACACTGCGGGTGCTGGAAATGTGAACGCAAGATAGAGTCCCTAACCCTCTTTCAAATCCCCCGAGCCCACCTATGGAGAAAGCACACACAGAAGAGGGACACAATGCCCAGTCTCATTAAATCTGTAAAAACCGAAAGAACTGCAGACTCTGTAAATCAGGAACAAAAACAAAAATTGCTTGAAGGAAGAAACAGAATTAATGTTTCGGGTCCGCTGGCCCTTCCTCAGAACCCTTTCTCCGTTAACTCCGTCCTCCCCTCCACAGATTCTGCGCAGCCTCCAGATTGTTCTCAGTGTGTTGACTTCACGCCAATTCAGCTCTGTAGCTACAAAAACAAAGTTATGGAAAAGCTCAGCAGATCTGGCAGCATCTTACTTTGATTTTGTTCCTGATTTACAGCATTGACAGTTCTTTCAGTTCTGTAGCTACCCTGCAGCACACTCTATTTCAGAAATACAAGGTGAGATGTGAGTGACATTCCCCCTACTAATTTAAAAATTGACCCTCCAGCATTGATGCACAGAGGCGGCAAACTGTCACATGTAAGAAACAGTGTAGCAACTCAGCAAGGGTCCTTCAAAAGCAACTTCTAAATCTGTCACATCTTCCACACAGAATGGTGAAGGCAGGAGATGCAAGGGAACATCGACATCTGCAAGTTCTCATCTGAGCCATACACAATTCCTAGACTGAAAACATGTTGTAGCTCCTTCACTATCACTGGGTCAAAATCCTGGAATTCCCATCCTAAAATCCACTACTTGAACGGCAGCATTTTAAGAGGACAGTTCACCACTACGTTCTTAAGGGTAATTATTAATTATAAAAATATATTGGCCTGGCCAATGACGTCCACATCCCATGAATATAACATGAAAATCATGGAAAGCAAGCATTGAACATGAACTGCAGGGAGCTATCATTAACAAGGACCACTTGTGTGCCACACATATCTGTACACTTGCTTCCAACTAAATAGAAATTAGGATTGGGAACCTTGGTTGACTTTTAGACCATAAGACCACAAGACATAGGAGCAGAAACTAGACCATCCGGGCCATCGAGTCTGCTCTATGATTCAATCATGGCTGATAAGCTCCTCAACCCCATTCTCCCGCTTTCTCCCCGTAATCCCTGATCCCTTTGACAATCAAGAGCCTATCTATCTCAGTCTTAAATGTACTCAATGACCTGGCCTCCACAGCCTTCTGTAGCAGTGAATTCCATAGATTCACCAATCTCTGGCTGAAGATGTTTCTCCTTATCTCCGTTCTAAATTGTCTTTCTTTTGTTCTAAGGCTCAGGTCCTGTCCTCAGGTCCTTGTCTCTCCTACCAATGGAAACATCTTGCCAACATCTACCCTGTCCAGGCCATTCAGTATTCTGTAAATTTCAATTAGATGCCACCTTTCTCCTGTCTTTCTTCTGACTCAGAGTCAATAAGGCCAATTGCAGCATTTTTAATGAAACTTACTTGAGGTGAAAAAGCTCAACAAAGATAAACTTAAGGCTTTCCTGGTTTATTTGTTTCAGCTATGCTGTTGATAAAGTCATTGGACCAACTCAAAAACCTTGCAACTTAACTTTCAACAAACATTGAAGATATTACATGCACAATATCATTCAATTTTATTTTCCAAAATTCTCCCATGGTCATGAGGAAGCCTTTGCAAACTATTAACTGGGAAAACTGAATAGCTACTTGTTGAAGCATACACTAATAAAGAGTGCCAGAGATTTGTTGAGGGTGGATGTGGTTTGCTGAACTTGTTTGTGTTTTTTGATGTGATAACAAGGGCTGTGCAGTTCATTTTCTGTATATAGAACCTCATAAAACATTTGATAAAGTGCTACATATACTAGGCTGCTTAGTAAAGCTGAAGGGTATGGGATAAAATGAACATAGAAGAATATAGGATAAATTGACTAAGGGACAGAAAATAATGTCATGTGGTGTAAATGTGTTATTTTCATCCTGTATAGGCGAGTTTACCAAAATTCAGTACTAGGAGCACTGCAATTCTGATGTGCATTAATGAGTTGGGATTGGGAATGCACCTGCCATGAAACTGGGAATCATTGTAAACTATAAGAAAAGTAGTAACAGACTTCAAGAGGACACTGATAGGTTGGTGGTATGGACAGACACACAGTAGATAAATTTCAACACAGTAACATTTTAGATGTTACATTTGTGGAAAATTATTGATGAGACACAACTGAAGGTGAATTGTTCAGTATTAGAACAGGGGGAGCGGCAAGACCAAAGCTACCTAGGAGTATTTGAGAACAAATATTTAAAGGTGGCAGGAGAGATTAATTGTCTAGTCAATAAATGATATGGGATCCCAGCTTTATGAATGTAAGTATATAGAAGCTCAGAAAGTTATGCCACACATTTACAACTGGTATTTCACCTGCTGGAGCAATTGTGTTCAATTCCAGACACCACACTTTAAGAAGAACAGAAAGGTTTCAGAGACGGTGCATTACAAAATGATTCTGGGGATGAGAGATCACAGATGCGGGGGCAGGCTTGAAAAGTTGGAGCCTTCTCCTTAGAGCAAAAAAAGGCTAGGAGAAGTTTAGGTAGATGTGCTCAAAATCATGAAAGATTTAGACACAGTAAATATATAGAAACAGTTTCCAGCACTTGAAGAGCCAATAACCAGACGATTTAGATTTATGGCGACCGCCAGCAGAACAAAGGGTGACATGAGGAATGATGCTTTTTTCACTCAGATATCATTCAAACAGATTTACTCTCAACACTCAAAAGTAAGATGGATAAATAATTGAATGAGAAACAAATTATAAGCATATTGGGAATGAATAAGGAAGTGGACTAAATAGTTTGCACTTTGGAAGAGCTGCTGTAGGGTTAGTGAGATAGATAACCTTCAGTGCTGTGTACTATTCTAGAATAAGTCATTATTTTTAAAATGACCGGCTAAATCTGGATTAACTTGGATTGTCTTTTGTCTCTCTTGCGTAGTATTACTGAATAGATCGAAACAACCCTGAGGTATTTCATATTATCTAAGCTCAGTATTGAATGGTTAAGGCATAAACATACAAATGCTTTACCCATTCACATGGCTTTCTGCCTGCTATTTTAATGGAGTGGCTAATTTTAAATTGGTCAAAGTTCTATTAGAAGCATGTTGTGTGAATATTCTGATGTAATTTTAACCTCTATTTTCAGGTTGTTTTAGTGTTACACAGTAAGTTGACTGTAAATTAATACTGGTAACCAATAGACAAAACTGAAATAAACACTTGGACTGGAGATAGCCTATGGATAGTATTCACCTTTTAATTAAGTTATGTAAATATCTCGGGTATTTTCAATGTGTTATTTAAACAGTAATGATGGCTCTTGGTATTTACAGCTTTAATGTTTATTAACTTAATGGAAGTTAAATAAAACTTCTCTACATACTTCATCACTATTCTCCACATGGTAGCCTCAGGACTAATGAGTAAATGGACGTAAAGATTGTGCACATAATATAGCAGGTCATTTATAAACAGCAGAGAGGGAGGGGATAGCAACCATAATATCAAATATGGTCGGCTCTGCAGTGGACGGCATGATCAACACTTGGCAGGCATTGTAGTAAAGTTGAATGTCAGAAACAAATGCTAGACCTCAGTCAAAACTTTGAGCCAAGTGAGAAGCTTTTCTTTCATGTGGAAACATAGGAAAAAGTTTTGTTACGGTAACAGTGGAGTGGAAGACAATGGTGCACCTTGGGCGATCTTTCTTTGCTTTCTGTCACCGTGTCTTTCCCAGAACACAAGTGGAAGTGGGTAAAATGATGCCTAATGAAAACAGACTCAGCACAGCAGCCCGAACCAAACTCACCTTGACCTTGGGTAGCTCCGTAAAACTCTGCTGCTATCCGCGCTGCTTCCTTGCGGTTCCCCTTGACTATGTAGAAGTGGCTGAGGATGGCGAGGCTGATTTTCACAAATAGTTTGAAGCAGAAAAGTGAAAATATTGTCAAATAGACATGGGCTAAGTCCTGGGAAAAGCGGTAGCTTTCCACACCAGTCATTGTTTCCAGCCTGTTGCTGTAACTGTTTTCATATGAATGTTAACTTGCTCCAAAAGCTCACTCAATAGTTGGGTCCTGACAAGTTAAGTATCAGGTGGTCATGACCGTGCCTGCTTAAAATCTATTTGAGGTATATTTGTCATGGAGAGTTTTTTTGTGGTCAATGTACGGTACTAATCGCGCTCATAGGTATTGGGTTACTCATCTGATAAAACAATTTATATTGCAGACATGACTATTTTTACTGCCCTTAGTGTACTATTCATAGCTACAAAATCAAGAATGAACTGAGTCATCTTCATAAGTTAAGATGTAAGAATGGTGTTAACATTATCCAAATAAATCGCTCATGGCATTGAAGTCTTCATCTAGCCACGGGGTTTTGCAACTTGTAGGTGTAAATAAGGAAACCATTATCATTGTTCCAACATAACATGTCGACGATAGAATGTCAACATGGCAATGAACTGCAGGTATAGATCTTGTTGCAAAAGTCTCTGGGTCTGACTATGAACCTCGCACATTAACATAAAGTCAATAACTATGTATTCAATTGTCAGGGAAGCACTTCTACACACGAAGGGTGGTAGATGTTTGGAACTCTTTTCCACATACAGAAGATAACGCTGGATGCATTGTTCACTTTAAATCTGAGTTAGATACGTTTTTGTTGAACAAAGGATTTGGCCCACAGGCAGATATATAAAGGCTGGCCCCAGATTAGCCATGATTGCGTTGAGTGGAAAAACAGGCTCATGGGGCTGAATAGCCTACTCCTATTCTTAAGTTACACCATAAGGCCAGAAGATATAGGAGCACAATTAGGTCATTTGGCACACTGGGTTTGCTCTGCCATTCCATCATGGCTGATGTGTTTCTCACCCCAGTTCTCCTGCTTTCTTCTCAGAACTCTTGATCTCCTTAATCATCAAGAAGCTATCTATGTCTGTCTTAAACTCTGTGAATGACACAGCCTCCACAGCCTTCTGTAGCAATGGCTTCCACAGATTAAACACTTGCTGAAATTCTTCCTCATCTCAGTTCTAAACAGTTGTCTCTTTACTCTGAAGCTGTGCCTTTGGATCATAATCTCTCCAATAGCAGAAAGAATTTTCTTCACATCCAATCTACGTGGGCCTCTCAGTATTCTGTAAATTTCAGTGACATCCCTCTTCATCCTTCTAAGCTCCAGCAAGTTAAGAGCCAGAGTCCTCAACTGCTGCTCATATGATAAACCATTCATTCCCAGGATCATTCTTGTAAAGCTCCTGTGGACACTATCCACTGCCAGCACATCCTTCCTTCAATATGGTGCACATAACTGTTCACCATATTCCAAATGTGGTCTGGTTAGAGCCTTCTACAGCCTCAGCAGGACATCTCTGCTCTTGTATTCTAACCCTTTTGCAATGAATGCCAACATTGCATTTGCTTTCCTAACTGCCAATTGAACCTAGACACTAACCTTAACATAATCCTGAATAATGACTCCTAAATCCCTTTGTACTGCAGATTTCCAAAGCCTTTCCCTTTTTATAAAATAGTTTATGCCTCTACTCTTCATCAGAGTGCGTAGCTTCACACTTTCCCCCATTGAATTCCATCTGCCACTTCTTTGCCCAATCTCCTACCCTGTCCAAAACCCACTGCAGCCTCCCCATCTCATCACTGCCTGATGCTCTATCTATCTTTGTGTCATCTACAAAATGTACAACAATGCCGTCAATTTTTTTGTCCAGATCATTAATGCATAATGTGGATAGTTGTGGTCCCGACACTGACCCCTGTGGAACTCTCCTAATCATCCACTGTCATCCTGAAAAAGACCCCTTTGCCCTCACACTCCACCTTCTGCCAGTCAGCCAATCCTCAATCCATGCCAGCACCTAGCCACTTAACACCATAGCCTCTTATCTTATTTAGCAGCTTGTGTGTGGCACCTTGTCAAAGGCATTCTGGAAATCTAAATAAATCACATGCACTAGGTCACCTTTGTCTAACTTTCTTGCTACCTCCTCAAAGATTCTAACAGATTTGGCAGGCATAACCTCCCTTTGACAAAGCCGTGCTGAGACAGCCCTGTTTTATAACGTACTTGCAAGCACTCCATAATCTCATCCTTATTAATGAACAGCAGAATCTTACCAACTAAACTCTTATATTTTGAGATTTTGCTGAAAGTTATGATGATGCTATATAATTCTTGGAAAAGCATTCACAAAGATATAAGGCTTACAAATGTCCTAAATAGTATTTTCTTCGATTTCTCCCCTGAGTGTCCCAAACTAATTATCCATTCCTCAAACAGTGCCTAAAAACAATTGGCTTGGTCAGTATTACTGTACTGTTTGCTGTGTGTAGATTTTGTAGTCTAAGGCTAAAGTTTGCACGCACATCTTGTAAGGATATAGTCCCTGTGGCAGCATGGTGAGATATAATGCTTCCTAATTTTTGGGTCTCAGACCTCATTACAACAGAGCCTGCTATTCTGCTAGCAAATGTTCGAGGCAAATTGGGCTGCTGTGCAATCCATTTTCTAGGCCTTACAACGAGGTTGCTAAATGAAGACTAATAAAAATGAAAAATTACACTCATTCTGTTCTGACATGCTGAAGTAAAACTATCCTCCCAAAACCTGTTCCGGATTAATATCATCCTGTTGGTTTAGACGAATAGCTCGACAATTCTTGTGTCAAGCTAATTAAGCCAGAAATAGTTCGGAAACGGAATCCAATTAAATCAGAAGCAATGTTAAAACTCTGTGGAATTTTGCACAAATACATGGATGCACATTCAGAGACCTCTCACCCGACTTGAACTGGTCTGTGTTAAAAATATATCCACTTTAATAAGTGAGCTACAAAGTACATTATTACGAGCTATGCAACAATGGGAAAAGTGTTGGTGAAAGCATGCTTCCTTGGAGGTTGATTAGCTTAATTTGCTCAATGACTGTTTTGTAACATGGTGTGAGATTAACAGTTTAATACCCCTTCTGGCTGAAATTACCATGAAACCCCAGTGATCATTCTCAATCTCATCTTTTGCTTGAGGTCTGGCAATTCTGAGATTAACCACAGGTTTTTGTCTCCCTGTCTAATGTGAGAACATAGGTTCTATGTTCCCTTGGGCCTATGGAAACTTATCATAGAAGCCCTAAAGTGTGGAAACAGGCCCTTCAGCCCAACAAGTCCACACCTACCATTGGCGCATCCCCTGATAACCTACCTACCCGACACATCCCTAAGCAGTACAGACAATTTGGCATGGGCAATCCATCTAGCCTGTACATCTTTGGATTGTGGGAGGAAACTGGAGTACCTGCAGGAAACCCACACAGACGCAGGGAGAATGTGCAAACTCCACGCAGACAGTTGCCTGAGGGTCGAATTGAACCTGGGTCCCTGGCACTGTGAGGCTGCAATGCTAACCACTGAGCCACCATGCCACCCCTGTTAATTTAGTTTTCTGCTGCAATTAACAATTGTAAGCAAGCATGCATTTCTTAAAACTCATACATTTTACTACATTATTTCAAAATGAATTTGAATGGACACTTGAATTAACTTTGCAGAGCTCTGATGGTACAGCAGGGGAATAGGCCTGACTAGGCTGTTTGAAAGAGGGTGGAATGACTTCCCCCTGTGTTTTAATCTCTTAATGCCTAAAACCTTGAGGGATATTAATTGGGTTAGGAGCCCAGATCTTTCCCCCAGGGTGAGGGAGTCCAAAACGGGAGAGTGTAGGCTTAAAGTGAGAGGAGAAAGTTTTAAAAGGGACCTAAGGGGCAATTTTTTCATGCAGAGGATAGTGCGTGCATGGAATGAACTGCCAGAGGGGGTGGTGGAGACTGGGACAATTATAATATTTCAAAGCCATCTGGATGGGTAAATGAATAGGAATGGTTTTGAGGGATATGGGCCAAATGCTGGCAACTGGGATTAAATTAAGTTTGGGTGTCTGGCCTGCATGGATGAGTTAGACCTGCTGTACATCTCTAGGGGTCCATAACTGGAACATTTCCCTTTGCTTTTCATTCCATTGAAAGATGAGCTTTACTCTTTAATGTTCATTTCTTTGAGAAAGGCACATCCATGCATGAAAAGATCAGACCAACAGTTTGCCTAAGCATCTACTGAATGTTTTAAAGTCATAGGAATTGGCTGGCAATAAAAGTATTATGATTTGTCAATGGGGATCAGCCTCTCAGCACATCTTTGCTAATTGGTATGTGCACTGGTGATAAATTAAATTTCAGTCCAATTGCCTGTTGAGAACTTATTAAAATTAAAATATATTTTCTACTGCAATAAAATGATTCCAGACTAAATCAGCCAACCTAAATTTGGTCCTGCCGTTTTTAGCTTTCCTCTGACATTTTGTGAGGCAATGCAGTCTTATTAGATATGAGCATGTTCATATGTAATATTATAAGTTTTCAGAGTTCTTACCTGTATCTGGTGTTATCTAAAATAATGGATCTTGTTGTCTATAACAATTTGCTAAAATCCAGAGGAAACACAACCTGCTCACACCAAAGATGCATTTTGGCTGTGTGGATACTGTTGGAATAAAGTGAAACTCTCTCCCAAAATGACCAGGGTACAAATAGAAGGCCAGGTCTGTGACTCACAGCAGGTTACATGCTACGGGCATTCCTTACCAAGCATGTAATAAAAGGGTTGAAGACCAGTGTAATAATTAAAACACAGGGGACGTCATTCCACCCTCTTTCAAACAACCCAGTCAGGCCTATTCCCCTGCTGCATCCTCAGAGCTGTGTAAAGTTAATTCAAGTGTCCATTCAAATTCATTTTGAAATAATGTGTTTCCACTTCTGACATGACTCTCAGGTCATTGCTTCACATGGTAGAAATGTTAATTCCACCCTGCACCTCTTGCCTAAAAGCCTTTAACCTGTAATAAAAACAGAGAAGCTCAGCAGGTCTGGCAGTATCTGTGGAGAGAAATCAGATTAACATTTGGGCTCCTTCCTCAGGACCCTTTAACCTGTTTTTCTCAGCAGTTGAACCATATGAGCAGTTTTTTTGTCAACCTTATTAAAGCTGGTTACAATCATACAGATATTTTTAATCAACCTGTTTAGATGCATCAGGAGCAAAAACAAAGTTGCTGGAAAAGCTCAGCAGGTCTGGCAGCATCTGTGAAGGAGAAAATAGAGACAACGTTTCGGGTCTGGTGACCTTTCCTCAGAACTGACGGTGGCTGGGAAAACATATATGCAGGAAATAGGGAGGTGGTTGGGGTATGGAGTAAATGACAGGATAGAGCCTGAAGAGAGAGGAAGACAGTTGGATGGACAAAGGAGTTGCTAACGACCAGGTTGGGAAGGTGAATAGTTGTTAATGGTTAGATGTATCTGGGGCAGGTGGGACTTGAACCAGGGCCTTCTGCCACAGTGGAATTTTGAACGCATGCCCCCAGGGCAATAGGCTGGGGTTTTACACTATTGGTCCAGTGACATCACCACTATGCCACCCCGCCAAAAAAAATAAGCAAAAACATTGCTTCTAGTTATCTTAATCGATCTGATTTTGATGTGGCATGCCAACCTTCTGAGGATGTGCTTGGGATTTGAGAGAGGGAGAGACAAAACCGCAGTGCCATAAAATATCTTTCATAATCATGTCTACTTTCGTCAAATCGCTTCTCACTTGATCTCTCTTTCTTTCAACGCAGTCAATCTGCTGGGCTGGGCAGCATGCTGGAAAGCAAGTTCTGCCATTGCAGTCATCACAAAGGTTTAATCTTTTATAAAATTTTGCAAAATTCACTAATTTAGCTGTCTTTATGATCTTTTTAGGTTGACCGAAAGCATAAACTAGGTTTCTGAATTAAACAAGAATGACCATTTATTACAAATAAATAAATTGTAACGATAGATAAACAACAACAAATTATTGGCATATATTTCCAGTTGCTGAAACTCTAACCTGCTTATGAATACCCAGTTCTGAGGGTGGATCACCAGGCCCAAAACGTTAACTCTGATTTTCTCTTCACAGATGTTGCCAGACCTGCTGAGCTTTTCCAGCGACTTCTGTTTTTGGCCTGTTTCATCTCTTGATTTATCAGGACATGCCGTTCCTTAATTCCTCTTCATTATGTACTTTCACGAGCTTGCAGAAGGTACAGGGTGGCTGCTTTGCACTTACAAAGTCTCGGACTTGTTGTTTAAGATAGCCAGCTGATGGGAACTACTGAAAGGGAAATGAACTGGCTTTTTTCATCCCTAAGGTGTGTTTTCTTTTACTAAAGAGAGGTTACAACTCCTGGGCTTGCAGATAACTGATGGCAAAGATCGCTCCAACAATCACACATTCAACCTGTCCAGCTGCCTGGGAGCTAATCTCATGGCAGGCAGAAGGTCTTTATGATCAATAACTAGGCATTAGTTCACAGGCTACTCTGTTGCTTGCTGTTAGTTGGAGCTCTAATCAGACATCAGCCACTTCCCCCAACCCTGGCATTCCAGCTCATTTATAAACAAACCTACACTACCACTTGCAAAAGCACCTGTGTAAATTGCACTTACAATGACTACCTGGTTACTTATCAACATAGAAACAAAGAAAGGAGAGGGCCACTTGGCCCTTCAGACCAGCTCTATCATTCAAAAGGATCACAGCTGATCTGATTTTAACCTCAACTTTGCATTCCTACACATCCCCGTTAATATTCTTGGTTGATCAACAGCCTGTTTATTTCTGTTTTAAAAATATTTAGGAATTCTGCATCCACTGTTTTCTGAGGAAAATTATTCCAAAAGTGCAATCCTCTGTTGAACAACACTCATTCCTGTAAGTACGTAACCAATACTACAGTAGCATTCAGCCCAGAGCTACAGATGCACTCTCACCAATGGCCTGTATAACCTCCTTACTCTTGCATTTAGTTCCCCTTGCAATAAAACATAACATTTCAATTAGCTTTCCCAATTACATGCGATACTTTTATAAGCTGCATTCATGAGGACACCCAGATCTCTCTGTGCCTTAGAGTTCTGCAGCATGTCACTGTTTTTTTTTGCTGTCTGCCAAAATGTACAATTTTAAACTTTACCGTATTCTACTCCGTTTGCCAAACCTTTGTCCATACACTTAAGCTACTTATATCCTTTGTAGGCTCCTTACATCCTAATCTCAACTCACTTTCCCACCTATCTTTGTTTCAATCAGCAAATTTAGTTACCAGATCATTGGTCCCTTCGTCTAAATCGTTGTAAAATGAGAAGAATTAAGGCCTCAGCACCAAACCTGTGGCATGCCACTCATGATATCCTGCCAGACTGAAAATGACCCATTTAGTCCTGCTTTCTGCTTCCTGATAGCCAGGCAATCTTCTATCCATGCCAATATGTTACCCCCATACCATAAAATTCTATTTTCAGCACAGACCTTTGGTATGGCACCTTATTAAATATCTTCAGAAATCTAAATATAATATAGACTAAATATTCTTTATCTACAGAGTCTTAGAGTCATAAAGACATAGAGTCATAGACTTACATATCATAGTCCAACTCATCCATGCCAACCACATATCCCAATCTGACCCAGTCCTATTTGCTAGCATTTGGCCCATATCTCTCTAAACCTTTCTTATTCATGTACACATCCAGATTCCTTTTAAATGTTGTAACTGAACCCACCTCCACCACTTCCTCTGGCAGCTCGTTCCATACATGACAACCTCCTATGTGAAAAAGTATCCCCTCAGGTCCCTTTTAAATTTTCCCCCTCTCACTTTAAACTTATGCCCTCAATAAAATATCTTGACTATTCAACTTATCCATCACTTTCATGATTTTATAAACTTCTCTAAGGTCATCTCTCAATCTCTGATGCTCCAGAGATAAAAGCCTCAGCCTATTCAGCCTCTACCTAAAGCTTAAACACTCCGATCCCAGTAACATCCTCATCAATCTCTTCTGAACCCTCTCCAGCTTTCTGACATCATTCCTGTA
Source organism: Stegostoma tigrinum (assembly GCF_030684315.1). NCBI lineage: Eukaryota > Metazoa > Chordata > Chondrichthyes > Orectolobiformes > Stegostomatidae > Stegostoma > Stegostoma tigrinum. The sequence goes on along the minus strand of NC_081356.1, from coordinate 121,223,794 downwards.
ACAGGCTGGCCATAACTGGACACAGTTCTCCAGAAGAGGCCTCACCAACCTCAACATACCATCCCTACTCCTACACTGAAAGGTCTGAGCAATGAAGGCTACCGTGCTAAATACTTTCTTAACCACCCTATCTATCTGTGATGCAAACTTCAAAGCATTATGCACCTGAACCCCTATGTCTCTCTGTTCTACACCTTGACGCAAGGCCCTAACTTTTAATTGTATAATTATTGCCCTTGTTTGCTTTACTAAAATGAAATACCTTCCCTTTATCCAAATAAAACTCCATGTGCTACTCTACAGTCCATTGACCCAATTAGAAAGATAGATAGACTTTTGAACAATAAAAGGAATTAATGGTTATGGTGAGCAGGCTAGTAAATAGAGCTGAGTCCACAAAAAAAATCAGCCATAATCTTATTGAATGGCAGAGTAGTCTCAAGGGGCCAGATGGATTATGTCTGCTCCTATTTCTTATATTCTGATGCTCTTATAATTGATCAAGATCTCTTTGTAATCTTAGATAACCTTCTTCACCGTCCACTATATCACTATCCTTGGTATCATCCGCAAAATTACTAACCCTGCCTTCTGTATTCTCATCTAAATCATTTATTTAAATGGCAAACAAAAGTGGACCAGCACCAATCCCTATGAAACACTTCTGATCGCAGGCTTCCCATCTGAAAAACATCCTCACTCTTTTCAGTCCACAGTCAAAAATAATGAAAAATAGAAAAGACAATGTATTTCATCACACTGAACCACATCAGCTCATTATCCAACCTTCGATCTTGCTGAGTTATCACTGCTGCTGCCTGTTTGGAGCTTGCTCTCCTTCACACTTTATCCCTCGCTGGTCTTGTTTTGCTCTCACTGGACTGGCTTGCACTGCTCATTAATGCTGCCTGACGTCAAATTTGACACGTACAGGACGAATGGATACATGGAATGCAGAACCCGACGGCAACAAAATCCTAACTATTGTCCAAAATGACTGCATTCGCTACATGCACGACGCAGTCTGGAGGGGACGACCAGTACCATTTGAAAGTGAGTCCCACTGCGGACTGGAGGAGAGGTTGCCACAGTCTGCTTGTAGGACTGTAACTCTGCACATTTTATTACAAAAATTTTCTAATTTATCCGTAAGATTTTGTACCTAAGTATCTTTGTACCTAAGATGGTGCCGTAAGTGGCAACTGTGTAAACTTTTCACTGTATTCTTGTGAGTACATGTGATGATAAACCAAATTCTAATTTGTCAGTCAAAATCTACACCTGGAGTATGAGTTGAGAAACTTACCCTTCACATGGACCCAAACAACATTTTTATTTCTGGGATGTCATTACGTGATAAAGTTTCAATTCCTAGACTAAAATACTGAGAATTTATTGGGAACTTACATATTTTTCATGTTTTACATCATTCTGTAGGGGCACCAATAAGTTTGTAATTCCTCTGAATATCAGATATCTAAGTGTGGATAAAGTTCAGTTGCAAACAACTAAATTATGGGAAGATGAAGTTATTAACGTTGATGACCTGGCTGACCCAAAGCTAAGCCTCATTATCTTACATCCTCTCTGTCACAAACTTCATCTACATGTACCTCTTCACCAGCTCTGTCCCTGCCTGTTCCCATTTTCTGCTGAAACCCTCATCTGTGCCATGGTTACATCTTTACTTGGCTATGACCATGAATATCTTGCTGGTCTCCCATTCTGCTGTACTTTTACATTGCATCGCAAAAAAATTTCCATGTTTCATCCTGCACCAAATCCAGCTCAAATGTCACTCATCTCCTTGCTGTTCTGTGAAGGCTTTCAGTTCTTCAACATCTCCAATTCCATAATTCTCATCTTTATGTTTAAATCCGTTATAGCATTGCCTCTTCCTTGCTCTATAATCTGCTCTATCCCTACAGCGCCATCACCAACTATAGTCTTTTGTGCATTTCTCTCCTTTAACCTCACCATTGATGACCAGATGTGAGGTCCACATCAAATCTTTTACCTTCTCATGTGAAATTCTCTTTAACAGAGAAAAGTTTTGTAACATTATTGACCTCCCTATGTTCGACAAAGCTTTCTGGCAACTCTGTGTAATGGCTCAGCATCTAATCGCGTCACAATCAATCTCAATGAAGCTCCTTACAATACATTTTAAAGGTGAAAGGCAGTAAATAAATAGAGGTAATAGGAACTGCAGATGCTGGAGAATCCAAGATAACAAGGTGTGGAGCTGGATGAACACAGCAGGCCAAGCAGTATCTTAGGAGCAGGAAAGCTGACGTTTCAGTCCTAGACCCTTCATCACAAATGGGGGAGGGGAAGAGGGTCCTGAAATAAATAGGGAGAGAGAGGGAAGCTGATTGAAGATGGAATGAGGAGAAGATAGGTGGAGAGAAGACAGACAAGTTAAAGATGCGGGGTTGGAGCCAGCAAAGGTGAGTGTAGGTGTGGAGGTACGGAGGAAATAGGTCAGGCCAGGGAGGACGGACAGGTCAAGGGGGCAGGATGAGGTTAGTAGGTAGGAAATGGGTGTGCGGCTTGAGGTGGGAGGAGGGGATAGGTGAGAAGAACAGGTTAGGGAGGCGGAGACAGGTTTGGCTGGTTTTGGGGTGCGGTGGGGGCAGGGGAGATTTTGAAGCTGGTGAAATCCACATTGATACCATTGGGCTGCAGGGTTCCCAAGTGGAATATGAGTTGCTGTTCCTGCAACCTTCGGGTGGCATCATTGTGGGACTGCAGGAGGCCCAGGATGGACATGTCATCTAAAGAATGGGAGGGGGCGTTGAAATGGTTCGCGACTGGGAGGTGCAGTTGTTTATTGCGAACAGAGCGTAGGTGTTCTGCAAAACGGTCCCCAAGCCTCTGCTTGGTTTCCCCAATGTCAAGGAGGCCACAACGGAGGTGGGGGGGGGGTGGCACGACAGCGGATGCAGTATACTACATTGGCGGATGTGCAGGTGAACATTTGCTTGATGTGGATCTGGGATGGGAGTGCGGGAGGAGGTGTGGGGGCAGGTGTAGCACTTCCTGCGGTTGCAGGGGAAGGTGCCGGGTGTGGTGGGGTTGGAGGGGAGTGTGGAGCAGACATGGGAGTCATGGATAGAGTGGTCCCTCCGGAAAGCAGACAAGGGTGGGGATGGAAAAATATCTTTGGTGGTGGGGTCGGATTGCAGATGGTGGGAGTGTCGGAGAATGATGCGTTGGATGTGGAGGTTGGGGGGGTGGCGTGTGAGGATGAGGGGGATTCTCTTTTGGTTGTTATTGTGGGTATGGGGTATGGGGGATGAGTTGTTGGAAATGCGGGAGTCACCACTGCGGGGTATGTTACGGTCCTTAAGGTCACATCCATCCTGGGCCTCCTGCAGTGCCACAATGATGCCACCCAAAGGTTGCAGGAACAGCAACTCATATTCCGCTTGAGAACCCTGCAGCCCAATGGTGTCGATGTGGATTTCACAAGTTTCAAAATCCACCCTTCCCCCTACCGCATCTCAAAACTAGCCCAGCTTGTCCCCCAGATAATAAAATGTGAGGCTGGATGAACACAGCAGGCCAAGCAGCATCTCAGGAGCACAAAAGCTGACGTTTCGGGCCTAGACCCTTCATCAGAGCTTGTCCCCCACCTCCCTAACCTGTTCTTCGTCTCACCTAGTCCCTCCTCCCACCTCAAGCTGCACCCCCATCTCCTACCTACTAAACTCAGCCCGCCCCCTTGACCTGTCCGTCCTCCTTGGACCGACCTATCTCCTCCCTACCTCCCCACCTACACTCACCTCTACAGGCCCCATCCTTTGACTTGTCTGTCTCCTCTCCACCTATCTTCTCCTCTATCCATCTTCTATCCACCTCCCCCTCTCTCCCTATTTATTAAATAAATCGAGGTTGTTACTTGGACATTGTTTGCATGATTATGTGTTAAGTGGAAATGAGGAAAGAAATGACAGGATATTAAGTCAAAGTGCAAAAATGTTATGGTCCTGAAACTCTTAGAAGGCATCAGTTATGGTTTTGTCTATTAGTTCGGAAAATTACTCATGAATGGGAACCAAATGATGGCTTCGCTGAAATGTGATCACATTTTGACTGGATCTTGAGATTCCATTCGTGGTGCTTGAGGATATGTTCCATATGCATACCTTATCTCAAGAGAGAATATTGGGGTGAGTTCCCAGACAACTCTTGCCTTAAGCCATTGAATGTCATTCATGTGACTCACAATCCTGGCTTGCAACAAAGATAATGGGAACTGCAGATGCTGGAGAATCCGAGATAACAAGGTGTGGAGCTGGATGAACACAGCAGGCCAAGCAGCATTTTACGAGCAGGAAAGCTGACGTCTTAAGGGTCTAGGCCCGAAACATCAGCTTTCCTGCTCCTAAGATGCTGCTTAGCATGGTGTGTTCATCCAGCTCCACTCCTTGTTATCTTGGCTTGCAACAATTTCCTTTTACTCCTTTTATAGGCCTCAAGACTTATGCTGGAATAAAGGATTCAACGTAGTGAATGCCATGAGAACTGAAGATTTATTTTAAAAAGAAATTCAGCCCATTTGAGTTTTGGGAAGGCTCCTCTAAGACCGACATGTTCCGAGGAGCTGTAGTATTACTGTTGTCGGTGGTCAGTTGGAGCTCAGAAACTGAGACACAGATTACTCTAGAACAGGAGCAGGTACGGTTTCCATATTATCACACGCGTGCCAGAGAAATAGGGGCAGATCCAAAGCTAGTTTACCATGAAATGAGCAACACTAAACATTCCAAGAAATGGATAAAATTTCTTGAAAAAATGTCAGACAAAAAATGTCAGTTTAATTTATTACGGTTTCCTTAATGACTTTTCAGAAGAGATTCTTGCTGGGTTTTGCAGGTGACATTTAATGCCAAGTCAAATCTGGCATTGGTGAGTTTACTAACCATATGTTAGTCTGCTTATGACCTATTAGACTGCACATGTAATATCTCCATCTGTTCTCAAAATAACAAATCTCACAACAAATCATTAACTGTGCCAGGATACAAAACTGCATTGCTCTGTTCTGAGCTGGTTACCTTTGAAATCAATTAACTAATTGATGTTACCAAAAATGAAAAGCTTGGGTTTCTTTGAGTAGGAATGTTCATATATAGGGGAAGGCAATGGCCTAGTGGTACTATTGCTGGACTGTTAATCCAGAGACTCAGATGATATTCTGGGGACCTGAGTTCAAATCCCATAATGGTACAATTTGAATTTAATAAATATCTGGAGTGAACAATCTAATGATGAGTATGAATCCATTGTCAAATGTCAGGAAAAACCCCTCTGGTTCACTAATCTCCTTTAGGGAAGGAAACTGCCATCCTTACCTGGTCTGAGCTACATGTGACTCCAAACCCACAGCGATGTGGTTGACTCTCAACTGCCCTCTGGGCAATAAATGCTGCCTGGACAGTGACAGCCTCATGCTGTCAATGAATAAAGGCGAAAAAAATGCCAATGATTGTATACATTAGCATTTAATCATGTTGAATACCCAAACAATCAAAGCAATTTTTTAACACGAACAGAAAAATGCTGGAGAGATCCTTTGAAGGGTCACTGTTCTTGAACCCTTAAAGTCGGATTCTCTCTTGACAGATGCTGCCAGACCTGCTGAGTTTCTGCAGCACTTTCTGACTGTGCTTCAGATTTCCAGCATCTATAGTTCTTTGTTTTTATTTTCAAAAGTAATATTTTATTTACTTCTTGACCAATGGCTTATCACAACAACAACTCACACTTATGTGGCATATTTAACACAGTCAAGCAACCCTCGGCACTTCATATTGTATGATGCAAAATTTGACAATGAACAACAGAAAGATCTGTGAAGACAATGTAATAGAAGCTTGATTTAAGAGGCGCATTTAAGGAGTGAGTGAGGGACAGAGGATGATTTGATGAAGGAATTTCAGAATGTGGAACCTAGGCTATTAAATATAGAACCATCAATAGTGCAGTGAAAGAAATCAGAAATAGATTAGAGATCAAAATTTGGGGGAAGGGGAGACAACTCAGAGAGTTGCGCACTGGTATAGAATATAGATGTATGTAGCTGCAATGACAAGGAGCCATTTGAAAACAGGGATTAGAATTTTAATATTGAGTCAGAAGCAAGGAAGGCTTCCTGCAGGGGCATTGGTGAGACCACACTTGGAGTATTTTGTGCAATTTTGATCTCTTTACCTAGAAGAAGATAAACTTGCCATAGAGGGAGTGCAGCAAAAGTTCACCAGACCAATTCCTTTCAAGGCAGATTTATCCTATGAGGAGAGACTATATTCGTTAGGGTTTATGACAGGGCTGAACAAGTTGGATCCCCTTGTTTGAAGAGGGAAGTCACATGTCTCAGGATGCACACTAGGCCATTTTGGACTGAGATGAGGAGAAAATTTCTTCACTCAGTGGCTGGTGAACTCAGTGGCTTCTCCATCGTGGAAGGCTGTGGAAGAGAAGTCAGTGAATATATTTAAGAAAGAAACAGATTTCTCAAAACAAAAGACATCAAGCACAGTGATGAGGTGTAGGATCAATCCTGTTGAATGATAGGACAGGTTCGATGGGTCAAATGGCCTAATTTTTTTTAACTTATTCACAGGATGAGGGGGTGTTAATTGGCATATATTCATTGTCCATCCCAAATTGCCCAGAGTGGGGGTTTAAGAGTCAACTACGTTGCTGTACGTCTGAAGTCACATGTAGGCCGGACTAGACGTTACTGAGCCAGATGAGTTTTTCCTGGCTATTGGAAGTAGATTGGTGGTCATCATTAGATCCTAAATTCCAGATTTTTGTTGAATTTAAATTCTACCATCTGCCATGATGGGTTTCAAACCTGGTTCCCTGGACCATTAGCTGGGTCTCGAGATTAACAGTCCAGTGATAGTGCCACTCAACTTCCAACAGGTCATCTTGGGTCATCATTTTAAACACCTTCTCCGTGATGCTGTGCAGGAATATATGATCATAGTTCAGGTGGACACAGCTCCATCAAATGGTTAAATCAGGTGTTACAATATAATTCAATGCAGAATATAGCAGCAAGGCCAGAAACAGTGCTAAGGGAAGCTGCACATGTTAGTGTTATTTGTAGTGCCATTAAATCTGCAAAGTTGGTACAAAACACACGCTTTATTAATAACTAATCAGCATTCTGCAGTCAAATAAATGATGAAAAGTAACTTGTATTTATAGAGTATTATTCACATCCTCAGGAAGTCTAAAAGCAGTCAACAGCCAATGGAGTACAATGGTAACATTTTGAGAAGTGAAACCAATATTTTTCGGAATGTAAACGATGATGCTATTTCACGTTCAAAAAAAGGTTTGCCCAATAATGTGTGGCAGGTGTAAAACCAAGGTCACAGATATTAGTGCAATGTGAAGCTGAGAAGTTTGCAGGGTGATGAAGAGCGTTAAGAGTGCAGAGTGTGATAGATATATGGAAGATAGTACAGAATCAAGGCAGATGGGAATGTTGATGAGCATACAAAGGAGGATGCTGCAACAACACCTCACATCCCACCTTCCCCAGCCCCTCTGCTCCTCTCTCTATTTATTTCTCAGCTCCCTTACCCCTCCCCCATTTCTGAAGAAGGGTCCCAACCCAAAACGTCAACTTTCCTGCTCCTGTGATGCTGCCTGGCCTGCTGTGTTCTTCCAGCTCTACACTGAATCCAGCATCTGTTGTTCGTGCTATTTTCACAGAGTTGCTGATTTAAAAAACATCCAAGCCATTCCACAAAAGCAGAAATGATGGCCCACAAGATTGAAAGTAAACAGACAGATGATCTGAAGGTGAAATTGTAAATAACCGCAAAGGTGGGAACGGGGAAGAGAGATAAATACGGAGGGGTGAGAGATATTGAAGGATGTTACAGCGATCTGGTAAGACAAAGGCATAAAAAGTTTGTAAGAACATGTGACATATGACTTACAGGAACAGAGTGGACCATTCTACTCTTCCCTTGAGCCTATTCCACCATTCAATAAGATCATGGCTAATATGTTTGTGTTTTGAATTTCACGTTCCCAACGCCTCCGATAAATCTTGATTCCTCTGTCTAACAAGAATCGATCTGAGAAGTGATGAATGTTTTTGTAAACAAAAGGACACATCTGGCAAAGACAAATGTGGGCCTGTTAAAAATACAGTTGGGAAAACTTATCGTGGAGAATCGAGAAATGGTACAGAGATGAAGAGAAGATTACTTCATGTGTGTCTTCACTGAGGACAATACAGGAAATCTCCCAGAATTTGAAAGTCGAGTGACAATGGAGAATAAGAAATCAATGGCAACTCGTTTTTGGAAGAAGATTGTACTGGGGAAATTAATGGAACTGAAAGTTGATCAGTCATAGAACATAGAACAGTACAGCACAGTACAGTCCATTTGGCCTACGATGTTGTGACAACCTAGTCTCCTCCTGGGATCAAAGTACCCTGCATACTCTACATTCACTATCCTCCATGTGCCTGTTCAAAACTTGCTTAAAAGTCTCTATAGCATCTGACACCACTCCCCCTGCCGGCAGCTCATTCCACACGCCCACCACTCTCTGCGTAAAGAACCTACCAAAGACGTCTTCCCTATACCTTTCTCTCATCACCTTAAAGTTATCTCAGAGATAGTAGGAACTGCCGATGCTAGAGTCTGAGATAACAAGGTGTGGGGCTGGATGAACACAGCAGGCCAGGCAGCATCAGGGGAGCAGGAAGGCTGATGTTTTGGGTCTGGATCCTTCTTCAGAAATGGGGGAGGGAAAGGGGGCTCTGAAATAAACAAAGAGGGGGCAGTGATGGAAGGTGGATAGAGGAGCATATAGGGTGGGAGAGAAGACGGACAGGTCGAGGAGGCGGGGATGAAGCTAGTAAAAGTGAGTGTAGGTAGGGAGTTGGGATGGAGGTTGGTCAGTGAGGAGGGAGGCACAAGTAAGTGGGAGGGAACGCAGACAGGTCATGGAGGTCAGGATGAGGCGACTATGTATGAAGTGAGGATGGGGGTTGGTCAGTGAGGTGGGAAGAGCGGATAGGTGGGAGAAAAGACAGACAGGCCAAGGAGGCGGGGACGAGCAGGGCTGGTTTTGGGATGCAGTGGGGAGAGGGGGCCAACTGGGCTGGTTTTGGGATGCGGTGCGGGAAGGGGAGATTTTGAAGCTTGTGAAGTCCACATTGAGACCATTGGGCTGCAGGGTTCCCAAGCGGAATATGAGTTGCTGTTCCTCCAGCCTTCGGATGGTATCATTGTGGCACTGGAGAAGGCTCAGGATGGACATGTCGTCCAAGGAGTGGGAGGGGCAGTTGAAGTGGTTGGCGACAGGGGGGTGTAGTCTTTTGACACAAACCGAGCGTAGGTGTTCCACAAAGCGATCTCCAAGCCTCTGCTTGGTTTCCCTGATGTAGAGGAGGCCACATTGGGAACAACGGACACAATATACCACATTAGCAGATGTGCAGGTGAACATCTGTTTAATGTGGAAGGTCATGTGGTCTTTACAGCTTCAAACTCTCCCCAACACCACCTCATCTCAAGACCAGCCCTGCTCGTCCCTGCCTCTTTAATCTGTCCGTCTTTTCTCCCACTTATCCGCTCCTCCCACCTCACTGACCAACCCCCGCCCTCACTTCATACCCACTGGCCTCATCTCAGCCTCTTTGACTTGTCCGTCCTCCCTCCCACCTACCCGCCTCTCCCTCCTCACTGACCAAGCCCCATCCCAACTCCCAACCTACGCTCATCTTTATGGCTTCATCCCCACCTCCTTGACTTGTCCATCTTCTCTCCACCTATCTGCACTTCTGTCCACCTTCTGTCATTGCCTCCCCCCTCTCTATTTATTTCAGAGCCCACTTCCCCTCCTCCATTTCTGAAGAAGGGTCCAGACCTGAAATGTCAGCTTTCCTGCTCCTCTGATGTTGCATGGCCCACTGGTCCATCCAGCTCTACACCTTATTACCTTAAAATTATGCCACCTTATAATAGTCATTTCCGCCCTAGGAAAAAGTCTCTGGGTATCCACTCTATCTATGATTTTCATCATCTTGTACACTTTGATCACATCACCTCTCATCCTTCCTAGCTCCAATGAAAAATGACCTAGCTCCCTCCATCTTTCCTCCTAAGACCTGCCTTCCAGTCCAGGCAGCATCCTGGTAAATGTCCTCTGCTTGCCCTCTCTAAAACTTCCACATCATTCCTATAATGAGGCAACCAGAACTGAAGACAATATTCCAAGTGAGGTCTAACCAAGGTTTTATAGAGCTGCAGGATAACCTCGTGGCTCTTAAACTCAATTCCCCTGCCAATGAAAGCCAACACACCATACGCCTTCTTAACAACCCTCGCAACTTGAGTAGCAACTTTGAGGGATCTATGGATGTGGACCCTAAGATCCCTCTGTTTCTCCACACTGCCAAGAATCTTGCCATTCACCCTGTATTCTGCATTCAAATTTGACCTTTCAAAATGAATCATTTCACACTTTTCTGGTTTGAATTCCATGTGCCACTCCTTTGCCTAGCTCTGCATCCTGTCAATGTCCTGTTGCAACCTACAACTGCCCTCCACGCTGTCCACAACTCCACCAACCTTCGTGTCATCAGCAAACTTACTAACCCACCCTTCCACTTCTTCATCCAAGTCATTTAAAAAGATCACAAAGAGCAGAGGCCCCAGGACAGATCCCTGCGGCCAATCACTGGTTACCGAGCTCCAGGTTGAATACTTTTCATCTACTGCTACCCTCTGGCTTCTATTGGACAGCTAGTTTGGATCTACACAGCCAAGTATCCCCAAATCCCATGCTTCCTTACTTTCTGAATGAGCATACCATGTGCAACCTTATCAAATTCCTTGCTAAAATCCAGATACACCGCATCCACTGTTCTGCCTGTATCGATCTGTTTGTCATATCATCAAAGAATTCAATTAGGCTTGTGAGGCATGACCTGCCCCTCACAAAGCCATGTTGACTATTTCTAATCAAACTGTGCTATTCCAAATAATCCTCAGACCTTGATGGTTTGAAGAAGGTGGCTAGAAATATAGTCTAGCTTCAGAAATCATTTTCCAAAATTTCAAAAGTACTGGAATGATTCCTGAATTTTGGAATTGTAAATATAAGCTAAATGGTTAAAGAAAGGAGCAATGGAAAAAAACACAGGGATCTACAGCCCTACCTCGGTAGGAGTAGAAAATACTAGAATCTATCATAAAGAATGTGATAGATTGACAGGGATAAAAGTGATATGATTGGACATAGTCAGCATGGGTTCTTATGGAAAGTCATGTTTGACAAATTTGGAGGAGTCTTTTGAGGATGTTACTAACAAAATTGATGAAGGGGATTTGGTCATTGTGGTATATTTCGATTTACAGAAGGCTATCAAAAAGATCTCAGCATTTGCCCTGGCATGCCCATTCATAATCTTGTATATTTCAATAACATCTCCTCTAAGTTCTTCAATACTCCAGAGAATATAGACCAAATTAATTCATCTTCTCATTAAAGGACAACTCTGTTATCTCAGGTCTAATCTAGTGAACTTCACTGTGCTGCCTCCAATGCAGGTATATCCTTCCTTAAACCTTAAATCCTTCCTTTAGGGTGGCACAGTGGCTCAGTGGTTAGCACTGCAGCCTCACGGCACCAGGGACCTGGGTTCAATTCCAACCTCGGGCGACTGTCTGTGTGGAGTTTGCACATTCTCCCCGTGTCTTGTGGGTTTCCTCCGGGTGCTCCAGTTTCCTCCCACAGTCCAAAAATGTGCAGACTAGGTGGATTGGCCATGCTAAATTTCCCGTAGTGTTCAGGGGTGTGTGGGTTATAGGGGGATGGCTCTGAGTGGGATGCTTCAAGGGGCAGTGTGGACTTGTTGGGCCGAAGGGCCTGTTCCCACACTGTAGGGAATCTAATCTAATCAAATCTAAACATGGATTCTAAAAGTGCATTCAATATTCCAAGGGTGCTTTCACCAAAACTCTCTACAAGTGTAGCAAGACCTTCCTCTCCATGTATTCAATTTTCTTTATAATAAAGGACAACTTGTCACTTCTCTTCCTACTGGCTTGATGCACCTACATGCTCACTTTCTGTGTTCATTGCACAAATACACTCATGTCCCTCTGAAGGTCTTTTACAAATTTCATGCTTTAAAAAAAACTTTTCTTTTGTTCTTACTACTAAAGTAAATTACCACACACTTCTCCACCTTATACCTTATCTGCCACCTTGTTGTTCACTCGCTTAGACTCCCTGTGTCTCTTTGCAGTGTCTCTGTGTCCTCCTTACAGCTTACCTTCCCACTGAGTGTACTTCAAGGCTCAGAGGTGGAGCACAACTTCACCCAACCTCTGGGTCAGAGAGGAGTGTGTTATCATTGAGCAATGTTCATTCCTGTCTGAATCAAAACCAGTAAATTCTTAGGAGATATTACTTGGAGTCTCAAAAATGCATTAGTTCACATTGTTGGCCCCAGTGTTGTTTTTCAGCATTTCAGTTTATCATGACTGATGTTTAGTTTGTTCCCTTTCTTTAAAAGTGAATTAATCTGTTTGTATAGACTCCACTCTTCTGCACATTTGAGGAGTACATTTTCGTTCCTGAACTCCAAACCTCATGCAATAAACGCCAACATGCCAATTATCTTTCTCATTCCTTGCTGGATTGTAATGCCAACTTTTCGTGTTCCTTGTGTGCAACTCTGAACTTTGAAAGTTACAAGATGTGCATCTTTTGTGAAAAAAAACACTTTTCTACTCTTATAACTAACCTAAATAAGCTCACATTTCTTTACATTATAATTCATTTGTTATATCTTTGCCAAATTAAGTAACATGTCTCTAACATTTTGCAAACTCTTTATGTCTTCCTAACAGCTTGCATTCTCAACTAGGGTTTGTATCATCAGCAACTTTAAATACATTACTCTCTTTTGTCTAAGTCATTAATATACATCGGATTGCAAATAGCTGAGGAGATAGAACTAATCTTTATAGTACTTCACTAGTAACAGACTACCAACTTGAAAATGCTCCATTTTTCTCTACTTTCTGCCTGCTGTCCTGGAACCAATCGGCAATTTGGAGCTGCACAATGGCCCAGTGGTTAGCACTACTGCCTCAATGCCAGGGGCCTGGGCTTGATTCCAGCTTTGGGGAACTGCCTGTGTGGAGTTTGCACATTCTCCCTGTGTCTGCGTGCGTTTCCTCCGGGTGCTCCAGTTTCCTCCCACAGCGCAAAGATTTGCAGGTTAGGTGGATTGGTTACTCTAAGTTGTCCAGGGATGTGCAGGCTCGGTGAGTTAGCCATAGGAAATGTAGGATTACAGGGTATAGTTCCTCATTAAATGTGTTTTGGAGATGTAAATATACTATATCTCAGTTATTGCTAAGCGAGAAACGTGCAGTGAAACCTTTCTCAGTAATACTTAAATTCTATATACCCAAGTGACTATGTATATTACATCTACTATATCGCCTGTATCAATTTCATAAGTTACAATCTCAAAACATTCTAACAAATTTGTCAGAGGTAGTTCCCTTTCATAAATCCTTTCTGGCTATCTGATCATCTATTTTTCTAAAAACAATGTTAAACCTTTCTAAGTAAACAATCCCAGCACTTTCTTGGAGACAAATGTCAGTCTAATAGGCCAGTGATTTCTTCTCTCCTCCCAATTTTAAAGAGTCTTAGAATCATAGAGCTTCGGTCCAATTCATCCACGCTGAACAAGTTTCCTCCAAACCTAGTCACGCCTGCCTGCACTTGGCCCATATTCCTCCAAACATTTCTTATTTGTCGACTTATACAAATGTCTTTTAAATGATGTAATTGTATTCACATCCACTACTTCCTCTGAAAGCTCATTCCACACACGAACCACCCTCTGTGTGAAAAATTGCCCCAGGTCTCTTTCAGATCTTTCCACGCTCACCTTAAAAATATGCTCTGCAGTTTTGAACTCATCCATCCACTGAAAAAGACACCCCGAACCTCCTACACTCCATTGAAGAAATCCCCATTCCCATCCCCAGCCTCTACTTATGAGTCAAGCCCTCCAGTCCGGCAATATTCTTATAGATATTTTCTGATCCCTCTCTAATCTAATAATATCCTTCCAATCATTTGATTACTTCTATCCTATAGGGACCACTACTAAATCCAGAGGATTTCAGAAATTCAGTGAGAGAATTCGCTATTTCTACAGCTATGTCTTTCAGAGCCATAGGTCATGAGGTCTGTTTATTTTTTAACATTGGTCACCTTGTCACCATTGGGATTATACTGTTCATTGCCACTGAAGGAAAGCAGAATGAGTGAGATTCATGTTAAGCCAGGGATTGAAATGTTAGCAGAGGTCGGTTGAAATGTGAATTTGAGGTTAAAATTAGACCAGCCCTGATCTTGTTCAATGTCAGAGCAGGTTTGAAGGGCTAAGTAGCATACAACTGCTACTAATTTGTATATTTCTACGCACACCCAATTCTCATGAGCATTGCTTTCTGCTATCATTCTCCAATCAATGTTCAGGCAGAGTCCCTAGTTAGTACAGATGAATATCTCTGTCTGTGTGTGTGTGTGTGTGTGTGTGTGAGAGAGAGAGTGAGGTGGGTTGGGGAGTCCTGATGAAGACAGATTGGGGATGTATAATTTGATTCACCAACCTGTTAAGAAACTGATTTGGGAAGCATCCTGGTCCAGTGCAGACAGGGATTTTGGAGGGTAATGGAAAAATCCTGATCGACGAGAGTTTCTTTTGGGTGGGATCAATATGGATCAGCTCCTTTTGCGGGATGGGATGAAGATCAGTATGGATCTTTTTTGTGGGGTGGGTTGGTTGCAGATTTTGTTTTGGGGGTGAGTCAATACAGAGAGGGAGTCAGTACATGCAGGTTTTGGGAGTTTCAGTACAGAGAGGGTTTTATTTTGTAGGCTGTCAATGCAGACTGTGTCTTTCGGGGGCTGAGCAGCTACAGATAGGGTTTTATTTGAGGGGGGAGGGTTCAGTACCGATTTTTTATGGGTCTGGCAGAAATTATTTGGGGGGCGTGGGTTAGTACAGACATTTTTGGGAGTGCTGGGCAGGGTCTAGATTGGGCATTATTTGGGGGTAGTGGGTATTTTTGGTGGAATTGAACAGACAGGGTTTTACTGAGAGGGTGTCTAACAGACAGAGCTCTTTGGGGAGGGGGTCAGTTCTAACAAATTGATGTTTTGGGAGATCCAGCAGAAAGGGTTCTATGAGGTGGGGCACAGGGGAGATGTCTAACAGGCAGGGTATTTTTTTTGGGGGGGGTGGTTTATTGGGTGGTTAGTAGTACAGACGGTATTTTATTTTGGGGTGGCGCTGACAACAGTGACAGTGTCTGAATCCCGGAACCTGTCCTCGGCTCCTTGTTTCGCGGGGTCCCCATTAGCGGCGGGGACTCCGGACCGGAAGTGCGGCCCTGTCCGGTCTCTTTCTCCTTCCCCCACGGCTGTGCTGCAGTCGGTCGCGGGTCGCGGCTGTTCGGTTCTTTCTCTCGGTGTCGGTGTCCTCCACCCCGTTCGGTGCCCACGATGAACACGGCGCTGTCCCGGGCTAACTCGCTCTTCGCTTTCTCGCTGAGTGTGATGGCGGTGCTGACTCTCGGCTGTTTCCTCACCACAGCCTTCAAGGACCGGACTGTCCCGGTTCACATTCAGGTCTCCAAAGTCATGCTGTGAGTAACAACTCTCTCACTCACCAAAACAAACCGGCACCGGGGCGCTGGTCCTTAACGTCCTCCCTCCCTCTCACCCCCCACCACTCCCTTCTCTGTCTACTGTCCCCTCCCTCCCCCCTCATCCCCCCTCCCTCTCATCCCCCCTCCCTCTCACCCCCCCTCCCTCTCTCCCCCTCCCCCCTCCCTCTCTCCCCCTCCCCCCTCCCTCTCTCCCCCTCCCTCCCACCCCCTCCCCCTCCCTCCCTCCCCCTCCCCCTCCCTCCCTCCCCCTCCCCCTCCCTCCCTCCCCCTCCCCCTCCCTCCCTCCCCCACCCTCTCACCCCCCTCCCTCTCACCCCCCCCTCTCCCTCTCACCCCCCCTCCCCCTCCCTCTCACCCCCCCTCACCCTCTCACCCCCCCTCCCCCTCCCTCTCACCCCCCCTACCCCTCCCTCTCACCCCCCTACCCCTCCCTCTCACCCCCCCTCCCCCTCCCTCACCCCCCCTCCCCCACCCTCTCACCCCCCCTCCCCCTCCCTCTCCCCCCCCTCCCTCTCCCACTCCCCCCCCTCCCTCTCCCTCTCACCCCCCCTCCCTCTCCCTCTCACCCCCCCTCCCTCTCCCTCTCACCCCCCCTCCCTCACCCTCTCACCCCCCTCCCTCCCTCACACCCCCCTCCCTCTCCCTCTCACCCCCCCTCCCTCACCCTCACACCCCCCCTCCCACTCCCACTCCCTCCACCCCCCCTCCCTCTCCCCTCACCCCCCCTCCCTCTCCCTCACACCCCCCCTCCCTCTCACCCCCCCCCCCCACCCCTCACACCCCCCCCCTCCCCCCCCTCTCACCCCCCCACCCCCACCCCCCACCCCCCTCCCCCTCCCCCCCCCTCACCCCCCCCCCTCACACCCCCCCCCCCCCTCTCACCCCCCCCCCCCTCACCCCCCCTCCCCCTCCCCCTCACCCCCCCCTCCCCCTCACCCCCCCTCCCCCTCACCCCCCCTCCCCCTCACCCCCCCCACCCCCTCCCCCTCACCCCCCTCCCCCTCACCCCCCCCACCCCCTCACCCCCCCTCCCCTCACCCCCCCTCCCCCCCTCTCACTCCCCTCCCCCTCACCCCCCCTCCCCCCCTCTCACCCCCCCCCACCCCCCCTCCCTCTCACCCCCCCTCCCCCTCCCTCACACCCCCCCTCCCTCCCACCCCCCCTCCCTCTCCCTCCCACCCCCCCCCCTCCCACCCCCCCTCCCTCTCCCTCCCACCCCCCCTCCCTCTCCCTCCCCCCCTCCCTCCCTCCCCCCCCCCTCCCACCCCCCCCCCCTCCCACCCCCCCTCCCCCTCCCTCCCACCCCCCCTCCCCCTCCCTCCCACCCCCCCTCCCCCCCACCCCCCCTCCCCCTCCCTCCCACCCCCCCCCCTCTCCCTCTCACCCCCCCTCCCTCTCCCTCTCACCCCCCCTCCCTCTCCCTCTCACCCCCCCTCCCTCTCCCTCTCACCCCCCCTCCCTCTCCCTCTCACCCCCCCTCCCCCACCCTCTCACCCCCCCTCCCCCACCCTCTCACCCCCCCTCCCCCTCCCTCTCACCCCCCTCCCTCTCACCCCCCCTCCCTCTCACCCCCCCTCCCTCTCACCCCCCCCTCTCCCCCCCTCCCTCTCACCCCCCCCTCTCCCCCCCCCTCCCTCTCCCCCCCCCCTCCCTCTCCCCCCCCCCTCCCTCTCCCCCCCCCCCCCTCTCCCCCCCTCCCTCTCCTCCCCCCCTCCCTCTCCTCCCCCCCCTCCCTCCCCCCCCTCCCTCTCCCTCTCCCCCCCCCTCCCTCTCCCTCTCCCCCCCCCTCCCTCTCCCTCTCCCCCCCCTCCCTCTCCCTCTCCCCCCCCTCCCTCTCCCTCTCCCCCCTCTCCCTCTCCCCCCTCTCCCTCTCCCCCCTCTCCCTCTCCCCCTCTCCCTCTCCCCCCTCTCCCTCTCCCCCCTCTCCCCCCCCTCCCTCTCCCTCTCCCCCCCCTCCCTCTCCCTCTCCCCCCCCTCCCTCTCCCTCTCCCCCCCCTCCCTCACCCTCTCACCCCCCCCTACCCTCTCACCCCCCCCTACCCTCTCACCCCCCCCTACCCTCTCACCCCCCCCTACCCTCTCACCCCCCCCTACCCTCTCACCCCCCCTACCCTCTCACCCCCCCCTACCCTCTCACCCCCCCCTACCCTCTCACCCCCCCCTACCCTCTCACCCCCCCCTACCCTCTCACCCCCCCCTACCCTCTCACCCCCCCCTACCCTCTCACCCCCCCCTACCCTCTCACCCCCCCCTACCCTCTCACCCCCCCCTACCCTCTCACCCCCCCCTACCCTCTCACCCCCCCTACCCTCTCACCCCCCCCTACCCTCTCACCCCCCCCTACCCTCTCACCCCCCCCTACCCTCTCACCCCCCCCTACCCTCTCACCCCCCCCTACCCTCTCACCCCCCCCCTACCCTCTCACCCCCCCCTACCCTCTCACCCCCCCCCTACCCTCTCACCCCCCCCCTACCCTCTCACCCCCCCCCTACCCTCTCACCCCCCCCTACCCTCTCACCCCCCCCTACCCTCTCACCCCCCCCCTACCCTCTCACCCCCCCCCTACCCTCTCACCCCCCCCCTACCCTCTCACCCCCCCCCTACCCTCTCACCCCCCCCTACCCTCTCACCCCCCCCCTACCCTCTCACCCCCCCCCTACCCTCTCACCCCCCCCCTACCCTCTCACCCCCCCCCTACCCTCTCACCCCCCCCCTACCCTCTCACCCCCCCCCCTACCCTCTCACCCCCCCCTACCCTCTCACCCCCCCCACTCCCTTCTCTGTCTGCTGTCCCCTCCTTTCTGTCTTTCCCTCTTCCAACCCCCTTCAGTCTCTTTCTTTCTTTCTCTCTCTCTCTCTCCCCTTCGGTATCCCCCTTTCTCTCTCTCTCTCTCTCTCCCTGCCACCATCACCATCTCCCTTTTTCTCTCTTTCTCTCTTCCCCCCTCCACTATCCCCTGTTTCCCCTTTTGTCTGTCTGTCTCTCTCCACATCCGCCTCTGCTATCCCCCTTTTTCTTCCTGTTTTCTTTGTAACATGCAGTTCTTAGTGTTGAACGTCCTGCACTTTTTTTTCTCTACAATGTTTCACTGGACTGTTTTTTATTTAACACGGAGTTTAAGCTTTTCATAGGCTCTGTACTTCCTGTATGTTTTTCTTCTAACGTACGTTCACGTTTTGAGTTTGTATACAACTGGGCTCCGTTAAGTGCCCTTCCCTCCACCCCACCTTCATTATGTATCTCCTTCACCCGAACGTTTTCTGTTAGCTGCCGCATGTTATGAGGACTACGTAGGTAGCTGTATGCACATTGTCCCCTCAAATTTATGTATTTATAAATAGCGCCTGCAACAATTACATCGGCATCCCCAGAACTGATAGTACAGTGTTTGCCTTTCGATTCTGCCTTATGGTAGCTTTGACCTTTCTATAATGGGGTACTGCCGCTGTGGGAGCGACTTAATGTTTGTATGTGTGAGTGAAGGGAGGGAGGAAGCGTAAACACCACCTGCTCACAGGAATGTGTTTGACGTGTGTTAACCAGAAAGCACTTACATTTTTAATATGTCGATTTTTCGCCGTCAAAAGATAAATGCGGTTTCATTTCCGTTGTAACGGCTGCCAATTGCTTTAGTCCACGTACCCACAAGACTGCTGCTGTCTGACCCACATTGGCGGTTGTTAAACACGATTGGATGAAAATCAAATGTAGCCATGCAAATATAAAATAGGAGACAGAAAACAGCAGATCAGACAGCATCTGTGGAGTAGCATTTCATGACTTTATCAGAACACAAATGTAGTATACCGTTCAGTCTCTTAACGCCCACACTTATTTTGTTCAAACTGAACACTGTCCATAATTGTCGCTCCTGTTCACAAATCGAAGTCATAAATACATGATGCATGACGGGTTTACTTGCTGTGTTATTTTTCAAATGGTCATGCTTTGCTTTTTCACATATTGCAAATTTGAAATAAAAATAGAATTTAAAAATAAAAATAGAATGTGTTCTGTATAGCTTGCATTCTGCCCTAATTTAGCAACTAGAACGTTCGTGTGGCCACTTGATCTGTACGTGAAATAACCTGAAGGTGTTTTACAAAGGTTTGAGCTATAGAACAGGGTGTACGAGAATACATGATATAAACTTTAAATACAAGGCTATAACACATGCTTTGTCCTGTGGCTCTTGAGATGTCATTGCTTTCAGTTGGAAAATATGAAAACTCTATTTACGAAGCTACTGAGTTGTGTGTGGTACAAAATCTCTTCACATGTTAGTACATGGAACAGTGTAGCACAAGAATAGACCCGTTAGCCCACCATGTCTGTGCCAAAAACACAAAATGGGAGAATTACATGGCTATATTCAGTTCAGAAGTTTTTAAATATTTATGAACGACTACACTGGTATTTATGGTGCACAGTGTTTGGTTGATGCTCACTATGTAAGTTCTTAACTTGTATAGAACAAGAGTAAAATATTGTACTGGACATTTAAAACAAAAAAAGTGATAGAGAAACTCAGCAGGTCTGGTAACATCTGTGAAGAGAGAAACAGTTAATGTTTTGAGTCCGAGATGACTACTTTTCTAAACTGAAGAGATCCTGTCAAAAAAGGTGGTGTGAAGTGGAAAATAAGGCCACGAGTCAGAGGTTAGAGATCAGAAATCAGTGATGTCACAGAACAAAAGGTGAGTAAAGCTGTAATGGTTGTAGGGAAGAGATCCGGTGCATCTTTTATCACTATAAGGTGTGATTTCTCTGTTCTTTTTGCCAGCCTACCTTTTTCATTCTTTTATAAACAATGGTCTAACCAGAATATCAATATTTATTTTCACTAGCCTTAAGGTTTGCCCTTCTATCATCCCATCACGTAAAAGCTGTGCTGGCTTTCCACAGCTCTCACTTCACTTTCTAATCTCCCCACAGGATCACTGCTTTCCAAAATGAGCCACTGCTGCTCAGTCACCATTTTTCTTCTTGGTCTTAACTCACTTGTTGGTGGCCCATTGCCTTTCTCTGTTGTGCCCCATGCTTCAGTCATCTTTCTTTTCACTTTGTTCTTGCTCTCAAAAGCCTCCAAAAGAACCTCCACCTTAGCTCTGTTTTTATCAAGGCCTCATTACCCCGTACCCCAATCTGTTCAGAGTGGTATCAGAGCTAAAAGGAACGGCAGATGCTCGAGAATCCGAAATAACAAGGTGTAGAGCTGGATGAACACAGCAGGCCGAGCAGGAAGGCTGATGTTTTGGGCCGAGACTCTTCATCAGAAATGGAGGTGGAGAAGGGAGTTCTGAAATAAATAGGGCGAGAGGGGGAGGCAGAATGAAGACAGATAGAGGAGAACATAGGTAGAGACGAGACAGACAAGTCAAAGAGGCGGGGATGGAGCCAGTAAAGGTAAGTGTAGGTGGGGAGGTAGGCAGGAGATAGGTCAGTCAAGAGCGGACGGACAGGTCAAGGGGGCGGGATGTGGTGAGTAGGCAGGAAATGGGGCTGCGGCTTGAGGTGGGAGGAGACGATAGGTGAGAGGAAGAACAGGAAAGTGCCAGGTGCACCTTGACTGCTCCCTGCTCCCCTCCAACCCCACCACACCTGGCACTTTTCGCTGCCACCGCAGGAAGTGCTACACCTGCCCCTACACCACCTCCTTCACCCCATCCCGGGCCCCAAGAAGACTTTCCACTTCAAGCAGGTGTTCACCTGCACATCTGCCAATGTGGTATACTGCATCTGCTGTACCCGTTGTGGCCTCCTCTACATCAGGGAAACCAAGTGGAGGCTTGGGGACCGCTTTGCAGAACACTTACGCTCAATTTGCAATAAACAACTGGACTTCCCAGGTGCGAACCGTTTCAACTCCCCCTCCCATTCCTGAGACGACATGTCCATCCTGGGTCTCCTGCAGTGCCACAACGATGCCACCCGAAGGTTGCATGCTGGATTGTACCTATGGTGCTATTAGAGCCCAACATAATTCCAAATACGTTACTTGCATAACAACAAGCAACTCATACCGACAGAAGCTCTCTCTATACATAAGTGGGTTGTGCAGGTAAATTGCAGAGCCCACAAAAATTTGGGTGACAATCGATCTGAGGTTGACAATTCATTTCCGTTGTTCCCACTCCATCTTGCTACTGGAAAAATTGTTTTATCAGGTAACCTGGCCTGAAATAATGCAACTCATATTCCGCTTGAGAACTCCGCAGCCCAATGGTATCAATGTGGATTTCACAAGCTTCAAAATCTCCCATCCCCCTCCCGCATCCCAAAACCAGCCCAGCTTGTCCCCGCCTCCCTAACCTGTTCTTCCTCTCACCTATCCCCTCCTCCCACCTCCAGCTACACCCCCATCTCCTACCTACTCACCTCATCCCGCCCCCTTGACCTGTCCGTTTGCCCTGGACTGACCTATCTCCTGCCTACCTTCCCAACTACGCTCACCTTTACTGGCTCCATCCCTGCCTCTTTGACTGGTCTGTCTCCTCTCCACCGATCTTCTCCTCTCTCCGTCTTCTGTCCGCCTTTCCCTATTTATTTCAGAAAGCCCTCCCCCTCCCCCATTTCTGATGAAGGGTCTAGGCCCGAAATGTCAGCCTTCCTGCCCCTATGATGCTGCTTGGCCTGCTGTGTTCAGAGTGGAGACTGCTTTGAGATTTTAATGGCTCTGTTGTATTATAAGCATGTACAGTTTTCATTTTTCTGATACTGTTTCCCTTTGACTATATTCAAATCTTTTAATTTCAGTTTTGTTGTACTGTCATGCAAATGGAGTAGTTGAGAGTCAAGTGGATGTAGAAAGGGAATTCAAGAAACTTTTTTTTCTGTTGTCGTACAGGTTGTACGCATCAAAGGAAGCTTCCTATTAATTAACTAGTGTTTTGGTGAACAAGTGTCAAAAAGGCTAAATCCAAAAAAGTGAGTTGGAGATGTGGGGCATATGAGCTGAAAGAGAATTCAATTTGACACACATTCTCCAGTGCTTAAAACCGTTAATTCGCTAATTTGCCTTTTAAAGTTCCTGCGAGTGGGAATATCCATCTGACACATCTGTACTGATTCAGGTATCTTTGACACTTTCTGTGCTTTATGCCTCTGATTTGAGCGTTTTACAAGTCTGTAATAGAGTATGCATCTGTATGGAGTGAGCATCTGTGGGTACATAAGATTTCTTGTTGAAGGTACGGTAGTGTTATGTATGTAATTATTCATTGCAGTGACACAGTGCAACTTTGGTTGGGGACTGTCATCTGAAACAAGAAGTCCAACAACGTTCCCTCAGCTTTTGTTAGCTCAGCATTCACTGTGTCCCCTGATATCTTAGGGTTCACCATCTACCTGAACAGTTAGTTGAACAATTCATAGGGGTACAGTGGAAACTGAAGCAAGACAAGAACCGGATGTGCTGTTTAAAAATGGCTCATTTACTGACATCTCAATATTTTTCCAACAGCTGCAGGACTCAAGTTCAGAATGTGATCATATACTCACCACTTGTTTTGAATGTTTTTCCCATTGGAAAATGTGACTCCTTCTAGGACTGAGCAGACTGTTTGCTTGTGGCACTGTATTTAATGCCAATTGTTATCTTCTATGCATCCCTTCAACACTCACACCTTTTTAAATTTAACTGTCTATTCTTAGTTTGTTATTACTGTATTTATTTTGTTTTTGGAATTACCCACCCAACACCATTATTGTAGCATTGTCACTAAGTATTATAATAATTCAGGGAAAAATGGACTAAAAGGTTGTATTGATTACTAATGTGAATCTGTTTTCTCTGGACCTACTCTCCCATTCTGGAAAAAAAAGTCACTGGACTAGTTGTCTCTGATTTCTCTCCACAAATGCTACCAGATCTGAATTTTTCCCACAATTTGTTTTTGTTACAATCTCTGGAATTTAGAAAAATGATGGCCCATTTCGTCGGACTGTTTAAATCCTAAAGCGTTTTGACAGAGCACTTGGAAGCAGTGTACGCTGGCTGGCATAGTTAAAACAAGGGGACGTCGTCCAAATGGTTGATCCCTTATCCTGAGAATAAGATGAGGAAAGTTCTTCAAAGAATTATAAATCCTGCGAATTCTCCATCCCAGGGGCTCAAGGATCCTGAGTCATTGAATTACATTCAATGAGATGAGCAGATGCTTGAGTGTAAAGGGAATCAAGGAGTATGGGAATAGAGCAGGCAATTGGAGTTGATCTAGGCTCCCGCCATTGAATCACAGTGCCAATACACAAGAAATAAGAGCCCACTCAAGGGCAACAGTTACTTACATTTGATCAGTATATCTTTGGGTGTAGAAAGTTGTGCGATCGTTTTAACCTAGGGCTTAAAAGGTCAAAGAATTTGAATGGTACGTAGATAAGCTATGTTCTCTGGAGAACATCCAGAACGCAGAGCATTAATCTGGAAAACTGCACACCATTGTAAACCAAAAGGCAATTAAAATCTCTTCATCCATCTGCTGGATGAAGCAAATGTTTTCAAGAGGTAGATACATTTGTTAGGAGGCCAGGGTATATGAGAATGTGGAGCACAGGCAGGCAAATAGGGTTGTGGTGAATACCTTCTACAGAATTATTATAACCCAGAAGAAGACTGATCAGCCTCTGTGCTGGTTTTTGACAAGCAATACTGCTGAATCCGTTCCCCTGGGCTTATTGAGCAACCCTGCACTTACTTTCTCTGGAGGTCTCTACCTGATTCCGTTTGAAAGCTCTGATTGTATATGTCTCTGCCACTCTCTCAGGTCATACATTCCAGATCCTAATCTCTTGTGAATTTTGTTTTTTTTTAATTTCTCTCCTGTCACTGTTGATTGTAAATGGCTGAACCAGCTTGAGAGAAACACAGGCTACAATATACCAAGTTTAAACTAAAGTTTGAAGTTTATTTTGAAGCTTCCTCCTTATTTTCAGCCATGGGATGAACCTCTGCTCTGTCTGCACTCTGCAGTCTTTCTCCACATTGAGTTTGCTATTCCTGGCCATATTCCATCTGGCTGAAGGCACCAAAACAGCAGTTAATTTAGGACTAAATGAAGCTTGCTGAGAACAGCTATTGAAATAGGTAGTTTGGGAATTGGCAATGTTACACTAATGCTGAAATTATGCTTGAGGCATGTCGAAGGAAGTGTACTTCTAACCATGACGTGTTAAAAGTAGAGTCCCTTAAATGCATGTGTTTCTGTGTCAGAGCACTCCAGTCCTCCAATGCTGTTAACATCTTTATTTAATGTAGTTTGGAAAGTGGCAATTCTACATTTTGACCATGCAGTTTTGAAATTTAGAAGTTTAGGGTGTCCTTCCCTGAGTGCAGATGATCTCCAACTGCCCACATGTCATATGCCCAACCTTTTCAAAGTACAGCGTGGCTGAGAGTAGTTTTTGTTACACTATCACAGCTTCTAATGATTGGTGGAATATCTATCTGTTACATGATGCCTGAAACACTCATTTATTGGCGTTGATCCAGAGATCAAGGTTGTCCTGTGTATAGAATTCTTATTTCATATGGCCAGTTCTCTAGGTCATCTGAAAATGCCAGACAGGTTTGTCTTGGGAGCTGTGCTGATGGCCTTTTTTATTTAAAGGTTGCAGCTGTTGCTGGTTTTGTTTTGATTCCAAGTATAAGTGGTTGAAAGTCTTTTGAGTCAGTGGAAGAAATATCAGAATATATTTTGGAAAACCTGGTACTGATCGGTGCTGTAAAGATTGCCTGTGCAGCCGGAAGTAGCTTAGTCGAAAATATCAGGTACTATTTGCATAGTTCAGCTGTTTTATCATGCTAGAGCTCAGAGTGACAGAGTCTCTGGTGGCCTTAAAGACTCGATTTTAAGTCAACCATGGGAAGTTCAAATTCCGCTGCGCTTCTGACTTATTTTGAAATGACAACAGTGAAGTATATAATGGGTAGGATGTTGCTGGATGTTTTGGAGAAAAGTTAACAAAAGTACCAGACAGAATCACTGTCAGCCATGTTCATTCTGTAGGTAATAGATATAGTAGATGAAATATTGAAAGATTTAGCTGTCTGTACCAAGCATATGGTTAACTGTGCAATGACACACACTGACCCAATAAAGTCTTCAGTGAATGAATAGAGTATTGCTAAAGCATAAAAGCTAGGAGCAGGGAGTAGGCCATTTGACCCTTCAAGTCTGCTCTAGCATTTAGGATTGTGGCTGATCCTCTAACTCAATGCTACGTTCTTACTTCCCCACTTTACCCTTGACCTTCAAAATCTAGACATTAATCCCCCTCTTCCTTGAAGACATCCAGTGGTTTAGCTTTCGTTGCCTTATGTGGTAAACAATTCCAGAGGTTCAGTAGCCTTTTGAGTGAAGAAACTTTTCCTCATTTCAATCCTAAATGGCCTACCTCATATCCTGAAACTGTGATCTTTGGTTCTGGACTCCCCAGTCAGAGAAGACATCATCCCTACATTTCGGCTGTATGTAGTTTGTGCCTATGGTGGCCTCTGGTGCCCTATATCCTAATAGGGAATAAAGGAATAGGATAGAATAATCAGCCCCTCAAACCTGTTTGATCATGGCTAATCTTAACATTGACTCCATTTGCTTTGTGATTCGGTTCCCGTCGATATGATATGACTGTACCTTTGAATACAGTATGTGGAATGTACAACTGTACTGTTTCACAGAATAAGCAGAGTGCTGATAAAGGCCGTTCAGCCCATCAGGTCTACTTTGGCACCAATACTCAGTCGATCACCTGCCTTTTCATTAAAATTGTGCACATCACTTCTGTTTAAAAAAAATCCACTCCTCTTGAGTACCTCCATTGGACCTGTCTCCGCCGGGGACTTCCAGCAGTGCCTGCTGAATGACAAATCTTTTTCCTCCCCTCTCATTTGATTTGTTTGCAAAATACTTTAAAATTATGCCCCTTGTTTCTCATCAGTTTAAGTGGGGACAGTGTCTCCCTAAATACTCTCATGATTTTGTAAACTTGTATGAAATCTCCTCTTTGTCTTCTCTTTTCTAGGGGAACCAGATGCAACTTATCCAACCTATCCTCATAACTAAAATTAACATGAAAGTCGGTTGTCACAACCTTAGGTGATAGCAATCAGTTAAATAGAGCTAAAAATATGGAGAGCTGTAGCAAAATACAGGAATACATAAACTGGTTGGGAGACTGATCAGGATGGAAAATAAACAGTTAAATGGTTTCTTCTTGACAAACCGTACATCAGCTCATGAGAAATTTGGGGCAGGATCATCTGCCATTGTTAAATTTAAATTGTCTTGTGCGCTTGTGCAGCCACACCTGAGCAAAGGTGAACAGTCGTCCCACATCTGCCAGAGCCTCTGGCAGTGGGAAAAGGAGGAAGGCTGAAGAGGAGTGGTACAATGCAGACCCATAACAATCTACAATCCAACTATATTACCACATTAGGAAGACAGATTTTAGACGCTCTCATTGATGTGTAGGATCAAACGTTACGATTCCAGTATAGATTCCTGGAGAGGTACCACTTATTTCAGTTGGTCATTCCGAGCATGTTCCCTTTATGTTGTATCACACTTCTAAAAAGTAAACAATAACAGACAATATTGGAAATGCTCAGCAGGTCAGGCATATTCTGTGGATTGAAACCAGATTCAAATTTGTTTTGTGCTGCTATTCACTAGTTCCTGGGATGCTATCAGGTTGAAAGGATGTATTTCATTATTGCATTAAGCTAACCTGCAGCTGAAAAGGCTTCTCCAGTTATCCCCCATCCTCTTTAATAAACTATCGCCTGGGCTGCTCAATGTTGCTCTCCATCAAATGTGGCCTAGTAAAGTGCAGTCACTCTCTCCATGCCCCTCGAGCTAAGGCTGCGAACTGTGAATGCTGAGATGTTCACCTCGGAGTTGTGAACCTGTGGAAGTCTCTACCACAGGAAGCTGTTGGGTCCAGTTCATTAGATAGTTCAGTTCAAGAGGGAGCTGGACATGCTCCTTGTGGCTAAAGGGATCAAGGGGTATGGGGAGAGAGCGGGAATGAGATTGCAGGTTCAGCTATGATCATATGGAATGGTGGTGAATGCTCAAAGAGCCGAATGTCCTTCTCCCCCACCTATTTTCTATGTTTCTGGGTTATCTAATGTTTGAATGCTTGTGCTGTCCAGTAGTTACAGGAATTGGGAATACACTGGTAAGTGAAAACCAGTTGTGACCTCTTACTAAGAAGCAGCACAACCTAAAAGGCCAGGAATTCTTGTACTCTGGTTGTGTAATAAGCCATGAGTCTGTAATTAGCTTGTAAAAGAAAATTCCAACTTGTTTACTTTGACAAGGTTACGATTTACATTGACCTTGTGTATTGAAAGCAGAGCTTGGTCTTTTGATTGCCCACTTAGAATTGATTATTCATTGCAGCAGCCCTTGGTGAAATTCAGGCAAGAGTTGATTAGATTGTGCTGGTAGATTTCAAATTGTACCTTTTGGAATCACATGGGGGTCTGAACAATTTGTATATATTTTACACTGGGCACACATTGGATTCTAACATGGGCATTAAGATCAGAAAAAGCAAAATTATCAGGATTATGGGGAAAAAGTCTGGCAGGTGGGAACAACTGAATGATGCTTTACAAAAGCCAGTAAACGTGTTGTGGATTGAATGGCCACTATCAGTGCTGTCAGATTCTCTGACTTCACATATTGCATCCACTTAATTTGGCAATGAAAGTGCTGCTCCAATTGAGAGAGTCTCACTGACATCATTTAATCTGAAATTAGTCTTTGTGATATAGTCTTGATTGCATTTATCTTGTGTTGTTGAGATTAAATGGGAAAGAGGCACATGTATGCACAGTGTGGATTTGTTGAGCAAAATACCCTGTCTTTCTGTGATATAACCACAATGCAATGCTTGTACTGTTTCCACCAGGAAAGGTGCTGCTCTGTTACATTTGGTGCGTGCCTTGATCTATCCTTGGCCCCTCCTATTTTCTACATGCTGCCCCATGGGAACATCATCTGGCAAAAAAAAGCATTAATTTTTACCTGCATGCTGATGACACCCTACTGTAGCTCACCACCAATCTCAATTTCCCCCATCGTCAGTATTCTGTACTTGATGAGCAGAAATTTTCAACGATTAAATATTGAAAGGATTGAAATAGCTTTTTTTGGCCTCTGCTTCAAACTCTGTGCCCTAATTACAACCTCGGTCACTCTTAGCAACTAAGTCAGTCTGTTTGCAAATATTTGTGTTGTATTTGGCCCTAAAATTGACGTCCAAATCAGAGATTTGCTCCATTACTAAGACCACCTATTTTCACCTCTGCAATGACACTGAACTTTGCCTCAGTTGACCCTTCATCTGCACCATCCCTAAATTCATGCTTTCATTACCTCTCCACCTGACTGTTCTCCTTGCATACCTGGCTGGTATCTGTCGCATAAGCTGAAGGATATCTAAAGTCTTCTGTTTGTTTTTTAAATCATATGAAGTCCCTCTTTACTGATTTACCTCTTTGCTTGCTGACCCACGTTGCCTCTTGGTAAAGCACCTTCTCAATTCAAAAGTTCTCCTTGTCTTTGAACTCCTCCATGCTCCTGCCTAATTCTGTAAACGCCTCCATGTCCACTACTTGTTTGAGATTTTGCGCTCATCTAGTTCTGGCCTCTTGTCTATCCCTCATCAACACTAGTGCCATGACTGCATTGTCTCAGCCCTAAATTGTAGGACTCCCTAATATTGCCTGCCCTCTCTACCTTGATTAGGTCTTTTAAGACTCTCCTTAAACCTCCCTCTTTAATTGTGATTTTGATCATCTGATCTATCGAAGATGTTGGCATAAAAACTAAGCTCTGAAGCTTCTGAAAATCCCTCAAAATGGGCTCAGTTTTTATACCTTGTATGTAAATGAACAGTAATTCTGAAATATCATCGATATCTGGGGCAGAGCCAGCATGTCTCAAACTGCCATGCATCTTCAGAGTGGAACTTGAGCCTTGAAGAGATAGTAAGAACTGCCGATGCTGTAGTCAGAGATAACAGTCTGGAGCTGGAGGAGCACAACAGGCTAGGCAGCATCAGAGGAGCACCACAGGTGATGTTTCTCATTGGGTTGCTTCTTCAGAAATGGGTGCTATTTCTAAAGAAGGGTCCTGACCCAAAACGCCAACTTTCTTGCTCCTCTGATGCTGCCTGGACTGCTGTGCTCCTTCATCTCCACACTGTGTTACCTTGAACCTCGAAGACTAACTTTTTCCTCCGTTCTATATAAAGTACCTTGAATGTGGTTTGCATAATAAGGATTCAAATATTTTTATTCCAGGAAAAATGTGGAAGATTTTACGGGACCCAGAGAAAGAAGTGACTTGGGATTGATCACATTTGACTTATCTGCAGATATCCTTTGAATATAATTTGCATAAAGGGAATGCTGCCTAAAACATTGGAACATCTCTGCCATATGATGGTGTCCAGTGAAATACCTTTACACTAATTTGGATTAAAAAGCTGCATAAATGATCCAAAACATAGCTACATGTTGCTATATCTAAAGCCCATAAACTGAGGGGTTTGAGAATTACACTGGAAGTTTAAGTAATGAGAAGAGCCATGACCCTGTCCAAACTGGTAAAGATTTCTTCCCTTTGTTCCCACAGACCTTGATCAGAGAATGTTTCAAAACTGATATCAAAAAGAGCATTTTAATTCTGATATAATTTGGAATGTCTGCTGTCAACCCTGTTTAAATGCCAGTGAATAGAACTGAGAATAGGCAATCCTGTCACGTTTGAATATAAGCTTTAGGCATTGTCTCCCAGTGCAAAATGTTTGATAAAAGCCAGTTTTTTTCTTTAAAAATGCATGTGAAATAATGTGACAGTTCATTAGTATATCTGTCTGGATGCTTATTTGAATGCTGATTGTTCGAAGCTGAATCTGTGTTTTAACATAAACTGAACTTGCCTTTCTGAGAATTGTTGATGCCACAAAGAAATGTAATACTACCATGGAATCATGGTTGTCAGGAAGGAGCTCGCCAACTTTTTTTTTAATTGACAAACATCCACACTTGCGATCTCTATTACCTAGAAGGGCAAGGACAACAGGAGGAAAGAGCACTTTTGCTTGTATGTTCCCCTCCAGGACATTCTCCATCCTGATTCGAATCACCACTCCTTCACACTCATTGGGTCAGATTCCTGAAATTGCCTTTCTGACACCACTGTGTACCACAGCAGTTCAAGAAGCCAGCCACCACCACTTCGAGGGAATTTAGGATGAAGAACAAATGCACTTATATTTACAGCCTGTGAATGAATAAATAAATACAAAATCAGACTGAAGAAACACAGCATTATTACTGAGTATCTTTAAAGTTAGACTTTTTTTTTTCCTGTTCAATAAGAACATTAGTAGATTTCCTATAAAGATGCTGCTGGAGTTTCCAGGTTTGGATCACAGCATATGCAGCGAAGCTCTATCAGGTGGGGTTGAGAATGCCGTGCCCTTTGGATAGAAACAGTAGAGATGGGACAGGCTGAAATATTTACAGTCAGTAAGAAAGGTAGGCATGGAGTTTAATTTGAAGCAATCTTCATCAAAAAAGACTAAATTGCCAAAGACAGTGAATGAGGTATGACATTTTGATAAATTCTATAATCTTATTTGTCCTGGTCAAGAGCATGACAGTTTAACGTCATCGCTTTAAGTGAAAAGTAAAGAGTCAATCAAGCAGATATCTTGGTTAAGTGCATTTCTGCTCAATTTCTCAACTATATACTATCCATACTAAGTTTGCCAATTACATGTAAAAGTCCCAAATGCCTATATTATTTCTGTAAAGAGGCAATGGTGTAATGGTAATCTCACTGGTCAATAGCTCCGAACCCGAGGCTGATGGTCTCGAGACATGGGTTTGAATCCTCCATTGGTGAAATGTGAATTTAACAAAATTCTGCGATAAAGATCCATCTTGGTGGAAACTACATAACCACTGTCGGTTTGTTGTGAGTATCTAATTTCCTTTAAGGTAGGAAATCTTCCACCTTTACCTAATGTAGCCTACGTACGACTTCAGATCACAGCAATATGTTCAACTCTTTAACAGTTATGGATGGGAAGTAAATGCTGGCCTCTTCAGCAACGTCCACACCTCATGAGCTTATATTTTGTAAATCACAGACATTATTTTTCTTGAGGTTTATTTTCCTTGCAGAAACAGAGTTAAATGCTCCTAATTATAGTTAGTCCACTTCAGAGCCTTGAATTGGACTGAAGCAAGAGCACAATCTGTCAACTCACTTTGTGGTTGATATGAATGATTGAGCAGTGTGAATTTGCCACCAGTTAATCTTTTTCACTGCTTGTTCTTTTTCTTTAACGGCATTGTACATTTGAAGCCAATATTTGACTGGAATGTCAAGCAACTGTTCTTGTATTTGTCAGCAGAGTACAAAACTAAGAATAATGTGAGTATGTTTTCATGAAATCCTGTTCAATAGAAATTTAGAGAATATCTGGCTATTTGTTGTGGCAGCAACGTGAAAATTTGAAGGTCGTCTTGCCCTGTCCAGTGCCAGGATTAAAGATCAGTGCTTTGCAATAATGTAGAGATTGGAGTGCAAGAGGTAGAATTCAACCTGTCATGGCCCACGTAAGTATCAGCTTAGGAAGAACTGGGAATGATATTCTGTTGGTCATGTTTGAGAAGCTAAGTCACAAATGAATGCCCTCTAGATCATTGTCTCATCCATATTCAAATTGGCAAAAGTTCAGAAACTTAGAAGGTTAGATCTGTGGTTGAGAGATGATCTGGTTGGTGGACTTTTGATTCTTCTGGGGAAATTGGGAACCGCTTCGCTGGAACGGACTCTACTTAAATTTGACTGAAACCAGTTCCATTTGAACATATGAATTGGGAGCAGAAGTAGGCTACTCAACCCTTCTAGGCTGCTGTCTGATCCAATAAGATAATGGTCGATCTGGTTACTCTATTTCTGTGGCCCCCATAATCTTTGAATTTTATTAATGCGAGAAGCTCTTTTACTCCAATGCTAATCTAACTACCCCATCTTAGAATTCTTCAAAGACTCTGCTTGCATTGCCTTTTGAGGTAGAGAGTTAAAAAGATATTCCACCAACTGGGGGATAATAAATCCCTGGTTCTAGGCCTGGTGAATGGTGCCCAGGTGTGCTTTACATTAACAAAAGGAAATGGATGATGGTTGGATTCATGACAGTCCCTTTTAAAGCAGCACAAGAAAAAATTAGACTTTGGAGCAACAAAGTGATTTGTGAAAATTACAGTAATTGACAAACTTTGATAAAGAGATTTCATGGCTAAGGTCACAACAAGGGAAACATAGAAAAACTGCTTGTACAAATATGAATTTTCAGCAAAGTACATGAATTGAAAGAAATAAATTGATTTGATCTCGTCACATGGTTGTGAGTGGTCAAGATTTGACATCAAAATTTGAAATGACAGGATACTTGACATTTTTCTTAATAGGAAAGTAGAAAAGAGATTTGTATAAACGGTGGCCCAAAACGTCAGCTTTTGTGCTCCTGAGATGCTGCTTGGCCTGCTGTGTTCGTCCAGCCTCACATTTTATTATCTTGTATAAACGGTGCCTGCCTGATAACAAAGGGCAGTAAAGGAAAAGGATCTTAGCTCAGTAACTCAAGAATTAGAATTGGTTTGGATAGAACCTAAAAATAAGATTAGGAACAGGAGCATTAATAGGCGTAATCTCTAGGTTCTCTTATAGTACTGGGCAGTGTATAAATCTGGAATTTAAGGTGCATGTAGTGGGATGTGGTAATCATAAGGGCTGTAATCTTATGAACAGAACAAAGTAAGGGTCCAGTACTATTGTGTGGTACAAGTTCATGGAATGCATTCAAGATCATCTTGTAGATCAGTTTGTCAATGAACCGTGCAGACCTGGTATTTTAGATGACTATTTTGCAGTTAGGTGGAGTTAATTAACCCTGTAAAAGGGGCTATGAGGAAGAGTGATCTACAACAAAACAAACTACTTGTGCATGAATGCTGGGTTGGCCGAAATGCATTGGACAAGTGGGTTACAGACTAAGCAATGGCATATATTTAAAGAAATATTCATTATTGACAGCAAATGCACATTTTCTTAAAGATGACAGTGATAAAATGGTCTAACTATATTTCATAAGTGAAGCTAAAGATAATGTTAGATTAAAAGAAGAGGCCTTGAATGATGCTGAAAAGAGAAGTTAGCCTGAGAATTTTATAATTTATCAAAGGATGTAAAAGGAATTGATGGACTAAAAGGGGTAAAAGTGAAGATAAATGACGAGAGACTTATAGGTTGTAAAAATGCTTGTTGGTAAGAAAATATCAAAACAATCTGTAAATGTAACCTTGAGTGTCGTAGAGGCATAGACAGAAGAATTTTATGCTGAGGAATAAGGAAATTGCAAAAATATAAAGTGAATACTTTCTATCTGTCTTCACGGCAGGAAACCTAAAATCTTCCAGCAATAGTGGAACGATAGTGGCAGGAAGAATAGAGGAGTAGAATATTTTGCATGTGGAAAAAGACAGCAGAAAGCTACAGAGCAGGAGGGATTTGGGAATTCTTGTGCATGTATGACAAAAATCTAGCATCCAAGTCCAGCAGGTAATGGTGAAGTCACATGGAATGCTTGCCTTTATTTCAGGAAGAATTCAGCATAAAAATAGGGAAGTTTTACTGAAGCTGTACAAGATACTAGTCAGACCACAGGTTTGAGACCCTAACCTAAGGAAGGATATATTAGCATTGGAGGCAGTTCAGAAGCAGTTTTCTAAGTTGATACTGGTTATGGTGGGACTATTTTATGAGAAGTAGTTGAGTGGGTTGGGCCTGTAATCATTGAAATTTAGAGGAATGAGCAGTAACCTTGTTGAAACATGTAACATTCTTAGGGGACTTGACAGGATGGATGTGAAGAGGTTGTTTTCCCCTTGTGGGAGAGTCTGGGACCAGAGGGCATAATTTCACAGTAAGGACTTGCCCATGTAGGACACAGAAGGAGGATTTTCTTCTGAGGGCAATGAATCTTTAGAATTCTTTATTGCATAGTTTTGTCGAAGCTGGGCCACTTGAAATATTCAAGGCTGGAGAAATATTTAATCAGGAAAGAAATCAGGAGTTTAAAGAGAAAGGCAGAAATGTGGAATTGTGTTATCAGATCAGCCATGATCTTTTTGAATTGTGGAGCAGACTTTTAGACATTTGGACATTTGTATCTTATGGGCGTGTTTATTACAATGGGAACGGAACACATCAACATTCCATTTGCCGTTCTAATCAAAACACGTAAAGTTCTTAAGTAGCTTGACAGGATTACTGCTGGGAGGATGTTTCTGCAGCATAGGAAGTCTTGATGTAATTGTCACACTCAGGGCT
Organism: Stegostoma tigrinum; assembly: GCF_030684315.1. NCBI lineage: Eukaryota > Metazoa > Chordata > Chondrichthyes > Orectolobiformes > Stegostomatidae > Stegostoma > Stegostoma tigrinum. The sequence goes on along the minus strand of NC_081356.1, from coordinate 121,188,608 downwards.
GTGAATCTCTGAAATTCTGTATGCCAAAGAGTTGTGGGTGCCCAATCGTAGACCGTATGCTAGAGAAAAATAATCTATGCTTGGAAAGTAAAGAAATTGAGAGATAACGGGGAATATGAAGCAGAACGTAGGTTGAAATACGTGCTCCTATTTCTTGTGTTCTTAATTTTCAGATTCTTGATGCTAATTTGGAGTCATGAGTTGAAGCAGATATTACTGTAAGGATGGACTTCAGTGTGGGTGGCCTTGACTAGGCTGAGGGGGAATGAAACATGGCATATTGAAACTGATTAAACTCTGCAAATGAAAGAGAAACACAGTAGGTCAGTCCCAGTCTATGGAGAGCAGATGGGTGAAGATGTCTCTGGTGTGTACCCTTCATTAGAACTGCCTCCACATAGATGCAGACTGACAAGCTGAGTTCTTACAGAATTCTGTTTGTGGATTCTCAGCACCTGAGATTTTTTGGTTTCATTGTGATATGTACTGACACCAGTCACATGCTATCTCTACAAGTTTTTTTGAATTCTGTTTGAAAATGCAGGCACTGAACCAAGTTGTTCTCTGGGACAAGATTGTTCTTCGTGGCGATAAGACAAAATTGGATCTGAAAGATGTGAAGTCAAAATATTTCTTCTTTGATGATGGAAATGGCCTCAAGTAAGACATTTCTACCCATCTATAGCTTAACGTGGCAGTTTTTTTTTGCCAAGCTACAGCTTTTTTAAAGCAGCCATAACTAATTGAAATAATGCACTTATCCGTGATTCACAAATGACAGTTATTCCCAAGTGAAGCTAAGCAAATGATTTACAGACATTAGAGGTGGGATGTAATGAGAAATATCGAACTAAACATAAGCGTGTTGGTAAAATACAGCTCTGTCAGCATCTGAAAACAGACTGAAGCAGCAGTGGAACACTTGCTGAAACTGTTCTGATGAACTAACCAAATTGTAGCATTATCTTGTCTTTCCAGTTGAGTGCTGGATTTAATGTATACAGAGTATTTATTCGCTGAGAATAAAGGAATATGTTTGCTTCCTTTACTCAATCGTTGATTATGTATGACCAAACTGTCAGCGCCCTCTTACAGACAGCATTTAAGATCTTGAGTAAATTCAAGTGTCACAAACTACAACTGAGAGTCTGCATCGAGCTAAATTTGCATCATTTTGCTGGTGGTGGTGCAGCAGTGGTTGGGTGAGTTGAGTTGGAGAAAGACTCTGTTCTCTTGCACAATTTTCTAAAGGCTGTGAATCAACCAAAGAAAGCATCGACACTGCCCTTTCTCTGGATTTCCCATGTGTGACGCAGAACAGAGATAAACTAATTGTTTGCAAAAATTAGCATTGACCTCTGGGTTGTTGGAAATGGGAGTTGCAGCTGGGCTTCCTCAAAATTCCTTCTATCTCATGCTTGCTCGCACTGAACTCTCTCTTTCAAACGCATGTGCGTGCTCGATCTTGCTCTCCCTCCCTTGCCGAATGTTTCCCGTGTTTGCTGTTGCTGTCTCTTGCCCTTTGTGAACCCCCCCCACGTCCTCATTTACATCAAAAGCTTTGAGATTAAAGTGGAATTCCAAAATGATCAACAACCTTAGCAATTCTTCATCTGCCCAGTGTGCGATTTAGTAGTGAAGACAGTGAGACCAACAAGAGCTTTTTGACATATTGCCTGGTCGGTAGATTTATTAAATTTTAAATGAAACAATAAACATCTATTTAAATGTCATTCTATGAATTTGAAATGGACGAATATTAGAAAATATCCTGAGGTGGAGAATTGAGAGAAAGAGAAAGAAAGAAATGTGTTTGAGCATCAACACTTATGAAACAGAGGGAAGAGAAGAAGGATGAAAGGTAGATGTAGAGAGTTGGTTCAAGCTTTTGGTTCATTGATCAATACCTCCTGAGCAAGATTGAGGGGTTAAATACGCTTGAGCAGCATTACAGTCCAATGTGGGTTTGACTGCTATCAAAACATTGCCCAGTCACCTGTTTTATCCTAGCTGCCTTCCAGCTTTAAAACATTTTTCAGCCTAGTCATTAAGGACATGGATTATTCACATCAGTGAATCATCAATGGATACATGAGAACACAGTGTACGTAACTGCAGCAGTGGCTACCTATAATAGTTCTACTCTTATGATCAGTTGCAATAAATTACTTATTTAGACAATGAAGTAATCTGCCCCTCGATTAATGTAATCATCGCAATACTGTGACTGTGTTGTTAGAGTGAGAAGTGTTCAGGAGGGTCATTTTTGTAGTTTGGGATGCAAAAATAACCAATCTTTTAATGAGTTGTAATGGTATAGTTAAGAGAGCTTGAAAAAGGTTTGGTGCTTTGTGGGAAATTTAATATCAAGACGATGCTGTATGTAGTCATTTGCCCTTCACATCCAGGGTTTAGATTGGGTGTAGTGAAATCTGCATCTCTGTTACACTTGTAAGGGCCTTCAGTTATTAGAGCTAATGTCTATTGTAATTTTAGATTCCTTCTAAAATTGGGCTAAATTGGTTAGCTGTTGGTAGCATTGTCAAAGCCTTAATACAGCATTTCCCAAAGTTGGGGGGGGAGGGGAGTTTGGAATAAGAGGGGTTGGTTCAAGTGGGGTCATGAGCAGATATTTTGGGGTCCTGAGTTCTGAGGCAGCTACTGAGCTTATAACAGTTGTGCTCCTGTGCTTGCAGTTCTCACTTGGGCTATATTTTTCGAACTTCAATATGTTAGGATTTGGGATTTTGGTGTCCTGTTCTACTGTTGTTGTAATTATCTTACTCAGTTTAATAATCAGATATGTGAACTGAACAGGTAATAAACTCTTGAAGTTTATAAAATGAAAACTGCCTGTGCAAATTTTTAGCCGATGTATTTTTTTAAGCAGTCTGTGATATGGTTAAATTCCCAACAAAATGCACGCTGCCACTGCTAGTTTGTATCCCTTTATCTACTTTGCTGTTGGCCAGGAATATGGTACTGAATCTGAACTCTGATCTAGGGAAAGTCAGGCAGAGGCTAAAGCAGCAAGAATTCACATTTGATCCAGTGATTCATTTTGGGAAAGTGAATGTGTGAATGAGATTTGATGGTCCACATTGCTCCACCCTAAATAACTGATCTTTGCGGTGTTAACCAACGACATGGTGAAATATCAGTGCTGTTTCCCATCAGTGCAAGTACATGCCTGGGTGAGTCTTTACAGGGAGAAGGTAGGCAATGGTGATAGATCAAATGTTCAGTCATTAATGCTTATGTGCCATCAAGGACCTGTGGCAGTGACATTGAAGAATTTAAAATTTCCAAAAGCTCTTTCCTATATGTACCAATACTGTTGATTCTCGATTTTATGTATAAATTTGCTTAATTTTTTAAATGTAGAAATGCATGCGTACGACTAGTTTCAGAACTGGTAACGAATGAAACATTTCATGACCAATTGAAAGCGATTTCAGTATGGGAGCACTGGAAAAAATTTTGTGTTCATTGAAATTCTTTTTAACGGGAAGCAAGACCTGCATCTAAGGGAGAAAGGAGTAAAGGGTTACAACGGATTTAGATGAAACAAGAGGAGAGAAGGCTGAATTGGAACATTAACACCATATGGAAATAATAGGTAGAATGCCCTGTTTATGTTGATTATCCTATGTAAATATATTTTATGTAAATAATACCATTCAAGACCAGTGGCTCAGTGGTTAGCACTGCTGCCTCACAGCCAGGGACCCAGGTTTGATTCTAGCCTCGGGCACGTGTCTGTGGAGTTTGCACATTCTCCCTGTGTTTGCGTGGGTGCCCCAGTTTCCTCCCACAGTTCAAAGATGTGCCGATCAGGTGAATTAAGCCATGAGAAATGCATGGTTACAGAGATAGGATAGGAAGGTGGGTTTGGGTGGGATGCTTTTTGGAAGGTCATTGTGGACTCGATGGTCAGAATAGCCTGCTTCCTCACCGTAGGGATTCTGTGAGAGCCTGAACCCCTCTGCATCTGTCTACTCCATTAAGAAGTTCCTTCAAACTTATTTTCAGAGGAGATTCGGGATTTGTCTTATGAAGAAAGATTGAGGAGGCCATGATTTTAAAATGAGAGGTACAGATGTAAAATGGAGATGAGAAATTATTTCTCTCGAAGGATCTTGAATCTGTGGACTTCATAATTCCAAAGTGTGATGAATGATGGGACATTGAATGAATTTAAGGAGGAGAGAGATTTTTAATTAGTAACAATTGAAGGGTTGCAGAGAGCAGACAGGAAAATGTAATTGAAGCTGAGATAATAAGAGCATGATCATATTAAATAGTGCTTCTCTCCACTTCACCTGATGAAGGAGCAGAGCTCCAAAAGCTTGAGATTTCAAATAAGCCTGAAGGGCCATAAGCTGGTGTCATGTGACTTCTGACTTTGTCCACCCCAGCCTAACACTGGCACCTCCATGTCATGGCTACTTTGACCAAGTTTCAGTTATCTGCCCTAATATTTGTTTGCAGCTCAGTGTCAAATTTTGTATTTATTATTCAGTGAAATGCCATGAGTGTTTGTTATTCTGAAGGTGTTTATAAATACTTTTTGTTGTAAAGGCTATTCAAAGTGAAAACTATTTTCTGCTTTCAGCCTAATTGTTTGCTCTTTCGTATCAAGTGTTCCTAAAACTTGCTAGTCTTTTCAATTTACAATAACACCAAATTATACTTATATGGCATAACATCCTAAAGTGCTTAACAGGAGTGTAATCAGATAAAGTAGTCCACGAGGTGGCTTTAAGGACTGATTTTTCAAGGAAGAGTTAGCAGCCGTTAAGAACAGAATTTCGGATTTGGGGAAGAGATAGAACATAGAACAATACAGCGCAGAACAGGCCCTTCGGCCCTTGATGTTGCGCCGACCTGTGAACTAATCTAAGCCCCTTCCCCTACACTATCCCATCGTTATCCATATGCTTACCCAAGGACTGTTTAAATGCCCCTAATGTGGCTGCGTTAACTACATTGGCAGGCAGGGCATTCCATGCCCTTACCACTCTGAGTAAAGAACCTGCCTCTGACATCTGTCTTAAATCTATCACCCATCAATTTGTAGCTCTGCCCCCTTGTACAAGCTGAAGTCATCATCCTCGGGAAAAGACTCTCACTGTCCACCCTATCTAATCCTCTGATCATCTTGTATGTCTCTATTAGATCCCCTCTTAGCTTCCTTCTCTCCAATGAGAACAGACCCAAGTCCCTCAGCCTTTCTTCATAGGGCCTGCGCTCCAGACCAGGCAACATCCTGGTAAATCTCCTCTGCACCTCCTCCAATGCTTCCACATCCTTCCTGTAATGGGGCGGCCAGAACTCCATGCAATATTCCAAATGAGGCCGCACTAGCGTTTTGTACAGATGCAGCATGACATCACTGCTCTGGAACTCAATCCCTCTTCCAATAAAACCTAACACACCGTAAGCCTTTTTAACAGCACTATCCACCTGGTGGCAACTTTCAGGGATCTATGTACATGGACACCAAGATCCCTCTGCACATCCACACTACCAAGAATCTTTCCATTGACCCAGTATTCTGCCTTCCTATTATTCTTCCCAAAGTGAATCACCTCACATTTATCCGCATTGAATCCATTTGCCACCTTTCAGCCCAATTCTGCAGTTTATCCAAGTCTCCCTGTAACCTGCAACGTTCTTCCACACTGTCCACCACTCCACCGACTTTAGTGTCATCTGCAAACTTACTAACCCATCCACCTATGCCTGCTTCCAAGTCATTTATAAAAATGACAAACAGCAGTGGTCCCAAAACAGATCCCTGTGGCATACCACTAGTAACCAGAGATGAAGACATATTGCCATTTGCAGGGGATGAAAGTCGCACATCTGCAATTGGCCAGAATTGGTAGGAACAAAAGCAAGGGTTGCTGGAAAAGCTCGGCCGGTTTGGCAGTATCTGTGAAGAGAAATCAGAGTTAATTTTTCAGGTCTGTAAGGATCACCAGACCCTAAATGTTAACTGATTTTTTTTTTTCTTCACATGCTGCCCGACCTACTGAGCTTTTCCAGCAACTTCTGTTTTTGTTCCTGATTTACAACATCCGAAGTTATTTTGTATTTTAGAATTGGTAGGACTCTGTTCTAAAGGGTGATACAGCTGCACTTGGGGAAGGACAAGAATGTGGAGAATGGGAAGGACAGAAACTTCTTGATGTATATGTGTAAATGATTGTGTTGTCCCATTGAAACATAACTTGTACACTTGGCATTTTCTTTTGACAGGGGTAATGAAAACATCACTTTAACTCTGTCCTGGAATGTGGTTCCAAATGCTGGGATTCTGCCTCTTGTAACGGGTACAGGTCACAGTTCTGCTGCCTTTCCAGATTCCTATGAGATGACAAAGAACTATTGAACTTTTGACTGATTTCCTTTTGTTATATTACCTTCTATTGTTGTAATTTGAAGCTCATAACTTGGAACATATTTTTATATCCAAATATCATGTTTGTGTGGCTGGGGTGAAAATAAATCTAAAAATTCACCCAAGTGAAAAGAAAATGGGTGATGGTTTTGTATTTTTTGTAACAGGCGCACAAGAAATCCTTTTACATTGTAATGTTTGTGTCCAGATTCAATTCCCATTGTAAAATTAAGCAGGGAGAGGTGTTGGAGACATTTATTTCCGTGCACTAATCTCTTAGTTCCTCCACTCTCCCACCCTCCCAAGTCTGGAAAACACCTTCTCCCTCTAGTGTTCAATTGTGCACAGCAGACATTGGCAGTGCACTGTTTACAACATGAATTTCAGTTTCTTTTCCAAAGCCAGAACTCATGTTACAACTTTGCCAGCCATTCAGTGTACTGAGAAGGGAGGGAACTCAGTCTCAACTGTGCTTTCTTTGCTTCCCCAGCCCTAACCGAAATAAAAGGCCACTTTGACTCATTTTGCATCCTTGAAGAAAATGACTCCTTTCCTAATAATTATGGTACTTCGTAATTCTTCCTCTAACTTCTCAAACTCTAGTCTAAAGCTGTAAAAAGTCTCTGTTTATTCAACAGGGTAAGGATTTTCTTTTTACAATAAAACAAAATTGAATCCTATTTCTCCGATATGGACGGGCTGTTTTATTTCAGGACTGTTCATGTTTTTCTTTGCATATTGAAAACACACAGTAAATTGAAGCATGAGTATTTATATCGAGTGATCTGAAGACAATTGCTGGAGTCTAAAATTTGCTTGTATCCTACAGCACAACAGCTTTTATATTGTATAATTACTGTGAATTGCAACAAATATATCAGTGTACGTATTCTGTGGAACAGAATATCTTAATCCTGTTTGTGTTTTGTTTTTTTTTGATGATTAGTCACACTGTACATGGACAGCTATCAATTTAGAAACCTGAGCCTGAGAGATTTTTAAACTGATTAAGGTTAGGGTGACTGTACTAGAGAAGAAAATGTGTGTTTGAACAAAGGGGCTTGTTTTTGTTTTGCCTGTGAGCAGTAAAGTGGTCGTGACCTTTATTATCTTATTGCCCGCTCCCTCACCAATAAATGTATAAATTAAAGGAACCCAGATACATACCATGCTGTCTGCTGTTCTACCTAATGGCTTTGCAATCTGGACTGAATGTAGACATTGAGACTGCATGTGTGTTCATAGTGCTTCTGGTTTTTTTCTGCTGTAACATTGGAAATCAGGACCATGTATCATATCGTGTGCGATTTGCTGCTCCTGGTACACATGCCTATTTGTTCTTCTGGATTTCCATGGGCATATGATGAAGTGTTCCAAAATTAATTGCAACCTAATACAATTAAATGCTTTCCACATTTCTCCAAAATAATTTTATGGTTAGAATCCCATTGTGAATATTAGTGCTCTAAAGTTTGACTAGTAAACAGCAGATAATGACAGTGGCTTGGTGTAGCTTGTAGATATTGACAACTTGTGATAGAGCACCACTAGAATTCCATCTTGTCCTGCAGGTAAGCGGCTTATCACCTGAGCATGCTTGTTTGAGATAAGCATTTTAGCATTTGATGGAAGCTCCCGTATCATAATGTTAGGCTGGTAGTTGAGCCTGGGTCTTCAAGCCCTTCATATCTATTACACTGTGTTGTTGTGCATTAATCATCTTTGTTTATTCCTACCTGAAATCTTGAAGCATATGCAAGCAAAGTTTGCAAGGGAACACTGGATTCTGACTTGAGAGCAGATTCACATTTGGTATGGTTTACACAGCTTTTCTATAGTAATAAACTTTTGTCGGATTACACACCATTCTTATACTGTAATGTTCCTTCAGGACATTTCCTCCAGGGGAAAAAAAATTGTCATGTTAGCCAAAAAAAGATGAGGGTTTGTATTGCAATCTGCTACAAAGAAGGCGGCACAGCAGTTTGAAAGACATCTACTATTTTTCATCTGAATGTTAAAAGAATTTAAAGCAAAGGAGCATTCAAGTAATTATTCTTCAGAAAGGGGCTCAGGAAGATGCATTTAAACAGTCATGAAAATTTGTATGGCTGTCATACATGCAATTTCAGAATCTGGAGAAGAAAGGAGTTGGCCCCAGAGTTTTCAGTCTGATGTTTTCTGAGAGAAAGTTCTGCAACTTTCATTTGAGGTACATGTCCAGAATCTGTCATAATGCAAAAGAGAAAAGCAATGCTGCAAACTTCATAGGGACAGTATTCGATGGAAGCTTGTCAATTAATCTTTATAACCCTGTTACTAATTACAAGTATTTGATGTTTGGGGATAAGGAAGAAACCTTTGTTTTGCAGATGGCAGAGAAGTAGGATAATGGGGAGAGAATTTGAATTGCTGAAATGGTTTACTGATAACGAGTGACTAGCAGTCCTGCCAAAGTTGCCTTTTTGAGTAAGGGATGTGAGCATGGAATGCGCTTCCGTGTGTCAAAACTTCAAATGTGTTTCACAATAAGCTGCATTGATTGTAATAGCTTTGGTTTTCTGATCACCACCTTTCTTCCCATTTAAACATCAATCAAACTGTAATTGCTTTTTTTGGGTTAGGTTGTGTGTATTCCTTTATAACTCAAACCAGAGAAATAGGTTTGTTAGTAACTGGTCAACCGTTGCTGCAGTATGATCAGCATTTTGAGATTGAAGTAGTCTTTTTGACATAAGTTTTACTAGATTACAATATTTGCCATCTCTATTTGCAAGGCTGGTTTAAAAGCGAGTGCCAACCATTAAATTAACTCGTACATACACGTCTTCACCATAAGATGTCAGTCTATCCCCTTTCCTCATTTATTTCTGGTTAATTTAAAATGCTGACCTGACATATAAATTAATTTAGTATGCAATATTCTGGCGAAAATGTTCTCAATTAACAGATTACTTGTTATCGAACCTGTAGCTTTGTACATTATATGCTAAGAAGGAAATGTTTTGACTTTATTCATTGCTTCAGTGCTCTAGCAATGCAGTAATTGCACATACTAAATTTCCTACAAATGTCTTTTTTCATCATGAATATATTAGAGAGTCAGTTGTGGTTTAATTATTGATGTTGGGTAGACCGTTTTTGAGCAGGTATTGAAGGTACCATTGCCAAAAGTAACAAACTTTGTAAAGGTTTCAGCAGAAAGCCAAAGTCTCTCAGCACCCGGCAATATTAATGGGCTTGTTGGTCACATGCAACTTTGGAAATACTCTGAAATGCACATTTAAAACCTTTGTTTTCTTCTATTTTATTGTCTGATGCATTTGTGTCAGTTTGTATGCATAATGTTTTTCCTTCTTAAGATCTGCACTTTGAACTGTGCCGTATCAACTTCAATTAAACTCAATTGTCTTTGGCATAGGTTAAATACAAGTGATTTTGTTCTTGTCCTGGGCCAAGAGGAAGGGCCCTCCACGTAACTGGAATTTTTTCCTTCCATTTCCCTGTGCAAGTAGGGGTGCCATTTTGTGCTGCGTGCTCAAACTGACACAAATGGTGTTGATAACCTCAAGTATGATATATCATGAATGTCATGTGCCTGATATATAGCCAGCTGGCTTTGATTTGAATAGGTCCCAAAGGTAATGAGGTGAGTGGCATTCGTTACACCAACTACTTTTATCTTTCTGGCTTTCTGTTCCTGCTCTTGTTGCGGTTGGTATTTACCGTACCAAAATCTAGAGAAATGGCAATGCCATAACCAACACCTCAACTACTTCACTTCTAAGACTTGGATGAAGGAACCAAGGGTTTAGTTGCTGAATTTGCTAATGGCACAAATTTAGGAAAGTAAGCAGTTAAGAGGGCATAGGGAGATTACAAAAGGGAAGTGGACAATAATCTGACACATGGGTATGGATGAAAATTGTGAAATTGTCCATTTTGGGCAGGAAGAATCAAAAATAAATCTTAATAGTCTGTACAACAGTGTGAAATGGTTCAGTGATATTTTCTGATTTTGATGCAATGCCAGAGAATTGTTAATTTTGTCAAGAATTTTCAAAATTGAGTCATTGCATTTGATATTGCTCTAGTTCACATTCAGCAAGAATCATTACAAAAGCTGCAGTTCGATACAAAGTGTCCAGCAGAAACTGTTGAAACTCTGTGTGATATGTTATTTGACTGCTTGACATCGGACTCCTGAAGCAACTGCTTTATCTACTCCGAACTCGGATGTAGCAGGATCCTCCCCAGGAGGGCAATGGGGATGGTTAGAGATGTCCTCAAAGCATGCCTGAAAAGATCAAATATTCCTGTCAACTTGTAAGGGAGTATCTGGTTTGCAACCCAACCAAAATAGAGAGAATTTGTTTGAGAAAGTGTCAAGAGACCACAGTCATTAGATTGGGAAGTTTCTTCACTATTTCCAACAAGTCATCTATCTGACCCTGCACCCACTACTGGTTCTGCATGTGGTGGTGTCTGTATCTCCTGCTAACCTAGAATGGAGGCAATTTATCCCTCATCTTGAAGCACTATGCAATACCATTTCAGTTGAAAACAGAACATACACAGTGCAGGTAAATGTACTTTATGTATATCAATGTAAGCAGCACCTTCTATCATTCGAGCCGAGTATGCACAATGAGTATAATCACTTGTTTACTGTGTATTGTTGTCATTTTACCATCAAATGCACCAAAATATATCAGTACTTAGATTACTTTGATATCCAACATGTCAAGAATGGTTGCTGGTGATCACTGGTGTGTAGTATAATTTGGAGGATGTTTTGCAGCATAATTACAAACGTTGTGGGATTCATTAAATACTTAACTAGGGTAGGGATTCTGCCTTAATCACACTACGTGGTTTTAACAGCCAAACTACAGTAAGAGTTGATTGACATCACAGCTATATATTTCCTGTGCGTTTGTATAATCTTTCATCATAAGTGCTATTTTTGTACTCGTTGGGTCTTGTCATCCTTTTGTTCCGAGGTCTAATTCATTAAATTGCTGGTCAAAGGTATGTACTAACATTATACCTATTAATGAAGACTTTCCCTCATCTGTGGTGTTGTGAAGTCTGGGTGTTACCTGCATCCTGCAGTACTTACTAAGGACATCCCAAAAGGGAAAGGGATACGTGAGATTTCTGATGATTCAGCCTAAAGGTTTGAACTGTGGGACTATAACAAGAAACTGGTATCTCTTAATACTACCCGTTCCTAATAAAATTAACCTTTTAATTATGCAGTTAAATTTATTGGCAAGTACTGAAACTATACATGTGCTTCCAACAGATGTTACCAATGTTTGATTTAGTAATCAAATCATTGCACCAATAATTTGCATCGATGTTGTACCTTTTGGCATTAGGCATTCTTTTTTTTAAAAAAAAATGACGACAATGAGCATAAGGTTGATGTTGGAAGAGGTGATTATAAAGCAATCTGTCATCCTGGAGCTATTTTCCTTGCTGGTGTTTTTGCCAGTAGCTGAGTTGCACCATCCGTGATGACCATCACCTGAAGAAGCTGCTTTTTTTTAAATGAAGGTGGTTTCCCTGTGGCATTCTGGAGGTTCTTCAAAGCCAGAGACTCCCAAACTGCTGATGCACCGAAGCCCCCTCCCCCACCCCACCACCACCACCACCACCACCAAGAAGGGGATAATCTGTAATCCGTGGGTCTGACGGCTTCATCTGCAAAGCAATTAATTTATTTTTCCACCTCGCTGCGTAGCTTCTTCATTCAGAGCTCAAAGCCTACCAGTTTGGAATATCATTGCACCTGCCTTCCTGCCAACCAATGCTGTTTGGGTAATCAATTCCTACCCTCTGGTTCGGATGGTCAAAACTGTCTGCCTGTGAAGAGCTGTGGGTGGTTGAAATTGTTGTGTATGTAAAGAGTTCAGATAACAACAAAACTCCATATGTACTGTTGAGACAACAACATTTTTGTCACATCTCTGGGTCGGTAGTCCAAAGGTAGGAACAAAACTCTGGTAAGTGTCAGCAGAGAGAAAGAGGGTTATTTTTTTCAGGTCAGTCGCCTCGATGCAATCGGCTAGTGAGACCTGATACACACTGACTCTGGGATAACATACAAACAAGAGTAGGCCACTTGACCCTTTTTGAGCCTGCTGAGCCATTCAGCAGGATTGTGGCTAATCTAATTTTTTGATATTCAATTCAGTTTCTACATATCCCTCATAATCTTTCATCCTTTTGATTTGTCAAGAATCCATCTACTTCTACCTTTAAAAATGTAAAGATTCTGAATCACTGTGTTGGGGAATTCCAAAGAGAGAGTGCCTTCGGAATTTGTTTTTCTAACTGACTTTAATGGGAGCACCCTGATTTTTAAACCATGATCCCAAGTTCTAGATTCTTTCACAAGAGAAAACATCCTTTCCATGTTCAACAAGCACCCCACGTTTCAATTAGGTCACCTCTAACTCATCCAAATTCCACAGGATGCAGGACTAGCCTATGTAGCCTTTCTTTGTAAGGCAATCCACTCATTCCAGGTATTAACCTCGTAAACCTTGTCTGAACTGCTTCCGGTGTATTAACATTCCTCTGTAAGCATGGTGACCAGTATGGTACACAGCCCTGCAGATACAGTCTCACCAGTGCCCTATATGACTGAAGCACAACCTCCCTACTCTTGCAGACATTTCCCATCAAAGTTAAAATGTAACATTCTATTTGCTTTTGTGACTATTTACTGAAAAAGCATGTGATCAGCCAGCAGCTGTTGATAGATCCTATGCCATTCTCCAGCAAGAAAGGGGTGAGGGTGGTGGGTGCCTTGCAGGAACTGGACCTGTGACCGCACGTAGACACCTTGAGAATGGGCAAATTTCAGGTTCCTCCGTATGTGCTTCTGTTTGCTCACCTTCTGCAGGACAGTGTCCCAGTTGGCTTGACTGAGACATGTCTCCAATTTGAGCACCTCCTCCTTGATCTTGGATTTCTACTTGTTTGCCAACTCCTTTTGCATACTGCTTAAAGAAGACATGGATGTGAACGTTACCCCATGTTGAGGTTGTAATGATCACCTGCTCGAGTTTAGAGCCTACCTAATTATTAATGGCACAGGATGGGCCCGTAGAAAGTCTCAATAGGAGGCACTTGTCTTACATAACCAAATGTATGATGATTGTAGGCGGCGGTTGCATTAACTAGTTAGGCATAATAACCAAAACCTGTCAGGAGCTGGAGATGACTTGCCAATGGGGAATTGTATTAAATGTCTTCATCTAAAGTCTGTGCAGCATTTGGAGTGGATGGAGCTCAATACAACTACATTAACTGTTTCAGACTGTTGCTTTAAACAGCACCATTCTAGCCATCTGCTATCAGGGTGAAGTTAGCTAAGTTGACTGGTTGGCTACTTTACAATGTAGAGTGATACCAATAACATGGGTTCAATTCCCACAATGGCTGATGTCACCATGAAGATGCTGCTTTCTTGACTTCATCTGAGGTGTGGTGCCCCCTCTCTCTCTCTCTTCCCGCCCCCCCCCCCCCCCCCCCCCCCGAGTTAATCAACCATCAGTTGCCTCTCCAATGAGGGAGCAGTCCTACGATGGAAAGTGGGGGATTGTTCTGGAAGGGTGAGCTGATGACAGAGTCAAAACTGCGGATGCTCTAAATCGTGAACAAAAACAGACCCTGCTGGAAAAGCTCAGCAGGCCTGGCAGCATCTGAGGAAGGGTCACTCTGATTTCTCTCCACAAATGCTGCCTGCTGAACTTTTCAGCAATTTCTATTTCTGTTTTTGAGTTGTTTAGTGTCCTGACACATGGGGCACCCCAATTTGCAAAATTTCATAAGAATTCCAGATTTAGCTCTGAAATGTAGTCAGAAATTCACCCCTGTGGCTGTCAGTGCGGAGCAGTGGTTGATACAGTATCAGTCATGCACCATCTTGTTCTACCATGGATGTGCATTATGATGCATAGGTTTCATGCTGGAAGTGTTGATAGTATTTAAAAGGGGTCAGTTCATTATCACTGTCAAATCTTTCTGCCTTAAAGTGACTATTTCAAATCTTCATTAATGTAGAAAAAACATTAATCTTCACTGTTTTGCCTAAGGACTTGAAAATTCCCCTGAAGATGTAAACACAAAAAATACAGCGTATTTGCCAACAAGTCACGACTGCCCTCAGCACAACCAGTGCATTGTATTTTTGAACAGGAAGCACAAACTTGTTTGAGGTATGTTGAACATATCAATAGAAAGCAGTCATTTATCTGTCAGCTTTATAAATTGATCTTTCATCATTATAAGTTAATCAGTTAGCATAAATTTGCTGCATGCTGAAATTTGCAGAGGAATGCCTGTGTTTTTATTGATTTTGAAGTATTGAGCTAGGCATTTTTTTTATTTTTCCTTCGTCCTCTGAGTTAACTGAAGCCAACTTCTGTCATGAAATTTTGCGAATTGTTTCGTAATTGACTACCTTCAAAACGTCAGATTGCTGCCTCAGTGCTGTATTTCAGTGACTGATTTGATGTGTGTACCTGACAGTACTGCATGGAATTGATGCGTTTCAAATCCTGCATCTGAGATAGAAGCTCCAGGTTCAAGTTTGACTGTAGGATTTGATGGTGAAGGAAGTTGCATTTGTGATACAGCCAAACAGGTTGATTGCAAATATGCATTTCCTTCAATGTAAGCCAAAGACGCAGGAGAGTGTGGAGCTGGATGAACTCAACAGGCCAAGCAGTGTCTGTGCTCCTAAGATGCTGCTTGGCCTGCTGTGTTCATCCAGCTCCACACTTTGTTATCTTGTATTCTCCAGCATCTGCAGTTCCCATTATCTCTGATGCAGGAGAGTTACCAGGTCAGCTGTTTGATGGAAAGAATGTGGTCGTCTCTACCATTACTGTCATTGATTCTGGACAACACAATAGATTTTACCACAGCAACTAATGTTCCTTGAGTCAACTTTAACATCCTGGTCAGTTTTTTTGGGACAGCTTATGGCTTTTCAGACTCCTGCAACTAGCCAGCAGAGAAGGAGACAGTTTACTCCATTGTGCTGACTCTCTCAAAGAGATCAAGTTGTCAGAAACCCCTGTTCTTTCTCTATAGTCCTACAAATTTATTAATTTTCAAGTATTGTTATGATGACTGATCAGAACCCCAAAGTACAATGGGTGCTTTTCACTTTTACTTCCAAAATATCTTTTATGAGGAGAGCTCCTACATGCAAAAAGAGTGTTGATTCAGCGCTGTTTGATAGCTGTGTCGGGGTCTACGAAACATTGCCCATCGAGTGTCAGGAAAACAGAGAAAGAGGTAGAAATAAGAAAAGGGGTTGACAATGTCCACAGTCTCAGCAGAAAGCCGTGTCTTTCAGGCACCTTTTTTCTCTTTCACCCTTTGAGGAACGTACAACATGGGAGTTACAAACCAACTGCAAACCTGATCTGTGTGTGTTTGGTGGAATGATGTGAACTGAGGCACCGGTCTGCCTTAGCCTGGGTTTGGATGTTAGTGTGTGGTGAAGGTCACACTTGAAAACCATCCATTAGTAACTCCTTCATGGCAGGTAAGGGGAGTCTTAAATTTTGAGTGCTAGAGGCCAGCTAGCTAATAAGACAGTCTAAAGGAAACGGAACAGGACTCTGTCACTCTGAGCGGTGCCAGCAAAATAGCATTAACTTAGGCTTTCAACTAGCTTTCAAAATCTAAGAATCCTGAGATCAACAGTTCAAATATCAGTGTTTTACTATTTATTCCTCATGAATAAACCAGACAGACTGATCCATATATCTTTTAAAGTTTGCCTTTTTTGGAGTCCCTTCTCAATCTGTGTGTGAATGTATTGCATTATTAGTTTTTACTTGCACTTATTATCAAATAAACTCCCTCTCTTGTTAACTCAAAAGCACTTGGTTACATTCACTCCTTTTAAAATATAAATGTGTTTGGCCTAAGATAAAGGTATCCAAACAAAGGAGGGATTCTTTATGAATATCTTGTTGTGACCAACTGAGGTTGGTGAGTGAATGAAGAAGGGGAACTAGTTATTCCCTCCTTACCTGGAAGCTTAACAATTTAGTTTATCCCTCTGCAACTATAGTAAGATGGAGGGGCCATACTTGGGATGTGGTCGATCTATATATTGTATATATCTACACATCCAATACCTTCCTAAAGATATTACTCCATCTCTTTGAAATCACCATTTAGGAAAGTATGTGTAGTCAGAACACCTCTTGTCCAAAACAAATTCTGTTCATACCTTGATAATAAAATGTGAGGCTGGATGAACACAGCAGGCCAAGCAGCATCTCAGGAGCACAAAAGCTGACGTTTCGGGCCTAGACCCTTCATCAGAGAGGGGGATGGGGGGAGGGAACTGGAATAAATAGGGAGAGAGGGGGAGGCGGACTGAAGATGGAGAGTAAAGAAGATAGGTGGAGAGAGTGGAGGTGGGGAGGTAGGGAGGGGATAGGTCAGTCCAGGGAAGACGGACAGGTCAAGGAGGTGGGATGAGGTTAGTAGGTAGCTGGGGGTGCGGCTTGGGGTGGGAGGAAGGGATGGGTGAGAGGAAGAACCGGTTAGGGAGGCAGAGACAGGTTAGACTGGTTTTGGGATGCAGTGGGTGGGGGGGGGGAAGAGCTGGGCTGGTTGTGTGGTGCAGTGGGGGGAGGGGACGAACTGGGCTGGTTTAGGGATGCAGTAGGAGAAGGGGAGATTTTGAAACTGGTGAAGTCCACATTGATACCATATGGCTGCAGGGTTCCCAGGCGGAATATGAGTTGCTGTTCCTGCAACCTCCCACACATCCCAGATGTCAAAAAAATGCATGGGCCCCAGCTATGCCTGCCTCTTTGTAGGTTACGTGGAACAGTCCCTCTTCCGCACCTACACAGGCCCCAAACCCCACCTCTTCCTCTGGTACATTGATGACTGTATCGGCGCCGCCTCTTGCTCCCCAGAGGAGCTCGAACAGTTCATCCACTTCACCAACACCTTCCACCCCAACCTTCAGTTCACCTGGGCCATCTCCAGCACATCCCTCACCTTCCTGGACCTCTGTCTCCATCTCAGGCAACCAGCTTGTAACTGATGTCCATTTCAAGCCCACCGACTCCCACAGCTACCTGGAATACACCTCCTCCCACCCACCCTCCTGCAAAAATTCCATCCCCTATTCCCAATTCCTCCGCCTCCGCCGCATCTGCTCCCACGATAAGATATTCCACTCCCGCACATCCCACATGTCCAAGTTCTTCAAGGACCGCAACTTTCCCCCCACAGTGATCGAGAACGCCCTTGACCGCGTCTCCCGTATTTCCCGCAACACATCCCTCACACCCCGCCCCCGCCACAACCGCCCCAAGAGGATCCCCCTTGTTCTCACACACCACCCTACCAACCTCCGGATACAACGCATTATCCTCCGACACTTCCGCCATTTACAATCCGACCCCACCACCCAAGACATTTTTCCATCCCCTCCCCTGTCAGCTTTCCGGAGAGACCACTCTCTCCGTGACTCCCTTGTTCGCTCCACACTGCCCTCCAACCCCACCACACCCGGCACCTTCCCCTGCAACCGCAGGAAATGCTACACTTGTCCCCACACCTCCTCCCTCACCCCCATCCCAGGCCCCAAGATGACATTCCACATTAAGCAGAGGTTCACCTGCACATCTGCCAATATGGTATACTGCATCCACTGTACCCGGTGCGGCTTCCTCTACATTGGGGAAACCAAGCGGAGGCTTGGGGACCGCTTTGCAGAACACCTCCGCTCAGTCCGCAACAAACAACTGCACCTCCCAGTCGCAAACCATTTCCACTCCCCCTCCCATTCTCTAGATGACATGTCCATCATGGGCCTCCTGCAGTGCCACAATGATGCCACCCGAAGGTTGCAGGAACAGCAACTCATATTCCGCCTGGGAACCCTGCAGCCATATGGTATCAATGTGGACTTCACCAGTTTCAAAATCTCCCCTTCTCCTACTGCATCCCTAAACCAGCCCAGTTCGTCCCCTCCCCCCACTGCACCACACAACCAGCCCAGCTCTTCCCCCCCCCCCACCCACTGCATCCCAAAACCAGTCTAACCTGTCTCTGCCTCCCTAACCGGTTCTTCCTCTCACCCATCCCTTCCTCCCACCCCAAGCCGCACCCCCAGCTACCTACTAACCTCATCCCACCTCCTTGACCTGTCCGTCTTCCCTGGACTGACCTATCCCCTCCCTACCTCCCCACCTACACTCTCTCCACCTATCTTCTTTACTCTCCATCTTCGGTCCGCCTCCCCCTCTCTCCCTATTTATTCCAGTTCCCTCCCCCCATCCCCCTCTCTGATGAAGGGTCTAGGCCCGAAACGTCAGCTTTTGTGCTCCTGAGATGCTGCTTGGCCTGCTGTGTTCATCCAGCCTCACATTTTATTATCTTGGAATTCTCCAGCATCTGCAGTTCCCATTATCTCTGTTTATACCTTCCCTTTTTGTGCCCATGACCTTTTTTATATCTATGTTCTCAGGTTGCTGAATCTCCTGCCAGTGGACATTTCTCTTTGTGTCCATTAATCAAAACCCCTCATCACTGGTAACATTTATCGTGTGCTGCATGCAATATAACAGTTTTTTTTTTCCCTTCCTCTTTAACTGCAGCATAAAAAGTTCCTGATTTGTTAGAAGTTCCAGAAAAAGTCTGGCGATCGCTCCACATTGCCTTTGGTCTCTTCCCCTTCGACAGGGATTCTCAGGGCAAGAGAGAAAGATGTTTTGCCTACCATTCCATTGGCTGTGTTGAACATGGGGTTGATTTTGTTGTAGGGTTTATAGCCCCTACTAGTGCATATGTTACAATTAAATTTAATACTCTCACATTTTGCTATTCCTCTCAAGATACATCAGCTCACATTTTTTAGGTTAAATGCCATTTTTCACTGTTAGGACAAGGCTAAGAGAGAGAGGTCTATTGTCTGAGGTTATTTACAACACCACCAATTCCACGTCATCTGTGAGCTTACTGATTACGCATCCTACATTTATCTCTCAATCATTAGCATAATTATAGACAAATTGCCTTTTTTAGGATCATGCTATGCACAAGTTTCAATGTTCATATCTTAAAGTTTAGTGATCAAAGTTGTCTTTGACGATTGAAAATGCCCCTTTAATTTCCTTTTCCCTAAGAAAGAGAAACCACTCCACAAACATACGCACTTCGAGATGATATTTATAACAGCTCTTTACTATTTTTGATTAATTCAGGCATTTGGAGAGGCCCATTGCTGTCTGGCAGCTGGTTTTCACATTGTTTAACCTTTCAAGGTCCAAAAGGCACATTCCCTAGATGACCTGTTAAAAATACACCAGCGACTTTTGTTTAGTGTTTGTCATTTACACAACAGATGGTGTGGTTATAGTTTCAATAATAGCATGTTCAGCCTTTGACTGCTCTGTCAAGCCATGAGACTGATAAAAGTACATGTTGTGATAGTAAGATAATGAAATGTGAGGCTGGATGAACACAGCAGGCTCAGCAGCATCTCAGGAGCACAAAAGCTGACGTTTCGGGCCTAGACCCTTCTTCAGAGAGGGGGATGGGGTGAGGATTTTGGAATAAATAGGGAGAGAGGGGGAGGCGGACTGAAGATGGAGAGAAAAGAAGATAGGTGGAGAGGAGAGTATAGGTGGGGAGGTAGGGAGGGGATAGGTCAGTCCAGGGAAGACGGACAGGCCAAGGAGGTGGGATGAGGTTAGTAGGTAGGAGATGGAGGTGGGTTGTGATAGTAAAACGAGTTTGAAGGAGAACATTGACTGCAGCTTTGCCAAGGTAATTTGTTGTTCCCAAGTTTATTCACTGGATTAATATACTCCCTTCTGTAAGACGCAGTGATCAGATTCAAAGTCCCACAGTTCACTATGTCATAAAGGAGTATTTTGAGAGGTGCCTACATTAGCTTATTGTGCAGCAGTTCATTGTTGGAAACCTGGACAAGATCATTCCCAGCTGGGTACGTTGGTGGAGCATTGTTCCAAGGGAACCCTCTTTCAATTCCCAAATCACCATTTAAATCAAATCCAGACCAAGTTTATCATGGTAGTTCCCCTCAGATCCATTTTGAGGTTGAGGATTGAATCAATGAACTCGTCATATTGCTGTTTTTAGTCATCAACAAAGATCCACAATGAATTTCCGCTTGAATTGACACTCTTTTCCAGTAAGAAGCTAACAAGGTAAATTTGAGGAGCTTGATGCGCCACAGTGATGGAGTGAAAGGCAATCCCGGAGTCTGGCATTGTCACTATTTTAAATGATTTCACCTTTGCAAGCTGCCAAAGTTGTATTAGCCTCTCTATTGCCTAATAATGACCAATTCATAAAGATCCTTTAACAATCCCAGCCACTTCCGTGAGTGTACAACTGGGAAAGTGTATACAATTTATTCATGAACTGGAACTGGAATCTTACTACCTTAGCTGGCAGTTTGAGTATTAGCAGGATTATAACTGTTCTGTGCTCAATTTTCAAACATTTGAATGAAGAGTTAGTGTAGTCCAATGGCTCCTTGAGTCAGCTCTGCCATTGGATAAGATCATGGTTGATCTAGCAGTGAGCTGACCTCTACTTTGCTGCTTACCCCCCCAACACCTTTTCATTCTATTATCAACCAAGAGTCTTTCTACCTTGGCCATAAAGATGCTGAACGACCCTGCTTTCACTGTTCTTGGAGTTCCACAGAAACAAAAACCCCCTCCTTTCTGTAACATAGGTGTCCCCTCATTTTTAAACTGTGTCCCCTAGTTCTATTAGAGATGGTAACTGTTGTTGTATGAGTCTAAAATGGTCGATGCTGAGGAGTGCCAGAAGCTCCACCCTCCACAAGGAGATCAGGTGAATTTGTTTGCAGAGCAGCTTAGAAAAGAGTGAGACCTAACTTATCCTCCTCAAAATCTCTGCAACAATGCCTATCATATCAATGTAATCTGTAACAGGTTGCTAATAGGCACTAAACTATATCTGCTGACTTCAAGAGATTCTTCTAGTTAGACCCAAAAGCATTTTTCCTGTAGCACACTTGGTCATGCAGGCTCCTACACTTAAAGGTAGCTATCACCATCCTTTTTATCATGAGTGCAGTGAACTGGTACATCCTTGTTTCATCTATTAATGAGACTAGCTTTCAATTCCATACCAAGTGAATCTAAGTTCTATCATCTGCACTTGGTGGGATCCCAGAATATTAGACTGAGTCTCTTGGTTTTTAGTCCTGTGACATATACTCCACACCACTATCTTCCCAGTGGTTGCTCTTTGTCGGACTGCAACCCACCTGTGAGCCCCCTGACCAATTGGGAAGGGAGGGTGGACAGGATGCAATCACCATTTTGTGTAGGATAGAAGATCATGATTAAAAAGATGCAGACATTTTCCAGAAAAGCTTAGAATTTTCATGCTTCAGCTACCATAGAAAGAGACTTTGTAAACCAATGTTTTCAAAAAATATTCATTCATAGAATAGTTAAGTCAGTATTTATGTCTAACTCTATTGCCCCTTGAGAAGGTAGAGGTGACGTGTCCCTCACAGCTACTTGATGGTAATACGGGATCTGAGATCTGCAGTACAATGACCTTCTGTAAAGGATACTAAAGAGGAAGAGGGCAACCTCTCCATTCATTGTTTGAAATGGATGAGGAGGTCAGCTGCTGGAGTGTGTTCCTGTCAACTTAGAGACCCTGAACAAAGGGAGTGGATACCTCAGTGGGGCCAGTGTCATCTCACATTCACATACTGATCCCCATGTAGTCATGGTTAATATACAGTGCTGTGAGTGAGCAGCAGCGTGTTTTACTGAACATCAGTTTGTATCAAGGATCATAAGAAAGGACATCTTTCCTGGAGCCCCAGAGACCTCTTGGTTCTTTAATGTTAACTCTATTTCACTCTGCGTGGATGCTACCAGACTTGTTGAATTTCTCCAACATGTTCTCGTTTTGTCTGTGTTTGGAGTTAACAGTTTTTCTTGGTGTTCTTCAAATCTGATGTTAATAAACTTCTCCAGCATCTGCAGTTCCCATTATCATTAATAAACTTTTGTTCTTTTGTTTACACAAAGACTGCAACATTGCGTGCTTATGTTTTTGCAAACAATCACATAAGTACCAACAAGAAAAAGGCTAAAATCTTGATCTATTTAGCTGGCTTTGTATCCAGAATCTAAATTGTCTGGTGCTAACATCAACAAGGCTTTGCTCCAATAACAAATGGGGACACTAGATTATAATATAACTTCATGGAACGGCTCAGCGGTTAGTATCGCTGCTTCATAGCGCCAGGACCCTGGGTTCGATTCCACCCTCAGGTGACTGTCTGTGTGGAGTTTGTACATTCTCCCCGTATCTGCATGGGTCCTCTTCAGGTGCTCCGGATTCCCCCCTCAGTCCAAAGATGTGTAGACTAGGTGCATCATCCATGCTAAGTTGCCCATTGTATTCAAGGATGTGTGGATGAGGTGGGCTATAGGGAGATGGGTCTCGTTGGGATGTGCTGAGGGTCGGTGTGTTCTTGTTGGGCTGAAGGGCCTGTTTCCACGCTGTAAGGATTCTATGATCTTCATTGAAATATTCTAGCCAGCATCCACATCCTTTGAAAAAGTTTGCTTTCAGTTTGCAGTGCAACTGCTTTGAGGAATATTTTACAAAGGTCTAGAAACATTGGGAGAAAGTCTGATTTGATACAGTCAGTGTAAAATGGGCAATAGCAAATTTCACCCCCCCATTTGACCCCCATTTCAATTAAATTCTTGAAAATAAAAAAGGACCAGTGGCTCACTCCGCTGATCTGGTTTATGGTGCTGACAAGCGATACAAGACTTTTTGATGAACTTCAGTTTGATAGCTTACTTTGGTAGCCAAGAGCACTAAAGATTTCTCAAGTGGTTTCGCCCATCAATCATCAGACGGTGGCAGAACATGCAAAAGTGATACCAGTTGCCTTGTCTCCACTTTCAATTTTAGTAGGGCTAAGCAGACATCAGCACTTGTGTGTCGGCCTGATAAGTGAATTGAAATTGAAAACCTAAAGCTTTATCAATGTGGGCTGACAATATTTATTTTTCCTCAATTATCTACAGTCACTTTAATATGAACCTTTTCTTATTGAAGGGGAAATATTTCATAATATGTACAGCCCACCATGCGCAAATGTTTGGATAATGTCCCTGCACCTTTCATTTCATCAATCTGAAGGTCAAGAGGTGCTGATACAATTGTTTAAAGGAGTTTGTTTCAGGAGAGTTTGCATTGCAGGTGAATATATTTTTTGCAGAGTACAATTTTACAAGTAATCTACAGCACAGAAACTGACTATTTTGCCCAATTGCAACTCATCCTGTAAACACATCCTTCTTTCTGGACCTGACAGAAGGTAGCAAAGTGCGAATATATGTGTAAAAAATCATAGGATGTTGGTGACCCTAAATTACTTTGAACTAAGTTGCTTGCTTGGCCATTTCAGAGGACAGTTAAGAGTCAACCCACATTACAGTGTTGCAAAGAGCAGGCTGGGTAAGGATCATCAAATTCCTTCCCCAGAGAACATTAGAGATGATTAGTAATGGGTTTTATGAAAATCAGATACTTTCATAATCATTACTGAAACTGAAACTTATGCTTTTTTGGCTAAGTTCAAGTTGTGTTAAGTTTTTTTTTCTCTTGACAAGTTTCTCGCATGTACAGTCTAGCAAAGAATTCTTACCAAACTCGCTTCCTTAACTCCTCCTGCCCCTATGGCATTGCTTTTGCATGATTCTAGCTTCATCTTACCACACGCCATTCAGACATGAAACCACTCAGCGGTCTTCTGCTCCTCCTCATCAGATCCTCAGAGACAAACACAACAAACATCCAGTTTGTATGTCTGTGATAATAAACACATCAATACAGTAATATCTTTGTTCTGGCTGAAATGCCAACACAATGACAAGCAAAGTAAGGTGAGGTAAGGCAAGGCACGAATGCCGTGAGCTTGCAGGTAGGTACAAAATGAACAAGCACAAAAAGACACTGTTCGGTGCTGAGCAACATAGAGGTCCCTCATTACCAATGGTGACCTGAACTTGCCGAGTATCCACTCTGACTTACAGGGTGAGAGTTTTCCCTGTCTGCCTCACCAGAGGCTAGTTGCCCCTCTTCAACTCGGATTCCCAAACGTTGGAAGTGTTGGGTCCAGGTGGAAGTGGAGGGCCTGGCCATCTCTACGGTATTTTGAGTGGGCAGTGCAGAGGGGCTTGTGTGTAGATCTACCTCTGGCTGGATGTCCCCTGGCATTGCCCTGTCTTCTTGTGAGGGAGGCATGCCTGGCCTGAGGTCAACGTCTCCCCCCCCACCCCCACTCCCCAGCCCTTCATCATGTCTTCAGCCCTGAGGACCAATGGATGGGGTAATGGATTGTAGGGAGTGTACCTGTCCAGTAGCCCCCGAGGGTGCTGGGCCCATGACTCCATGCAGCCACCAACTTGTCCCTTGGAGACAATGACATGCCTTAATGTTCTGTTGCAGCTTTTGGGAAATCAGGGCATTTGCATGCTGCTGCTCTGCCCCCATGTATTTTTAAGAAGTCCTTGATAGTTGACAATACAGGGCTTTTCCTGCCTGGAGCGGCGTAGATGCCTAACTTCCAGCAGCCCCCTTGATGCCAGTAGCTTGACTGCCTCTTCCTTAACCATGGATGGAGCTCTGGCAGTGAGGTGCTCACTGGTTCACACTCTATGTTGTTGATTTCCATCAAGGTTTCAGCATCTAGGCTGGAGGGTTTACAGGAGGCAGCCTTGTGGATGCTCCCTGTGAAGCCTCAATACTGACATCCTCAGAGGTCCAGGAGGGAGGTCACTCTGCCACATCATTGGAACTTACAGCAGAAACAAGAGGGAAGGTTTCATGGCCAGTGGCTTGAAGTGATGTGCATTGATGGAGGGTGACAGTAGGATTAATGGGAGAGTGGCAGATGCATGCCACTTTTGGTGGGGCACGGATATTTGGCATCCTCACAGGAGTGCCTTCGGTTTTCCGCAAGTTTGAGCACAAGATTCTCTCCTCAGCATGCACGTGGATGTTGGGTACCTCCCTCCCCACCCCCAATTAAGTAGGGCCTCCCTCTGCCTGATTATGGGCTGTCTCCTGTAATGAGAAAAGGGTGGAAATAAGATGATAGTGATGAGGTGACAGTGAGTGGCTTAGCTATTATGTGGGGCAAAGATGGTGAGGTGTACTAAAGGAGTGAGGAATCAGCGCAGAGGGCAATTTAGGGCAAGTGGGTGACAGTGGCTAAGGGGGAAGAGCATGTAACATGTTGTGGGCAGGGAACAGAAAGAGTATGAACCTTGGTGGGAAATGTGTGCAGCTGCACTGGTACAATGTGTAAAGTAGTAGAGGCAAGTGTGTGGCATTTACCCTGGCAGAGAGGAGCATGTCATTGGCATGAATTGGGCAACACGGTGGCTCATTGGTTCACCTCACAGGGCTGGGGACCTTTGTTCAATTCACTAAAATCAGGAATTGAAGGCTTGGCCTTATTACTGTTGTGTAAAACCCCGTCTGATCCAACTATGTCCTTTAGGGAAGGAAATCTGCCATTCTTACCTGGTCGGGCCCATATGTGATTTTGGGCCCGCATCAACATGGTTAACTGCACTTTGGAATATTGTGTAAGTACTCCATTTAAGGGCATTCAGGATAAACAATGAACCTGGCCTTTCCACCAAAGTCCACATCCCAACAATAGAATAAATTGTATGAACTCAACCAAGCTTTAATAATCCCTGTTCTTATACTTTAAACTCATTGCCAAGAAGGCTGATACACTATTTGGATTCCTAATTGCTTGCTGTACCTGCAAGGCAGCTTTCTCTCATTCAAGTACAAGGACAGCCAAATCCCTCTGAATCCTAACCTTGTGCCTCAGCCAGCTGGAAAGGAGCTTCCAATCTCATCCAACATTTAAGCTTTTGGCTTGGGGCCCTGTACCACCAGTACTTCAAGTGCATATCTGAGTTTATTTCTAAATGTGCTGAGGGTTTCTGTCTCCACCTCACTTGCAGACAGTGGTTCACAGACACCACCACCCCCCCCCCCCCCCCCCAACCACCATCGGTCCTCTGGGTGAAAATATTATTTATCAACTCCTCTCTGATCCTTTTACCAATTATTTTAAACGTATGGTATCTGTTATTGATCTCTCTTTTAACAGAAATAGAGACTATTCCTATCAATCCCATGTAGAACCCTCAGTTCTTTATACCTCAATTAAATTTGCCCTTAGACATTCCAAAGAAACCAACCCTGAGTTGTAGAGAATGAGTGGGAGTCGGCCCTTCATTCCTTCAAGCCTGTTTCACCATTCAACGTGATCATGACTGATTATCCAATTAACAGTCTGTTCCTGCTTTCTTTCTTGTTCACCTATACCCTTTATCCTCACAGTCATTTCTAACTCCTTGCTCAACGAAGAAAATTTCTCTTGTTGTTTTTATTTTCTGGCAGTGAAATATTAAGCCTGCTCCCCTAACCTCACTGTTATGAGTTAGTGATGAGTCATGCAGTATGGAAACAGCCCTTTCAGTTCTTGGCCACCAAGTTTCCAAAACTAAACACGTCCCACTTGCCTGTGTTTGGCCTATATCCCTGTAAAACTTTGTTATCTCAGATATTCAATGAGTAAAGTGTGGAGCTGGATGAACACAGCAGGCCAAGCAGCATCTTAGGAGCGAAGCCTCTTCGAATATCTGTCCAAATGTCTTTTAAATGTTGTAACTATATCTGCATCTATCACTTCCTCTGGCCGTTCAATCCACATATGAGCCACCCTCTGTGTGAAAAAAGTTGCTCTTCAGGTGCCTTTTAAATCTTTCTCCTCTCACCTTGAAATTATGCCCCCTACCTTAGGGAAACAACCTTTGTCCTTCATCTTATCCATGCTCCTCATGATTTTATAAACCTCCATAAAGTTACCCTCAACCTCCTATGCTCCAGTGAAAGACAGTCCCAGTCTATCCGGCCTCCCCTTGGAGTTTAGAAGAACAAGGGGAGATCTCATAGAAACCTGTAAAATTCAAACAAGATAAACATGTGAAGGATCTTCCAATGGCCAGGGGTTGTACTGTAGGGATTCAGGGTAGGCTGGTTAGAACTGAGATGAGGAGAAATTTCTTTACCCAGAGAGTGGTGAGCCTATGGAATTCTCTGCCACAGAAAGTGGTTGAGGCCAAAACATTGACTGTTTGGGAGTTAGATATAGTTCTTAGGGTTTGAGGAATCAAAAGGTATAGAGAAAAAGTTGGAACAAGGTACTGAGTTGAATGATCAACCATGATCATATTGAATGGTGCAGCAGGCTTGAAGGGCCAAATGACCTATTTCTGCTCCTATTTTCTATGTTTCTGTGTAACCGCTTTCTGCCACAGAGAATTCCACAAACTCGAGCAGTTTCTGGGTGGAGAAATGCCTCGATCCAGTGCTCGTAATTAAAACTCTTAATCCTGTACACCATCCTCATCAATTTCAGTGCCGTCTCTATTGTGAGCATATACTTCCCATAAAGTGCTGACCAGAGAAGTTTTCAGTCTCAAGTTTTGGCCCGAATTAAGGCTCTATACAGTTCCAGCCTTAACTCTTAGCTTTTCTATTCAATACCTTTGCTATAAAGGGCAGGTGTATACAAATGCCTTCTAACCATTTTATCCACTTGTAACCATTAATTTCAAAGCCTAACTGTTTCTTGACACTTTGAATCATAGAATCCCTACAGTGTGCTGGTAGGCCATTCAGTCCATCAAGTGCACTCTAACCCTCTGAAGACTATCCCATCCAGACCCACTCCCTCTACCCTGTTCTTGTAAACGTGCATGCATGGTTAACCCACCTACCTATACATCAAAAAAATTGAAGCAAGACTCAACTTGCAATTTTCTGACAGCACCTGAATTGACACTAAGATAAGATGATGCATTACCCATTAGGCTATGTGACTGAACTTCCCAATACTTTACCATTTAATGTGTACTCTCTTGCCTTTTTGTGTGTTGGATTCCATTCCTCCTCCTGTCTGACTAGTCCATTGATTGCAGTCTACAGTTTACTTCTCACTGTCAGTCATTTTTTCCTGATTTTTATGTCTTCTGCAAGCTTTGTAATCACACAAATACCTATTGACCCTTATTTCTCACTTTCTGCCACTGAGCCAATTTGGGATACAACTTGTCTCTTTTCCATTGATCCAGTGACTTCTTACTTATCTGTTGAGTCAACCATGTGGGACCCTGTGAAAAGGCTTGCTAAAATTCACGTTGACTATAGATAGTAAGTTGATGCGTTGATAAATTCCGAAAGTCAATCCATTAAATAGCTCAAGTCTACATCTTTGATCAAGATCATTCTCACTTTTATAACCTTACCTTAAGCAGAATTATTCAACTGCATTCTTTCACTGGAATACAGGCGATATCTTATGAAATGTTGAATCAATATGAACCCCCTTATGCCTGTGGAATATCTGTTACCATTTCAATCTTCAATTCCAACTGAAGCCACTTCTTACATGCCAATGCTGAAATCTGAACACTCACCTCTTTCTGATCTTAGGCACTTTCTAAAGCATTTCATGGCTCAGGCACCTTCACAAGCGAACTTAGTATTTTATTCCTGTCATGAATACTTGCTGAAGTACTCTTCAAAGAGAATGTAATAGGGAAATTGCTACTTTTATAAAAACTGAGAGGAAAAAAACAGCTCTCTCTCTTAATTTGGAAATAGATCATTACAAACAAGCTCACTGATACTGACCATCATTTATCAAACACATAACCAACATGAGGGGTGCAGCACCCTCTGTTTTATTTTTCTGGAAAGTTCTCCCCCATAACTAGTTTAACACTAGTGTTAGAAGGGTTTGATTATCATAGCCCTGCCATCCCCTGTTATGTTATTTTAAAGTTGACAGGGCTTGACTGTCCCCCAGCAAGTCAGACTTTGTGTCTATGATTTTATGACTGTCGTTACTGATCGTGCATTCTTCAAGAATTTCTTAATGCGCCCAAATAGGACAAGGTGATATGTCTATACTTCATCAAGTCTTGCCTAAGTGACTTGAGTTATTGATAGTGACTTCTCATTCTACTATAGGATGCCTATAGTACAAACACAAATCTTCCTGATGTAATTAACCTAGAGGTTTTATGACTTCAATTAGTTTACGGCCTTTAGAAGATTTTATGGCCAAATTATCTGGAAAACACCATGGAAATGGTGATGGCCTTGATGATAAGTCAGCTTCACTTGTGTTAACTAAAAGTATTTTCCTAAAATTCAGTTCAATAAATAAACTCCATTCTCTGTGGCCAGATATATCTTGTATGATCAATATCTTTGACAGAACAAGAGGACTGAGGTTGTGCTTCAGTCATCATCAGTCAGCAAGATAGCTGTCCAAATATTACTCAAAATAACTGATGTTAACTCAAGCTCCCATCTGTACTGACATTAAAAAATGCATTCACAGTTCTTTTGAAAAGTGGGTTCATCCAATAGTTCCACAGCAACAATTGCTGGTTGTAGTGAAAGATTATCATTTGCCAGTTGGTCAATGGAACATGAGACAGCTAGGCTCAAAAGGAAGGAAGCATGGTGCATGATACACATACCTTTTCATTTATTTCTTAGTAAGTAGTCAAATCCCTGTTTGAGACTAAATAAAAACCGAAAGAACAGCAGATGTTGTAAATCGGGAACAAAAACAGAGGCTGCTCAGGAAAGCTTAGTTTGTCTGGTGACCCGAAACATTAACTCTGATGTTTTTTTCTACAGATGCTGCCAAACCTGCTGAGTTTTCCCAGCAACTTCAGTTTTTGTCCCTGTTTGAGACTGTCAGGGCAAGGTTAGTTTGACCAAAGCAACCCAACACAGGAGTGCTTAATCCAAGCCCACATTAATAGTTTGCCTCCCTGCTACCCATTCACCTTTGATCACCGGAACCACAATTCCCTTCCTCCAGCTCCCTCAAATCTCCCGTCTGCATTTGTCTCTTCACCCTCACAAGCCACCTATCCTGAAGTTGTCAAAAATAAAAGCTGTTTTCTAGAAACTGGTCTACTTCAAGTTGCAAAATATTTGCCTAGGCCTGTGGGAAAGGCAACTTCTCCCAAACTGTTACCTCTACCACCTGGAAATACAGGGCAGCGGATGCATTGGAAGACTACCGTCTGCAGGTTCCCCTCCAAACCGCTCATCATCTTGACTTGGAACAGTATTGATATGCTTCACTCTCAATGGTCTCGAGGGAACTCCCTCCCTAACAGCACCACAGATGTACCTATATAACATGGACTGCAGCAGTTTGAAATTAAAGTTCAAGAAAGCAGCTCACCAACATTTTCTCCAGAGCCATTTGGTATAGACGATGAATACTCTTTATTCATTCACGGGATGAGAGCATCACTGGCTAGACAGCATTTATTTCCCATCCCTAATTGCCCAGAGGGCATTAACAAGTCAACTACATTGTTGTGGGTCTGGAGTCACATGTAGACCAGACCAGGTAAGGATGGCAGTTTCCTTCCCCAAAGGACATTAGTGAACAAGATGTTTTTTTTTCCTTACAATCGACAATGAATTCATGGTCATCATTAGGCTCTTAGTTCCAGATATTTATTGAATTCAAATCTGCCGTGGCAGGATTCAAGCCTGAGTCCCCAGAACATTATCTGGGTCTGTGGACTAACATTCTAGCGATAATTACGCTAAGCCATCGCCCCTACCAGTGCTGTCCAAATTTTGAGCAGCTGAGTATTTAATGCTATGCTGATCAACAAATTCCTACAATAGAAAAAGCTAGGGTACTTCTGGAAATATAGCAGATGATTCCGAATGGCCGGTCATTTGAAATCATATTTATTATAAGTATGTTCTCAGTCATAGGATACAGCAGACTTTGCAGCTTTCATGTCAATCGATCATGGGAAAATCAAACGCTATGTTGATTGCTTTATGCGTGGTTAGTTAAGAAAGGTGTAATGTGAAGCCAAAAGTACTTTATAGCAGAAGTTGATCACTCAGCCCCTCTTGCCCTGACCTACAGTTGTGGGACAGGTCTCCCAAGCTTGGTACCAGCCCCCACACATTAGTAAAGAATATATTGTTGCAGGATTATCAGAACTATAGTTGTCATTGTTGTTTCTGATGACTTAGTTTTTTTTTAGAGACTTATTAGCTGTTTGTCATTCAAAGAACAGTTAAGAGTTAATCACATTATGGTGGGTCTGGAGTCACATCTAGGCCAGACCAGGTAAGAACAGCAGTTTTCCTTCCCTGAAAGGACAATAATGAGCCAAATGGGTTTTGTTTATGGCAATCACTTCATTGTCATCATTAGACTTTTAATTCCAGATTCTACTAAATTCAAGTTTGGCTATCTGGTGCTGGGATTTGCACCCTGTTCTCTAAAACATTATCTGGGTCTCTAGATTACTAGTACAGTGATAATATAACTATGCCTTCTAACTTCCATTATCACTCAGTTGTTTTAAAAATGTTTTTCCAGACCAGATTAATTTGTGTTTTAAAAGGAGTGAATTTAACAAGACTTTCTAGAACTAACAAAGAATATTTATTGTTATTAATGACTAATGCCAACAAACATACACCCGAATCAGAAAATTAGTTGGCCACTTAAAGCGTCATAGCAGATAAGGAAACAGGTCAAGTGCTGGGATTAGAATAGTTGCATGCTTGATGACTGACACGAACACCATGCTGTAAAATATCTATGACTCTAAATGCACAGTGAGTCAAGAAAAAAATGACATACTGTTCAATCACTGGACCATTTGTGAATAGTAGATGATGAATTGTTAATAGCCAAGCAGTGAACTTCAAGGTCCTTGACTTTACAGGTTGATTGAAATTTCTTTTTCCTGATTCCTTTTGATTGGCTTGCTGGCTTCTAGCACGCAGAATGAGAAAGTTCTACATTGCAATGCAGGGATGACTAGAGATTTACTAGAATTCCTTGTGTGGAAATAGGCCATTTGGCCCAACAATAGAACCTCTGAGAGAACATCCCACATAGAACCATACCCTTACATTACCCATGACTAATGCACCTAACCTGCACATCCCTGAGCACTACAGGTAATTAACAGGGCCAACCTATCTAACCTGCACATCTTTGGATTGTGGGAGGAAATCGGAGCACCTGGCAGAAACTCACACAGACACGGGGAGAATGTGCAAATTCCACACAGACAGTCAGCCGAGGGCAGAATTGAACCTGGGTTCCTGGTGCTGTGAGGCTGCAGTGCTAACCACTGAGTCACCGTGCCATCCTGGTTGGTTCTGCAACTGTGACTTCACGGCACGCTAGAATTCCAAACTATGGTAGACAACACGAGTACCTCAGCTGTCTAGCACATTTTTAAAATTTATTTATTCATTTGTGGGATGTGGCATCGCTGGCTGGCCAGTATTTCTTGCCCATCTCTCATTGCTTTTGAGAAGGTGTTGATGAGCTCCCTTCCTGAACTACTGTAGTCTATCTGCTGAGAGTTGATCATGACGCCCTTAGGGAGGAAATTCCAGGATTTTGACCCAGTGGTAATGAAGGAACAAGTCAGGATGGCGAGTAGCTTGGAGGGGAACTTGAAGGTGGTGACCTTCTCATGTATCTGTTGCCCTTGCCCTTCTGGATGGAAGTGTTCGTGGGTTTGCAAGGTGCTGCCTAAGGATCTTTGGTGAATTTCTGCAGTGCATCTTGTAGATAGTACACACCGCTGCTACTGAACATTTGTGGTGGAGGGAGTGGATGTTTATGGATGTGGTGCCAGTCAAGTGGGCTGCTTTGTCCTGGATGGTGTCAAGCTTCTTGAGTGTTTTTGGGGCTGCACTCATCCAGGCAAGTGGGGAGTATTCCATCACACTCTGACTTGTGCATTGTTGATGGTAGAAAGTCTTTGGGCAGTCAAGAGGTGCGTTATTCACCACAGTATTCCTATCCTCTGACCTGCCCTTATCGCTACTGTTCTTCCACAAGCAAACACAGATCAGTTTTGAACTGGCTTTAAACCCTTGTCTTTGTGTATTCTTGAAAAGAGTTATTTTAGCCTAGACTTTGGGATCTTGTTACCACACAATCCGAAAAGTTCCAGGGTATTTTCCTTTTAACTCCTCAGTTCCCTGGTTTTCTTTTGGCTTTTCCACTACTATGGACATCACTCTCACCTGTGATCCAGCTCTATCATTTCTAAGAATAAATTGTATTCCTGGAATATCCAATTTTTCCATCAGTCCCATTATCACTTCCCTAATCTTGATTGGACTTTCTAACCTTATCTTATGCAGGGGAACACTACTCTTCTCTCCATTTATTCCTCAAATTACCACTGTCTCGAGCAATTTTTCTGAAGGAGCAGAAATATTGCCACCTCCCACTGTGAGAGACTGAATAGCTCCCATATCTCTCAATATTTTAACCTCTTTACCTACTCCTCCATTCTACCTAATATAATATACCCACACAGGTGAAGTCTTTGAAAAGATTGGGTGCTATCTTATTATCCCGCCCGTGACTAGGTTGTGCATTCTCCTGCAGCCTCTTGACTTCTCTTGGGATTTCCTTCACTACTTCAACTAATCCCGCTGGTTTCGCCTCTTTTGCCACATCCTTTGTCCCAGTGCCTTTCTTAAACCTGCGACTCTGATTTGCCTGTGCTGTGACTTTGTGTGTCCCACCTTATTGCAGTATAAACACCTGAGGCCTCTCAACTCTTTTCTCTCCACTTGGGGTTCTTTTTTCACACGTCATAAACTGTTCCCAGTGCGATCTACTTTTTATTTTTCTTTGAAGGATTTCCTACTTTCCCAATTTCTATCCTGCATGGAATGAAATTGCTGTCAGTTCGATTAATGCACTAATGTGTATTCATCCACCATCTCTACAGTTCTTCTCATTGTTGTAACTTTCTGTTCCGGAACATGAGTTGTTATCACTTCTTGGAAGTGAGTTTTTAAACTCTTCCTGCAGAATAATATCTCTAAGAGCATCATATGTCTTTTTTGCTTTAATACTATCATCCAATTATTGAAGTTGCCCTGTTTAATTCTTTCAAACTCAATATAAATCTGATCTGGTTCCTTTCTTATACTTCTGAACCGTTGTCTATATGCTTCATAAGCCTATTCATAGGCACTCAGGATAGCCTGTTTTACTTCTTCATATTCTCCCGACACCTCTGACAGTGCCACAAACACGTCACTAGCCCTGTCTACCAACTTGGTCTGAATTAACATCACGCTCACAGTCTCTGGCCAGTTCATCTCTTTAGCCAATTTCTCAAAGGAAACGTGAAAGTCTCGTACTACTTTTTCATTGAATTTTGGTAATCTTTCGACATATTTGTAAATATCCCTACCAGGTCTTGGGCTACAATGGATTTGCTTATCCTCTATCCTCCTCCTAAGTCTACTTTCTACCTTCACCTCCATCCTGTTCTGTTGACTTTCCTGTCTAATTGCCCACTTCTGACATTCAAACTCTCTCTCTTTCTCCTGTTTTTTTTTAGCACAGTTCAAACTGTTTCAGCTCCTTTTCTTTCTCTTCAGCTAGGGCAATTATTTATTTTATTTTCCTGCTAGACATCTTTCCCTTTCTTTATGTTCTAATTTTGGCCTTTTAAGCTCACTTTCTTGTTCCTTTTCTTCAGTTTTCAGTTCTAATTGTCTCATTTGCAATTTAATTTTTTCTAATTTCATTGCACTTGACTGTTTCTCTGATTTACGTAATGCTTGGCTATCACTGTTGTATTTTCAGCTTTCTTGTTATCCCTAGTTAAACCCAAATTTAGTCTGTTTGCTAATTCTACAAGTGTCACCTTTTTCGATCTGTCTAAACTTCCTTTGCAAATTTGGGAACCACCTTCCACCCCCAGGACCTCTTTAGCAGCGTTAAGAGCCATTTCCCTACTTTTGATTTAACTAACAACAAGAGGTCAAAATTAAACAGATTTTCCACTTCTCACTTAAGTTTTATTTAAGTATGTAGGACACTGGTCCTCAAGTCTGTTTAAATCTCCTGGGACCTTTCGTACCCTATATCTGTTCAAATGTGTCCAGATGCCTGACATGAGCCCCCAATCTGTTATAAAGCAGAGATTGATCCCCCTATGAGAACTAAAAGTAAAACATCCAGAGAGGAGCACCTTACCCTACAACCTGAAAGAAAGACCGTGAAAAATTGTGTAACCTGCTTTTCAGCAACTTCTAGTTATTAAATAAAATAAACCCCTAACACTCACTTAAAAATTAACAGATAACAATTTATTTATTTAACTTTAACAGTGAACAAATGAACTAAGCTATTAACAAAACAAACAAATCCCTTCTAAGTATTAACTGTTCCTGAATAAAGCAAAGTTCTAATGGTGTGCTGTTCTAATAAATATAAGTCCCACTTATATAAAAAATGTACAGAATTTAGGCTCTTGAAAATACTGGTAGGTTGCCTGTCTTCTGGACTGTTCTGAACCTTCTCCATCAGTTTTTCTGCCAGGAACATTACCTAGTTTTGCCATCAGGACCATTGTTATTTAGATGGTGCTTTCTCTAAGGCATAGAGGAGACTGTGAGAGCCAGTGATTCTCTCTTGAGAGTTGAGGACTGTTAACTCTGCTGGATGGCAGTTAACTTTCTGCTGGAAGTCCAACTGTCCCCTTTTTTTATACTCTTGCCGGCATATCAATTTCTCATGGTAGGATTGGTCCTATGTTGTCAAAACCATCTGATTGAAATTTAATTGTTTTTTGGCATCTAAGTGCCAGGTTCAAAACTTTATCATCCTAGTTACAAAACAAAACTGCTGCTTAGCCTGCTAATTGTACGGCCTTTCAATACAAATGTTTCAATTTCAGGTACTCTCTGTGTACTTGCAAACCTTCATGCTGCTCACAGACATTCATTTTTCATCTCTAAGTGTAGAAAAAGCACATAATCTTTTAAAGGGACCATACATTGCCTCATCCCCTTGTCATTTTGCAAACACCAAATGCTAACTTCTGCCTTCCAATCTATAAATTCTCTTCCTGACTTTGCAACAGTTTCAAATAAACCAGTTGGACTAGAACCTGGTGTCTTGTGACCTCTGACTTTGTCCACCCTAGTCTGATACCTCTTACATAATGATTTTATAACTTTAGTATGACGAAATCTGACATTTGTTGATCTTTCATAGAACAATTTGTGCTGTGTGCCAAATTAAAACCCAATGCTAAAGAAACAAAGTACAATGTAAATATTTTGAATATGTAACATTAACCAGCTTTCAAGTGTTGGACGATTTTAGTGTTGATTTCTCCTTGTACCGAACATGAAATGAACTATTGTCTCAAAACTGTTTTAACACCTCCCATCTGTTAGTGACAGCTAGATATGATAGACAACTTTATATTTAGTGCTACTAAACCCAAGAGGTTAAATTTGGAATGCAATTCAAAAAAGCTACCTGCTGGAGCACTGCCTGCTTTCAAATCAGTGCAAAATACAGGCAGCGAAGCAAATCATTTTGACAGAGGTATCATTATTTTCGGAGAGAGAGCTGGCTCTTTTATAGATCTTTGCATCAAGGTCTGTTTTAAGCTTCAGTTGTATCACAACCCTTACTGGATTAGAGCATTTCTTTGTTTAGTAATGTGCTTACTTTGGGTAGTAGCAGTCACCCACAGCCCCAGAGGATCACAGTGCTGCTATCACATTAGACAGAGAGAGAGAGAGGTGGGGGTGGGAGAGGGTTAGCCATAGTAAATGCAGGATTACAGGGATAGCATAGAGGGTGAGTGTAGGGTTGAGGGGGATGCTGTTCTGAGTGTCAGTATGGACTTGATGGGCACTGTAGGGATTCAATAAATTGGTGGTCACTGCAGCTCAGGTGAGGAGTAAGGTCAAGGTTGACAAGGTAAGACAAACCCTTTGTGTTAACTTCAGCCTGTGTGGGATTTGAACCCATGCTGTTGGCATCACTTGCACATTGCGAACCAGCCAGACAGTTGAGCTGACTGACTCCCGTGTAATTTAGGCATCACTAGCACGACAAGCCTTTATTATCACTAGCTACCTCAGGAATGTGGTACTTCTGACTGAACCAATTTGAGTGTCTGAATGGCAATTGAATCAACATGATTAGTGTCACAAAGATTGACTAAATGTGGGATGTTTCATTCCAAAAATGGTATCCGTGAATGAGTTATTTATTTTTATGAGAATCTAATCGCTTCATAGCTACCAATTTCATAAATTGATCCTATATACATCCAGACTTGTTAAAGAAATTCAAAAGCCCAAGTATGGTGAGTTTTGAACTCATTGGAATAGGGGTGGGCTCATTTAGTTCCTTTAGCCTAGCCTAATGTTTTAGGAGATCATCGCCTGATTTGTGACCCAACTGTATGGGCACAATATCAACTGTGCCATTTATAACATTGTACCCAACATTTTGTGCCATTTCTACCCCCTTGCTTTTTCCCGTGTGTTTCTAAAGGAAAATCTCAGTGCAAGCAGCATGTACAGGAAACATGACTCTGCTGCAGGCAACCATTTCATTGATGAAACCCACCAGTGAATGACAACATTATAGTTACTGGAGGCCCGTATAAGACTGCTGGACAAGAAGTGAAGCTGCGGCACCACAAGGATATGACTTTCCAGCCAAAAGCTTGTGGCAGCCTTTTACGATGCATTCCCTACCTCTGCTTCAGAGCATGAAAGCTTTTGTTGGT
The DNA here is from genome assembly GCF_030684315.1 of Stegostoma tigrinum. NCBI lineage: Eukaryota > Metazoa > Chordata > Chondrichthyes > Orectolobiformes > Stegostomatidae > Stegostoma > Stegostoma tigrinum. The sequence goes on along the minus strand of NC_081356.1, from coordinate 121,150,391 downwards.
GACTGACAACAACCGTCCTTTGACATATTCTTGCCTCCTGCTCCCGAGGCCAATACTGGCTGCATGATAACCATTGGTATCCCAGCAACTGTGCTGTGTGAAGAATTATGAGAATGTGTAGGTCCATGGATTTCATCCTAGAACTGAGGAGTAATGAGATCTTCAACTCCCTCATTGTCTGCAATGAAACATACACGCAGCATACTGAAGGCACTGGGCAATTCTCTCTCCCACTCCACAGTGCCCTCCAGCCCACTTCACAAGTTCCCCACTTCTCTGACTCACTCTTGAATGAATGAAGCTTTTTTTATTGTCTTGTGCATTTTACAGTGAGCAAAGCAGTAAAAATGAATGAAAAGTGTTTCCACTGTCACCACCTTTCGGGACCATTTTGAATTGCTTTGACAATAAGAAGAAAATAGAAAGAGAGTCCATCAACCCTGAGCCAGCTCATCATCAATGACATCTGCACTGACACTATTCTTCCTCCACCTCACCACTGCCAGTGCTGGATCTGACCAACATTGAAGTCATCACTGTTCGGATGACTTCATGCTTCACCTCTGGGCCGATTCTCCTCGGTCGTTGCCTCACTGGCCACCTGCATTGGACCCACTAATGTCAAATTTGCATCTCTCACCGTTGGGCCCACCTCGCCATTGCTACTGTGATGGCCTTCCACTACTGCTTCGCTGTCACCAGCCAACAATGAAGTTACCATCTCTCACTGATGGGCTTATCTACCTCACCAACATCACCTCTGTCAAAGCAGCAGCTGCCAATTCTGATGCCAGGTCCCTTGCTCTGAAAGTATATAGGGACCCACTCACTGCTGCCACAGAGTCTGCACTGGGGTGACTCAAATTTGCGCTGGGATTCCTCGCCAGCACTATGGAATGAGCTGCCAAAGGAAGTGATAGGGATGGGTACAGTTAGAATATATAAAAGGCATCTGGACAGGTGCATAGATAGGAAAGGTTTAGAGAGATATGGGCTGAATGCAAGCAAATGGGACTAGTTCAGTTTAGGAAACCTGGTCAGCATGGACGTGTTGAGCTGAACGGCCTGTTCCTATACTGTGTGATTCTATGACTTCATGGATGGCATGCACCAGAATCAGATTGACCCAAAACTTCCAGTTTGCAATCAACCAGACTTAATTGCGAGTTTCCCTCAAAATGAGCTTAACTGAGATCCAGCTTAAATGTTATTCACCTTCACTGGGGCTCCTCCTTCCTCCACTTAACCATTTAAATATGCGGTCACCTCGTCCTCTTCCTTGATGTTTTCGCACCGTGTGAGCCAGGAAAACCGATCTGGGGTCAATACCACATGAAACTCAACCAACACTATCTGGCCAGTGTTGCAAATGTTAGTTGATTGGAACAAAACCCTACGCAATGAGTGGCCTTGGAATTACTTTGTGGAAATATGAGCTGTTATTATTGGGTCAATGTCTGCATCAAAATAGCAGGGAAAAGAGCAGTCTGAGTGAATTGCTAATATTTGCACAGTGTTATTTCAAGGTCAGTGCCTTTAGAAGTCTGAGTGCTTTATGAACATAGTTAAATTGTACAAATAATCACTTAAACTTCCAGGGAACAGCAGTGCTGAACATTTCCCATAAATGTTTTAAGTAAGGATTTGTGCATCAGAACCTTGATAAGGCCATCACAAAGGAAAGCTCCCAAACGCTTATTGAAACCTTGTCAATTCGGAACACTTCAAATTAGACAAAATGCCCATGAAAGGACATAATTGTACCCAATAAAAATGAACATCATGTTTGGGAATCTAAAAGGTCACCATTTGTTCAGTGTTGAGTGCAACTTACCTCAGATAATGGACACTTCCAATCATGCTAGATTATTCAAATTGGATGTGGATGTGGCCCATTCTGTTCTTTTCAGCTACTCCTCAATAGGTTACACTCACTCTTAGTAAGCTAGGTTCTTGGTTCATGGGTACCTCCAGAGTCTCGGGAACAAACTTCTAGACTGACAATTCACCGCAATATAGAAGGAATGCTGCACTGTTGGAGCAAATGTACCCTCACCCCTCACCCCCAATCAGATTTTCTGATGAAGGGTCTAGGCCCGAAACGTCAGCTTTTGTGCTCCTAAGATGCTGCTTGGCCTGCTGTGTTCATCCAGCCCCACACTTTGTTATATAAATGCCAATATTTAGTTTTCTTTCTTTTTCCAATTCACAGTAGACATATTAGCATAGACAACAGTTTGACTTCCAAATCTGTTCCAGTACTCTTTCTTAAAATGCAGGCTCATGTTACATTCCAGCATTTTTCTTGTAAGTTACAGACCTGCATTATTAGGAAACCGAAAGTACTTCTGTAATCAAACAGATTATCCCCCAATGACCATAAGTTCTGGTTTGATCCACGTAATTTACAGTTACACCTGCCCCTATCAAACACAGTTCTTGAGCACCACGTGTCATAGCATGAATGTGTGGAATGAACAACTAGCATTTGAACATTTCAGATTGCATTTTATTTCTGCCTTATTTATTTACCTTTTACCCCAGAGAATTCCTGTCAAATTGTAAAAATTTCTTGAAATATTGACAAATGTAGAACTTTCTCTGGGACCTATTTAATCTGGTAAAACTTTCTCCTCTGACGTTTAAAAGCTTTTTTCTTGGTGTTGTTCATTTAGTTTCAGTGGAGCCAAGTTCTGCCAGAATCTTTATAAACAACATCCCTGACTGTCAAATGCTTTCACACCCTGTCAGATCACTTGGGAGAAACAAAAAGGAGTCGACTTAGAACGTAGAATATAGAACAGTAATGCACAGTACAGGCCCTTCAGCCCATGAGGTTGACCTAGTACCAGATCTTTCTTATTTTAAATAATGTGAATAAACAAATAGTTTAATTAGCAAAACTCAACTTTGCTAATGCAGCCACACTCCTGTATATCTGATTTATGCTTATGTGATAAACCTATGAAAATGAGTCACTCAATGATTACACAGCCCGAAGAGATGCGACCTGCTGATACAAGCATCCTCGCTGAGGTAACGATGTTCTTCATTTAATATGTTTTTGACATCTTCACATTAAAGGAAAAGTGGAGAACAGAGAGATGTAAGATCGCTGTGCGTGATATCATTTTGTGAATAGTTAACATTGTCATGATGAAACTCTCTCCCCTGTTTTGACAAAGGCATGTTTGAAAGAGGCGAGTGACTTAATTAAAAACAGTGGAGGAAAATGTCTAAAATGAATGTGCTGCCTGTTCTTGTTTTACCTGTCATCACAGGAAATTCCAGGTGAAATTTTTGGCTGTGTAGTCTATTCTGTGACTAACTATAAATTCAACAGGTAATAGACAAGGCAATAGATTCGGCCTTTGCTTCAAAGGGAGATATTTGGAAATGTAAAGGCAAATTAGGGATAGTCTACATGGCTTTGTCCATGGGAAATCATCTGTCACTAACTTGATTGAGGTTTTTGAAGAGGTAACGAGGAGGATTGGTGTGGTCAGAGTAGTGGATGTGACCTATACAGATACAGTTCCTGCAGATGCTGGAAGCCAGAATCAATAGATGTGAGGAGTCGCAGGTAGACAGGATAGTGAAGATGATTTTTGGGATGCTTGCCTTTATTGGTCAGAGCATTGAGTATAGGAGTTGGGAGTTCATATTGCAGCTGTACAGGACATTTGTTCGGCCACTTTTGGAATACTACTTGCAATCCTGGTCTCACTGCTACAGAAAGAATGTTGTAAAACTTGAAAGTGTTGAGAAAAGATTTACAAGGATGTTTCCAAGGTTGGACGGTTTGAACTGTAGGGACAGGCTAAATAGATTGAAGCTATTTTCCCTGGAGCATCAGAGGCTGAGGGGTGACATTATGGAGGTTTATAAAATCATGAGGGGCATGGATAGAGTAAATAGGGAAGGTCTTTTCTCCAGTTGAGCCCAAAACTAGAGGGTATAAGTTTGAAATGAGAGGGGAAAGGTACAAAAGAGCCCTATGAGGCAACTTTTTTCACACAGAGGGCGGGGTGGGCATGGAATGAGCTCCAGAGGTAGTTGGAGGCTGGGACGATTACGATATTTAAAAGGCATCTGGGGATGGGTATATGAATAGGAAAGGTTAAGAGGGATATGGGCCAAAAGCCAGCAAATGGGGATAGATTTATATTGAGATAATAACCTGTAGAGCTGGATGAAAACAGCAGGCAAAGCAGCATCAGAGGAGCGGGAAGGCTGAAGTTTCATGCCTCGACCCTTCTTCTGCAGAAGGGCCTAGGCCCAGAACTTCAGCTTTCCTGTTCCCCTGATGCTGCTTGGCCTGCTGTGTTCATCCAGCTCTCCACCTTGTTATCTCAGATTCTCCAGCATCTGCAGTTCCTACTGTGCCTGACAGATTTATATTGGATATTTGGTGGGCATGAATGAGTTGGATCGAAGAGTTTGTTCCCATGCTGTATATCTCTAGGTCATAGTATAACTTTAAAGGATGGTACAGAGTTAATCAGTCCACTTTGACTCTTGAGTCAATAAGTGTGGAGCTGGATAAACACAGCTGGTCAGATGGCATCTGAGGAGCACGACCCGAAACATTGACCTTCCCCGCTCCTCAGATGCCATTTGGCCGGCTGTGCTTTTCCTGCTCCTCACTTATTGACTCTAGCTTCTAGCACCTGCAATGCTTACTGTCTCCAATCCACTGTGACTCTTCCTCAATACAGTTCTGTTGGACATGAAATATTAACTTTGCTTCTCTTTCCACAGATGTTGCCAGACCTGCTGAGTTTTGCCAACACTTTCAGATTTCCAGCATCGCAGTATTTCGCTTTTACTCAGGAATGATACTGAGGCCTCTGAAGGGATAGATTGTACAGGTTCAGCAGAACGATGCCTGGGCTGAAACAGCAGCATTGCACAGGTGCTTGAGTTTCCTGGAATTTAGAAACTTGAGGGCTGGGGCCACTGAGATATTTAAAATGGTTTGACACTTTGATTTAGGAGAGACAGAGGGAGGATTGTCTCTGGTGGAGAAAACTAAACAAAAAAAGGATGAAATTAAAAATGAAATTGGGAAGCACATACATGGCAAATTATGGTAGAAATTTGAAACTGATTCTCCAGATTAGGTTGTAGGTACCGAGTGTGGGGAGAAACAATTGAATTGGCAAGGGTTTCAACAGAAATGAACCAATGGTGGGTTAAGGAATTAAACCCCAAGCCAACGATGAGAGTGAATGGGGAAGCAGCTTTAGAAGCTGAATGATCTTCTTCTGTAGCCATGTTCCTACAAACAATATGGGGACCAGTTGAATGCTTGTCTTTGTAGATAATGCCGTTGTTTGAAGGAGGGGATGTTAGCTGCAATGATGTCTCGTTCTTCATCAACACTGTCTCTTGAGGTGTTTTTCATTAATGACAGGCAGGCAACAATTTTGAGCTTCAATCAATGAACAGTGCCTCTGAAAATGGAGCACCACATTAGTACTGCAATGCAATATCACCTTGAAAACAAGGTGATGGAGATAGGTCGCTTAATCAATAGCTACCAATTCCACACTCAATGCCTAAAGTGAGAATTACTTCAATGATTCATGGCCACTGATGTGAAAAAAGAACCAAACTTGCAGGTGTCGATTTATTCATTCTTGTAAGACCACACACACATGCACAATGCCTGCTACAGTAAGCTGTTGACAAATATAGAACGAATTGATAGCGTAATATATAATTACAAAGGAATTTTGTTTCACTGAATGTCATAGCTCATTAAATATTTACCATTCTAACAGTATATCTGTTCTGGAGGACCACACCCAGACATCAACTGTTCACAATGCCACACAAGACACTTTTGGCACAGAAATATTCTTAAAGGGCCTTGCCACTTGCAAACATTGCTACAAGAAATATTAAGATGGATTGTCTTCTGTCAACCTCCAGAGTTTCATAAAACCATGTAATTTAGAATAGGGAAGCTTGGGTTCTTCCTTCACAATTTGCTTGTTTTTACACATGAAGAGAAATTTGGTGTGAAATTATTTGACTTGAAGGTTGCAAGGTATTACTGAATCGGACGCATCTACTCCCACCACCGATGCTCAGCAGCAGCAGTGTGTATTATCTTCAAGATGCACTGCAGAAATTCACCAAAGATCCACAGATAGCACCTTCCAAACCCACGACCGTGACCACTTCCATCTAGAAGGACAAGGGCATCAGACATATGGGAACACCATCACCTCCAATTCCCCTGCAAGTCACTCACCATTCTGACTTGGAAATACATCGCCGTTCCTTCACTGTCGCTGGGTCAAAATCCTGGAATTCCCTCCCTAATGGCATTGAGGGTAAACCCACAGCAGGAGGACTGCAGTGGTTCAAGAAGGTAGCTCACCACCCACCTTCTCAAAGGGCAACTAGGGATGGACGAGAAATGCTGGTCAGTCAGTGATACCCACTTCCCAGAAACAAATTTTAAAACTTGGGATATAATGATGGTTGATCAGCTGGGAGTTGTCCTGTTCATAATTGGTGCTTGAGATTCAGAAACTAATGAATGGATACAGACTGTGCCAATGGAATGTTTGAACTAAGTAAACGAGAGGGAATGAGGGCACTTGGGTATCCAATCCTAAAGTAGGTTGGACATCAGGAGGTTTTTCTTTCACAACGGGTCACTGATTTTAGGAACAAGTTCATGTCATTCACAGTGAAGGCAGATTTTCTACCGTGTTCAAACAAGAGATAGAATGGGGTTTTGTCTTAGGCTGGTATCGCCGCACTACTGGTGGTAAGTGGAAGTTGCAGATAGCACACAGATTGGCTTCTGCATAAATGAGATACAGTAACCACAGGTAGGATGAAGTATAAGGGAAGACATAACAGGAGTTTGTGAGGCATAATTACAAGAGATTTTAATCTAGATATAGACTGGAAAGATCTGATAGACAAAAGAGGTCTAGATAAGGAGCTCATAGAATATTTTTTGAGATAATTTCTTGGAGAGCAAATGAGAGGAGGACACCATGACAAGCATTTTGAAAGAAAGTGAACATTGACATCACAGGAGGAGCACAGATCAGGGAGGAGAAAAAACACAAGGTGGAATCTTACTAGGCTCAGAGTGATCTGGGACTATGATGTGATGAGCTGTACTATCAGTGAGATGTTCAGCTCCATGTTGGAATTGTCTCATTACGACATCTTCCCGCACTCCCCTTTACTCAAGTGGCAGGGTGAATCTGTCGACAAATTTTAGATTCAGGAAAAGAAATGTAGGAGGAATGTGAGAAAGAACTTTGTTTTCTCTTCTGTTTGTAGCAAACAGCAATGACTTGGAACTCACTACCCATCAGGAAAATGGCAACAGAGAAATCAAACAAACAGACATACAAATGTACGAATTAGGAGCAGGAGTAGACCACTCAGTGCCATGACTATTCTCAGCTTTTCAATGAAATTTGGCATAACTGATCACGCCACTTGATTCACATGGAACTGCTTGCTTGTCAAAAATCCAACTACCTCTGCATTAAAGATGTATCTGAGATAATGGGAACTACAGATGCTGGAGAATCCAAGATAATAAAATGTGAGGCTGGATGAACACAGCAGGCCAAGCAGCATCTCAGGAGCACAAAAGTTGACATTTTGGGCCTAGACCCTTCATCAGCTCTGATGAAGGGTCTAGGCCCGAAATGTCAGCTTTTGTGCCCCTGAGATGCTGCTTGGCCTGCTGTGTTCATCTGGCTTCACACTTTGTTACCTCTGCATTAAATGTATTCAAGGTATCTGCTTCCATTGCCTTTGAGAAAGCATTCCAACAATTTTCGTCTCTCTGGTACAAAATACTTCTCCTCATCTCTATTCTAAATAGGCAGCCCTAGTTTGAAATGGTGGCTCCTAATTCTAGAATTTCACACAAGAAGAAATGTCCTTCCCAGACCTAACCTGTCATGACAAGCAGATCAGAATCCCAAATACTTATGGCAATATTGAACGTTAAATTCCATCATGTAGATAGCAAAAACTGCAGATGCTGGAGTCAGAGACAACACAACGTGTGGAGCTGGAGGAACACAGCAGGCTGGGCAACATCAGAGGAGCAAGAGAGTTGTTTTGGGTTGGGAACCTTCTTCAGAACTGTGGTGGGGGAAGGTAATTGGGAAATAAATAGAGGCAGGAGGGATAGGGCTGGGGATGATAATGTGGGTTGGTAATAGGTGGAGGCAGGTCGGGAGTGATGGGGTTTTGCCAGTGGGATAGGTGGGACAGATAAGTGGGAGAGAAGATGGACAGGTTGTGTCAGGGCAAGGAGGTGAGAGAAAGGATGGGTGGGGCCGGGGAAATGTAGGTGAATGGTGATAGGTAGATGCAGGTGGACGATAGTGGGGATTGGTTAGTGGGAAGGGTGGAGTGGATAGGTGGAGAAGAAGTTGGTCAGGTTGTGGCAGGTCAAGGATGCGGAGATGAGAGTTAGAGTAGCTGAACTGGTGACAATTGTTCCCGAAATTTTATTTGAAAATTTAAAATATTTATGGGTGGGGAGCATGCACCATCTTAAGTAGTGTGGGGGTATGGTCAAACTCTCACAGATCCATATTTTTAGAGTTTACAATAGTTGCCGTTGGGGCCTTGAAGAAGAGGAAGGGATTTTTCGCTCTCTTAATTACAATCCAAAAGCTGGGGGGCTCTCTTTCTCGGCTGCTGGGTTGCATGTAAGAGAAAATCTGTTTTCTGAATTTGCCTTTTTATCAGAGGTGGGTCTATATGATGTTACTACATTTGAACAGTTAATTAGTAAAAGTTGCTGTATCCATTATTTTGTTCAGTTTTCCAACAGAGTTACGTTATTCTAAGTTCTTCTTTCTTTAGTTGTATTTTAACAATAACATTTGAATAAATTGTAATTTGCTTGACATTGAATAGTTTGGAACACAGCACCAGACATTTACCTTTAAAATAAGAAAAGGTTAGCTAGGCTACCTTCTCAATACATTTTGAATGGGTCTAATCTGTTCCATAACAAGGGGTATATATTGTATATATACTTGTGTTTTTTTTAAGAAAAGGGTTTAAAAGCTAATTGCTGCTGATGGTCTGTGCGTATTAGTAGCATGAATGACTAATGCATAAACTAGTGTCCTGTGAAGATCATAGTTTGGAATCAGCCATGAAACACCCTCATACAACTTACAGGGTGCATTGCTCCCCACACTTAAATTTTTTTAAATTTCAAATAAAATTTTGGGAACAGTTTTCACTAGTTCAGCTACTCTAATAGTGCAGTTAAGTGCAAATACAGTGTGACAGCATTATCCACAACAAATATGTGAAAGTATATTGGGCTAAAAATTCCTGGATTTCCACAGCAGATTCTGCTGTATGCTGACTTGCCTGTATGACATTAATAGGTGAAATGGCCTTTATGGTGTAAAAGTGCAGAAGTTCAGAAATTGACTCTGGATGACTGATTTCAAGTGTTGTTTGTATTAGCAAGCTAATGTGATAGAATTAGCGAGAGTACTTTTGTAGATGGGTGATGAGTGAGGAGATATAATGGGGATTAAGTCTATATGGCTATCATATAACATCCCATTCTGGTATTCATCCAAGTGGGATTAAAGTACGGACAAATGGTGAAAACTATTCTCTGATAACAGGATATTTGAGGAATTGTTCACTTTCAGGGTATTGAGTTCTTTCAAATGAGCCTAGTTTTCTCTCTCAATTATATGTTAAGGAGCCGCTTTCTGGTGGATTCTCTACTGCACCCTATAGGGAATCATGCTGAAATGCCAGCAAGTTGATCGTTTGGAGTCTCTGATCCAAACATCCTCCCACCCCACACAAAGTGAGAGCAGCCTTGGTTCCATAAATTGAATGTACCAGTGGATGTAGGGAATGGGAGGAGGGATTCCCTACCTGTTCAATGATAGTCCCTTGAGTTTCAATGCATTTGAAGCCAATTTAATTGAAATTAAATTCGGGAAGGATGTATAACAACTAGTGATTTTATTTTCATTCATTCAAGTAATGTGGCCAGACAAGAATTCACTGCCCATCCCTAATTGCCCAAAGGAAAGTTAAGAGTCAGCCACATTGTCATGAGTCTAGAGTCACAAGAAGTCCAGATCAGATAAGATGGCAGATTTCTTTCTCTAACAGATATTAGTGAATCATGTGGGTTTTTCAAAACAATCTCTTCATGGTCATCATCAGACTGTTAGTTACAGACTTTTCTTGAATTCAAATTGCACCATCTTCCATGGTATTGAAACCAGGTCCCCACAACATTAAAATGAAATGAAGAATTGCAGATGCTGGAGAACTCTAAGTCCTGAAGAAGGCCATTGATGGCAAAATATTAACTCTGTTCTCTCTCCATGTTTGCTGCTGGATCTGCTGAGCTTTTCTAGCAAACTCTGTTTTTTTTGTTACCCTGGAACACTACCTCACTCCATGGATTAGCGTACACTGATTATACCACTAAGCTATTGCCTCTGCTCTACGGTATGTGCTTAGTTTTGTCAGCTGAGGTCAGATTTATCCACAATTTCTTCATTTCTGCTCTGTGTTTCATATGATGCATCACAGTGTGGTTTGACAACTGCTCTTCCCAAGACCACAAGAAATTACAGAGCTGTGAACACAGTCCAGTCCACTCCATCACGCAAAACTTCATTTACACTTCCCACTGTATCTCAAAAGCAACCAACATAATCAAAAACCACTCCATCCCTGGTTAAACTCTCTTCCATCTTCGTCCATCAGGCAGAAGATAGAATAGTTTGCATATATGTACGAACAGATTCAAGAACAGCTTCTTCCCCACTGTCATCAGAGTTTGAATGGACCTCTTTAGTGCTGGTGTTGACTTATTTGGCTGTGTAACATAAAACAGGCCATTTGACCCCTTAACTCTTGTCTGGTGTTAATGTATCCCACAATCCTCCAGCCACCTTTGCGTTACCTTAGTCTTTCTTCTTCATATATATGTATCTTGTGTCTCTGCAGTTTATAATCCCCCTTGGGCAATATATAGTTTCCAGTAAATAGTTAATGCCAAAGTACTTTTTGTCACTCTCAATGTACGATATTGAATTGCTTCGTATATTATTTAATGTCTCTGTGATAATAATCGCCAAAGTGATTGATTGAGTCAACTGTGCTACTTTTACTCATTTTCCAGTTTGCAGAAACCATACTGAGACTAAGTGGTGCAGTTGTACACAATTTTGACAGAGGCCACTCCTTGACTTGCTTGGCACTCAGCATTTGTTTGGGAAATGGACCCTCCCTCCCCGGTTTCTTTAAATGGGTCTCCAAGGAATCACATTGCTGCACTTGTACCTGTTCAATTAATTTTAAAATGAAGAAAATTTGCAGGGCCTGTAAATAATTTGTCACAAAGCACATGGGTCATGGGCAACATTTCATGATTTATTTGTCACACATATGTCTTTCTTTCTCTGTTTTTCACATGTCCAAAGGAGGCTTATCCTATTAATGGTGGCTATAAAACAAGCATTCAGCTGTTCTCAGAACATGGTGCCCCTCTGCAGGAATTGGTTTTCATTAAGCTGGTCTACAGCAATCTCAGAAAACAAGCAACACTGAATTGGCCATTCTCAAGAAATATGCTCATTCATTGAAGTCAAGTTGAACGTTTGATATATTTAAGATAACAAGGTGTAGAACTGAATGAACACAGCAGGCCAAGCAGCATCATAGGATCATTTTTGCTTTCAAAGATCCCATTCTGGGTTATAAAAACCCCACGGACCACAATTTCTTTCAAAATAGCCCCGTCATGTAAAAAAATACCAAGATGTTTGTACACAGTAAGACCCCATAATGCAAATCAGATGGTTCACCACATTACAAAGCACTTGTTCACTTCAAGTTCTCTTTCCTCTATCGGAAAGGCCAACTGCTTACTGTCCACACCTCAAATGATTGATGCTCTTGTGGCTTGAAGCTGGGATTTGGGGCTCCCAGTGGAAATGCACTGTTTGATTAGCTGACTGTGCTGTTTTTGGCTCTGTAAGTAGCTGTCTTGGGTAAACACTGATCAGATGAAGTAAGATTTGACCAAACACCAGTGCACATTGTTAACACTCAGGCCATGCGCCAGACAAAACTCTATTGATCTCTCGCTCAAATCATCAGATTTGAAAATGGCAGCTGGATAGCCTATCAAGAAAAGAACCCACTGTAAAGTGCAGATCTGAAGGAAAGGAGGTAGAGTCTCCTTTTTAAAACAATACACTAGTTTTGAATTTGACGGGCCATTTTACAGCTTCGCATGGTCTCCTTGGGACTAGTAGGCTCTGGCCGAGAGGCCTGAGTCCGATGAAACCTTCCCAATAAACCTTGCTGAATGAATGAGTCATCAAACAGCTAATTCTGTCAGATAGTCAACCATGTGTTCTGCCACCATTGTTTTCTGCTCTTCTCATTTTGCTTGCTCCACATTCAGCAGGGCAACATAGAACTGGAGGCCATGGGTAGTGACAGTTTTTGGAAACCCTAACTGGCCTGTCCACTCATCTTGCCTCAATTGGTTCAATCTTCAGCATTGCTGTTCATTCCTGGTCTCCCTGCTGTAGGAAAGAGGTTGTCAAATTTGAAGGGATTCCAAACAGCTGTTGCTGGGATTGAAGGGTATGAGCTGCGAGGCACGGCTGAATAATCTGGGCTACTTTCCTTTGAGTGTTGGAGGCCGCGGGGTAGCCTTGTGGACATTTATAAAATCATGAGGGATATGGTAAATAGCCAAGGTCTTTTCTCCTGGGTCAGGGAGTCTAAAACTAGAGGGCTAGTTTTAAAGTGAGAGGGGAAAGATTTAAAAGAGACCTAAGTGGTAAGTTTTCATGCAGAGGGTGCTGTTTGTATGGAATGAGCTGCCAGAGGAAGTGGTGGAGGCTGGTACAATTACAATATTTAAAGGGCATCTAGATGGGTGTATGAATTGGAAGGGTTTAGAGGGATATGGGCCAAATGCTGGCAATAGGACTAGATTATGCTAGGAAATCTGGTTGGCATGGATGTGTTGTATCGAAGGGCCTGTTTCCATGCTGTATGACTCTATCCTGCTTCAGAATGACAAGGATGTGTAGATCTACAGCCATCCTAACATCTTGAGAGATATCGTATCTCTCCTCCAATCTTCTCCTTCAGTAGTGCAGTGAGACATGGTTGCAGCATTCATCCATGAGGACCAGCTAAAGCTGATACTGTTGAACTGCCAACGAATGAGAAGTTTGTTGGAGCTGCTGGCAAAACATGCATTCGTGTGCATAATTGCTATTACTCCATGTGTATGAAGTGGTGGCGTTTTCTGGGTGATAAGTGAGATTACATTAGAGGAAGGGACAAAGCAGCAGTCAATAACATACAAACATAAAAATGCTGGGGAAACTCAGCTGGCTGTGCAGCATCTGTGGAGATCAAAGCACAGTTAATATCCAGTCTAATACTCTTTGATGAAGTTACAATACGATGAAGGGTCTAGGCCCGAAACATCAGCTTTTGTGCTCCTGAGATGCTGCTTGGCCTGCTGTGTTCATCCAGCTCCACACATTGTTACCACTCTTCATACCTGCTGAGTTTCTTCAATATTGCATGTTTTTATTTCAGATCTCCAATAATCAGTGATTTGCTTTTTTTGTCGTAGTTAAAAATATCTGGCTGTCTGAGAAATCATAGCAAAAGAGGAAGATTCTTAACTAACCATTGACAGTCCCCAAAAGGATATCGATGAAATCACTACCCTGGCAATTGAGTACTGAAATAAAAACTGCTGGAGACACTGAACCGGCCTGGCAACATCTGGGAAGACTGACAACAGAGTTAATATTTCCAGTCTAATGCGACTCTTCATTAATGGTGAACATTGAAGTAAGTTAGTGGAGGCGTTGGCCGAGTGGTATTATCGCTGGACTGTTAACCCAGAGACCCAGACAATGTTCTGGGAACCTGGGTTCAAATCCTACCCCGGCAATTGGTGGAATTTGAATTCAATTAAATATTTGGAATTAAGAGTTTAATGATGACCATGAATCGATTGTCATAAAAACCCATCCGATTGACTAATGCCCTTTAGGGAAGGAAACTGCCATCCTTACCTGGTCTGGCCGACATGTGACTCCAGACCCACAACAATGTGATTGATTCTTAACTGCCCCCGGGGCAATTACGGGTGGGCAATAAATGCTGCCTTGCCAGCAACACCCTCATCCTTTGAATGAATTAATAAAAAGGATTTGACCGATTTCCTGGAAGGAGACTGCACCATACTGTAAGCCTGACAGCCATTGACAGACTGTTCCAGTGGTCATGTTGGCTGCTTGTCAGGCTGCGGAATGATCCTTAGCTCTGTAATAGCAAAGTGTCAGCTGTGCTAAATTGATAGAACTCGTCTTGTGTCAGACATTGGGAGAGATGAGAGTGCGTAGTCTAGGCTGATCCTTCAGTGCAGTTTTGAGAGTGCACAGGCAAAGGCTTTGCTTTTCACTTGCAAGTACAAACTAAGGCCTTCTCTGACCTGAAATAAAAGACCAAAGGAGACAGTAGGATGGAAGAACAATATCTATTTGTTTTCCTGCATTTTTGACTCTGGACTGAAATGGACAAAGGACTGTTTTAAAATGAAGGATTGTGGAGAGGTTTGCTGCTCTTTTGAAAAGCAAGTTACCTGACCCTCATTGTAAGTGCTGTTTACATGACTTTTTTTTAAAACAGTGGGCATAGTTTCTACAGATCAGTTGAAGTCAGGGTGTGCCTACGAAGGGAGATTTAGTCGGAGACAAGTAGCTGATTGGTCTGACAAGTGGTGACTGTTTGTTGATACAACGTCCTTCTGCCTGCCAACAACTATATGATTGGCTCACGAGTAGCTTGCAGGTGTGAATGTATCAGTGGAAGCCATCAGGCATCCGAAAAGGAAGAAGCTTTCATTTTCCCTGCAATAAAACATCTCAAGTCTGTCACAAGCTCTGAGTGTTCCAAATATACCTAGACTGCAATTACTGGCAAGTTGCTCAGTTCCATAGAGTCAAGTACCGTGGTACTAGGCTATAGTTCAACAACTGCATGTGTGTTGATTGTGTGTGATTACCAAAGAGTTAATGCTGTGAAATGATAACAGGGAGAAACCTTTTCTCTGTGTATGAAGGAAAGACTATTATAGCGAAAAATATAGAGAAGCTTATATTATGGAGCCAAATTGCTCATAATAATCTTCTGCCCAGTTCTGTCCTATTTTTTGAACAAAAAACAAAGAACAAAAAAAATTACAGCACAGGAACAGGCCCTTCGGCCCTCCAAGCCTGCACCGATCGAGATCCTCTGTCTAAACCTGTCATCTATCTTCTAAGGGTCTGTACCCCTTTGCTCTCTGCCCATCCATGTACCTGTCCATATACATCTTAAAAGACACTATCGTGTCTGCATCTACCACCTCTGCTGGCAAATTTTGAATTATAAACTGGCTATATAAAGCACACAGGCCCTGTTTGGTTCTATGTAGCACTGGCACCTCAGTGATAATACTAATCTTCTTTGTCACTGTTTTCTTTTTTTAAAAATGATATTCTTATAATATAGGAGCAAAGAAGGGATGGAACAGCAAGATCCCATGAAGGAATTAAACTAAAGGAATGATTTACCTCCCAGAACTGTATTAAAAACAAATGATTATGTAATTAGAGATAATAGGAACTACAGATGCTGGAGAATCTGAAATAACAAAGTGTGCAGCTGGATGAACACAGCAGGCCAAGCAGCATCTTAGGAGCAGGAGAGCTAATTGCTAATGTAATTAAAGAACATTTCAACATTAATGAAGGACATTCAGTCCATTATACCAGTACTGGCTCTTTTAGGCACTTTAAAATTAGTCTTGCTCAACTTCTCTTTCCCCATTGCCCTCTAAACCTTCGCCGGTGTTCATTTCATTCTCTTTTATAAGTTGCTGATGAGTTTCCTACCACTGCCATTTCAGCAGTTCATTCCAGATCGTACCCTCTCAGTTCTTTAAAAACAAACACTTTTCCACAATCCATCTCCTCAGATGAAGACTTCCTGTGTTCAAGAGCTAGTCAGCAAGTGCCAATCTTCAAAGATGATCTGCATTCCAAGACTGCTGCTCTATAAATGCGGCTTGAAGTTCATGTCAAAGGTTAACTAATGTAATTTTGAATTTGGAAAGGTTCGGCCCATTATTAGTTAAAAACTTACTTTTCTTTATTCATTCATGGGAAATGGGTGCTGCTGGCTGGCCAACATTTATTGCCCATTTCTAGTCAGTACTGAGAAGGTGATGGCAGGCTGCCTTCTTGAGCCACTGATGGTCTTGTGTTATAGGTAGACTCACAATGCCTTTGCAGAGGAAATGCCAAGATTTTGACCTCAACACTGAAGAAGCAACGATATATTTTAAAGTCAGGATTGTGAATGGCATGGATGGGAACTTGCAGTGGGTAGTGTTCCCACGGCTGCTGTTGTCCTTTTGGACGGTAATGATCATGGGTTTGGAAAGCGATGTCGAAAGAGCTTTGGTGAATTTCTGTAGTTCATCTTGTAGGTAGTACACATTGCAGCTACTGAGCATCAGTGATGGATGGAATGGATACTTGTTGATGTGGTTCCAATCAAGTGTGTGTTTTGTCCTGAAAGGCGTCAAGATTCTTGAGTGTTTTTGGAACTGCGCTCATGCAGAGAAGTGGGCAGTATTCCATCATAGTCCTGACTTTGCTTGGAAATATTGGACATGGTTTGGGGAGTATGGAGATGAGTAACCCACTGCAGGATTTCTAGCCTCTGACCTGCTGTTGGGGCTACAATACTATATAACTATTTCAGACCAGTTTTTAGTTCATGGTGGTCCCGATGAAGTTGTTAGTGAGATCCCAGTGATGATAGTGCCATTGAATGTTAATGTGCTATAGAGCATAGAACATAGAACATAGAACATAGAACATTACAGCACAGTACAGGCCCTTCGGCCCTCGATGTTGTGCCGACCTGTCATACTGAACTCAAGCCCATCTAACCTACACTATTCCATGTACGTCCATATGCTTGTCCAATGACGACTTAAATGTACCTAAAGTTGGCGAATCTACTACCGTTGCAGGCAAAGTGTTCCATTCCCTTACTACTCTCTGAGTACAGAAACTGCCTCTGACATCTGTCCTATATCTTTCACCACTCAATTTAAAGCTATGCCCCCTCGTGCTCGCCGTCACCATCCTAGGAAAAAGGCTCTCCCTATCCACCCTATCTAACCCTCTGATTATTTTATCTGTTTCAATTAAGTCACCTCTCACCTTCTTCTCTCTAATGAAAACAGCCTCAAGTCCGTCAGCCTTTCCTCGTAAGACCTTCTCTCCATACCAGGCAACATCCTAGTAAATCTCCTCTGCACCCTTTCCAAAGCTTCCACATCCTTCTTATAATGCGATGACCAGAACTGTGCACAATACTCCAAGTGTGGCCGCATCAGAGTTTTGTACAGCTTCACCATAACCTCATGGTTCCGGAACTCGATCCCTCTATTAATAAAAGCTAAAACACTGTGTGCCTTCTTAACAGCCCTGTCAACCTGGGTGGCAACTTTCAAGGATCTGTGTACATGGACACCGAGATCTCTCTGCTCGTCTACACTATGGTGAAACTGTCTCTTGTTGGAGATGAGCATTACCTGGTACTTGTGTGACATGAATATCAATACCCTCTTATCAGCCCAAACCTGAATCTTGTCTAAATTTTGCAGTATTTGGAAATGCAGATTGGTCTTTCCTAAAGAAAACCCTTCACACAAGCATCCAACACTACCTGCTTCAATTTTAATATCCTCTCATCGTAGAATCCAAGAATTGGACATTTGTGTGCCATCAGAACTCAGGAGGAATATCTCGGAGTCAGTAAATGCAGTTAGGTGTCGGAGTTTGGACTCAGGAAAAGTCCTGAAAGCTGTGAGGAGTTTGGAAGAAGTGTGAGTGGGAAGAGAGCTCATTCTCCCCATTTCTGAAGAAGGTCCCGACCAGAAATGTCAACTTTCCTGCTCCTCTATGGTGCCTGGCCTGCTGTGTTCCACCAGCTCAACACTGTGTTATCTCTGACTACAGCATCAGTAGTCCTTGCTGTCTTATTTTTACTTATGCCTGGCGCTGTTCCTGACATGCCCTCCTGCAGTATCTTTTGAACTAGGGCTGATATCCCAGCTTGACATTAGTAGTTGATTGGAAACTTTGAGATTATAGAAGTGTGAGGTGATTCATTTTGGAAGGACAAACTTGAAAGCAGAATACAGGGTTAACACAAAGATTCTTGGAGTGTGGAGGAGCACAGGGATCTTGGGGTTCATGTTCACATGCCCCTGAAAGCTGCCACCCAGGTGGATAGTGTTGTGAAGAAGGCATATGGTGTATTAGATTTCATTAATAGAGGGATTAAGTTCAAGAGCTGTGAAGTTCTGCTCCAGCTATACAAAAGCCTGGTTCGGCCACATCTGGAGTATTGTGTCCAGTTCTGGTCACCTCATTACGGGAAAGATGTGGAAGTGTTAGAAAAGATGCAGAGGAGATTTGCCAGGATGTTGCCTGGAATGGAGGGAGGACCTTACAAGGAAAGGTTGAGAGAACTAGGGCTTTTCTCTTTAGAATGTCGATGGATAAGAGGTGATTTGTTAGAGGTGTACAAAATGCTCAGAGGTATAGACAGAGTGGACAGCCAGAGACTTTTTCCTAGGGTGGAGGTAGCTATTATGAGGGGGCATTGTTTTAAAGTGTGTGGAGGTAGATATAGGGGAGACATCAGAGGTAGGTTCTTTGCTCAGAGAGTGATCGGGGCATGGAATGCATTGCCGGAGAGGGTAGTGGAGTCAGCCTCATTAGGGGCATTTAAATGACTATTAGATCGGCATATGGATGATCGTATTAGGTAGGGTTGGAGGTTAGATAGACCTTAGGTTCAGGATAATAGCTCAGCATGACATTGTGTGCTGAAGGGCCTGAACTGTGCTGTACTGATCTATGTTCCATATCTATTGCAGCTGAACGAACTTCTGCGGCTGGTACCTGAATGACTGATGGATGCCAAGTTCTCAGTTGCTGGACCTGTTCTGAGTCTATCCTCTACAGCACTGATAGTAAAATAATGCAGGATGTCCTCACCGCAAAAACAAATCTTAGCCTTCACAGGAACTGTGTGTTTGTCACCGCTAGCAATTTGGGGTCATGGGCGGGACTAGCAGTTAGATTAGTCAGGACAAGGTCACACATGTTTTTCTCACATTGGTTCTCTAAGCAGTTCTCACAAGTCCAAATCTGTCTCGGGCCTGAACTGCAGAAGGGTCCCCAGACCCAAAATGTTAACTCTGATTTCTCTTCACAGAGGCTGCCAGACCTGCTGAGCTTTTCTAGCAACTCCTGTTTTTGTTTCAGATTTACAGTATCAACAGTTCTTTTGCTCCATATGCCTCTATTCCCTGCCTGTTCATGTTTCCATCTAAATGTCGCTTAAACATTGGTAAGTATTTGCTCCTGCCACCTCCCCTGGCAACAGGTTCCAGACACCTACCATCGGCTGTGTAAAAAAAAACTTCCTTCACACGTCTCCTTTAAACCTTCCCCATCAATTTAACGCTATGTTTCCCGAGTATTTGACATGCCCACCTTGGGAGAAAGGCTCTGACTATTCACCCTACCCATGCCTCTCATAATTTTATATACTTTTTATCAGATCAAACCCCTCAGCCTTAGATGCTCTAACAAAATCCAAGTTTGTCCGTTATCTCCTTGAAGTTACAATCCAGGCAACATCTGGTAAGAGATAATGGGAACTGCAGATGCTGGAGAATTCCAAGATAATAAAATGTGAGGCTGGATGAACACAGCAGGCCAAGCAGCATCTCAGGAGCACAAAAGCTGACGTTTCGGGCCTGGACCCTTCATCAGAGAGGGGGATGGGGAGAGGGAACTGGAATAAATAGGGAGAGAGGGGGAGGCGGACCGAAGATGGAGAGTAAAGAAGATAGGTGGAGAGAGTATAGGTGGGGAGGTAGGGAGGGGATAGGTCAGTCCAGGGAAGACGGACAGGTCAAGGAGGTGGGATGAGGTTAGTAGGTAGATGGGGGTGAGGCTTGGGGTGGGAGGAAGGGATGGGTGGGAGGAAGAACCGGTTAGGGAGCCCTCCTCCCCACCCACTGCATCCCAAAACCAGTCCAACCTGTCTCTGCCTCCCTAACCGGTTCTTCCTCTCACCCATCCCTTCCTCCCACCCCAAGCCGCACCCCCATCTACCTACTAACCTCATCCCACCTCCTTGACCTGTCTGTCTTCCCTGGACTGACCTATCCCCTCCCTACCTCCCCACCTACACTCTCTCCACCTATCTTCTTTACTCTCCATCTTCGGTCCGCCTCCCCCTCTCTCCCTATTTATTCCAGTTCCCTCCCCCCATTCCCCTCTCTGATGAAGGGTCCAGGCCCGAAACGTCAGCTTTTGTGCTCCTGAGATGCTGCTTGGCCTGCTGTGTTCATCCAGCCTCACATTTTATTATCTTTAACATCTGGTAAGTCTCTTTTGCACCCTCTCCAAAGCCTCCACATCCTTACTGTAGTGTGGCAACCAGAACTGCACATAATACCCCAAATGTAGCCTACCTAAAGTCTTATACAGCTACAGAGATTTACAGAGTCAACACAATGAAGTCTCAGAGACATTCCCTCCTGATCATTTACAGTAGTTCTGATGAGCTTGTCTCGTTGTTGAGACTGAACTTACCCAGGGATGGTGATGATGGTGTCTGGGACTTGATTGTACGGTACGATTCTGTGAGTAAGATTGTCAGCCTATTGATGGACTAGTCTGATGGATGTCTTTTTGAGGACGACTTTGGAAAGATGTTGGCTGTGCCATTGTCATCTCTGATGCCCAGATCAGCACAGGGCAGTCCATCAGACTTTATTCTCATTTAGCTTTTCAGTAGCAGTTTCCTACAGCCTAGTGGTCATTTCAGAAGTCATTTAAGACTTAGTTACATTTCTGTGGGTCCCGAATCACATAATCAGTAAATGCACTTTTTGCTGTGAATACAGAATAATTGCTATTTAATTATCCTTAAAGTACAAACACACAACAGGAACAGTTATGCATGATGTATTGTCTCTTTTTGATTTACTTTCTCAAATTCCAAAAACCCACAAGCAACATATCTTCAGCTGTATCTTTGCATACAATCTAACGTAATAGGCTCTATAAATGGAGACAATGATAGGTTTTGAATCAGCCACACTTCGCATGTCAGTCACAAGCTCTGCCCTCCCATAACCCAAATTTCCCAGAGGACAGCTTAACAAATCCCACATCACTTTTAAACAAAATGCTTTGGGCTGTCCCATTTCTACAGAGTTTATTGACAGAGATCCTATTTCTTGTTGATAATCCTATCCCTTCTTTTAAGTGCCATGCTGAGAGAAGTAATCGGTCCATAGGATCCATTACAGTTCCCAGCCAATTCACTCTGAAATGCCACATGCTTGTGGTTACCTGGTCTTTAATCAATAAAGAATGAGTGAGGGCTGACTCCAGTTAATTGGTATTCCCTATGTGCTCATTTA
This sequence comes from Stegostoma tigrinum, assembly GCF_030684315.1. Lineage (NCBI taxonomy): Eukaryota > Metazoa > Chordata > Chondrichthyes > Orectolobiformes > Stegostomatidae > Stegostoma > Stegostoma tigrinum. The sequence continues at coordinate 121,128,766 of NC_081356.1, read as the reverse complement.
CAATTATTTATGGTGAGTAATTAACAGTAGCTACCACAAACAATAAGCCAGGAAATGGAAGCGACACAAACTCACTGCTTAAATCAATGTTAGAATCAAGTCAGGGATGTACTGACTCCTCTTCTTGTTCCTCTCCTCCACTGGTCAAAGTAAAATTTGCATTTTAAATGGGAGGTAATATTGCCAATTATATAACTTTTTCAACAAGGGAATCAAAAGTTATTGGGATGAATCAGAATCTGGATTGGCCTTGCTCATATTGAATGACAGGGCGGGCTCAGAAGAGCTGAGGGCATAATTTGATTCCTATTTCATATGTTTGTATACATTAGGCTGCATATAGTTCAGTGAACAAATCCTTTAGAAAGAAATAAAGAATTAGCTTATGGAAACAAAACTTAATAAAACAAAGATGTAATATTATTAACAAAATGTTTAAACTATGCATATATATGCAACGTAGAAAGATAGACAATAGTTGCAGGGGTCGGCCAAATGAACTGCGGATGCTGTAAATCAGGAACAAAAACAAAAGTTGCTGGTGAAGCTCAGCAGGTCTGGAAGCGTCTGTGAAGAAAAAATCAGAGTTAACATTTCGGCTCTGGTGACCCTTCCTCAGGACCCGAAACATTAACTCTGATCTTTTTCTTCACAGATGCCGTCAGACCAGCTGAGCTTTTCCAGCAACTTCTGTTTTTGTGCAGGGGTAGGCCATTCGGCCCTTAGAGTCTGCATGACCATTCAGTATGATCATGGATGATCATGCAATCTCAGCATCCCATTCCTGCTCCCTCCCCATACCCCTTGATCCCTTTAGCTTCAAGGGCTAGATCAAACTCCCCCTTGAATATATCTAATGAACTGGCCCCAACAGCTTCCTCTAGAAGAGAATTTCACAGGTTCACGTTTCCCTGAATGAAGAAACCTTTCCTCATCTCAGTCTTGAATGGTTTACTCCCTATTCTTAGTCTTCGGCTTAGACTGTGACCCCTAGTTCTGGACTTCCCCAACATCAGGAACATTCTTCCCACAACTAGCCTATCCAGTTCCATCTGGATTTTATGTGCTACTACGAGATCCCCGCTTCTCGAGAAATAATGCACACACAAAAAAACCTCCAAGTTTCTAGAAAAAAATATGAAGTCTACAAAGTGCTAATCAAAGTACTTTGGCTAATTGTAAAATTCAGAAAAGAAGAATTATTCAGATTATGTTAAGCCAAATGATGGTAGACAGATTGTAGGAGAGATTTAATCTGCGTAATTGTCAATTTATGTACTTTAGAGAAACAACATGGAAAGGCAGTGCAGATTAAGGAGGGATTGTGAGAGCAGAGGGAATTGAAAGTATATATTCACAAGTATTCACAAAAGTACATTTCTGTTAGGCTGCATCGTAGCAGGTGGTGAGGGAGGCAACAAGAGGGAAAATAGTATCAGAGATAATGGGAACTGCAGATGCTGGAGAATCCAAGATAATAAAATGTGAGGCTGGATGATCACAGCAGGCCAAGCAGCATCTCAGGAGCACAAAAGCTGACGTTTCGGGCCTAGACCCTTCATCAGAGAGCCCGAAACGTCAGCTTTTGTGCTCCTGAGATGCTGCTTGGCCTGCTGTGTTCATCCAGCCTCACATTTTGTTAACAAGAGGGAAAACCCTACTTCACCTCATCCTTTCTAACCTGTTTACCACAGATTTATCTGTCCATAACAGTGTCGGTAAGAGTGACCACTGTACAGTTTTATGCACACAAAGTGCCATCTTCACATTGAGAATATTTTCTATTGTGTTGTGTGGCACTATCACTGTGTCATACTTATCCATTCAACTGCTGCCTCTTCATTGTCCAAGCCCCTAAACATACCTTTCAGACGAAACACAAGAAGAAATATCCTTTTCACATCTACCTAGTCAAGTCTCCTCAGGAGCTTCGATGTTTCAATTAAGTCACCCCTGACTCCCTGAAATTTGAACGGAGTTTAGACCACTAACAGCATAAAAACCATAATTTTCCAGCTCCTTTCAGAACTGAAGAAGAGTCATATCTTGCCAGATGCTGCCAGATCTACTGAGTTTCACCAACATTTTTTTGTTTTTATTTCAGATTACCAGCATTCTCAGTACTTTGCTTCAATAAAATCAAAAATTGGTGTGAAACTTGTCATTTAGCATGAACAAAGAAATCTGGATGGGCTGTGCAGGTGATGATCCATGGTGGCATTACCCCCAAGAAATGAAAATGTGTCTTTCTCAGCCCCCCGTTTACCTGATCAATACGACATTGCTCTTTGTGGGAACCTGTGGCAAACATATTGAATGCATGTTTCCACATTATAAGGTGATTTATTGGCTGTAAAGTGCCTTGATCTGACAGTGAAGACATTACATGAATAACTCCAGGAACGGGATGAAAACATATAACTCCCATAATTGTACAGGATTTGATCACAGGAACCATTACTTCAAGATGTACAAGAACATATCAGAACTGACAACAAGACTCCTCCTAAGACCACTAGGAATCATGGTAGCCCACAGTCACCCCACAACAAATACTCATGAGGATTAAAGACCCCATTCCCACAACATGCAGAACCAACATGGTTTATAAAATACTGTGCAACAACTGTCACAAACATTACATTGGACAGACAGGAAGGAAACTAGCCATCAGAATACATGAACATCAGCTAGCAGCTAAACAGCACAACAAACTCTCCTTAATATTGGTATACTCAGACGATGAAAGAAATCAGTTTAACTGGGGCAGGTAACCATAGTAACCCAAGTCAAACATAGACACGCACAGGAATTGCTAGAGGCATGGATCAACAAACGCATAGAATTGGACCCAATATACCAACCTGTACAGAAGGGTCTGGGTGGGATGCTCTTCAGAGGGGCACTGTGGACTTGTTGGGCTGAATGACCTGTTTCCACATTGTAGGGATTTTGTGATTCTATGAAGACTGGAAATGACACTACTTACCATAACGAACCAGACAGTATAAATTCCAAGCGGAGTAGATTAACATCACTTCATCGGAGGCCTCACTGATGATGTCACCTAGCATGGTGATGAAACATCTGCACGAGAATAATCCAGCTCAGTGAGCAAGTCAACAACCTCACACAACCCGAGCTACAGGTCCTTGCTAATCCTTAGTCTTTTCTATCTGATTGCCTTGTCCAAAGAACTGCGGTGAAATACATCTTACAGCATTCTTCTCCTTATTGAGCAGCTAAGAAACTTTTGCAGAGAGTGCTGAGGGGAGGAAAACATTGGCTTTTAAATGAAACATCTTAAAGTAGCTTCATCTTGTCATGAGGCTGCAAAGGAGACGAAGGTGATCATCACCATCGCTGAATCCCCACTATCAACATTCAGGGTTACCATTAATCCATTCAGGTTTGGCTGGAAGAATAAATGAGATGAATACGATTTACATGGAGACAAACTACAGAAGGGCGACCGTCATCAGAGAAGGCAGCTGAATCATTGGATTTTATTTCAAAGGGAAGAGTGATACAAAGCACAAGGTTTTGCTCAAACTATATCAGACATGATCAAACCATGAATTACTGTGGACAGTTTTGGTCACCCTGTCTTCTTTTTCTTTATTTTTATTCCCAGGATATAGGATTCACCTGCCAGGCCAGCATTTATTGCCCATCCCCAGTTGTTCTCGCAGGTAGTTCAGAAGCTAATATATTGCTGTGGGTTTGGACTCACTTGTAGGTCACACCAGGTAAGGCTGACAGATTTCCTTTCCTGAAGACCAATAGTGAACTAGACTTTTTTTTGTAACAATCCACAATGGTTTCACAATCGACATTAGACTAACTTTTAATTCTCAGTTTTCAATGATTTCTAATTGCACCTACATCTTATGGTCTTATAAGGCGTTACAGGACATTTTTCTGCATACACCGGAGAAAGCTGAAAACTACAGTTTCCATCATCTATTTTCTGCAATATCCATATACTCAGCAGCTGGGCATTGTCAGCATAGAAAAACAATCCTGTTGAAATGTTTAACTCAAACACCAGTCCCCAGATAGTAAGGAAGGCCGATATGAAAATGATTTCTTCTAGACCTTTCAAATATTAATGGCTCTGTTTTATAGTGACCTGTAGTGAGGTTTGATACAGAAATGTATTATTTTATGGATTGGTTATGCCATTAAATCTTTAAACTACATAAACTAACTAGGATGGAAAAGAGAAATTCCTATCCAAAGCAATTATTTATGTAGTTTTCTTTCTTTTAGATTGTTTTCTTCAGTTCTTCAATGTTCAATTTCAAAGATAAACAGGAATTTCATTTCTTAGTGGTTTGTTAATTATTAATTCTTAGCTTACTTTGGTCATTTTTAATTTGTTTGTGTTCAGGCAATTAAGGAACAGTGCAGGAAGGCATGCCAAATGTAGTACCAGCATTTCTAAAAATTAGGTGTCAACCTTGTGGAGCAGAAAACAGGACTTATCTGCATGCTAAACAGAATAAACAATAAGTGATAGACAGAGCTAAGCAATGCCACAACCAATGGATCAGATCTAGGCTCTGCAGTCCTGCCACATCCAGTCATGAATGAAACTCACTGGAGGTGAAGGATCTACAAATATCCCTATCCTCAATAATGGAAGGGCATGGCACATCAGTGCAAAAGGCAAGACTGAAGCATCTGCAACATTCTACAGTCAGAAGTGCTGAGTGGACGATCAATCTCAGCCTCTCCCAGAGGTTCCAAGCATCACGGGTAGCAGTCTTCAGCCAATTTGATTCTTTCAAGGCATTGGATAAGATAAAGGTTATGGGGTCTGACAACGTTCTAGCAATAGTACTGAAGACTAGTGCTCTAGAACTTGTCACATCCCTCACCAAACTCTTTCTGTAAAACTGCAACTCTGGCATTTACCGGATAATGTGGAAAATTACCCAGGTATGTCCTGTACATAAGAAGTAGGACAACTCTATCCCAGCCAGTTACCACCCCATCAGCCTACTTTCAACCATCAGTAAAGTGATGGAAGATGTTATCAACAGCGCTATCAAGCAGCACCTGCTCAGCAATAACCTGCTCATTGATGCCCAGTTTGGGTTCTGCCAGGGCCACTGACCTGTTGACCTCATTTCAGCCTTGGTTCAAATTTGAGCAAAAGAGCTGCATTTCAGAGGTGAGGTGAGAATGACAAAAAGGCTGCATTTGATCAAATTACATAGAACATAGAACATTACAGCACAGTACAGGCCCTTCGGCCCTCGATGTTGTGCCGACCTGTCATACCGATCTGAAGCCCACTAAACCTACACTATTCCATGTACGTCCATATGCTTATCCAATGACAACTTAAATGTACCTAAAGTTGGCGAATCTACTACCATTGCAGGCAAAGTGTTCCATTCCCTTACTACTCTCTGAGTAAAGAAACTACCTCTGATATCTGTCCTATATCTTTCACCCCTCAATTTGAAGCTATGCCCCCTCGTGCTCGCCGTCACCATCCTAGGAAAAAGGGACTCCCTATCCACCCTATCTAACCCTCTGATTATTTTATATGTTTCAATTAAGTCACCTCTCAACCTTCTTCTCTCTAATAAAAACAGCCTCAAGTCCCTCAGCCTTTCCTCGTAAGACCTTCCCCCCACACGAGGCAAGATCCTAGTAAATTTCCTGTGCACCCTTTCCAAAGCTTCCACATCCTTCTTATAATGCAGTGATCAGAGCTGTACGCAATACTCCAAGTGCGGCCGCACCAGAGTTTTGTACAGCTGCAGCATAACCTCTTGGTTCTGGAACTCAAACCCTCTATTAATAAAAGCTAAAACGCTGTATGCCTTATTAACAGCCCTGTCAACCTGGGTGGCAACTTTCAAGGATCTGTGTACATGGACAGCGAGATCTCTCTGCCCATCTACACTCCCAAGAATCTCACCATTAGTCCAGTACTTTGCCTTCTGGTTACTCCTACCAAAGTGCATCACCTCACATTTGTCTGCATTAAACTCCATTTGCCACCTCTCTGCCCAGCTCTGCAGCTTAGCTATGTCTCTCTGCAACCTACAGCATCCTTTGTCACTATCCACAACAAATTGTGGAATTAAGCAGCACTAGCAAAGTGGAATCAATAGAAATCAAGGGAATAAGTCTCCATTGATCGGAGTCATACGTGGCACAAAAGAAGATGATTTGGGCCATTGGTAATCAGCCAACTTAACTCCAGGGCATTTCTGCAGGAGTTCTTCAGGTTAGTGTCCTGGGCCTAATCATTTTCAGCTGCTACATCAATGACAAACGATTGCACCATTTACCATTTAAGACCATTCACAACTCCACAGATATTGAAACAGCCCATGCCCAAATGCAGCATGATCTGCATAACATTCAGGCTTAGGCTGAAAATTGGCAAGTGACATTTGTCCCACACAAATGCCAGCCAATGACCATCTCCAACCAGAGAGAATCTAACCAATTCCCCTTGGCATTCAATGGTATTACCCTTACTGAATCAGCCACTACCCTGGGGGTCACTATTGACCAGAAACTGAACTGGACTAACCATTTGAATACAGTACCAATAAGAGAAGATCAGAGATTAGGAATCCTGAGAGTAACTCACCACCTGACTGCCCGAAGCCTGTCCACCATCTATAGGCACAAGTCAAGCAATGTGAGGGAATAATCCCTACCGATCTGAATAAGCACAGCCTCGACAATACTTGAAATGCTTGACATCACAAAGCTGCCTACTTGATTGACACCACATCCAGAAACATCCATTTCCTCCACCACCAATAATCAACAGCACTGTGCACTGTCTATAAGATGCTTGGCAGAAATTTCCCAAGGCTCCTTAGACAGCCCTTTCTGAATCCGGGACCATGACCATCCACAGATGCATGGTTCCATTAAACCTGTTGACAGCTGCAAAAGTTCTTCCAGAGTCAAACACTTCCAGATGCTGCCTGCTAGCTGCTTTGAACTTGTGTCTTTCTTCCACCACAGCATGAATGATATATTCTTCAGGTTAGCCCAGCAGGTTTTTCTAGAAGGATACGATGAGTATACCGGCAATCACCAGTTTGACAAGCCTTTTAGCTAAGTTAGCTTCTGTGAAATCATATTCACATATTTGCATCAATACCTGCCTAAGAATCAATCAATTATTTTACCTGGTTAATGGTCATATGCCATGAACCCATGTCTGTGTTCCATAAATTGACTCCAATGTTGTGTTGAATATTTAATTTCTGAAGAATTTTATCAGGATCATTGCAATCATTGTCAGAAACACCAGAGGATTATATTCTTCTTGAAGCAAAGAATGATTCTTTCTTTAAACAACTGATGTTCTGGCATAATGTCAAATATGTGCCAATCCATGCTCAGATGTTTACCTTTGATCTTTCTTTGTACTCTTTAACTGTCAAAATAAAAATCTGTGTTGTAGTTTTTTTTTAGTCTTTATTTCTTTTTGTTGGCTTGAAAAGTACCTTGCTTCTCGTTTGTTTGTTTCTGTAGCTTTAAAGGTACCTTTTGGTTTTTATTACATTCGTTACAGCTGTAAAAGTATCTGTTGGCTTATCATCCTTCTTTGTGTAACCTTACAAATTGTGAGGTTATAAGTGGTGTTCATGCTGAAAAAAGGAGTGATGACATTAAGCAACCATTTCTTTTAAATTTTCACACCCTGTTGGAAAGAGGTAAAGGTGGAATTGGACACAGGTAAGACGCCTTTAGTACAGAAAGCAATTTTTTCAATGTTTTTACCTATATTTTTATACTTTAGAACAATCTTTTCAAGACCTTTCAGAACACCCACTACTTTGAGAAGTTGATCAACAGCAGCCTTTCTTGTTTCTTTTTAAAAGAGAGTGCAAGGTAGTGTACTAACTGTACAAGTTTATAGCTTTCTGTTTTGGCTGTGGCACTTTACTCGCAGCTGTAGATGAAACTTTAGCTGTCATCTTTTGAGAATCCACTTGCTTTATCACTAATTTATGTACATCACTAGCTTTTAGTGTCCTCTTGCCACCACGATGACTTTTGTGGGTTTACGTTTGTTAACTCACATAACATCTCCAATAGACAGTCAGGATCTTGTGTCGGATATCTTGAAGTTTATTTGCAGAGCAATCTTTTATTTTCTTTAATTCATTCTTGGGACATGTCTGTCACTGGCTCGGTCAGCACTTATTGCCCTATCCCTACAGAGCAGTCTCTTAACTCAACATATAGGCCAGACCAGATAAAGTTGGCAGTTCCCTTCTTTAAAGGACATAAGGAACCAGATGGGTTTTCCGAACAATCAGTGATAGATTCATGGACATCATTAGACTTTTAGTTCCTGACCAAGGAGAGGTGCTGACCCAATGGTATTATTGCTGGGATGTTAATCCCGAGACCCAGATAATGTTCTGGGGACCTGAGTTCAAATCCCACAATCTGCCTTGGTGGGGGTTTGAATTCAATAAATATCTGGAATTAAGAGTTTAATGGTGACCATGAACCCATTTTCGATTGTCAGGAAAAAAGCCACCTGGTTCACTAATGTCCTTGAGGGAAAGAAACTGCCATCCTTACCTGGTCTGGCCTACATGTGACTCCATACCCACAGCAATGTGGTTGACTTTTAACTGCCCGCTGGGCAATTAGGGATGGGCAATAAATGCTGCCTGGCCAGTGATGCCCTCATCCCGTGAATGAATTAAAAGAAACCTTCATTCAATTCAAATTCCACCTTCTGCTGTGGCAGGATTCGAACTCAGGTCCCCAGAACATGAGAGCTAACAAGGCGTAGAGATGGATAAACACAGCAGACCAAGCAGCATCAGAGGAGCAGAAAGGCTAACGTTTCGGGCCTAGGCCAGATCAGAAGGGCCTAGGCCTGAAATGTCAACCTTCCTGCTTCTCTGATGCTGCTTGGCCTGCTGTGTTCATCCAGTTCCCTACACCTTGTTATCGCAGATTCTCCAGCATCTGCTGTTCCCACTATCTCTCCCCAGAATATTACTTAGGTTTCTGGATTAACAGTTTAGTAATATTATGGCAAGACCGTAGCCTCTCTATCTATTTATAAGGCTATAAAATCACAAACTTAATGTTTTGGGTTTGAGGAAGGGTCATTGGACCCAAAACATTAACTCTGATTTCTCTCCACAATGTTGCCAGACCTGCTGAGCTTTCCCAGCAATATCTTATTTCTTATTTCTGATTTACAGCAATCACAGTTCTTCTGGCTTTGATTTAGTATAAAATCACAGAGTTGCAGACAGTCTGCATTCTGTGCTTACTGACATTACTGTGCTTTAAGAATCCAACCTATTAAGGGCATGGTGGTTCAGTGGTTAGCACTGCTGCCTGACTGTGCCAGAGACTGGGTTTGATTCCAGCCTTGGGTGTCTGTCTGTATGGAATTTGCTCATTCTCTCCATAATTGTGCGGATTTCCTCCCACAGTCCAAAGATGTGCAAGTTTTAGGTGGATCGACTGTAATAAATGCAGGGTTGTAGGGATAGGGTAAGGGGCTGGGTCTTAGTGGCTTCTCTTTGGAGGGTTTGTGCGGTCTGAATGGCCTGCTTCCACACTGTAAAGCTTTTATGAACTCAGTGTCTCTGCTGACTCAATTACACAGACAGAACAATTGAACATGAGATTGGTACTTTTATACCAGAACACCACATGTTGCCTTGTCCTGTAACTGTCTTAAAGGGACAGGCCTGTTTAGTCTGTACTCTCTGCCATAACCAGAACCAGGGGTTTACTATAAAACTTAACTATAGTTAATGACTTCTGACTTCCCAGTGTGAATGAGAGCTTAGAAAATATTAACAATTGTCTACACATCACTATATGCTTTGCCAAGTTTTGGAAGCTTGTTGTTTCTGATCAGAGAGTTTACACAAGAATTGTTGCCAAAACATACATCATTAATCTAAAAGTGCCTCTTTTGACATCAAAGGCACATGAAATCCCTTGGCTTTCACAGTTCCTCAATAAATTGTGCCCTCTTGTTTTAAAGGGTTCAAGATCTCAGTGTATTGCTTTAAGCTGAACAATTAATAACATTCACAAGGAAACTCAAGAGCTATATAGAAAACACTGTCACCATTTTATGTTGTAATCACCTACTAAATTGTACCAGCATGTAAATTTAAGCTCCTCAAGTTAACAGGCAATTTGCACTAAATCTGTGCAAAGACTCAAAGACATCTCTATCATCTAGTCATCTGTGGACAGTTCTTTCTTTGTTCCATTTCACGTCAGTCATCAGCTCCTATCCATAGCCGTGAAGCTATGGTGCATTTGTTTATTGTGTCAGTACGCTCTGCCTATGTTTATTCTCTCCTTCCTTCTAATTTATCAAGAATTTCCTCCTGCCCAATACATGTTATAAACGTCTCATATACCTTGGGTGAATTCACTGTCATCAATACTTATTTATGTTTTTCTTTGATGCCAAGTGGGGAAGAATGCCCACATGAAATTTTCAACATAGCCCCAGAGGGCAGCTTTCATTTTCAGTTTCCACTCCATTTCCAGTCCGATTTTGCTACCCTTGGACACCAGCATGGTTTCAATGAAACTCAACCGAAGTTGAAGGAGCAGAACCTCATCATCTTGCAGTATTCTGGGCTCAACGTTGAGTTAAGAACATGAGTTGACCATTCAGCCCCTTGGCTGATCCAATAGCCCTCACGTCAAATTTCCCCATAACCCTTGATTACCCCAATTATCAACAACTTATCAAGCTCAGCCTTAAATATACACTATCCCCACAGCTGTCTGTAGTGAGGAGTTCCAGAGAAATTCCTCCTCATCTCAGTCTCAAACCAGCATTCCTTTATCGTGAGACTTTGCCTCTGGTCCTAGACTCTCATGAGGGGAAATATCCTCTCAATGTTTACTCTGTCAAGCCCGTTAACAACTCAAATGTTTAAACAAGATCACCTCTCATTCTTCTGAAGTTCATTGAGAAGAGGCCCAACCCTTTTAAGCTTTTTAAGCTTCCCTCTTGTTTTCAGCAGCGCGTGTGTGGAAGGAACGCGAGCCAGGAAGAAACAGATAAATTTGGGCATTGGCTAAACCTGAAACATTGCACGTGCAGTGTCTCCCACCTGTCCTCCTCCTCGAACCAAAAAAAAGACTGCCTGGAGATTCGGTAAGGTAAGGCCTTTTTTAAAATTCTTCTGGAAATCTAGAGCAGAGGGAATGGAAGCGAGGGCAGTTGCATGTTCCTCTTGCAGGATGTGGGAGTTAAGGGTCACAGTTGGTGTCCCCTCTGCCTTCACCTGCAAGAGGTGCACCCAACTCCAGCTCCTCAAAAACCGCATTAGGGAACTGGAGCTGGAGCTGGATGGACTCAGGATCATTCAGGAGGCTGATGGGGTGAGAGAGAGGAGTTACAGGGAACTGGTCAAACCTAAGGTACAGGAAAAAGATAGCTGGGTGACTGTCAGGAAGGGGAAAGGGAATAGGCAGACAGTGCATGGATCCCCGTGGCCGTTCCCCTTAATAATAAGTATACCGCTTTGGGGGGGTGACCTACAGGGGAAGGCCATAGCGGACTGGTCTCTGGCATTGAGCCTGACCCTGTGGCAAAGAAGGGAAAGGGAGAGAATAGGAGAGCAGTTGTAGTGGGGAGTTAGATAGTAAGAGGCACAGACAGGTGGGTTGTGGTACATTAACTAATGTTAATTCGATTGGGGGCTAGAACAACAGTGTGTGGCTGCGAGTGAGGCAGGTAGAGGGACCTTGCACACAGGAACACAGGAGCCGCAGCCCTTGACATTGTCCCACAGGTATGAGGCACTTGCTCCCTGTGTGGATGAAGAACAGGGCTGCAGGAAGGATGAGTCAACTGACCATGGCACCATCGTCCAAGAGGCCATTCAAGAGGGAAGAGCGAAAAGACAGATTGTAGTTTTAGGGGATTCCATCATCGGGGGACAGACAGTATCCTTTGTGAGCAGGATAGAGAATCCCACATGGTGTGTTGCCTGCCCGGTGCCAGGGTGCGAGACATCTCTGACCGGCTTGGGAGGATACTAGAGAGGGAGGGGGAGGATCCAGTTGTGATCCACGTAGGTACCAACAGTATAGGCAGGATTAGAGAAAAAGATCTGTTTCAGGATTATGAAAAGCTAGGAACAAAATTAAAAAACAGGTCTTCAAGGGCATAATCTCTGGATTGCTGCACAAGCTACGTGCAAATTGGCATAGGGAGGCAGGGATCAGGGAAGTAAACACATGGCTAAAAGAGTGGTGTGGGGAAGAGGGTTTCCTATCCATGGCGCACTGGCATCAGTTCTGGTTGAGAATGGATCTATACCACTGGGATGGTCTCCACCTGAACAGGACCGGGTCCAGCGTTCTGGTGAAAATGGTAAATAGGGTGGTTAATAGAGCTTTAAACTAGCAAGTAGGGGGGAAGGGAGAAGTGAGCGAAGAGGGAGAATAACAACTAATGTAAGGCAAAGCAGCAGGTTAGCAGGTGATGAGGAAGCTTCAACTCAGTTGAAAATTAGGAAAAAAGTTAAAGGGAAGAACTCAAGAGCTGTTAGTAATGGTGATAGGACCCAAAAAGAAGGTGCAAAAACTGGCATAAGGGCACTTTATCTGAATGCTCGGAGCATTCGAAACAAGGTGGATGAGTTGACGGTGCAAATCATGGCAAATGGGTATGATTTCGTGGCCATTACAGAGACACGGTTACAGGATGGTCATGACTGGGCGTTAAATATCCAGGGGTATCAAACTGTTCGGAAGGACAGAGATAACAAAGTGTGAAGCTGGATGAACACAGCAGGCCAAGCAGCATCTTAGGAGCACAAAAGCTGACGTTTCAGGCCGAGACCCTTCAGGAAGGTAAGGGAGATGGTGTTGCTCTGATTTTTAAGGATGATATCAGGGCGGTAGTGAGAGATGATATCGGTTCTACTGAACAAAACATGAATCCGTTTGGGTGGAAATTAGGAATAGCAGGGAGAAGAAGTCACTGACAGGTGTCGACTATAGGCCATCCCAAATAATGACATTGTTTTGGGGTGGGCAATAAACATAGAAATAGCTAATGCGTATAAAAATGATACAGCAATTACCATTGGGGATTTTAATCAACACATTGATTGGTCAAACCAGGTCAGCCATGGCAGCCTTGAGGAGGGGTTCATAGAATGCATCCGCGATAATTTCCTTGAAAAATATGTAATGGAACCTACGAGGGAACAAGCTATCCTAATCCTGTGTAATGAGACAGGAATAATTAATGATCTCACCGTTAGGGATCCTCTCAGAAGGAGCGATCACAGTATGGTCGAATTTAAAATACAGATGGAGTGTGAGAAGGTTAAATCCAGCATCTATGTCCTGTGCTTAAACAAAGGAGACTATGAAGGAATGAGGAAGGAGTTAGCTAAGGTAGAATGGGAGCAAAAACTTTATGGTGGGTCAATTGAGGAAAGGTGGAGGTCTTTCAAAACAATTTTTCACAGTGCTCACAGAAATATATTCCAGTGATAAGGAAGAACTGCAGGAAAAGAGAAAGCCAGCCATGGGTGTCTGAGGAAATAAAGGGAAGTATCAGAAAAGTAAGATAGATTATTAGTGTAAGCTAGCTCAGAATATAAAAACAGGCAGCAAAAGTTTCTATAAATATGTAAATTGTAAAAGAGTGGCAAAGGTAAACATTGGTCCTTTAGAGGATGAGAAGGCCAATTTAATAACTGGGAATGAGGAAATAGCCAAGACATTAAACAGTTATTTCATGTTGGTCTTCTCTGTGGAAGACACAAATAATATGCCAAAAACCAGTGGCAAGAAGGTTATAGCAGGTGAGGACTAGAAACTATCATTATCACTATGGAGGCAGTGCTGGGCAAGCTAATGAGGGTTAAAGGTAGGCAAGTCTCCTGGCCCTGATGAAATGCATCCCAGGGAACTAAAAGAGGTGATGGGAGAAATAGCAAATGCACTAGTAATTATTTACCAAAATTCACTGGACTCTAGGGTGGTTCCCGCAGACTGGAAAACAGCCCATGTGACACCACAGTTTAAAAAGGAAGTAGACAAAAAACAGGTAACTATAGGCCAGTTGTCTTAACTTTGGTAAGTGGGGAAAATGCTTGAATCAATCATTAAGGAAGAAATAGCAAGACATCTGGATATAAATTGTCCCATTGAGAACACCCAGCATGGGTTCATGAAGGGTAGGTTATGCCTAACTAATTTAGTGGGATTCTTTGAGGACATTACTAGCATGGTGGACAATGGGGAGCCTGTGGATGTGATGTATCTGGATTTCCAGAAGACATTTGACAAGGTGCTACACCAAAGGCTGCTTTATAAGATAAAGTTGCACGGTATTACAGGTAATGTCTTGGCATGGATAGAGGATTGGTTGACCAATAGAAAGTAAAGAGTAGGAGTAAATGGATGCTTTTCTGGTTGTCGGTCAGTGGCTAGGGATCCTCAGGGATCAGTGTTGGGATCACAATTGTTAACAATTTACATAGATGATTTAGAGTTGGGGACTAAGTGTTGTGTGTCAAAATTTTCAGATGACTCTAAGGTGAGTGGTTTAGCAAAGTGTTCAGAAGACACTGAAAGTCTGCAAAGGGATGTAGATAGTCTAAGTGAGTGGGCAAAGATCTGGCAGATGGAGTACAATATTCATAAGTATGAGGTCATCCATTCTGGTAGGTATTACAGCAAAATGGACTGTGTTTTAAATGGTAAAAAAAAGCACCACACTGCTGTGCAGAAGGATTTGGATGTCCTTGTGCATGAATTGCTAAAAGTAGGATTGCAGGTGCAGCAGGCAATTAAAAAGACAAATGGAATTTTGTTTACCATTGCTCAAGGGATGGAGTTTAAAAACAGGCTATGCTGCAGCTGTATAGGGTCCTGGTGAGGCCACAGCTGGAGTATTGTGTGCAGTTTTGGTCTCCTTACTTGAGAAGGGATATACTAGCACTGGAGGGAGTGCAGAGGAGATTCACTCGGTTGATTCCAGAGTTGAGAGGGTTGGATTATGAGGAGAGACTGAGTAGTCTGGGATTATACTCATTGGAATTCAGAAGAAAGAGGGGAGATCTTATAGAAACATATAAGGTTATGAAGGGAATAGATAAGGTGGAGGCAGGGAGGTTGTTTCCGCTAGCAGGTGAAACTAGGACTAGAGGGCATCGCCTCAAAATAAAGGGAAGCAGATGTAGGACTGAAGTCAGGAGGAACTTCTTCACCCAAAGGGTTGTGAATCTGTGGAATTCCCTCCCCAGTGAAGCAGTTGAAGCTTCCTCACTGAATGTTTTTAAGGCAAGGGTAGATAAATTTTTGAACAGTAAAGGAATTAAGGGTTATGATGAGTGGGTGGGTAAGTGGAGCTGAGTCTCAAAAAGATCAGCCATGATCTTATGAAATGGTGGGGCAGGCTCAAGGGGCCGGATGGCCTCCTCCTGCTCCTAGTTCTTATGTTCTGTGGATTTGGATGAGATGAAAGAATGGTATGTTGCCTCCCGGGTCCCAGGGTCCGTGATGTCTCGGATCATGTCTTCAAGATCCTTAAGGGGGAGGGTGACCAACCAGCAGTCATGGTACCATCGGTACCAATGACATAGGTAGAAAAAGGACAGAGAATGTGAAAAACGAGTACAGGGAGTTAGGTTGGAAGTGAAGTCCAGGACAAACAGGGGAGTTATCTCTGGATTGCTACCAGTGCCACGTGATAACGAGATAAGAAATAGGGAGAGAATGTAGCTAAACACGTGGCTATAGTGCTGGTGTAGGAGGGAGGGCTTCTATTATGTGGATAACTGGAGCACATTCCAGGGAAGGTGGGACCTGTACAGTAAGGATGGGTTGCACCTGAACTGGAAGGGCACAAATATCCTGGGCGGGAGGTTTGCTCGAGCTATACGGGATAATTTAAACTAGTTTGGCAAGGGGTGGGGAACTGGATTTATAATTCAGAGGATGAATTATTCGGCCTTCCAACAGACACAACAGGGAGTGAGGTTGTTTATAAAGAAATACGGTTGATGGAGCGTAATTGCGGACACCGAGATGGTTTGAGGTATGTACGCTTCAATGCTAGAAGTATCAAAAATAAAATGGATGAACTTAGAGCATGGGTCGACATTGGAACTACGGTGTTGTGGCTTTTGCAGAATCTTGGGTAACTCAGGGAGAGGAATGATTTTTGGAAGTTCCGGGATATAGATGCTTTAAAAGAAATCGGGAGGTTGGAAAAAGGGATTGGGGAGTGGCATTGCTAGTCAGGGCGAGTATAGCAGCTACTGAAAGGCAGTTCGAGAATGATATGTCTGCAGAGTCAGGTTGGGTTGAGGTCAGGAACAAGAAAGGAGCAGTCACTTTACTGGGTTTTTTTTTACAGACCCCCCAATAGTTTCAGAGAAGTAGAGGAGCAGATTGTGAGGCAGATACTGGAAAGGTGCAGAAGTCACAGGGTTGTAGTCATGGATGACTTCAACTTATCAAAGATTGATTAGAAACATTTTAGTTGTAATAGTTTAGATGGAGCTGATTTTGTCCAGTGCATTCAGGAAGGATTCCTGACACAGAACATAGATAGATCAACATGAGGAGAGGCCACTTTGGATTTGGTGCTTGGCAACGAACCAGGCCAAGTGTTACACCTGTTGGTAGGGAGAGCATTTTGGCAGTAGCGATCATAACTGTTTCTTTCATGATAGTCAGAGATAAGGTTAGGTCCATACGGCAGGGTTAAGCTGATAATTGGGGGAAAGGTAATTACAATTCTGTTAGACAAGAACTGGGTCACATAAACTGGGAACAGATGCTGTCCGGGAAGACCACCACAGAAATATGGAGATTGTTTAAGGAATGCATACTGCGTGCTCTCGATATGTTTGTCCCTAGCAGGCAGGGAAGATGTGGTCGCATGAGGGAACCTTGGTTCTCAAGAGAGGTTGAATGATTGGTTAAGAGGAAGAAGGAGGCTTATATAAGGTTCAGGAAACAAGGATCGGAAAAGGCTCTAGAGGGATACAAGTTAGTCAGGCAGGAGCTGAAGAGAGGGCTTAGGAGAGCTGTAAGGGGGCATGAGCAACCCTTGGATGAGAGGATCAAAGAAAACTCCAAGGCCTTTTACACATATGTGCAGAACAAGAGAATGACCAGAGAAAGGGTAGGACCAATCAAGGATTGTAAAGGGAATTTGTGCACCGAGCCTAAAGAGGTAGGAGATGTCCTTAATGAATGCTTTTCTGAAGTATTCGCAACTGAGAGGGATCTATTTGTAGAGGAGTTCAGTGTGAAATGCACTGGTAGGCTAGTGGAAGTTGATGTTAGTAAAGAAGATGTGCTAGGAATTCTGAGGAAGTTTTGAAGATAGATATGTCCCCCGGGCCTAATGGCATTTATCCAAGGATTCTCTGGGAAGCAAGGGAAGAGATTGCAGGGCCTTTGGTGATGATATTTCCATCCTCACTCTACATAGGTATAATGTCAGAATATTGGAGAGAGGCAAACGTCATTCCCTTGTTCAAGAAAGGGAATAGGGATAACCCCAGCAATTACAAGCCAGTTAGTCTTACATCAGTAGTGAGCAAATTATTGGAAAGGGCTCTGAGAAATAGGATTTTTGATCACTTGGAAAGGCACAGTTTGATTCGTGATAGTCAGCATGGATTTGTGAGGGGTAGATCATGCCTCACAAACCTTACTGAATTCTTTGAAGAGGTGACCAAACACGTGGATAAAGATAGAGCAGTGGATGTGATATACATGGATTTAAGTAAGGCATTTGATAAGGTTCCCCATGGTAGGCTCATGCAGAAGGTAAGGAGGCATGGGAGAGGGGGAAATGTGGCTGATTGGATTCTGAATTGGCTGACCCTTAGAAGACAGAGGGTGGTCGTGGATGGGAAATATTCAACATGGTGCTCAGTTATGAGTGGCACAAGGATCTGTTCTGGGTCCTCTTCTATTTGTGATGTTTTGTAAATGATTTGGATGAAGGAGTGGAAGGGTGGATTAGCAAGTTCGCAGGTGATATGAAGATGGGTCATGTTGTCGACAGTGCAGAGGGCTGTTCTAGGTTATAAAGGGACATTGATAAAATGCAGAGCTGGGCTTAGAACTGGCAGATGGAGTTTAACCCTGAAAAGTGTGAGGTGATTCATTTTGGAAGGACAAACTTGAAATCAGAATACAGGTTTAACGGAAAGATTCTTGGCAGTGTGAAGGAGCAGAGGGATCTTGGAGTTCATGTTCACAGTTCCCTGAGAGCTGCCACTCAGGTTGTTAAGAAGTTATATGGTGTATTAGCTTTCATTAATAGAGGGAATGAGTTCAAGAGCCGTGACATTATGCTCCAGCTATACAAAAGCCTGGTTCAGCCACATCTGGAATATTGTGTCTACTTCTGGTCGCCTCATTACAGGAAAGATGTGGAAGCATTAGAAAAGGTGCAAAGGAGATTTACCACGATGTTGCCTGGAATGGAGGGAAGGTCTTACAAGGAAAGGTTGAGAGATCTAGGGCTTTTCTCTTTAGAATGACAAAGAATGAGAGGTGATTTGATAGAGGTGTACAAAATGTTCAGATGTATAGATAGAGTGGATAGCCAGAGACTTTTTCCTGGGGTGGAGGTCACTTTTACGAGGGAACGTAGTTTTAAAGTGAGTGGAGGTAGATATTGGGGAGACATCAGAGGTAGGTTCTTTACCCAGAGAGTGGTTGGAGCATGGAGTGCATTGCCAGAGAGGGTAGTGGAGTCGGCCTCATTGGGGTATTTAAGCAGCTATTAGATAGGCATATGGATGATAGTATAAGGTAGAGGTGGAGTTTATAGACATAGGTTTAGGGTAAAGGTTCAGCACAACATTGTGGGCCAAAGGGCCTGTACTGTGCTGTCCTGTTCTATGTTCCATGTTCTAATAAAACAACACCTCCACACTGGAGAGTTGAGCAATGTCAGATCATGACCGCATCTCCCATGTGACATTTGTACTTCTGTCACTGAAAGTGGATAAAGGTAGTGATTTTCCTCTTGACTCTGAGTCCATAAGACCATAAGACATAGGAGTGGAAGTGAGGCCATTCGGCTCATCAAGCCCACTCCGCCATTTAAATCATGGCTGATAGGCATTTCAACACCACTTCCCTGCACTCTCCCCGTAGCCCTTGATTCCTTTTGAGATCAAGAATTTGTCGATCTCTGCCTTGAAGGCATCCAACATCCCGGCCTCCACTGCACTCTGCGGCAATGAATTCCACAAGCCCACCACTCTCTGGCTGAAGAAATGTCGTCTCATTTCAGTTTTAAATTTACCCCCTCTAATTTTAAGGCTGTGCCCACGGGCCCTAGTCTCCCCGCCTAATGGAAACAACTTCCTAGCGTCCACCCCTTCTAAACCATACATTATCTTGTAAGTTTCTATTAGATCTCCCCTCAACCTTCTAAACTCTAATGAGTACAATCCCAGGATCTTTAGCCGTTCATCATACGTTAAACCTACCATTCCAGGGATCATCCGTGTGAATCTCTGCTGGACATGCTCCAGGGCTAGTATGTCATTCCTAGACTGTGAAGAAAAATCAAAACTTATCCGTGGTATTCAACAAGAACTGGTGCATAATCGTGCATGAAAGTTGTGATTGGTCCTGTGCTCGTGCTGACTTCAGTACTGCTGAAAAATGACGCATTTTGTTGAAGATTTTTATCAAGTGCTTATTAAGATGGTGCCAATGAAAGGTCATCAATGTTATACAAGGGTTGTAGGGCCTAGTACAACATCATGAAATCTCATAGAGATGGTCCTCACTGGGCACAAGGTGAGTGGACTCAGATAGCTGGCAGGCCAGATGCATGTGAAGACAAGGATGTGGAGTGGACCAGCTAGCATGAGGCTACATTACAGGATAGTCTTTCAATTATGTAACTGTAAAATTAGAGCCTGGATTATCTCTGAATCTTAGTGTTGTACTTAGTGTTAAGATGTAACAAACAGTTTTAGAACATAGAACATTACAACACAGTACAGGCCCTTCGGTCCTCGATGTTGTGCCAACCTGTCATACCAATCTGAAGCCCTTTTAACCTACACTATTCCATGTACGTCCATATGCTTATCCAATGACAACTTAAATGTATCTAAAGTTGGCGAATCTACTACCATTGCAGGCAAAGTGTTCCATTCACTTACTACTCTCTGAGTAAAGAAACCATCTCTGACATCTGTCCTATACCTTTCACCCCTCAATTTAAAGCTATGCCCCCTCGTGCTCACCGTCACCATCCTAGGAAAAAGGCTCTCCCTATCCACCCTTTCTAACTCTCTGATTATTTTATATGTTTCAATTAAGTCATCTCTCAACCTTCTTCTCTCCAACGAAAACAGCCTCAAGTCCCTCAGCCTTTCCTCGTAAGACCTTCCCTCCATACCAGGCAACATCCTAGTAAATCTCCTCTTCACCCTTTCCAAAGCTTCCACATCCTTCTTATAGTGCGGTGACCAGAACTGTACGCAATACTCCAAGTGCGGCCGTACCAGAGTTTTGTACAGCTGTAGCATAACCTCTTGGTTCTGGAACTCGATCCCTCTATTAATAAAAGCTAAAACACTGTCTGCCTTCTTAGTTTTATAAAGTATCCCAAACCTGAAGACAGTTTTTGATGTTACTTTCTCCTCAACCTGCCTGACTTGAGTCCAAGAGATGAACTTGGACATCAAACCACACAGCAAAAAATAATGCTGGCTGTGGTGGGATCTACTTAGTAGAAAATTATGGTAGCAGTGAAGATCGCGATGCAGATCTCAAGTCAGTTGGAGAAGTAAAGAAGCTCAAAACATTATTGGCATGTTCTTAGAACCAGCTAGCAGCAAGATGATTCATAGAGCTGGACAGGGAATGAGAGGAAAAACAAAACTGAACAGAAAGTTCCTGCAAACCTTCATTAATACCGTAAATTTTAATAAACATCCTTTACAAACTTTTAATAAGGGAAATTGATCAAAACTATTGGAATAAAAATCAATTCTTGCATTCCAATTTCAGAATCCTAACAGTAAATTTAGTTCTATCTGTATTATTTTGATGGTTTGAGCACAAGTTTTATTCAGCATCTCAGAGGTGTTTATCAATCTTATTTAGTAAAATACAGAAAAATATTAATCAACAAAGAGTACACCATAGCAACAAAATTAATGTAGTACAAGGAGACTAAAATCCTACTAATTCTCAGTCAAATCAAGAAAGTAATCAACAATTGCCTATCAACATTCTGCCAGATAAACAATTTTCTTCCCATGGGGAGATACAACCGATGATTAAGCAATGTCTTGTAATTCCAGGAGAAGGAACGCCACAACGCAATCCTGATGCTAACAATGGAGGTGAAGGAGCACTCCTACTTTCTCCATATGTCCCAGAGTGCAAGACCCTTTAGCAAGAATGGCTGATCCAATGGAAGCCAGCAAAGCAAAAGAAAGACCTCCAACTTGACCTCAAGTGTTTATATGTCACATTACCGACTACTCTGACCCACCTATTGACACAGATGAATCAGATCAACAAAGCAGCAATCTCGGGATTGCTCCTACTGGTGGTTAATAGTCAAAAACAAGAAAAAGGTCACGGTGATTTGGTGGCTGGAAAGTCAATCGGTTGTGTGTGATAACACTTTCTTAGATTGCTGCCATGGGCTGTGGTGTTCAGCACTGACAAAATGTGCTGAATGGCCACCTTCTGTATTTTATCATTTCTATGGTGAGCATAGATGCCTTCCAAGCAATTAACACAGGTTTGATTCCGGGCCATCTAAAGTTTGCTGGAGGGCTTTTGTGGTGCAGTGGTAGTGTCACGACATCTGAGCCCAGGAGTAATGGGGCTCAAGTCCCACCTACTCCAGAGGTGTATAATAACACCTCTGAACAGGTATGGTTTAACACAGTAAATGCGGGATTATGGGGATAGGCTGAACGTCTGGGTGGGATGCTTTCAGAGAAGTCAGTGCTGGTTCGATGGGTTGAGTGGCCTCTTTCCATTCTTTGGTATGGGGATCTGAACCTAAAAATGGAGATAGAAGAGAGGCAGACAAAGGTAAAATCACAAATAAAAAAAAGTAATAGGTAGGGAATTCAAGCCATAATGCAAAATAATGTGAACAACAATAGAAAAAAAGCCTGGCCCCTTGATACACAGAGCACTTATAATAAAGTACAAATAGATATGGATTGATGAAGTATAGTTGGGATTATAGAGACGAGGCTATAGGGTGACCAGGAATCAGAACTGAATATTCAGGGTTATTCAGTTTTTAGAAAGGACTGACAAAGAGGAAAGGAAGATGAGATAGCATTGTCAGTTAAAAAAAATTAACACAACAGTGAGGAAGAATATTATCTCTGGTGAAATTGGTTCTGTCTGAAGTACACAGCTGAGAACTGGGAAACACAACAGAACCAAAAACAAGAGTGTGGGTTGTATATAGATCCCCCAAATGTATTGGTTATGATAGGGAAGGCATTATGCAGGAAATTAGAGTGTAAGCAATAAAGATAGAACTGTAATTATGGGCAACTTTAGTCTGCATACAGACTGGGCAAGTCAGATCAGTAACAATGCCATAGGGGAGAGATTCCTGGAGTGTGAATAAGATTGTTTTCTGGATTAACAGGAACCAACCAGGGTATTGCAAAAGAAACACAGAAACAAATAATTGGATATCCACCTGTGCGGGACCCTTTGGGGAAGAGTGACTATAATGTGATAGAATTCCTCTTTAAGATGGAGAGTGACATAGTTGATTCTGAGACCAGGGCCCTCAAACTAAATAGAAGAATTTATGATGGTATGAGGTGAGAGATGGTTATGATAGATTGGGGGACATTATGTAAAGGGATGACAGAGAATAGGCAATGGCAACACTTGGAGTACTGTGTGCAGTTTTGATCTCGTTGCCTAAGGACAGCTGTTCTGTCGATGAGTGGAGTGCAACAAAGGTTTACCAAACTGTTTCCTGGGATGGCAGGACTGATGTATGAAGAGAGACTGGGTTGGTTTGATTTATGTTCAGTCTGTCTAACATGGAGCCTGAAGAATCCACAAGGACTGAGTTATAGAATGGCTACAGTATAGAAGGAGGCCAGGTGGCGTGTTGATCCTTTGCTGGCTCTCTGCGACAGCAATTTAGTTCGTCCTTGCTGTATGATTTCTACGTTAGATCTGTGCAGAGATTGGTGTAAACTGCCAAAACCTCTCCAATATCAGCGTGTATATGCTGTGGTCATGTCCAACA
Organism: Stegostoma tigrinum; assembly: GCF_030684315.1. NCBI lineage: Eukaryota > Metazoa > Chordata > Chondrichthyes > Orectolobiformes > Stegostomatidae > Stegostoma > Stegostoma tigrinum. Next base: position 121,105,479 of record NC_081356.1, on the reverse strand, counting down.
GAACTAACAGAGATGTTCTGGGGACAGATTCAGAGAACCTTACAGTACAAAAGAGACTCTTTGGTCCATCAAGTCTGCACCAACAAAACACTATGCTTCATCTACATTGTTTCCAGCACTTAGCCCATAGCCTTGAATGTTATGACATTTCGAGTACTCTTATCCAAGTACCTTTTAAAAATTGTGTGGCTTTCCACCTCATCCGTCCTACCAGGCAATGCATTCTAGACCCCTCAACTTCTGGGTGAAAACATTTTTCCTTAAATTCTCTCTAAACCTTTGGTCTTTCGCCTAATGTTACACCCCCTTGTAGATGATGTGTCAACTAAGGGCGAACAGCTGTTTTTTTTATCCACTCTGTCCATGTCTGTCATGACCTCTTACATTTCAATCAGGTTCCCTCTCAGACGTCTCTCTTCACAACCAGAAAGGTTTTATTCCAGGCAACATCCTTCGTACCCTCAGCAGTCCAATCCCATCCTTACTACAGTGTGGTGACCAGGACTGTAGGCAGTACTCCACCTGTAGCCCAACCAAAGTCCAGTACAGCCCCAGAATATCCTCTATACTATTTGATTCACTGTCACCTATCGTTCTTATTGGCATTAATATAAGTTATTGATACCAAGTGTAGATGGATGCAGTCGCCAAATCTTTGCAAAAGATAGGCCCAATTTTGTCAAACAGGATAGGTTTATTTCAGAGTACTTAAAAACCAGTTACATTACCCCTGAGATACATGATAGTTTCTTTTGAGACATCAGACTTGATTTAAGGATAAGTATACATTACTGTTAGTTACATGGACTTAACACAGAACAGCTATTTAGTGAACACACACCATACTGCTTAAATCCTCCCAGCACCAGTTGTTAATATCCTGAAAGCTCTAAATACAACAAGAAATATATAAATTTCTATGTAGTGCATAGATAGAGCTTTAAAATATCTACCAGCTCTAGCTTCCAGATCTCGACAGAGCTTTGTTTATTTTCCCTGATACCACATCCAGACTAAACTGATTAAGCACAGCGCACATCGATAGTCATGAATGCATACATCAAGCTCAAACAATTTGAGTACAGCAGTCCCACTCTCCTATCCTGAAATGTGTCTCTTTTCAGATGCTTCATTTGCTTTTTCAAAGATGTAATCAAATCTACTGAAATACCTTGCATTGCTGTTATAATAGGTGACAAGTTGGGATTGCTTTTAAAGCCTCGTATTGTGAACTGAACCTCTTCTGCCTGGTAAAGTCCCCGTATGGCGATTTCTCATTTATCTTCATTGTTCTTGTCTGGCAGCTAAGGGTCACTCTTTGATAAAGGCAAGGAGATAAAGGTGGCTGCCGAATGTTTCTCACGGTAATTATAGCAAAAGGAAATGCAGAATTACCAAGTCTGAGCTGTGATGCTTGCTTCATGCTGCCGTAATTGGTAGTCTGAATCTCAGCAGTCACTGACACTTGAATCTGCCATTGGTTTTGTATGATAAGTGTGCACTGACCCTCTACATCAAGCCTTACAAAGATAAAACATTACTTTGGTGGCACATTCCTCACAGATTTCTTCCTTTCAAGTCAAGTTCTCTTGGAGCCAGTTCTTGGAGCACTCTGGATGCAGCCGACTACAAAATAAGTTGTGACGGAAACAAGCTCCTCAGAGAGACCAATACAAATCATGGCTCAAACTTCGGGACTTGTTTGACAGGTTCATGGAGCTCCTCCAGACATAACATAATTTATCATATTTTTAATCAGTATCTTTTTTCTCAAGGGGTGAATTAATGTTAATCCATCAGGAAATATATCCAGCTATTCATGAATTGACACTAAACTCATTGCACCCGCTCTCCCTTCTCACAGTATCAGTTACCATTCATTCAGGTATTAAGATCATTGAATAGTTCTCAACAGCTTATTCACATCCACAGTTTTAGAAACTCATGCCACACATTGCAGTAAATGAAACACAATCTTCCAAACCTGACATTGTTACTTGACTCTTCATAAATGATGAACTCACTCACACAAGGAATGAGGCAGTCCTGAGGAATGACAGTCATACAGTATAAACAGCTTATTAGTCTTTAGGTTGTGGGCCATATGGAACAGTTTTCTGAAGGTGAGAGATTGTTTTCCTAGCAGATTGTGTAACCGCCTAGCTCCCCCCATCAGCTCCTGTTAACTTGAACTGGCACGAATTGCATTTTGTAACCTGTGCACAGGATCAAAGAAGTGGATTTTATGAAGGAACAAAGTGGGCTGGTGAGGTTTGCAAAGTTGATTTGTCATTGGCTTTCAAAAGGCATTTGATGAAGTATAAGATTTGTATTAGGCAAAGAATAATATCAGAGACTTATTTGCAAAATTACACCAGGTGGGATTAAAGAGCTGCATGGACATGACATTGGCTGTGGGACAGAAACTGAGTGATTGAGAATTGTTGTTTTTCAGACCAGAGGAAACAGTTCAATAGTGTCCTCCGTGGGTCAGCATTGGACCGCTATCCCTCTTGATACATATCAACAACCTGAGCTTGGTTATGCAAGGCACAATCTCAAAGTTACAAAGCTTGGCCATACTGGAAATATTACGGACACTAATAATAGATTTCAGGAAGACAAGCCTGGCTAGGCAGATGCATTTTAACAGAAGTGTGTTGCGATGCATTTTAATAGGATGAATAAATGCAGGAAATCGAGATGAAATTTAAAAGCTGTAAAAGAGTTGTAGGAATGCAGATCTGTGGGAGTATGCATGTAAGTGTTTGATGGTGGTAGGACAAATGACAAGGCAGATTAAAATAAAAGATTATGTTGGATCCTTAATAACCCATTATTGTTGATTTGAGCTTAGAAAGACTATAGCATCCTATTCTGAATGCCACATTTTAGGATGGGTATCAAAGTCCTGGGAAGGGTACAGAAATAATTTGTTGGAATTACATCAGGAATTCTGTGAAATGGAGAATCTGAAAAGAATTATTCTTAGAACAGCGGTGAAGAAGAGATTTGGTAGCGATGTTGAACATTGTGAAAAGATTTGATCGAGTGATTTTGGGAGAAACTTGATCGTTTTTTTGTCAACTAGCATGCACCTGATGGCTGAAAGGCCTCACGCTATTCTGTAATTTTCCAAAGATTTTTAATAATCAATTTTCCTGGCTGCAGAAGGGCTAGAAACAACGGTACAAGATTTAAGGTGATTGAAAATTACCAGAGGTAATATGAGGAAATAATTTCTCAACAGAAAGTTGTTATAAGACCACAAGAAACAGGGACAGGAGTAGGTTGTTTGGCCCTTCAAGCCTGCTATGCCATTCAGTAGTGTCTGAAAGGGTAAGAAGTTTGATCGTAATATCCAAAATTAACTTGGCTAAATATTGAATAGAAAAAAAAAATAGATCAGGGTCATTGGAAAAAGAGCATAGAAGAGGAAGTAATTGGATAAATCTATAAAACAACAAGTGGACATTTGGTGAGCCAACTGCATCACTTTACAATTCAGTGCCGGCATACCATGTAGACGAACATTTAAATCTCACACACCTACCACTTTTATAGTGTTTATTCACGGGATGTGGGCTTTGCCAGCTAAGTATTTATCTGCCATCCCTAATCGTTCTTGAGAAGGTGGTGATGAGTTGCATTCTTGAACCACCCACAATCCAATATCGGGGTAGGTGGGTGGGTGTTGCAGACATTCATGGCCCGGCAGGGATGGTAGTTCCAGGATTTTGACATGGTGATAGTGATCAAATGTATAATATAGTTTCAAATAATGATGCTGTGTGGCTTGGAAGAAGACGCAGAGGTGGTGATGCCTCCGTACATCTGCTCCCCCTCTCCTTCTACCTGCTGGTGGCTGTACATTTATAGGTGCTCTCTAAGAAGTTATGGTAAATTTCTGCAGTACGTCTTGTAAAATATACACAATGCTGCTACTGAGTGTCTGTGGTAGAGGGACTGATTGTCATTGGTGCCAATCCAGCTTTGCCCTGGCTGCTATCAAGCTTCTTGAGTGTTATTGGAGATGCATTCTTCCAGGCAAGCGGGGAATGTTCCATTCTACTCCTGACCTGTGCCTGATAGATGGTGGATTGAATTTGGCGAGTCAGGAGCTGAGATAGTCGCTGCAGCATTTCTAGCCTCTGATCTGCTCTTGCAGCCATAGTATTTAGAAAGCCAGTGCAGTTCAGTTTCTGGTCAGTGGTGGCCCCAGGATGTTGATAATGGAAGGTTCAGTGACTGTAATGCCATTGAATGTCAACGTACATGGTTAGCCTCTCTCTAGCTGGAGATGGTCCTTGACTGGCACTTATGTGGTATGTTTTTTACTTGCCATCTATCAGTCCTAGCTTAAAATAAATGGGCTCTAGAGAAAGGATGTTTGCATGTTTTGAAAAATTTAATGTGTCAACAAACCCACAGACCTGCAAACATTCATGCCAAAGAGCAAAAGTAAAAGCCCAAGTAAAAAAAGTAAATGGAGAGCATCATGAAGGTAATGGCATGATTGTACCAGAGATACAGGAGCAGAATTAGGCCATTTGGCCCATCGAATATGCTCCACCATTTGGTCATAGTCGATATGTTTCTCAATCCCATTATACAATTGCTACAATGTGGAAGCAGGCCATTCAGCCCATCAACTCTGCATCAACCCATAGAAGAGCATCGCACCCACCTTGTCCTGTAACATTGTGTCTCTCATGACAAATCCATCTAACCTGCACACAGGCAATTTAACATGGCCAGTCCGCCTAACCTGCACATCTTTGGATTGCGGGAGGAAGCCCAGTTTCCCAAGGATGGAATTAAATCCGGGTTCCTGGCACCGTGAGGCAGCAGCGCTATCCACTGAGCCACAGTCCCACCTTATTGTCCTGTCTTCTCCCCCCAACTCTGATTCCCTCACAAATCAAGAATCCATCGATCTCTGTCTTAAATAAACTCAATGACTTGACTTCAACAGTCTTCTGTGACATGAATTCCAGAGATTAACCATTCTCTGGCTGAAGAAATTCCTCTCCATTTCAGTTCGAAAGGGTCATCCCTTCACTCTGAGAATTTTCCCTCAGCTCCTAGTCTCTTCTCGTGGAAATATATTCTCCATAGCACTCTATCCAGGTCTCACAGTATTCTGCAAGATTAATGAGTTCCTCCTTCATCCTTCTAAATTCCATCAAGTACAGACCCAGAGTCCTCAACTGCTCCTCATATGACAAGCCCATCATCCCCAGGATCATTCTTGTAAGCCTCCTCTGGGCTCCCTTCAAAGCTGACACTTCCTTTTTTTAGATATAAGGCCCAAAATGGCTCACAATATTTCGAATGCAACATGACCAGAGCCTTATATAGCTTCATTTGTATATCTCTGCTCTTGTACTTGCTAGACCTCTTGAAATAAATGCTAACTTTGCATTCACCTTCCTAGCTGTGAGCTGAACTTGGGCAATTAAGTCACTTTGTGTTTCTGAAGCATTTCCCCATTTAGAAAATAGTCTACACATCTATTCTTCCTCCTAAAGTGCATTATCATAGAATTCATAGATCATAGAATCCCTACAATGTGGAAACAGGCCCTTCAGTCCAAAAAATCCACACTGTCCCTCCCAGACACATACCCCATAATCCACGTAGTCTATACATCCCTGAACACTATGGACAAGTTAGCATGGCCAATCCACCTAGCCTGCACATCTTGGCCGTTGGGAGGAAACCAGAGCACCCGGAGGAAACCCACAGAGGCACGGGGAAAATGTGTAATCTCCACACAGGCAGTCGCTTGAGGGTGTAATCAAACCGGGGTCCCTGGCACTGTGAGGCAGCAGTGTTAATCACTGAGCCACCAAGCTGTCCCTATGGCCTCACACTTTTCCACACTATATTCCATCTACTACTTCCATATGTCCAGTCTCCTCGCCTGCCCAAGTCCTTCTACAGCCTCTTGGCTTCCTCAACACAATCTGTCTCTACACCTATCTTTGAGTCATCTGTAAACTCAGTAAACAATGCCATCAGTTCCTTCATACTGATCATTGGCATATTACATGAATAGTCATGGTCCCAAAATTGACCCCTGTGGAACTCTACTAGTCACAGGCTGCTACCCTGAAAAAGACCTCCTTATCCTCACCCTCTGTTTTCTGTCAATTAGCCAATCCTCTATCCATGTCAATACCTTGCCCCAGTACCACAGGCTCTTTTCTTATTTAGGAGCCTCCTATGCAGCACCTAGCCAAAGGCCTCATGGAAATCCAATTGATCATATCCACTGGCTCTCCTTTGTCTAGCTTGCTTGTTAACTACTCAAAGAATTCTGGCAGATTAGTATTGTATGACCTGCCCTTGAAGAAGCAGTTTTGATTCAGGTCTATTTTACCATTCAATTCTAAGTGCCCCTTAATCTCAGTTTAATAATGGACTCCAAACCTTACTAATGAATGAGGTCAGGCTTAACAGCCTATAGCTTCCTGTCTTCTGCCTCCATCTTTTCTTAATCAGGGGTGTTCCATTAATCATTTTCCAATCCTCTGGTACCCTTCATGACTCCAATTATTCCTTCAAGATAGTCATCAACACCTTTACAATTTCCTTAGCTTTCTCCTTCAGAACTGCTGGTGCAGTCCATCTGGTCTGGGTGATTTATCCACCTTCAGACCTTAGAGCTTCCCCAGCACCTTTCGTTAGTGATGACCAATGAACTCACCTCTGGCCCCAGCTCTCTTGACCTTTGGTATGCTACTGGTGTCTTCCACTGTGAAAACTGACAGAAAGTACATATTCAGTTTCTGTTCCATTTCTTTGACCATTACAACTACTCCAGCCTCATTTTCCAGCAGCCCAATGTCCAGTCTCACCTCTTCTTACCTTTCAGATATTTAAAAGAACTCTTGCAATCTTCTTTTATATTACTAGCTGGTTCACTCTCAAATTTCATCTTCTCCCCCATGTTGCTTTTTTAAGTAACCATCATCACATTGTACACTTTATCTTGGGTATTTTTTTTTATTTCCCTGACTTCCTTTGTCAGCCATGGTTGCTTTGTCCTCTCCTTATTATGTGTTTTCTTCTTTGGGAAGAATTTCTGATGTGTCTCTGAATTACTCCCAGAAAATCGTGCCATTGCTGCTCTACCATCTTATCCACAAGTCTCCCCTTCCAATCAGCTCTGGTCAGCTCCTCCCTCATGTCTTTGCAGTTGCCTTTACATCAAATGAAACAGGCATTGTAGGTCCATATTGTGAGAATAAAATCTACTTTTCCACAAGCAATAATGCAGAGAAATATTGTAACATGATGAGCAGCGGTACAGATAGTTCATACCACACTCCTAAATTCCCTATTAGCCACTAACTTACAGTTGCAGCCCTTAGTTCTGATCTCTGAAACAAGTGGGAAACAACTTCCTTTTGTTTACCCTACAAAAACTGCTATGTGGATAGATTTGAGTTTATGTCATACTGCCAACAGCAGACAGAACAATTTAATTGATTCATGTGGGTGTCAACATACTGGTAAAGAATATGCTTTCATCAATGCTAACTTAGCTGAGAGGCTTTGCGGAACTGGCCACCATCAGGATATCCAGCAAATCCTTCAGAAAAGCACTTTTGGATAAAGCCAAAGTACATATTGTGGATGCTGTGCTAGAAGAAGAATACAAGCTTGAAACAAATGCAGCAAACCAGCAGAATTCTTAAGTGAATTAAAGCAAAACACTGCAGATGCTGGAAATCTGAATCAAACACCAAGACTCCTGGAGGAACTCAACAGGTCTGGTGACATCCATGGTGAGAGAAATTGTGTGAATGTTTCAAGTCTGGCATGACTCTTTTTAAGAACCATCCTGTCTCTGATAACTCACACTTACTCTAGCTCTGCTACTGCACCTCCAAATAAGGCTTAAGCTCTCTAACTATTGTCTGCAACATCTCCCCTCACTTGCACTTACTACCTCTGCACTCCGAACCCTTGCATGCCCTGTGCACTGCATTCTCGCTCACCACTTTGCCATCATTCCAGACTTGCACCAGAGTCACTAGCTCACTTTCAACATGCTCGATACTTCCCCTTTTCTCTCTCCAGGACAAAATGGCTCTTAATAGGTGGTGAAACGGCCAGGACAGGGGAGCAGCCTGCTGGATATTCATCTCCTCACGTCTTCTGAAGAGAGCGTCATGGCATCTGCCATCTGTCTGTGTGTGTGTGTGTGTGTGTGTGTGTGTGTGTGTGTGTATGTGTGTGTGCGTACATGCGTGTGTGTGTTTCTGTGTGTGTGTGTGCGTGTGCGTGTATATGTGTGTGCACCCGCACGCGTGTGTGTGTGTGTCTGTGTGTGTGTCTCTGTTGATCCATAAATGCAGCATTGAAAGTACAGAGGCTGCCATCCTTCACCATGTATGAGGTTCCATGGGGGTCCAAGGTGTAAAGTGAGCAGCTTCTGCACTTTGTGCAGCCAATGACACATGACCCTATTACAATGGCAACTGGATGCCATCTTTCCAGGTAGACAAACATTATTATTGGATCACAGGCACCAGGCATCAAGTATATCTTGCAATATACGGTCAAGAGTGCTTGGGGCAAGGAATTCACCTGTACATAATGGGTTAATGCCTAAGGCTGTCAAAGTATGGCAAAGCTCAGCTATCTGGGTAGATTATCTAGATTAGAGTTGGCTGCCACTGTTGGTGAGCACTTCTCTGTCATGTTCCCACCACTGATTAAATAAGCGATGAGCCAGGGTGCTGACACTCGGAGGACTGGCAGTGACCAGGCACTTGCTCAGCTACAGGCAAGAAGAACACCACAGTGTTGTCAATCAATGACTTCATTGAAATGAACAGGCACTGGGAATCTGACAAACAGGCTACAGAAGCAGCAATGCAGCTGGGACCCTGCTGCTTCTACCCTGGGGAGCCAAGCTTAGCAGTCTCAGAGTTGACCGGAGATGTGCATAGACCTGCACTCCACTGCCATCCCCATTGGTGCTCAGCATCAGTAACAAGGCGACAAAATGATGTGAGCCCCTGAGCTCCCTCCGGACGCCCCTTCCTCATAAGAAGACCAGCTGGTTCCAATAAGCACCCCAGTGGAAGGGAGACTGTAAATAGATCCCCTGGTCAATTCCTCTCAGGATATTCCAGAAGGCCCTTGGATTTCCTACCTGTCATTCTCATCCTAACTTTCCTTGTGTGAATCGCAGAAAGCTAACATGCAGATACAACAGAGGGCTGATGAAATTTTGGTATTTATTGCAAAAGGAATGAAATATAAAATTAGGTAGGAGTTTCCAATTGAACAAGGTGTTTGTGAAACTGCATCTGGAGTACTGCATACAGTTTTGGTCCCCTCAATTGACGAAGGATATAATTGTATTGGAGACAGTTCAGAGAAGTTTTCCGCGATTAATGCAGAGGTGAAAGGCTTGCCTTTTGAGAGATTGAACAATTTAGGCATATAGTGTCTAGAATTTAAAAGAATGAGAGACTAAATTGAAATATATAAGATGCTAAAGGGGACTGACGAAGTAGACATAGAAAGAATGTTTCCCCTCCATTGGGCAATTTAAAACAAGAGGTCAAAGTTTTAGAAGAAGGGGTGGGACAGATTTAAAACAGAGATGAGGAGGAATAGCTTTTTTCAAAGGGGCCTGAATCAATGGGTCTCACTCCACCTGATTGCAGTAGACATGGGGACCCTGAATACATTCAAGGGGGAGATAGACCAATTTTTAATTATTCATGGGTTAAAGGTATATCATGGAAATGTACCAGTTCTGCTGGCATGTTGTCTCTCCATGGAAGCTGTGGTGTTGCTTACTGTCAATGCCTTCCTACTCCTGTCTGACCACCTTCCCTTCTATGCAGTATCATCTCGCCACCTCATGTATTGAATTAACCCCTTAGTACTGTAATCCCCTCTGCAAGCTAGCATTCAGTCTCCAATCCCAACAATTACATCCGCCAGCCTCTCTCCAACATCAGTTGCCCCTGATAAATTCCTTGGATTTTTTTTTGGACGGATACACCAGACAGATTGTAACTCACCCACACTTGAGTGACTTAGGCAGGAAGCCCCAAATGATAACTGACCAAATCCCTGACTGATATAGCTACGGGTCCCTGACTGTGTTCCCTGGACTGGTTTCACAGTAAGCATGTGGATGACTGTGGCTCATTCCCTGGACTGTAGATATCTGGACTATTTGACTTTGACCACCCCAAGCTGGCTGACTGTGCCGAAGCCCTGGAACTGACGACGGAGTGTGACTTGGTTGCTGTGCTGGCACCCCTGACTGAAGAGTGTCTCCCATAGTTTAACTGAGGTTAACTCCCCTTAGACTTTGAACGCATGGTTGTCCACCTGCAGCACACATAGTGAGTTTGTCCTGTATGCAGCTGGCACATGGAGCAGGTGAGAGGTTCACATGGCACAGCACCATTCAGCAAAGTGTCCATACACTTGAATAATGACTGTGAGCAGCATGGCGAGATGCCCGGTTTTATTTCTGCGCAAAGCTAGAAGGCATGGCAAAAAAAACCTGTGAGCTTCTAAACTGTGAATGAGGGGCTAGAGTGGTAAAAGGTGAGGTAAAGCAAGGCAGGAATGCTGTGACCGTCTAAGTAGATGTTAACGCAGTGAGAGCCGAGCGAGATGGAGCAGCCGCGGGATGCAACTTGTCTAGCCTGTGAGTTGGTGCCTGTTAATGCACACAAAGCAGCAGCAGCAAATTAGTGAGAGATGCTGGTACACTGCCATGTGTAGCTTGCCAATGTAGAGGTGTAAGTGGTTCCGAGAGGTGTCACGATGATGCAGATAGGCTGGCACATGTCAGGGTCCATAGACATGGAGTATGTGCGGCCACAGTCATAGAGTGTGCCTTGAGATGTGGGGTGCAGGGTGTTTGAGGTGGAGGTCTGGAGGAACAGTGAGCTGGAATCACCAGCTTCCTGCTTTGGCTTTCATCTCAGGAACTCTTGGCATCTAAATTTCTATCTGGTAGTTGGTGGAATGGGACCCCTAAATGTTGAAGAGATGAAATTAGACGCTAATTAAGGAGTGATTATTCTTTATATATTCTTTCACAGGATGAGGGCGTTGCTGACTAGGCCAGCATTTATTAGCCATCCCTAATTGCCCAGATGGCAGTTAAGAGTCAAGCACATTCCTGTGGGCCTGGAGTCACATGTAGTCTTGACCAGGGAAGGATAGCAGTTTTTCCCAAAAAAAGAATCAACAGTGAATTCACAGTGATCATTAGACTCTTAATTACAGGCATTTATTGAGTTCAAATATCACCATCTGCAATGTGAGACTTGAACTCAGGTTTCCCAGAACATTGTCTGGGTCTCTGGATAGTACCACTAGGCCATCACCTCTCTGTTAATTGGCTTTTTGCCCATCACTGATGAAAATCTCATCCACATACCTGGAACTTAGCTGGAATATGCAACTTACTGCTTATGATGCCAATCAAGACCATCTTGACCTCTCAGATGATACTCTCAAAATTCTCGCCACAGCCCATGTCATTCAGAGTCTGGTAAGATTCTGCCCAACACATCCTTACCAGCTGCCTGTGTGTGATGTGCAGTAACAACAGTAAACACTGTTTATGTATGCTAAGTACATTATAGCCGGGTAGATAATTAGTGTTACAAGAAAACTTCAAAACACTTGTCACAAGACCTTGGCTGTCTGTAGTATACATTAAATGGATTAATAAAAAAGTAAACTACAAAGCATATCATACAAATTGCAAGTTGTCATATCATGTAGCAAGTAATTACATTAAAAAAAAACTTTTCAGAACCTTAACATATTCTATCTGAACACCCCAAGCATCCTCTTTCAGCAACTTAAGCATTTTGCTGGTATTTATTATCTCTATGATCTACATGTACATATACAGTCATGACAATAATCATACCCCAAAACTATCTTTATGTTCACATGTTGAGCTTTAAAGTATAACTTATGGATTTTTTTTAAAAGACAAATGAACCAAAAGTTTGAATGGCAGTCTAAAATCCCTGTGTGCATTACATTGCAGCCTGAGAAGATTCATGGAATGTCCTTGAAATTTGAAGTGAAGAGCTGAAGAGTGTCAAAGGAACTTCAGACAGCAACACTCCAAAGGGAGAGATGCCATTTTAAAAATGAACAGTGATTCCCTGTGGTTTGTGCCCCATGTTAAACTGAAAGAAAGTCAGGCTGGGTGAAAGGCATGTTGGCGTTTTGGTCTTCCAAGAACGTATAAGAAAGAGGGTTAAAAATCAACAAAATCCCTTACTCTCTGTGCTAGCTGTGGTTCAAATTACATTGTGCTGAAGCCTGCTGCAAGGGGTCACTGCTGAGAGCTTCCGTTAGATGCCCACGTGTCTGCAGGTCAAAAAGAAAAGAAGAAATATCTGAATGCACAATAGAGGCCATAGTTGAAGGAAACGGGGTCAATTTCTTTCAGCTGACTGTAGAACCTAGATTCTCTAAACAGCTGCACAACTGTCAAACTCAGCACAATGGAAATCATTCACCTTTACAGCCACAACGTTTTTGCAATCTATTCATCATGGACAAGCCAAAGATCAACACTTTATTAGAATTTTACTTTTTGGACTCATCTCTCATTTCTGATCTGTGTGCACATGCTTTGTTATCTTTTCTTTTACGTTAATAGCAAATAAACTTGCTCTTTCTTCAACTCAAGAAAACCTGGTTAAGTTGACTCCTTTTCGATCATAAGTACATTTGAGCTGGGGAATGTTATCCATTTCTGAGTGAACCTTGTGGCAACCAAACAAGAGTGAGGGTTGTGTAAGGAAGGGAAGCCAGTTTATCACTCCTTATCTGGGAGCACAACCGTTTGAGGGATATCCTGTGTGAAATCATAATGAGTTGGGGAAATTCTCAGTAAAATCTCCCGCAGAGCCATGTACAAATATCGTCTCAGTACAAGTTACAATTTAAAGAAAGCTTGTATTTCATGAGGAAGGTGAGGCAGCTGAGAATCTTATCAGGGCATTCTGCCATGTTTCTTATTTGAGTTGGCAGCAAGTGCTCGAACAAAGTAACCACAGAGTGACCCAGCCACGGCAGTGCATGCATACGTGCCAGGCCCTTTTGTATCTCACTGTGGAAAACATTTTGACTGAAAGGTAACAATGGCAGTCAGCATCTGTGTACCACTGGGACAGGGGCGCAGGAAACCAAGTTGAGACACTTTAGTAGGGACGCAAGCAATGTTTTAAAAACTGCCATGCACCATGAGTCAGAGAAATTTTTCAAGAGTGTGCATCCTTGCAGGATTATTTCCTGCCTAGTTTCAGGAGTTAGTCAGAGTAAGGCAAACAAGGTGTGAACCCTCAGATGTCAATAGTGATGTAGCAACTTAGAAAATAGGAGCAACAGAAGACCATTCGGCCCATCAAGCCTGTGCCATCATTCAGCATGATCATGGATGATGCTCCTTCTCACTGCCACATTTCTGCTGTCTCCCCATACTCCCTGGTAGCGTTAGCCTCTAGAAATCTATCTCTTTCTTAAATACCTTCATTGACTTCTCCTCCATAGCCTTCATGTGGCAGAGAATTCCACAGATTGACCACTGCCTGAGTGAGGAAATTTCTCCTTATCTCAGGCCTAAAAGGTCTCCGGTGTATTCTCAGACTGTGACTCCCAATTCGGGACCCCAGCCTCTCCTAGCCACCATCCCTGCATACAGCCTATAGAGCCCTGTCAGAAGTTTTTATATTTCAATTAGATATATGTATACAAGATTGTACAAAACAGTGTATGTATGTGACTTGGAGATAATGGGAACTGCAGATGCTGGAGAATCCAAGATTATAAAGTGTGAAGCTGGATGAACACAGCAGGCTAAGCAGCATCTTAGGAGCACAAAAGCTGACGTTTCGGGCCTTGACCCTTCATCAGAGGTCCCTCTGATGAAGGGTCTAGGCCCGAAACGTCAGCTTTTGTACTCCTGAGATGCTGCTTGGCCTGCTATGTTCATCCAGCTTCACACTTTATTATCTTTACTATGTATGTGACTTGATGTACAATTTTATAGAGTAATGTAAAGAGAGAATATAAAAACTCTGAATGCTGTTTATCTGAAGTGAAAATGGAGACTATGAAATGTACACTTTGTCAGAGTCTGAAGGAGAAAAATGGGTTAATATTTCAGTCAAACACAAACTGTTTTCATTCCTTGAGATTTCTGGAAAGCTACTTTTGCATTTTTTTCCTTATCTGCCTTTTCTTTCACATTATCTTTACAATTGAGTAACTGTTGTCAAAATGTGTCCCTTGAGCTTTACCAACATGTAGTCTCTGTAGGATGACTGTAAATCCATAAAGGGAGATAATTGCATTTGTGATTTACAATTGTGTGTTTGTGGTAATAGGCAAGAATTAAATCAGTCAGCGGAATTATAACCTCATTAGCAGACAAGGTTCAACTGTGACTGAAGCTCACCTGGCAACAGAATACTCAAAACAAAGCACTGACAACAAGGTAAAACAGAGACCTCTTTCTTCGTCCGCAAATTCAGAGTCAAAGCAGAGGTTGGGCTAGGGTGGGGTGACAAGTCACATCCCTTGAAACTGCAACCTGCAGGGGCACACTTGATTGTACTGTATCTTTGCATTACATCAGTAATCCTATTTTGTATTATGAGAATAATGGCGATGGCAGTGAAGAGGAAAGTAGAACACCCAAAGCACACCATTGAAGGTGACTTCGAAGAGAGCGAATGAATTTGGATGGGAAAAAAACAAAGTAAACTGTTTGCAGTCTTGAAACATGATCTGGATGATGGCTGAGCCTGATGTATTTTTTTTACCCAAATGTCTTATTTGGCTTTCCAGTCCTCAAGAACATATACAGCTTATATCCATATTAACTCCACAAATGAATTGTGTTCACACGGTAATATGTGGCCACACGTGTGAAGCAAGTTGTTGACTCTGTGGAAGGGATGCTTTGATCATAAGCATCATATCCCACAGGTCAGAACATATTCTGAAATAGTGTCGCGAAATGTTTGGTAACACAAAATGTGCAAGTTCTAGAGTCAAATTTCACTTTTCTGCAAAGTCTTCTCACTGGATGTAGGCAACAATTTGACTCTCGTCCTCTAATTGTTTCACTTTCCCAGGTCCATCAAATCTGTGGTTTAATCTATTCAAGCAGGACTCTGAGTTCCATTTGAATTAAATCAAGCGTGGGGACTTCACTCACAAACAGTATATCACAGTCCACAATAATAGGGCCTAATCCTTGCATATTCAGGAAATGTGTGTCTCAGGTTGTACAAATATACTTTATTATTGTTCCGTGCTCTAACCCCCAGTATACAGCGGAAGATAATTGCATTTGTGGTTTACGATTGTGTATTTGTGGTAAGAGCAAATAATTAAATCACTATCCGGAATGCTAACATCTTTCACAGACAAGCTTCTCTTGTGACTGAAGTTCACCTGGCAATAGAATAATCAAAACAAAACACTGGGACCAGGATACAAAACAAAGACTTCTTTCTTTTCTCCTGCTTTTTTTTGCTCCCTTGTGGGAAAATTTTGGACAATTTAAATTGTACATGATGTAACCTGCAAGGTTGGCAAATGCTGAGACCACCCGCGCAGGGTTTGGCGATGCTGGGGTGAGGCCTAAAAAAGAGAGGACTTGGACTGCAAAAAGGATACAAATGTCACAACTGCGAGAAGACATAGGGCCAGTTCTGTTCACAGTGGATCTTCTATGAAGGCTTAACACATTTGTTGCACCCACAGATTTTACATATGTACTTCAGTGTATCTATACCTGAGCCTAGGTGATCAGAAAATAGACATGGTGAAGGCTGTAGCGGTTACATTATTATCAAAAGGCAAACTAATTCTTCATCTCTCTTGTCTTCCAGGCAGACTGACTCTTAATCAGAAACCAAGAGGAGGCTTAGAGACTGCTTTGTGGAATACCTACGCTCAGTTCGTGACAAACAACTGCACCTCCCAGTCGCAAACCACTTTAACTCCCCCTCCCACTTCTTGGACGACATGTCCATCCTGAGCCTCCTGCAGTGCCACAACGAAGCCACTCAAAGGTTGCAGGAACAGCAACTCATATTTCGCTTGGGAACCTTGCAGTCCAATGGTATCAATGTGGATTTCACAAGCTTCAAAATATCCCCTCCCCCGACCACATACCAAAATCAGCCGAGCTCATCCCCGCCTCCCTAACCTGTCCTTCCTCCCACCAATCCCCTCCTCCCACCTCAAGTCCCACCTCCACCCTCCTAACCACCAGCCTCAACCCGCCTCCTTGACCTGTCCGTCTTCCCTGGACTGACCTATCCCCACCTTAACTCTCCACCTACATTCACCTTTACTGACTCCAACCCCGCCTCTTTGACCTGACTGTCTCCTCTCCACCAATCTGCTCCTTTATCCATCTTCCATCCACCTCCCCACCTACCTCTATTTATTTCAGAATCCTCTTCCCCTCCCCCATTTCTAAAGAAGGGTCCAGACCTGAAACATCAACCTTCCTGATTCTCTGGTGCTGCTTGACCTGCTGTGTTCATCCAGCTCTACACCTTGTTATCTCTAAATCAAACATCGTCCGTTGTCTCAGGTTTGCAACTCATCTACATTTTGTCAAAATGAAGCGCCTGGCAAAGTTCAGAGTCATTCTGGCAGCATTTTGAGTCTGACATCACACTTCTTCAGAATGAAGTTTCACCTGCATTATTTCTGATTTCCAGCATCCACAGTATTTTGGGTTTTGTGACATTTGAAGGTGTTGCATCTTGTGGCCTAACCGAGCCTAGAAAACTTGTCTGGCCCCATTAGAGTTGGACAGTTGTTTGGAAACACATTGCCGTCCCAAGTTAAGCATTCGGCTTTTTAAAAATTATTGGGGTGGCACGATGGCTTGGTGGTTAGCACGACTGCCTCACAGCATCAGAGATCCAGGTTGATTCCACTCTTTGGTGACTGTCTGTGTGGAGTTTGCACATTCTCACTGTGCCTGTGTGGGTTTTCTCCCACAGCCCAAAGATGTGCAGGCTAGGTGGATTGGCCATGCTAAATTACCCCATAGTGTACAGGGAGATGGGTCTGGGTGGGATGCTTTGGACAAGTTGGGCCAAAGGGCATGGTCCCACACTATAGGGATTCTATGAATTCATGCATAGGTTGTGGGCTGCATTGGCTCAGCCACCCTCTATTACCCATCCCTAGCCACCCTTGTGAAAGTGGTGGTGAACTGCCTTCTTGAGCCACTGCACTCCATTTGGTGGAGGCACCCCAACAGTGCCATGAAGGAGAGACTTCCAGGATTTTGACCAAATGACATTGAAGGGATGCTATATACTTCCATGTCAGGATGGTGCGAGGCTTGGAGGGGAGCTTACAAATGGTGACATCCTAATGAAGGGTGGTGGTGTGGGCGCATGGACTTTTTTCGATCAACCCCTCATTAATATGACCGCACAATGCAGAATAAATAATCTTTTCAATAATGGCACGGTGGCTCAATGGTTAGCTCTGTTGTCTCACAGCACTAGGGAGCCAGGTTTGGTTCCACTCTCGGGTGACTGTCTGTGTGGAGTTTGCACATTCTTGCTGTGTCTGCATCGGTTTCTTCCCACAGTCCAAATATGTGCAGGTTAGGTGGACTAGCCATGGTTAATGCAGGATTAGGGGGCTGGCGTCTCAGGGCTGCACATATGTTCTTCAGAGGATCAGTGCAGCATTTGATTAGCAGAATGGCGTCTTTCCACACTTCAGGAATTCTCTCGATAGGCAGGTTATGTGGATTGGCCATGCTAAATTGCTTGTAGTGTCCAGGATTGTGTAAATTAGATGGATGAGACACGGGCAATGCAGGGTTACGGGGGGAATGGGTCTGGTTAGGATGCTCTTCAGAGCGGTGGTGTGGACTTGTTGGGCCAAATAGCCTGCTTCCACACTGTAGTGATTCCATAAATCTATGATATTTGAAACAGTCATTACTAGGAAACAAAATATATTGTTTAAAAGGTGGATTATGGTGCCAAAGAACAAACCTATTCCATGCAATTGATTACTAAGGACTGTTTAAGTCTTAGACTAACTATAGCATGACTTCAATTCACTGTTTTACTTCAATGGTGGATTGGAGTTACACCATAGTTAGTGTGAAACCCAAGCAACATGAGGTAAATTTACTGAATAGCAAGATTTTCTGACTCCCATCATTCAAAGTGTTTGTGGGGTAAATTTCCTGACAATCACTGTTACCAGTCAACCATATAATGATCTGAAGATTTTTAAATGGCCAGGAAGGAGATTTCCATCTGGAGGAAGTCTCACCTCACAAAGCTGTGGGCCATTCCCCTGCATCATTAGCTGGAGTGGCCATTGAGGGGAATACACACAGCGTGATGTGTCCAAGTCCCAGATCAAGGAGAGAGGTGAATGTTGGCGCTGGGGCCTGAAGGTAAGTGCCAGAACAGTAATGGCAGGGAGATCACAGAACGGAGAATGAAAGTTTGCGCAGGGTAAGAGTGAGGGCATTGATGGAGAGACAGGGGGAGGAAAGGAGGCAGATCATAAGGGTTCAGATCTTGGCATCATTGAATAGAATCATAGAATCTCTACAGTGTGGAAGCAGGCCATTCAGCCCATCGAGTTCACATGGACCTTTCGAAGAACATCCTACTCAAATCCATGCCCTACCTTGCACCTGTAATCCTGCATTTCCCATTGTTAACCCACCTAATCTACATATCCATGGCCACTATAGGCAATTTCCCATGGCCAATGCACCTAACCTGCACATCTTTAGGCGTTGGGAGAAAACCACAGGACCTGGAGGAAACCCATGCAAACATGGGGAGAACTCCACACAGATAGTTGCTCAAGGGTGGAATCAAACCAGGGTCCCTGTCACTGTGAGGCATCAGTGCTAACCACTCAGCCGTTATGACCCTTGGCTCAGTAAAGAGGACTCATGAGGCTGTTTGCCCTCCTCCCAACTGAGATTCAAGCAGTGTCACCAGCTGGGTGTCTTCCAATCTTCACCTGTTGTCCTCAAAGTGGATCTGGGGGCAAGTAACATTCGCACCACGCAAATGCAAGGCAGTATCCAATAAGAGACAATCTAATCACCACCCCTTGACATTCAATGGCATTACGATCACTGAATCCCTCACTATCAATATCCTGGGGTTTACCGTTGATCAGACACTCCACTGGAGCCGCTATATAAATGTAGAACAATGAGGTTAGAGGCTAGGAATACTGTGGTGCATAACTCAACTTCTGATTCCCCAAAGCCTATCCAAAATGTACAAGGCACAAGTTAGGAATGTGATGGAATACGCCCCACTTGCCTGGATGGCTGCAGCTCCAACAACACTCAAGAAACTTGATGCTATACAGTACAAAGCAGCGCGCTTGATTGGCACCACAGCCACAAGCATCCACTCCCTTCACCACCAATGCTCAGTAGCTGCAGTGTCTACTACTTACAAGATGCACTGCAGAAATTCAGCAAAGATCCTTAGACAGTACATTCCAAGCCTAGGACCACTACCATCTAGAAAGACAATGACAGCAGATACCACCGCCTGCAAGTTCCCCTCCAAGGCATTCAGCATCCTGACTTGGAAACATCCTTCACTGTCACTGGGTTTAAATCCTGGAATTCACTCCCGAAGCGCATTGTGAATCTACCTACAGAACATGGATTGCAGCAATTCAAGGGCAGCTAGGGACGGTTAGTAAACTTTGACCCAGCCAGTGGCGCCCACATTCTATTACATTAAGGGAAAAAGACAGCTGGCAGAACTTTGAATACAATTAATAGAACATGGAATTGAAAGCTAGCCTTGGCAGTGGGGGTAATTGTAAAACTACAAATATATGTTGTTAAAACCCACCAGAACCATTGATTGGAGTCACCACTGAGGGAAGAAATCTGCTATTCTTACCTGGTCTGGCACATATGATACACCAGACCAATAGAAACATGGTTGACTCTTAACTGCCTCTTCTACTCAGTCCGAGGGGAAATTGTACAACGGCAAAAAATAAAGACCTCACCAATGACAATTATATCTTGTGAAAGATTAAAGAAGTCTTATCAAAATGCGTCCAGATATTAATGATGTATTTCAAAAAGTCTTCTAACGGCAAGTGAACCATAAAATGTTTAAGTACCTTTTAAGTTGAAATATAGGAAAGAAGATGGTGGACAAATTGTTCCAAGCTAATTACTTGCCATGAAATGATCTTTAATGAGTTGTGCATCACATTATTTTTTGTTCACAGGAAATGGGTGTTGCTGGCTCAGCCAGCAATTACTGACTACGTCCAATTGCCTGGAGGGCTGTTAGGTGTCAACCAAATTGGTCTGGATCTAGACTCACAGGTAGGCCGAGATCCTGGTTATTACAGCAGTTGCCTTCCCTAAAGGACATTAGTGAACCAGATGGGTTTTTCCACTGCAATTAACAACAGTTCCATGGTTATCATTAGACACTTAATTTCAGATTTTAATTAAATTCAGGTTCCACCATCTGCCAAAGTGTAATTTAAGGCCAAATCCCCACAAAAAATAAAATCAAAGCAGTTTTCCATGGAGCAGTAATCTCACCACTAGATTGACAAAATCTGTTTTCAAGAGAAACAGGACAGAATAAATCCCTCTTAAAGGCACATCTCATCACATGAGTGCTTTGATTTTCCTCTCAAATCTTGCAAACTCTACCTTGTATTCAGTCAGTCTTCTGAGAGAAACACAAATTCACAGGCTCAGCAAAAATAAGAGAACTTTCACTCAATCTTTATCCCTTTGCCCCTGTTGCCATTCAATAGAAACCATTCTTCTGTTGAAGGTAAAGATTAAAATCACCACCACAGTAATTATGCTAATCATATTCTTAATGCTAATAAAATTCTATAATAGATGGCTTAAAAAATGGGTGACACCTTAACAGAAGAGGGTACATGAAGAAGATCAGCACATATAAACCAACACTTTTATTATGAGGGATGGTTTTCACATCATGGGCTATTTTCAAACAGCTCCTGTCTTAATGGAAATACTGTGCTGTTGAAGCAGCTTGTCGCTCAATGGCCCTTTGCAATCTTGAGGTATCTGCTGGCACATTCCCACTCTCTCAAGTACGTATCAAGGTGAAAGTTTCTGCAAGATGCCTTTTATAGTATCTGACAGCTGGCTGATTAGCTCAACGAACTGAAACAGGCAGTCTGACACAATTAGGGCCTTTGAGTGGTTGGTATTAGGACCTAGAAAATTTCTTTCTGAAGTGAAAGGAAACAAAGTGAAAGCCAAAGGAGGTCTAGACCGTTAATTGTAGGTGAAAGAATCTGTGGAAGTATTTTCAAAGAAAATATCTCTTGATGCTAATATTGAATGATGCCAATGCTAACTCCCACTTTGAATAAGGGAATTTGCAACTTGCTGAGAAATCTGACGAAAGAAGCAAGTCAGATTATGATTTTGCTTATTATTAAATCCCTGTGCAATTGATATTGTGCTGTATTTATAAAACACTGAATGTAGGGGAGTATGATTCCAGTAGGAGAAATTATTGCCTATATCTTTTGTAGACATTAGGCCTATGTCTCAATGTGTATTTTGAAATATCTAACTTTCGTCTCCATCAGAAATCACAACGAAGAGTATTCAACCTTCAGCTTCTGGACGGTAAAGTGTAAAGGGAGCTGAACATAACTTCAGCTGGCTCAAAATCAAGAATTCTGCCCTGATTAGAATTCAGAACACTCGCTCGGATCACACCACTTTAACCCCTGCCTTGGGTGACTGGAGGTAACCAGCTACAATAAATTTAACCAGGGGAGAATCGAGTTGGAGAAGCTGTTTGGTAACAATTGAGGTCACTGCCAGTGCTCTTGTCCCTTAATCATGAACTTTTAGGTTCAAATCCCAGTCCTGCTTACTATGATCTGACCTGCCTGTACTGCTTGTAAACAAAGCTTTTAACTGTACTTCAGTATGTGTGACAATAAAAAATCAATCAGCCAAGGTTTCAGCATTTCCAAACAGTAATCTGATTCCTTCGCAGAACTATCTTTCCCAATTCATCGTCCTCCTACCTTTTCCAATGCCTGCCTTCATTAATAACCATCTACTACCTCAGAAGCACAGTCTTACGTAGCCTCATCCTGGATTGATTCAATGGCAGAGGCATGGCCGACTAGTGAGTGTTCCTTTCTCCTCACTGAATCTTTCCTACGTGCTTACATGATCTGTATTTCTCCCCTCCTGATCCCCACTAATAATTGTGATAGCTATTGTTCAACCTTTATTCCCAACCTCAAACTCTTCTCCTACTTCTTCAGCACATTCTCTTCTTTTGAGCACATCAAATTATTTCAACTTTCCTTCCTTGCATTTAAAAAGTATCTACCACAACATGATCCTCCACAGTCTCATTTGGACTTTGTCACTAGGCTGATGATTAAAGCTGTACCTCATGTTCGAAGGTGCAATGTTTTAAGTGGCTTGATTAATTTAGCTCAATGCTGTTCTCTCTGTCAGGCGTAAAAGATCCCACAATGTTTTCAAAGAATCTCAGGGGAATTTCTGACCTATGACACAGCCAATATCTTCCCCTCACTTGACATCTAAAAACAGCTTGGCTTCTTAAGGTCATCGCAAAGTTTTTTGTGGGAACTTCCTGCTCACAAATTGGCTATCACTGGTTCCACATCGCAACAGTGATGATTCGCCTTCATTAAGTTCTTCATTGCTATAAAACACGCAGGGACATGAGTAGGTGAATAATTTTAGTCCCTTTGTCCAAGAAAAGGTATACTGGCAATGGAAGCAGTCCAGAGAAGATTCACTTTGTTAATCCAGGATATGGGAGGACTGGCTTATGAGGAAAGTTGAGTAAATTGATAGAGATAGAGATAGAAGATTGAAAGGTCCCATAATTGGAATATACTGGATTATTAAGAGACAGGATAGGATAGATGTGGAATGGTTGTTTCTTCTCCTGGGAGAGTTTAGTACAAGAGGGCACAATCTTAGAACAAGGGTCATCCATATAAGACAGCAATGAAGAAGAATTTCTTCTCTCAGATGGTAGTGGGTCTGTAGAATTATTTACTTCGGATGGCTGTACGGGCTAGGTCACTTAGTATGTTTAAGGTTGAGATAGACTTTTAATCAGGAAGTGAATCAAAGGTTATGGGGAAAGGTATGAAAGTGGAGTTGGGGATTATCAGATCAGCCATGATTCCACAGAATGACAGAGCACACTCAATGTGCCATGCCTTATGAAAGAAGCTATACAAATGTAGGTTTATTTTTAATTGCCTTTCTGCTTCAGTATTCATAGGTAACTCTTCATCTTTACTGATGGTAATTAAAATTAATTCTGGGTCTGGATTACAGTACACAGTGTCAGATTCTGGAATTGGCTCCCAAGTAGCATTGCCATTTCAATGAAGATTCAACCCAATGTTTCGTGTGAGGCTTAAATGATGATTTATAATGGTTTGGCATAATTTCTTCCTTTTATACTCCGCAGGTCTATTTATAAAGCCCTTTTTAAAAATTTTTAAAACCCAGGATCTCTTTGTTTTTAATTTCAGCCATCAACGAATTGTATGTGTGAAGTGCCAAGCCTCTCTGTTCTTTGTTCCCATCCCCTTAAAATTTGAGAACTTTCATTTTTGTGTCAAGGGAACAACAGGGCAAAATGCAAAGGGGTCATTTGCCTTCAAAATTGGCCCCAATTCCCAAGAAAAGGAAAGGTTTGCCGAACATTTCATTTCTCCAGCACAAATGGTGTCACTTTAAAGAAAGCAATGTAGCAAGCCAACTTAAAGGAGGCTTTCATCTTGCACTCTGGCAGATATTGCCTGGAAAACAGCGTCATTGGCCCATATGACAGGCAGATGGATGGAAGGTTTCACAGTGATGGAGCTAGATGGTGAAAACAAAAACGAAAATCCTCTGGGAGATCTCCATTGCGTGTTGCTGGGCCGACATTGTTGGAAACCTGTGACAGCATGGATAAGGTTTAATCCTGTCATCTGCACTGCTGAAGAGGGACAGCATCATCACAGATAAATACAATGAAACTGTTGCTTTACCATTAATATTCTGTCAATTATTTTAACAATAAGTGCATAACTCAGTGGCATGAGGCCATCAGCCTATAATGAAAGCCACTTTATTTGGAATTGCATAAAAGCCTTTGTGTGGGAGTAAAAAAAGATGCACCATCAACTCCAATTCCTATCAGTGCAGCAAACCCTGATTTATGAGAACAAAAAAATTACACCGTACGACATTAATGTACACATTCTTTGTATGAAATTCCTTTTAATTGACCTGTCAAGCCATTTCCTTTCCATCAGTTGATGGCTCCATTAAAACAGCAGGGAATAAGATTTCAGACTGAATGCTGTAAGGGTTTTCCAGCTAATATTCT
This sequence comes from Stegostoma tigrinum, assembly GCF_030684315.1. Classification (NCBI taxonomy): domain Eukaryota; kingdom Metazoa; phylum Chordata; class Chondrichthyes; order Orectolobiformes; family Stegostomatidae; genus Stegostoma; species Stegostoma tigrinum. Next base: position 121,080,991 of record NC_081356.1, on the reverse strand, counting down.
CAAAATGTTTCCTCCAAGAACTTGTTGCTAAAACAGGATCCACCACAGCATTGGGGAAATTTTAATCAGGCAAGTGTTGCGTCCAAATGAAAAGGCAAAGAAATAAATTCAAATGATGGAGGTCAAAAATGGCAAAATAATAAAGTGTAGGTTATGGAAAACTGCTGTCTGACCTGCAGTGTACTTTTAAACACTTCGGGGTTGGTTTTGAAAGGTTCAGGTTGGCTTTAACTGGTCAAAGTGTGGTTGAGCCTAAATATACAATTGTTAAAGGCAAGGCGGCTAAGACCAGGATTTTGACCCAGACTGAGTTATGCACTTATTGTTAAAATAATTGACAGAATATTAATGGTAAAGCAACAGTTTCATTGTATTTATCTGTGATGATGCTGCCCCTCTTCAGCGATGTAGATGAGAGGATTAATGAGAGGATTTTGACCCAGTTTATTAAGCTTCATTGTCACTTTCCATGGGAAATAATCAAGTAATAAATGGTCACAAGAAGCAGGTTAAGTGTCACCTAAACTAATTGTTGGACAATAAAGAAAAGCACCAGATATTTATCTTTCCATTAAAGGCAACAACAATATTTTAGAAAAGCGAATGTGAGTGTAAAAATAATCCCAGGAAAGGAGGAAACTGGAAAGTGGACAACAGCTGGGAGTGCTTTATGTTTACAATACACTAACCAGGCCTTTGGCTCATAAAGCCTGAGCCAATTCCAAGTCTTTATTTGTACTCCCTACTAATTGCCCTTGTGTGATTTCTATCCCTCTGTTCATCTCCTCTTTACGTGTTTAGATACTTTAAAGGTTGCTCACATGCCTGTTTCCATCACCCCCAATGGCAGTATGTTCCAGCACCACCACACTCTGTGTGAAAAATTTTCCCTGCTCTTCACCCCTAAGCTTCCCCCTTTCGGGACAGCCAGGCCCAACCAGCTTTAGGGTGGCAGTTCTCGGGGTGGGGAGAAATTTGTCATTATCTCAACAATTTGGTGGTGTGGAACACAAGGCCAGTAATAGAAGCTCTGGAAAGTTCAGGCAATGTTATGGGAAGTATAAACCAAAAGGACTGCGGATGTCGAAAATTAGGAACGAAAATAAAAGTTGCTGGAAAAGCTCAGCAGATTTGGCAGCATCCATGAAGAAAAAAATCAGAGTTAACGTCTTGGGTCTGGCGATCTTTCCTCAGAACAGGTTCTGTGTAAGGGACAACACCGGACCCGAAATGTTACCTCTGATTTTTTTCTTCACAGATGCTGCCAGACCTGCTGAACTTTTCCAGCAACTTCTGCTTTTGTTCGTGAAGGTTATTAGATGGATGGTATGTTATGGGTTAGATAGATGGACGGTTGGTTTATTGAAATATCATCATGGTTGCAGGTGCCAAATTGTGACGCGCATGTCAATAAGATGAATCATCACAAATTCATCATTACAGACAATCATTAAATTAAAAATAATGCACCAAATAATAAAAGAATTGCAGAATTTTGAACATTCTGTTAGGCAAAAATTGAAATATGTTGCAAAATGCAGGCAGCTCTCTTCAGTTTGCAGGATAAATGTGGAAGTTCATTGCAATCTGCACTTTTTATTGGAACCCATAGATTTTATGTAGTCAGATAGAGTTCATTAAGTTCTCATCATTTATGTACAGGTTATAAGTTTTACAAACTGAGGAATTGAGCAGTCTCGTTGCCTATTCATTCTGCAGCAGGGCATGACAGGCCTGGGAGACACAGGCAGGTATCATTGACTTCTGTTGTGGCTAATAGAACAATGGCAGGTGTTGCAGCTAGACTTCCTGTTTTGGACGCATAGTGATGTCATGGCCAAGCACTGTGGGAATGTTCACACAGCTATAGGCAGAATTCATCTCCAACGGCAGGGTTTATCTACAGAAACAATGTCATGTGAACCAGATCTCTGGGGAAATGATTCACGAACCACCCAACTTCAATGAATAAAAACTGAAATACATGCGTATGTAGATCCCGTCATCATCATCCTTTTGCATCCTTTCCCCGTGTACAGACACTCCCTTTCTTTCTGAAACTAAAGTGCGCTTTTTATTTCATTTGTCCCAGTGCGGAAAGGTTGCCAGCACTGCTGCAAAATAAGACAATGGGCCAATATATTAAAAACAAAACAATTTCCCTGAGGATGGCAGCACTCTTTAATCTGCAGCATTCTAAAGAGGAAAATATTCAGATGGTCTGATTTCAGATTTAATCCGACAGATAAATTGTAGGATAAATCATACTACGCCAAACAATAGCCCACCCACCTTCCTGCAGGATAAAATGAATGACAACAAATCCCACATTGACAAACAAGTTGCAATAAACAAATGCTGCAAAGAGGGGCTTGATTCCTTTTCCTGCCTTTATCACAGTTAACCATGGTATGTTACAGGCAACTCAAGGCTGCACTTGTCATGTGAAAAATCTCACAATACATGCAGCACAGTGGCTCAGCAGATAGCACTGCTGCCAAGGAGGTGGTTTTGATTCCACCCTTGGGCGATGTTCTTTTTGGAGTTTGCATGTTCTCTGTGCGTCTGTGTGGGTTTCCTTTGGGTGCTGTGGTTTCCTCCCACAGTCCAATATTTACAAGTTAAGTGGATTGCCCAAAGTCATGCAGGATGGGTGAATTAGCCATGAAAAATGCAGGGTACCAAGGATAGAGTAGCAACTGGGTCTGGCTGGGATAATCTTCAGAGGGTTGACATGGGCTGAATGGCCTGTTTTTACACTGCAGAGATTCTATGAATTCAGCAAAAGTACTCTGGCTATTTAAAATGAGTCAGTACGGCAGCATAGCTAGTTCAACTGCATGAGCAAATTTGTTATTAAGATGGCAAATTTGCAGCTCCAATCGTACGTGAAATATTTTTAAGATGCATTTGCGACCATTTAGAAAATTATGACAGTTTCATGAGTTGGAATCAATATGTAGTTATGAATAAAATTATAAAGGACCATGTATGATGATGTATGTTGCTGAGCCTGGAAATAAATTGTCCACAGGTCCCAAGCTCACTTCGACAATGACTGAGGAGAGTCAAGTGTGTGGTGTTAGTGAGTGGAATGCATAGGGAGATGGATATGGAATAGGATAATGTATCTGGTGGATAAGAGAGTAAGACATTAGGTAGATGGGGAAAAGGGTGCCGGGGGGTAGGGACAGCAGTATGGATGAATGTTTACGGTTGGTAAGTGGCAGGGGGCTTGCTGGTGCTCTGATTCAGAGGGCAAGTGGTGCTGAGGGGCCATTTTGGTTTGGCATGTGTTGGGTCTGGGGAATGTGTTGGATCCAGTTGGGTGGGAGAGCAGGACATTAGACTGAGGTGATTTCAGGCCCAGGGTAGAATGTTGTGGGCTTGTTATGGTTGGAATTTAGGTCAGAAGTGGAGGCCGGGTATTGAGCAGGATGGTGAGTGATAAGTCCGGGGAATTTCAGGTCAGGTGGGGTCAGAGAGGTTTGGGTGTTGGGTCTGCTGGTATCAGTTCTGGCCTGAGATGGACTAGGGGCTATGTGCAGCTATTGGATTTGCTTGATCAGGTCCACAGAGGATGAGTTGGCTCAATAGATGGGTGCAGGGGTAAATCTATCAGCATAAGCTGGTTCAGGAAGAAGGGTGTCAGAAATGGAGTGATTGGTTAGTCATGGTTTCAGGAGATAGAATAGGTTTTAAATTCTCTAATCACTTCCTGCCTAACTACGAAGCTTAAGTGAGCCAGAATTCTCTGAAGTTTCTAACTCTAAGTATCTTTTCCAGTGGGTTCCAGAGCTGGGGTCATTACACATTGAAAAAGTCAATTTTGCAGGCATCTTCCTCAGCGTCAGGAGTGGATTGGCTTCTGCATTGTCTCCAATGGAATATCAATTGGAGTATCAGGAACATAAATGTCAGGTAATCAGTTCTCCAGGAATCTGTGTAACCAAAGGTGTCACCTGGCTAAAGTATAAGAAAACTTGACTACAGCTGATATCTTCTTGTGATACTTTCATAGAGTCCCTACAGTATGGAATAGGCCATTTGGCCCAGCAAGTCCACACCGCCCCTCTGAAGAGCATCCCACTCAGTCTCATTCCCTTATCCTGTATTTCCCATGTCTAACCCATCAGCTAACCTAATCATCCCTGGGCAACTTAGCATGGCCAATCCACCTACCCTGCACATCTTTGGACTGTGGGAGGAAACCGGAGCACCCGGCGCAAACCCACACAGCTATGGGGAGAATGAGCAAACTGCACACAGACAGTTGCCTGAGGCTGGAATCGAACTCGAGTCCCTGGCGCTGTGAGGCTGCAGTGCTAACCACTGAGCAACTGTACTGCCCTTCTGGTAAGAATGTGGCCATTCGAGCACGAGACCAATTCCGGATCACTTGCTGTGGCTGCAATGATGAAAAACGCTGCTTTCATCCACCATTCAGAGAAACACTTAAACATTGTTTGAGTGGGATACAGATCAACTATGCACAGCAGTGGGGAGTGGGGGTTGTTAACAATGAATGCCGATCTTGGAATGGCCCGACATTTGGTGTTTTAATTTAACTGGATTAGGGCTTTTCTCGATAAGGAGTAGCCGTGTTCAGAGAGCTTGTTGAAGGCTAATTTAAAATCATAAGGATATTCAAGGTTGAAAGTTCATCATGAGCTCATCAGTTCCGGACCCTAACTCTCTGATACAGTATCATTAAGCAAGAACTATTGAAAATGCTGGTGGAACTCAACAAGTCTGTCAGCATCTGTGGGAAGAAAGCACTGTTAACATTTCAAGCTTAGTGACTCTTCAAAAAAACTGTTCACTGTTGGGGGAAAAGTGGTATTTATGCTGAAGACAAATTTGGTGGAGGTGGTGAGGAAAGGGAGAGGTAAGTGGATATGTAAGAGATGGAACCCAAAGAGGAGATGAATATAAAAGCAAAGTTGCTGGAAAAGCTCAGCAGTTCTGGCAGCATCTGTGGAGGAGAAAACAGAGTTACCGTTTCGGGTCTGGTGACCCTTCCTCAGAACGTGTTCCTGATTTACAACATCCGCAGTTCTTTTGGTTCTTATTGAGGAGATATTACACACAGTTAAAGGTAAGAAAACCTCCCCTCTTACCTCCATCCGAGGCCCCAGACAATCCTTTTGAATCCATCAGAGATTCACCTGCATTTCTTGGGGACACCAAAATGTAGCCTCGGGTACTGGTTTGTCAAGCACCTGTGGTCTGCACACATCAACGAACCCAACCTTCCAGTTGCTATCCACTTTAACTCCCCCTCTCATTCCCCTGGTGACATATCCATCCTTGGCCTCCTCCACGGTCAGTGTGGGGCCAAATACAAACTGGAGGAACAAGATCTGATATTTCGCTGTGGGAGTTTACAGCCCAATGGCCTGAATATTGACTTCACCAGCTTCAAAATCTCTCCACCTCCACTGTCTCCATCTCCTAACTCACTAATCTGCACCATCCTTCCCACTGACCAACCATAGTAACCTCTGACCTTCACCCACCTATTTCCAACCCACCTACCTTCCCCCAGCCCCACCCCCTCCCTCTGTTAACTTCTGGGCTCCTGTTCCCCCTCCCCAGTCCTGACAAAGGGTTTTGGCCCAAAACTTTGACTTCTTTGCTCCTTAGATGCTGTCTGTCTGACCCCCTGTGCTTTTCCAGTTCCACAATTAATGACAGTAGCTTCTAGTATCTGCAGTCCTTACTGCCTAGGGAGGGGATTTGTGCCTGGTGATGCTGGAGATGGTGGAAATGGCAGCTTACAATACTTTGAATGTTGAGGCTGATGGGGTGGTCAGTGAAGAACAGGGAGCCATATCATTGTTCTGGGAGGGAAGAAAAGGGGTAAGGGCAGAGGTGCAGGAGATATGTTGCATACTGCAAAGGGGTCTGTCAATCACGGCAGCAGGGAAGCCTCTGTTGAGGAAGAATGTGGACATTTTGTAAGCCCCCTTATCAAAGCTGGCATTTTCAGAACAGATGTGACAGACATACAGCAACTGGGAGAATGGAATGGAATCTTTACAGGAAGCAAAGTGTGAGGAAGTACAGTATAGTCAAGTTAACTGTGGAAATCAGTGGGTTTGTAATAGATATTGGTGGCCAGCCTATCCCCAAAAATGGAAACAGAGATGTTGAGGAAAGGAAGAGATGGAGATGGATCAGGTAAAGGTGATAATCGGGTGGAAATTACAAGCAAAATTGGTTGCCTTTCATATCTCTTTTTCTCTGGGCTCCATCTGTACTTATCCACTCCCCTCTATCCTACCCCACCACCAATGGCTGTGTTGGACTCATCTCCCGCTCTTCTACCCTCACCCCTTGCCTTCCCGTCCACAGCAATGAGAGGGTCCCCCCACCACCACACCCCCACGGCCTATCCCCACGTCCTCACTTACCATTCTGCCAGCCTCCGCACCCAGAAGATTGTAAGCCACCATTTACATTGCCTCCAGTGGGATGCTACGACCAGCCACCTATTTCCTCTCCCTTCCCTTGTCAGCTCCCCTCCAGGAAACTCTCTCTCAATCTTCCTCCACTGTCAACACTGACACTCCCTACCCTCCCCACAACTACCGCACTTTTCTACGCAATTGCAGAAGGTGTAACGCCTGCCCATTTGTTTCATCCCTACTCACTATCCAAGGCCTGAGGCACAATTTCCAGATGAAGCAGCAATTTACCTGCACTTCACTCAATCTTGTCTGTTGTATTCTCTGCTCACAGTCTGGTGTCCTCTACGTTAGAGAGTTGAAATGCAGACTTGGCAACCAGTTTGCGGAACGCTTACGTCCTGCTACAAAATTGGCCCTGAGCTTTCGTTGCCTGCGACTTCAACGTATCACCGTGTTCCCACTCCAACATTGCTGTTGCAGGCTTGCTGCAGGGTTCCAGTGAGGACCAGTGCGAACTGGATGAACAACGCCTCATTTTCTGCTTGGAGACCCAGCAGCTTGTGAGGCTCAACATCAACTTCAATAACTTCAAAGCCTGATTCCTTTCTTTAGAATGTCTAATTTTCGAGGGAGGCAGGATTTGCTATTTCCACCTTGGAGGCATCCAGTTTGTGGCAAAACAGAAATCAGATGTCTAGATGCTGTTGCTAGGTAACCTTCAAGAAAAGGTCCCTTCCAAAGCTAATAAAATGTGAGGCTGGATGAACACAGCAGGCCAAGCAGGTCTAGGCCCGAAACGTCAGCTTTTGTGCTCCTGAGATGCTGCTTGGCCTGCTGTGTTCATCCAGCCTCACATTTTATTATCTTGGAATTCTCCAGCATCTGCAGTTCCCATTATCTCTGATCCCTTCCAAAGCTTTGTCTTTTAATGTTGCAGTAAGTTTGCTCTTCAGTTTTGTTTTATCTTGAGCCGATTTTAGTGATTAGTAGTAGAAGAAAAACCACAACACTGAATCTACAGAAGAGTCACTGTTATTAAAAACAAGAATTTTATTACTTGACAGCAATAAGTGCAACTATTATTGGTCAGTTATAAGTACTAGGGCCTGAAGGAACCTGTTGGTACATCTGAAAGGTACAGCAGAACTCCTTACCTCCAAGGTAACCTGAACATTAACCCTTTCAAAATCATTACCTTATCCAACATTGACTACCTGGGAAATTATACTCAACACTTATCATTTTTTTATTCACTTGTGGGACATGGGCACCACTAGCTGGCCAGCAGTTTTATTTCTGGTCCCTAGTAGCCCTTGAGAAGGTGATGGTGAGCAATTCTTGATATCTGCCTAAATCTTCAGTGAATCGCTTATTTACTGAAAAGTCTTTCCATCACTTGCGAGGCATAAGTGAGGACTGTAATAGAATGCTCACTATTCATCTATGGAATACAGATCCAACAGCACTTAAGTGGCTTAAGTCATCCAAGCCAAACAAACAAATTTGATCAGCAGTTCATTAACTATCTTAAATATTTCCTCTCCCTTTCAGGGTACGAATAGTATTGTGGACAGAAAATAAACATCAGTGTCTCTCTAAGGTCCTTTGCAACTGCATTTTCTACACATACAACCTTGAAGGGAGCACATGGAAACCCGATACATAGAACACAGCACAGTACAGGCCCTTCGGCCCACGACGTTTTGCAGAACTTTTACCCTAAACCTAAGGTCTATCTAACTTCCACCCCTACCTTATACTATCACCCATGTGCCTATCTAGGAGGCGCTTAAATGCTGCTAAAGAGGCCAACTCCACTCCACTCTCCATTAATGCTTCCCTGTCTGTGTCATTGTGTCCTGGCATGAAAACATAGCATTGATTGTTCATTGTCTTTGGGGTCAATATCTTGTAACTCCCTCCTAAACAGTGCTCCTGGTGTACCTTACACCACAAAGACTGTAATGATTCATGGAGACAGCTCACCATCACCTTTTAAATTGACCATTGAGGATCCTGTCCTGCCATGACACCTACATCCCATGAATCAATGCCTTTTAAAATGTCACTAACTTAAAGTCCCCGAGGCCAACTCACCCTTACTTCAAAGTAATATTCTGAGCTTGAGCCTGATTTATTTTGCATAGTTTCTCCAAGGAATATTTTCCAAATGGCTGAACACTTTGAAAGTTTTATCAAACTTGACCTTTACAAATTGCATGCCATTTTAAATGGGAATAATTGCATTCCCGTATTGGAATAACAAGGAAGGACTTTTAAACCTCCAAAATTCTACGTCAGGAGCACAGATGAGAAAACTCTGTGCCCTGACCCAGGATTCTCTGATCAATACATGGAGGGTTATTGATAAGCCTGAATTATCAGACTTCAGCTTCTAGTAAATGAAGCATGAACCTTTAGATTATTCCACAATGCAATTTAATTTAAAATGATTTCAAGGCTGGAATTTGATCTCGGGGTTCAAATGCTATTATGAAGCATTCAAGTGTAATTTCAATGCTGCAAGATTTCTTTCCAATCTGTTGCATATTTTTGACAGAAACTGAATGCGACTTCCAGCCCTTTATTATTTACACCTTCAGTCAGTGGATTGCATTACAGAGAAAAATGCCAGAGTGCACACTTTGACTTACATTATGTTTCCAATCACGACGAAATGAAATTTTTGCTAGCGACACTTCTCTTCATCAAAACATATCTGTGCTTGAATTTAGTTAAGCCACATGCCCGACTGTCAGAGCCTGCTTTGCTTCAGTTGTTTGATAGCATCTTCTTCAGCCATTCACTTCTCAATATTGAATTCTGTGTGTGCACAGAGTTCAGCAGCTGTAATATCACTTCTCGATATCTCTCAGGCACCGTTCAATTTGATGCCTTCAATTTGATTTCCCAGATCTGTATAGCACCTGAACTAATCTAAGTGCGTATACTTGATATAGTCTGCGTTTGATGATAAGGAGAAGACATTAGTACCACACAGGCTTTTTGAAAACAATAATTTTCCAGAAGCAACACAATTCTTTTTATGATTCTTGTGTGGGGTGTGAGCATTACTGGCAAGGATGGTATATTTTAGTGTTGGAATTGGTGCTCAGGAAAAAGCTGGAAGCGGTTGGCAATTAGTAGAACACATGCCATTAATAGTTCAGTGCAGCTGAGAGCAAGGTAGAGCAAAGTAGTATCAGAGATAATGGGAACTGCAGTTGCTGGAGAATCTGAGATAACAAAGTGTAGAGCTGGATGAACACAGCAGGCCAAGCAGCATCTTAGGAGCACAAAAGCTGATGCTTCGGGCTTTCTGATGATGTGCCTAGGCCTGAAACATCAGCTTTTTTGCTCCTAAGATGCTGCTTGGCCTGCTGTGTTCATCCAGCTCCACGCTTTGTTATCTATTGAGCAATGTAGTCTTTGCTTTGTGCAACTGAGGAAGGTAGGGCTCCAAGAATCTCTGGGGCTGTTGTAGCTTGATGAAGCCAGCTGTCTGTGAAAGGCTGAAAAGCTGTGCATAGGTACTGGAGGGCTATTTCTTGAATTCAAGGGACTGCAGTCCTGATTGGGAAGGTGAACTATCAGGATGTGAGCTGAGGAAGCCTGTGACAGATTGGCTTTTGATGGAGTTCTAAAACTAGGCCTTCGTAAAAGAAGCGACTGGAATTACTTGCAGATTTTTCATGAGATTTGCTGATCCACAGTGTCTCTAATTTATGCGGTATGCTCAGAAAGTTGTGGGATCTGTTTTAAATTCAGCTTAACTCTAGTCGAACGTTATAGTATAAGTCATATATATATTGTTTTCACTTTGTACTGTAACATAGTGTCAGGGATCACACATTGGCCTACTTGTTAAAAAAAAGTTGCTTGTCCCCAGCCAGATCAGAGCGTAACTATGGCTGTGTGTTCTGTGATCACAATGATAAGAACATTTGTGGAGCCTCCTCTGTTATTTAACTATTAATGGTTAACCATCATTCACAAATGAGCATAATAAGCTAGTACAGTTCAGAACGTGGCTTAACTAAATTCACCGATTCTTTTATTTCCATCTATCAAATGTTGCTTTTGCTGTTTAGCATTCAAGTAGTAGAGAAACATTGAAAATAAGTGCAGGAATAGGCTATTCGGCCCTTTGAGCCTACACTACCATTCAGTAGAATCATGGCTAATTATGCAATCTCAGCATCCAATTCCCTATTTCTCTTCATACCCCTTGATCCCTTTATCCACAAGAGCTATGCCCAGCTCCCTCTTGAATGTATTTAATGAACTGGCCTCAACAGCTTCCTGTGGGAGACAATCCCACAGGTTCACAACTCTCTGAGTAAAGCAATTCTCCCTCATCTCAGTCCTCAATAGCTTACTCCTTATTCTTGGACTGTGACCCCCTGGTTCTGGACTTGCCCAACAGCAGGAACATTCTTCCTGCTTCTAGCCTGCCTAGCCATAAGGACCAGGAGCCGGAGTATGCCATCTGGCCCTTCGAGCCTGCCTTGTCATTCAATAAGATCATGGCTGATATTTTTGTTGCCTTAGTTCCATTTACCCATCCACGCACCATAACCTTTAATTCCTTTACTATTCACAAATATCTGTCTTACCTTTAGAACCATTCGATGAGGAAGACTCAACTACTTCACTGAGCAGGAAATTCCACAGAATCACAACTCCCATTTGGAAATCAATGGGTGTATTAGTGAGGGGCAACATGGCTTTGTGAAGGGGAGGTTGTGTCTTGCTAACTTGGTTCAGTTTTTTGAAGAAGTGACGAAGATGATCGATGAGGGTAGGGCAGTGGATGTTGTCTACGTGGACTTCAGTGAGGCCTTTGACAAGGTCCCTCATGGCGGGCTGATACAGAAGGTAAAGTTGCACAGGGTCAGAGGTGAGCTTGCCAGATGAATAAAAAAACTGGCTGTGTCATAGAAGACAGACGGTAGCAGTGGAAGGGTGCGTTTCTGAATGGAGGGCTGTGACTAATGGCATTCCTCAGGGGATCAGTGTTGGGACCTTTGTCGTTTGTAACAAATATAAATGATTAGTAAGTTTACCGATGACACGAAGGTTGGTGGAATTGTGGATAGCGATGAGGACTGTCAAAGGATACATCTGGACATAGGCCAGCTGATGACTTGGACAGGGAGAGGGCAAATGGAGTTTAATCCAGAAAAATTGGAGGGAATGCAGTTTGGAAGGTCTAACCCAGATGGAAAATATGCAGTAAATGGCAGAACCCTTAGGAGTACTGACAGAGGGTGGTGGGTGCCTGATACTTGCTTCCTGGGGAGGTAGTGGAAGCAGGTACTGTAATGATTTTTTAAGGGCATCTTGACGAATATGTGAATAGGGTGGGAATAGAGGGTTACAGTCCTCAGAAGGGTAAGGGGTTTTAGTTGTGACGGGCAGCATGTCGGTACAAGCTTGGAGGGCCAAATGGCCTGTTCCTGTGCTGTAATTCTCTCTGTTCTTGTTCTCTTTGGGTGAAGAAGTTCCCCCTCAATTCAGTCCTAAATCTGCTCCCCCCTAATTTTGAGGCTAATGTCCCATTTTCTAGGTCTCGTTTCACCTGCCAGTAGAAAGCTCCTTCCCTTCATAATTGTATATGTTTCTATAAGACCCTCCCCATTCTTCTAAATTCCAGTGAATATAATCCCAGTCTGTTCAGCCTCTCCTCATAAGCCAACCACCTTAACTCTGGAATCAACGTAGTGAATCTCCTTTGCACCCCCTCCAGTGCTAGTACATCCTTTCTCAAGTAAGGAGACCAAAACTGCATGTAGCCCTCCACGTGTGGCCTCACCAGTGCCCTATACAATTGCAACATAACCTCCCTGCTTTTAAACTCAATTCCTTTCACAATAAAGGATAAAATTCCACTTGCCTTCTTAATTATCTGTTGTACCTGCAAACCAACTTTCTGTGATACATGCACAAAGACACCCAGGTCTCTCTGCAGAGCAGCATGCTGCAAATATTTACCATTCAAATGATTGCCCCTTTTACTGTTATTCTTACCAAAATGGATGACTTCACATTTATCAACATTGAATTCCATCTGTCAGGTCTTTGCCCTCTCACTTAAACAATTTATATCCCTCTGCAAACTTTCATAGACCTCTGCACACTTTGCTCTCCCACTCACCTTCGTGTCACCTGCAAACGTTGAGACACTGCACGTGGTCACCAACTTCAAATCATCAAATTGTTAACAATTGTGGTCCCAACACTGATCTCTGAGGTACACCCACTTGTCACTGTTTGCCAACCAGAAAAACATACTTTTATCTCCACTCTTTGCTTCCTGTTAATTAACCAATCCTTGATCCACGCCAATACAGTCCCATTAGAACTGTATATGTTTCTATGAGATCTCCACTCATTCTCCTAAATTCTAATGAGTACTAACCCAGTTGACCCAATCTTTCATCGTATATCAGACCTGCCATCCCAGGAATCAGTCTGGTGAACCTTTACTGGACTCCCTCAATAGCTGCAACAGGTTGGAGCCTCACTTTTAGGTATGTTTTGTGCTGGTCTTGACATGCTGCTGTGTGTTCATCACTGAAACAGCACTGAACCCCTGCTTCGAGGCTAATGTTGCATTGAGAGATGCAGCAGGCAATGAGGTAACAGATTGTGACTGCATACAAATCTGCCGCTGCCTATAGCACGTCATGGATATCCAGCTTGTAGAGACAGAGCTGTTCTGTTTCAATCTCATTTTGACATTGGCAGTGCCACACAACATGGTGGAGAATATCCTCCTTAAGAAGGTGGGATTTACCTTCACATGCACTGTGCAGTAACCACTTCCACCTGTACTGTTACGGACAGATGCATCGACAAGAGTTAAATTGAGGATGAAGTCAGGTAGGTTCTTCCCACTTTTCTGTTCCCTCACCACTCACAGATCCTTTTGGGAGATACTTTTGCATTGATACTCTACTGTGAGCAAAAATTGATAGGAGAGCTGAACCGATTTTAAAGAAGATAAAAATCCTTGACTGTGGTGAGGCATATTTTTAACACACCAACCAGGTAGAAAATCATAAATTTCATTGGAGGAGGTGGGGGTGGACAGCAGTTTTATAGTCACCCAATTTCCCTGCGAGAAGCCAGACTATTGTACAGGGAACAGTCTAGCAGTTGTCACATTGCAAGATTTGATAAGGTCATGATGCTGAGATGCAGTTCACGCAGGACAAAAGGTAGTGCACAGTACAGTGAACCACCCCGCACCCCAGATACCAATGTTTGGTATCCAAACCGCTATAGGACACTAATGGGAGGGGATGGCTATCCAACAATTGGAGGCTATGACATTGCAGCTTAGGAGAGAACTGCTCCACAAGGAAACACTTCCCACCAACTCGTCATCCGATCTTTTCTACTTTCCTGGACTTCAATTGACCTTTATCTACTATCTGGGCCCGTTTCTTATAAGTAAAATGCTGTGTGCAGCAACAGGAGGACATGAGAGAGTTAGTACTTTATTGAGTGCAATTAACATGACCCACAAAGCAGTGATGAGATGTTGGGTGGAGACGGGGCGAGGGTTGTAGGGTAGGTTTCGGTAGGAGACAGACTTAACACTAGGTCCTCACAGTCTTTGTAGTAATGTAGAATCTATCCGTTAAATTTATATATGCAGAGATGCCATTAATTAAATCTCATTTACTTGACAAGGCTCTTCACATTAGACCATAGATGATTGCTTTGCACAAACCATGCGAAGTTAGTTCCAAAAGAACTCACACTTCAAAGATGCAGATGAAAAAGCACAAAACAAAATGGATAGGTGGTATTTAAATATGAACTAACATTCAAAATCAATTTTAAAAAATCCTTGCTGCAAGTAGTAGAATAAGATATCTAGGAAGCTTGCAAAAAAATTCATAGATGGTGTTTTATGATGAATATTAAGCTTAACCTTTGGGCCAGCTGTGAAATAACTTCCTTAACAGTAGCCGTGCTGAACTACTGAGTCTCCTTGGCGCCCTCCAGTCATCGCAGAGCTACAGTTAAAATAGTTCCTTATCCAATTTCCACAGGCAAGCTTTTAGTCAAACAGTCCACCAGAACCAGAGTTGGATACTCAGACTGGAAGTCAGTCAGGATGCAGGAATCCATTGTCGGCTCTTATTAAATGTGACATAGTCAACAGCTTGAATGTGTCTATGATGTTGGGACTACATGGAATTACCAGCATGCTATCTGTTAGCTGGCACCAGTGACATTGTAAAAACAGCCCCCAGAAGCCTTTGGTGTATTTAAGTACAGGAGGATTTTTTGTTTTAACTGACTGATATTTCCAGTGATTTTGCAATGTATTGTTGGCAGTTTTGCAGAATCCAATGTAGCGCCCTTCTTAAACCCTTGCAACTGAGCAGTGTTGGCGTCTCCTGTAAATGTTTGATTTGCTTATGGGATCATATCATTGAGGTCGGCCCTGAGTGAGCTCATGGCAGTGGCGTAAACGTTGGTGGACACGCAATAGCAGTCAAGAGCAGCAACTCTTTGCTCTAGCAGCCGCGGTGTAGTGTAGCACGATTACATCAGTGTCTTCAGTTTAACAGCAGGGACCGCAGGCCTGGGGATGTAGGCACCCAGATTCAGGCCCATGAGGAGCTATTCCAAAGACCACCTAAATTTACTGAAATAAAACTATAAGATGAACTTTATTTTTCTGGCTTTATATTCTGTGTTTTGGTTTGTTTATTTTCTCTGTTTTAACATGGTGCTGGAGAGTGGCAATACTGAACAACATTTGTCACTGTACTTGTATTAAATGCATGCAACAATAAATAAATCAAATCAAACCAAATATTCATGGAGTGAAGGTCTTCAGTCTATGACTATGATTGCTGTTTAATATACTTATCCACTTAGCCCCTATCTCCTGCACACCCCCATTGCACTGCAAATTCTTCTTTCTTCATGCATATATCAAATTTTATATATTGAACTCAAATAATCATTTTGTAGTCCTGAGCTTGAGAATTGCTGAAAAAAGACAGTTTTCAAAGCTTTCCATTTTGCACTCATCAGGACATTTTGCAAGAATATCAATTCAATAGGAAAATCAATATTGATACTTTGTGAGAGGCATTGCCATGAAGAATACACCCATCAATGCCAATTATCAATATTTGCCATATAATCTGGAGTGTGAAAAGAATTATGTTGACAACCAATTTAGAATTGTCCAATGGGCTTGCAGAGTGCTACATTCATATATACTGGAAGATACATATATTTATAGACAAGATCCTGTTCTTTGAAAACAGTAGGAACATGTGCTTACCTGATCAAAAACAAAGTTGCTGGAAAAGCTCAGCAGGTCTGGAAGCATCTGTGAAGGAAAAATCAGAGTTAACGTTTTGATTCTGTTACCTTCCTCAGAACAGTTCCGAGGAATGGTCACTGGGCCCGAAGTTTTTTCCTTCACAGATACTGCCAGACCTGCTGAGCTTTTCCAGAAATTTCTGTTTTTTGTTCCTATTTTACAGCATCCACAATTCTTTGGTTTTTATTATGTACATGCATGATTTCTGTTTCAACTCACCAAAATAGGTGACAGCCATTCTCCGGTTTAAAAATTAAACAAAGCCTGGCAGTTAGCTGTCATACAGCATTAATGGATGCATTCTCCATAGCCACCCCTCTATCATTCAGAATCCAGTTGTCAACCAATCAGCACAGTCTTCTCATGCAGTATGTATGTTTGTTTTACCCTTGAACTGGCATTCTTGTTCTGGTCGCACAGTTATAGGAAGGGCATTATTAAGCTGGAGAGGTTTACCAAGATGTTGCTGGGTATGGAAGATCTGAGATATTGAGGCAAGTTGGATAGGCTGGGGCTTTCTTCACTGCAGTGTGGCAGGTTGAGAGGTGACTTTGTCGAAGTTTATACAATAATGAAGTGTAGAGATAGTTAATCGTAGTTGTCTATTCCTTAGGATGAGTGATTTCAAGGCTAGGAGACCCATTCTTAAGGTGAGAGGAGAAAAATTTTAAAAAGACTTCAGGCATAACATTTTTACACAGAGAGTGGTTCGTGTGTGGAATGAACTTCCGGATGAAGTGGTGCATGTGGGTACAATTACAATGTTTAAAAGATATTTGCATAAGCACTTGAATAGGAAAGGTTTGGAGGGGTATGGGTCAGGAGCAGGCAGATGGGGCTAATTTACCTTGGGAATAAATTCAGCATGGACTGGCTAGACCAAAGGGTTTGATTCTGTACTATATGACTCTGGCACTTTATGAGTGCAAGATGAAATGGCAAAAATGTATCTTTTTTGTGCAGTTTTGAATTCTCTTTTGAACATTATTATTGAATCTATTTTCCCACTTTTTCCACATCAGTGCATTCCAGATCGCAACAATTCACTGTATAAAAAACTTTCTCCTTCTCCCTTCGCTGTTGCTTTTGCTAATTATCTTTCAACTGCTTGAATCCCTGAATCCTACTGTGTGGAAGCTGACCATTCAACCTATAGAGTCCAAACTGACCCTCTGAGAAGCATCCCACCAAGGCCCACTCCCATACACTATTCCTGTAACTCCACATTTCCCATGGCTAATCCACCCAATCCAAAAGGCAACCTTCAATGCCATGATGTTAATTTGGCATAAGCAAAATGGAATTAGCAGGAAAAATATCGGCCTATCTGTTATTGTATCAGAGATAATGGGAACTGCAGATGCTGGAGAATCCAAGATAATAAAATGTGAAGCTGGATGAACACAGCAGGCCAAGCAGCATCTCAGGAGCACAAAAGCTGACGTTTCGGGCCTAGACCCTTCAACAGAGAGGGGGATGGGGTGAGGGTTCTGGAATAAATAGGGAGAGAGGGAGAGGCGGACCAAAGATCTTCGGTCCACCTCCCCCTCTCTCCCTATTTATTCCAGAACCCTCACCTCATCCCTCTCTCTGATGAAGGGTTGAGGCCCGAAACGTTAGCTTTTGTGCTCCTGAGATGCTGCTTGGCCTGCTGTGTTCATCCAGCTTCACACTTTGTTATCTTGGCTTATCTATTATCATGGGTTAAATGCCTCTTGCCAGATGTTCCTTAATCTGGAAATCACTTTATAAAACTGTGGTCATCTACTTGGGGCAGATGTTAAGTGAAATGCATTCTTACAGATGCTCATGTGGCTTTGAAACTTTCTCCCTATAAAGGTGGAATAAGAAGTGTCTTTCTATATCTATGAGGCAGAGGAAGATAGATTCTTGATGAGCAAGTGAGTGAAATGTCACTGAGGTGGTAGCGAGCAGTTAGCAATCAGATTGTCCAGGATCCTGTTGAATGGCAGAGCATATTGAAAGGGATCAGTAGATTATTCCTGCCTCTAGTTTGCCTGCACATCGTTTGTGCAAGCTGCTAATCAGGCTGGATTTTTTATTCAAATACTGGCTGCGATTGTTTGAATAGTGATGTTATGTGACTGAAATATCTCTGCTAATTCAGTGCTACCATTGGTGTTGACACTGAAAGACACAAGATTGAACATTTTCACTAACCTTGTAATATCTGTGACTCCCTCTATGTTAACAATATTAAACGGCCCATTAATGTCAATGGAAGGAACAATGTCATTGAATTCCTTCTCCCCTTTGGCATTTGTCATGACTCCAGGAGGGCCAATGAAATCTTCTAGCAATTGCCACTTGGGTGCTTGGTCAACCACAGTGTGTACTTGGACCAATGTTTCGAAAACTTTTGTTTCTGAATCAATATTTCCCTTGGAGGATGTTGAACCCCTCCAACTCTTCTCATGAAGCTGAGGCTTTGAAATGATATTTATTGATTGTGAGCAACGTACTCACTTTTCACTCTCAAATGTGCACAGTGTTGAAATGTAACTTGCAAAATTCCTGTGTGGTTCACTATTTTGCGCCTGCATCGTGCAGTCTCACCACTGTCAGTTGTAACTTCTACATCTTCAGCTACAGTAATTATGAGAGACTGGCTTTTTCCCCCTTTTGCTAGCCCACACTCCTTGTCCTTGGACCTCTTACCAGGTTCTTGATGTTGGCTTGTCTTTTGAATGCTAAGCTTGCCTGTTTCTACTTCCTTGGTTGCCGTAATCTCTCAGTCAGTAACAGTGCTCCAGTAGCTGACTGACGGTATTCTTATAGTAGTAATGATCTTACAGTGGCAAACTGGCTTGTCTTGACTTGGCCAAACCAATAAGTCATAAATGTTGAACTGTAACCAATGAATCCATAAGGAATTCAGGAGGAAATTCTTTATCCAGGCTCTTATAAGAATCTGCAAAGACCACTGGAGAGATCCTGGAGGACTGGCAAGCTGATGTCATTCCGATGTTCAAGAAGGGAAATACGATAATCCAGAAAACTATAGACAGGTGAGTCTCACATCAGTGGTTGGGAAGCCACTGGAGAGTATTTTTGAGGATCGGATATACATGCATTTGGAAAAGTATGGCTGAATCAGGATCAGTCAGCATGGCTTTTTGTGTGGCAGGTCACCTCTTACCAACTTATTTAATTTTTAGAAGGGGTGATGAAGGTGATTGTTGAGATGAGAGCAATGGATGTTGTCCTTTTGCAGCTTTATAAGACTTTGGTTAGGCTGCACATAGTGTAAGGTGCACAATTCTTGTTACTGCTTTACAGGAAGGATATGGAGGCTTTGGGCAAGGTGCAGAAGAGAATTATCAGAATGCTGCCTGGATTAGAGGTTATGAGCTCTAAGGAGAGGCTATAAAAATTCGGGTTATTTTATCTGGAGCCGCAGAGGCTGAGCGGAGGCTTGATAGAAGTCTAATCAGATTCTTTTACCCAGAGTTTAAATGTCTAATACTAGAGAAACAGAGTTAATGCTTTGGATCTGGTATGACTTTATTCTTCAAACTAGACGTGAAATATTAATTTTGTTTCAGAGACATTAGGAGCTGCAGATACTGAAGAATCTGAGATAACAAGGTCTAGAGCTGGATGACCATAGCAGGCCAAGCAGCTTCAGAGAAGCAGGAAAGCTGACACTTCTTCTGAAATTCTGAAGAGCGACCTAGGCCCGAAATGTCAGCTTTCCCTCTCCTCTGATGCTGCTTGGCCTGCTGCGTTCATCCAGCTCTACACCTTGTTATCTCTGTATTAATTCTGTTTCTCTCTCCACAGATGCTACCAGACCTAAGTTTCTCCAATCCTCTCTGTGTTTGTTTCAGATTTACAGCAACTGCAGATTTTTGCTTTATTATGTCTTTGTGCTGTAACTTGTAACTGCAGTAAGTGAGCAGGACCTCATCTAAACACCTAGGACGAGTTCTGAACTATTCCAAGGCTGTTCATCCCATGCTCTGTCCTGATCCAGTAAACAACATCAGATTTTTTATTACCACCTGTAGGTCCATTTTTCTGTGTTAGTTTTTGTTTCTGAAGGCCTTTGCTGAGGTTTAGCGGATGTAGTCTTCCATATTAGTAAATCTTGCCTGACAGCCTTACCAATTACTTTCTTCTCCGCCCAAACTGAATGCTATAGGTTCAGTCCTTTTCACTACACTGTTGTTTCACATGTCTTAATGTAGCCTGTGAACAGTGTAAACAAGCTATTAAAATCAACAAATTGGCTAAATGTGCAAGTTCCACTTCGAACTACAACATGTTTTTTTTAATGCTGTCTGCAAAGACTGAAAGGCATGGAAAACCAACCTCCTGCATTCATTAATAACCACAGCCACAATATACTCGGAATGTTGCAATCATTAGACTTCACTTTGTTGGCACATTTTTGAAACTAAAAAGGTTTGAGCTGCCAAATTATACCACAACTAAGCTTAGAGATGAAAGGCTTTAGTATGTAAGTGTTATTGGGACTTGTTAAGACATTCTTTAATTTGACAGCAATTTAGGTGGCACAGTGGTTAGAACATAAAACACTGCAGTGCAGTACAGGCCCTTTGGCCCTTGATGTTTTGCCGACCTGTGAAACTAAACTGAAGCCCATCTAACCTACACTATTCCATTATCATCCATATGTTTATCCAATGACCATTTAAATGCCCTTAAGCTTGGTGAGTCTACTACTGTTGAAGGAAGGCATTTCAAGCCCTTACTACTCTCTGAGTAAAGAACCTACCTCTGACATATGTCCTATATCTATCACCCCTCAATTTAAAGCTATATCCCCTCATACTAGCCATCTCCATCCAAGGAAAAAGGCTCTCACTGTCCACCCTATCTGATCCTCTGGTCATCTTGAATGTCTCTATTAGGTCACGTCTTAAGCTTCTTCTCGCTAACAAAACAGCCTCAAGTCCCTCACCTTTTCCTCATAAGACCTTCCATCCATACCAGGCAACATCCTGGTGAGTCTCCTCTGTACTCTTTCCAATGCTTCCACATCCTTCCTATAATGTGGCGATCAGAACTGTATGCAATACTCCAACTGCAGCCGCACCAGAGTTTTGTACAGCTGCAACACGACCTCATGACTCTGCTGTTTCACAGCGTCAGGGACCCAGGTTCAATTCCACCCTCAGGTTACAGCATGTGTGGAGTTTGCACATTCTCCCTGTATCTGTATGGGTTTCCTCCAGGTGCACCAATTTCCTCCCACAGTCCAAAGATGTGCAGGTTAGGAGGAGTGGCGAAGGGAAATGCAGGCTTTCAGGGGCATAGTGGGTCTAGATGGGATGCCCTTTGACATCTCTTAAAATGCAAATTTAAAGCAAAAACACAGGACTGAAATGAAAGCTGAGTCAAGACAAATTTGGACCTCAGTCAGTTTAGCATTGGCAAAAAAAATGGCTGCAATATTGATTGGTTCAAGGATGCATGTAGAACAGAATGTAGAAGCATATTACTGCAGATGCTGAAATCCGTACCGAGAACAAGTGCTGGAAATCACAGCGGGTCAGGCAGCATCCATGGAGACAGAGCATGCTAATGTCTTGAGTCTAAATGACTCTTCATCAGAGTGCCAGTGATGAAGATTCTGATGAAGAAATATCTAGACTCAAAACATTAGCAAACTCTCTCTCCATAGATAACAAAGTGTGGAGCTGGATGAACACAGCAGGCCAAGCAGTATCTCAGGAGCACAAAAGCTGACGTTTCGGGCCTAGGCCCTTCATCAGAGGTTCTGTGATGAAGGGTCTAGGCCCGAAATGTCAGTTTTTGTGCTCCTGAGATGCTGCTTGGCCTGCTGTGTCCATCCAGCTCCACACTTTGTTATCTTGGATTCTCCAGCATCTGCAGTTCCCATTATCTCTCTCCATAGATATTGCCTGACCTGCTGTGATTTCAGCACTTTTTGCTTTCAGCATGAAGAACAGACCTCATAAATCCTGGGGTCAAAAAGAAAGGCAAACTGACTAACATTGAGCTGGGGAATTATGCCATGTCTTGAAAAAAAAGAGAAATTATTAGTTAATGTCCAATAACTATTGTTATTTACACTCTGAATTAGCGAGTGCTTGTCCTCTCTGCAAATACAGGTATTCCTTGGCAAGAGTGTTCTTATTCTATGGTTTATTATGGAGTCCAAAATTTCTAAATTTTAGGAAGTACATAGCAGAGATCTCTTTCGGAACGGTGTCTCTAATTTAAGCTAAAATAAGCTATAGTATGTTTTAAAGCCTTCCTGGATGGTCTGATTATGAAAGACTAAAGCAATGCCTAGATTTTTTCTAACTGTGTAGAAGATTTCAGGTACTTACAAGATCTCTGACAACACAATGTCTGGATTCTGAGTCTGCCAAATTCCCGGAAAGGTATTGTGGGTGCAGGGTTGCAAACAGTTGCCCATTTACATTCAAGACGAAAGAAAATTGAGGTCAAGAATAGCTAATCAGCATTACCACATGGATGCAACATGACAGAGAAAGACAGCCTGGGAAGCTAGATTTTGCAATCAGGTTGCTGTTTTCCATATAAATCAGTGAATATCACAGCCAGACAACGGTTATTGTTTGGTCAGCAGAAAGAAGGTGTTGCTTTATTCTAAGAATTACACAGCCAGCTGTGGAAGGGAGTCATTCTCTCATCAAAGATTTATATCTTGCAGCTACCTAAGAATTCTGGAAAACTAGGAATTTTTGACCAGTTGGTCTGACCAGTCATTTGTGGGTAAATTGCTACAGTACATTATAAAAGATAGCAGAGTACTTGAAAAGCACTAACAGGATGGACAGAGTCAATGTGGATTTCAGAAAGAGAAATCATTTGTGAAAAATCAACTGGAATTTTTCAAGGATGTAACAAGTAGCGTTGATGAGGGGGAGCCAGTAGATGTGATTTATTTGGACTTACAAAAGGATTTTGACAAAGCTCCACATTAGAGATTCAAGTGTAACATTAAAGTGCATGGGATTGGGGGTAGTGTACTCAGATAGACCGAAAACTGATTGGCAAATGGGCAACAGGGATTAGGAATAAATGAGTCATTATTTGAATGGCAGGCAGTGGCTTGTTGGATACCACAGAGGTCAGTGTTAGGACCCTGGCTATTCACAATACATACTAATCATTTGGATGAGGAACTAAACTTTGCACATGATACAAAGCTGGTTGGGAGAGTGAACTGCGAGGTGGATACAGAGATGTTTCAGTGTCATTTGGATAATCTGAGTGAATAAACAAGTCAATGGCCAACATATTGTGATGTGAGGTTATTCTACTTTTGAGCAAAATCAGGAAGACATTATTATTTGAATGGCTACAAACAGAGAGAGGGGAATGTGTGATGAGACCTGGGTGTTCTCATACACATTTTGCTGGAAGTTGCTGTGCAGGTGTAGCAGTCAGTAAAGAAGACAGACAGAATGTTGGTCTTCATAGTGAAAGGATTTGAGTACAGAAGCAGGGATGTCTTTTGCAGTTGTACAAGGCCTTGATGTCCACTGTTGAAATATAGTGTGTAGGTTTGGTCTATGTACCTAAGGGTGTGTTTGCCGTAGAGCGAGTGTAGTGAAGGCTTACCAGTCTGATTCCTGGAATGGTAGGGCTGATGCATGAGGAAAGATTGAATCAGTTGGGATTAGATTCACGAGAGCTCAGAAGAATGAGGGACTGTCATAGAAACCTGCAAAATTCTGACCAGGGCAGATGCAAGAGGAATGTTCCTAATGGTGGAGGAGTCCAGAACCAGGTTCAAATTCTAAGGATATGGGGTAAACCATTTAGAACTGAGATGGCAAGAAATTTCTTTATCCAGACTATGGTGAACCTGTAGAATTTGTGGCCACAGAAAGCAATCAAGGCCAAAACATTGCATGATTTCAATAAGGAATTGGATGTGGCATGTGGGCCTAAAGAAACCGAAGGCTATTGGGGAAAAACAGGAACAAGTGGTTGAGTTGGATGATCAGCCATAATCAAATGATTATTGGTGCAGGTTCAAAGGGCTGAGTGGCCTACTCTCATTCTGATTTACTCTGTTTCTACATTTAAGAGGCAGACAGATAGACAAGCTGATGGCCTCAGGGTGACATTTCAGAATGTGACTGCTAAACATGTGGGAAGGATGCATAAAAGGCCAGAGTCAGAGGGGATAAAGGAGAGGTTCTTGAGCTAAAGGAAATTACGGAGAGCGATTTGCATAACCAATGTGGCACATAATATTCTTTCTTCATTCGCAGGATGTTGGCCTCACAGGCCAGAATTTGTTGCCCATTCTTAATTGTTTAGAGTGCAGTCGAGAGTCAAGACATAAACCAGTTTTCTTCTATCAAGAATGTAAGTGAATCGGATGTGCTTTTCCTGACAAGCAATAATGGCTTCGCTGTCATCATTAAACTCTTCATCTCAGAGTTTTGTTGAATTCAAAGTTGATCACGGTGAGATTCAAAATCAGATCCTCAGAACATTACCTGAGTCTCTGGATTATCAGGCTTGTCATAACGCCATGAAACCATGACCTCTCCATCAGATAAAAATGATAACAAGTCATTCAAAGTATTTTCCACCATTTCCGCTAGGACAAGGGAAGAAGTGTTCCTGGACTTGAAATGTTTTCTCTCCACAGATGCTGGCAGACCTGCTGAGTTTCTCCAGGAACTTCTGCATTTGTTTCATAACAATGATGGACTGGCTCCTGACATACAAACAATCATCTGGGCCAATTTTGATCGGTTGAGGGGGTAGGAGAAGGTTATTTGCAAAGCTTACAGCCCCCAGGCTTTTTTTGTTTGTTTTGCTGCCTCTTACTGGAAATGATGGGCCCTTTCGAGTCTGGCAGAAGAGGAAGTCGTGACGCTTTGTTTCATCCTCACAACGTGTGGACTAATTGTCTTTGATTAGCTGCCTCTTGCTTTTGTATGTCTTTGGTGCTGCATTGTGGCGCCCCAAGGAATTGTGGGGTGATTGGCTCATTCAGAATCCCCCACTATTGAACAAAAGGCCTCAGGTGTTGCAAAGATCATCAACCATTCTGTATGGCAAAGATTTGGAGCAGCTAGCTCCCGCTCCTTGAGAGCTGTGTCGTTTGGTGGAGACTGCTTCTTACAACACAGCAACCCTTGATACACACTCCAGATCCATCCGTACCGATCTCTGCCTCCACATATACAATGACGGAAGAGACCATTACTTTAAGTCTTTCCTTCTGGCACAACTCTGCAGAGAAACTTCACCCTCACCCACCCTAGATGGGTGAACAGTCTGTGACATTGTGGAAGAGTTGGGAGAGGTGATAGGCCTCAGGCTGATCGTGTCGGGCAAGTAGTGTGTTCATAATGCCTGCCTCCCACCTGATGGAATTCTTCATTCAAAAACTACATGCAACCACTGCGCTGCTGAATTCAAGATGTGGATAACATACATCTCCTTTATCTATACAATATTCTTCCTCTTGATGGTATTGGCTGCTGCGGTCTGACAATGGGCCACACAGGGGGAGATCTGTTGCTATTATGAAG
Source organism: Stegostoma tigrinum (assembly GCF_030684315.1). Lineage (NCBI taxonomy): Eukaryota > Metazoa > Chordata > Chondrichthyes > Orectolobiformes > Stegostomatidae > Stegostoma > Stegostoma tigrinum. Next base: position 121,055,675 of record NC_081356.1, on the reverse strand, counting down.
ATTCTCAACATTTTTTGCTGGTGAAGCTACCCAATGATTCGATTTCATGCTTTATATTTTTATCGTAAGGAAAGAGTTTTGGCATAAACATTTGTCAGTCTTATGGCTCCTCCAGTCTTCTCCCTGATTAAGTAAGATAATAGCTGGATTTCTCCATGAGCAGAGGCACTTTCTGACCTTGTCCTTAGATCCTTCCCTTATTTCCCACAAATACGTTGATCAAAGTCTTCAATATCTTCAGTGATTGAGCATCTGCTGCCTTCTGGGTTAGAGAATTTCGCAACCCCCTGAGTAAAGAAATTTCTCTTCCTTTCAGACCAAATGGCTGACTCTTTATTGTGAGATGTTAGAACATAGAACAATACAGCGCAGAACAGGCCCTTTGGTCCTTGATGTTGCGCCGACCTGTGAACTAATCTAAGCCCCTCCCCCTACACTATCCCATCATTATCCATATGCTTATCCAACGACTGTTTAAATGCCCCTAATGTGGCCGAGTTAACTACATTGGCAGGCAGGGCATTCCATACCCTTACTACTCTCTGAGTAAAGAACCTGCCTCTGACATCTGTCTTAAATCTATCACCCCTCAATTTGTAGCTATGCCCCCTTGTACAAGCCGATGTCATCATCCTCGGAAAAAGACTCTCACTGTCCAGCCTATCTAATCCTCTGATCATCTTGTATGTCTCTATTAAATCCCTTCTTAGCCTTCTTCTCTCCAATGAGAACAGACCTAAGTCCCTCAGCCTTTCTTCCTATGCCCTTTGCTCCAGACCAGGCAACATCCTGGTAAATCTCCTCTGCACCTTTTTCAATGCCTCCACATCTTTCCTGTAATGGGGCGACCAGAATTGCACACAATATTCCAAGTGAGGCCGCACTAGCGTTTTGTACAGTTGCAGCATTACAGCACGGCTCCGGAACCGTGCTTTCCCCTGCTTATTAACAATTGTGAGCATTTTTTGTGCCCCTCTCTTTCATTCACCATCTCCTTACACCACTTGGTATTGAGAGGAAGACCAAACACACAACAGTGGTTAATCCCACAATGGATGCATAACGTACAATACACTTTTGCCATTTATTTTAAAGATATTTTACATGATATAAAAATACTGATCACAGTGAGCTCTTACAGTTGTTAACTGCTATGAACAGGAATGTTGCACAACATTTTGGTGGCAATAAATTAGATATAGATTCATTATCTTAAAAACAAAAATTAACTTGAAAAGATCTAGACCTTTTGGACAACGGCATGTCACATGAAGCCTGGGCAAGTTCTCTGCATGACTTATAGCCTCCAGGTAAGTTTCTATATCGCATGTCTGCACTTTTGTTCAGAAGCATGCAGTGTCAGGATCGCTTCGGGCCCTCTCAGGTCTCCGGTGCACAACTGAATCCAAGATGTACATAGTATGCATCTCTTTTTTTTCTTTTATACAACGATCTTCCTCTCAGTGGTAGTGTCTGTGTGAAAGTCTGACAATGGCACTTCTGTCACCACATGACAGTCACCGTCAATAATAGTCAGTGTGCGGTCTTCTCCAGTATGTGGGGATGCAGCGACATACCTCCTTGCTGAAGTAATAGCCTTTGGTGCAACGTTTTGTCTGGACTTTACAAGGTAGCCTGTAACAACTGTGGGATGGAAAAGAAATCAGGATTATTGCCTTCACCGACTGACGTACATTGAACAGTTAATCATTCCTATATTGAAGGTGTCAATTAGTGTGTGAGGGAATACAGCAGCAGGGTTCAGACTAAAGGCAACTATTTTACCACAGGCACCTTGACCTTGGAGGCCGCATGAAAACAGCAAACTGCACTGTGATAGCATTCTTAATGTGAAAACTTCTCAAGATGTCTCAAAGGAACACATTTAAACACAAGTCATCATGATAGATATCAAAAAGGTACTTCCTCAGGAGGATAGGGAAATGAGATCTAAGAGAGAAGTTCCCAAGTTGTCAGCAAATTGGTAAGCTGTGACCATGAGGAGGTTCCAGAGGCCAATGATTAGAGGAATGGTATACCATTCCTCTAAGGAAGGAACTGAAAAGAAAAATGAGAATAAATGGAATCCAAACTTCTGAAAGATTGCTAAAGGACAAACTAACAAAGACTAGACTGATTGCAAAGATAGGGCTCAGTCACCTGTGCCATAACAGCTAAGTCTTCAGGCCAATGTAAATGTATGTATTGTAATGTGTTACATTCCTGTTCTACAGAATATCTCTGCTTTTGTTCCCATTACTTTGGAAAATTGTTTCAAACGAGTGTGCTGACAAGGTCGAGGTTCAGAATGTCCCATCGCAAAGACAGAGCCATTACACTCATCTTGATTCCTTACCAAATCATTGCTGGTACAACAACAGACCCACACATTTTTATATTTAGATTCAAGAAAAAGTGCTCTGAATGCAGCACTTTCAAAAGAAAGTGGTGAGCAGAGAACTGGGGTATTTCTGCTTTCACTTTCATTGCTAGTTTCTTATAAAGAAAATCCTGGATTAGTGGCATTCAAAATTACGCTTGACCAACAATACTCACCTACAACTAATCCATTTGTCATATTTTTCACAAAACTGCTATCCATAGTTAGTGCGAGATAACGCGAACTGCAGACACTGGAGTCAGACTCAACACAATATGCAGCAGGAGGAACACTGCAGGTCAGGCAGCATCAGAGGAGCAGAAGAGTCAACATTTTGGATTTACACCTTTCATCAGGAGTCATAAAGAAGGGTCCTGATGCAAAACGTCAACTTTCCTGCTCCTCTGATGCTGTCTGGCTGCTGTGTTCCTCCAGCTCCATGCTGTATTGATCCATAGTTAGTACTCAGGCAACAGTAACCCTTGTAGTAAAATTTCAGGGACAATGCAACTCTATTAGGGGTTGTGCTCCGAAAGCTTGCCTGATTCCAAATAAACCTGTTGGGGCTATAACCTGGTGTCATGTGACTTCTCTCTTTGTCCACTTCAGTCCAACACCAGTATCTTCACATCATTGTTTTGGATGGAAAGACTGCAAAACATGTCATTTTCCATAAACAAAGTTTCTATCCCTGCAGAACGTATACAATGACATTTATGATTAAATAAGTGACTATTTCCGAAGGTTGCTGTGTGTTAAATAACTGATTATAGTGGTGCTCTGTAATTGAATGTAAACAATGGGGGAAACATAGGATTCATTAAAAGAAGCCTTGCACAGTCCATACCCACAACACAGCACTTGGCCTGATTAACACACTCTGTCTTCATACACAGGCACCTGCAGTAAAAATAGTTGCTGCTGTGGCTTTGCTATTGTCATGATTTGCATGTTTTTGGAGACAGCCACTTATGATAACAGATATTCATTAGGTGAAAGGATACAGAATAGGGTTGTGTAAATTCAACAGAAGTTAGCAGCAGAAGTGTGGAAATAGATTCTGGCTGGCACTGATGAGATTCTGAGCTAATTAATCACATGTCCCTCCATCTAAGGACTTTCCTTTATTGTCAATAATCACATGGAGCAATAGAAACTGTTTTGGAGAATGTTCTCAGGGTGCAGTGTAATTGTTGTGAGGTGATAATGGGAACTGCAGAAGCTGGAGAATCCAAGATAATAAAGCGTGAAGCTGGATGAACACAGCAGGCCAAGCAGCATCTCAGGAGCACAAAAGCTGGCTTTGTGCTCCTGGGATGCTGCTTGGCCTGCTGTGTTCATCCACCTTCACACTATTATTTTAACTGTTGTGAGGATTGGTTTTACTCAACTCTAATGAAATGTACCCTAGACACAAAGGAGATTTGATTTTCCAATGGGGTAGACCTCCAGTTGAACATGCTGTTTTATGTGTGTTTTGTGAGTTTTATGTGCTGTGTTACATGCTCATCAATCTCTGCTCAGAGTTTCCTGTGTGACTCTGTGCTGGGTGATAGTGATGGAAGGTGTAGTCAAAATACAACATTTATCTGAGGTTGGGTGGAGAAGCATTCATGTTGGAAAATCTTAAATAAAAACAGATAACTTTGCAAAACTACCATTTTGGGAGTAAGTGGCACAGATAGGAGAGGACAGGCATTGGCAGATTAAGTGAGGAGAACCTTTGGCAGATGAAGTTTGATAGGGAAAGTGTGTGATCTAAGAAAGATAAATCAAGATATTTTTCAAATGGTGCAAAGCCAGAAGCTATGGATGAAGGTCAAAGTACACAAATCGCTAAAAACTTGTGGATGTGTTCAAAAAACAATTCAAAGGGTCAGTAGAATGGTAGTCTTTGTCTCAAAATAGCTTTAAAAAGGGGTGGGCATTATGTAGCACTCAGGTTAGATCCCATTTGGAGCACTGCATTCTAATCTGGAGACAACATCCCAGACATGATATTGGGAATAACACCTCCACCAATACAATACCTGGGCTGGAAGGGGAAAATTATTACATGAGGTTACATAGACAAGACTTGTATTAATGTGAATTCAGAATAACAAAGGAATAATCTAATTGAAACAAACATGAAGAACAGCAGAGAATCTCAGCAGGTCTGGCAGCATCTCTGGAGAGAGAAACAGAGTGAATGTTCGGAGTTTGGACTTTTCTAAGGAAAAAAGTGCTGACTCTGTTTTCTCTGCACAGATGCTGCCAGAACTGTTGAGTTTCTCCAGCATTCTCTTTTCTTGTTTCAGATTTCCATCATTCACAGTGTTTTGCCTTGAATCAAATGATCTCAAAGAACAAAGAAAAGTACAGCACAGGAACAGGCCCTTTGGCCCTCCGAGCCTGCACCAATCCAGATCCTCGATCTAAACCTGTCACCCATTTTCCAAGGATCTGTATCCCTCTGTTCCCTGCCCATTCATGTATCTGTCTAGACACATCTTAAATGACACTCTCGTGCCATCTCTGCCACCTCCGCTGGCAAAGAGTTCCAGGCACCCAGAGGCGCTGGTCTCATTGAGTTATTGAAGCAAATCAACAGAGCGATAGGTACATGTTAATGATTTTGAACCGTAATGTTATATAGCATGGAATTGAGTGGTGGGCTTGTGGAATTCATTGCCACGGAGTGCAGTAGAGGCCGGGAGAGTGGTGGGCTTGTGGAATTCATTGCCATGGAGTGCAGTGAAGGCCGGGATGTTGGATGCCTTCAAGGCAGAGATCGACAAATTCTTGATCTCAGAAGGAATCAAGGGCTACGGGGAGAGTGCAGGGAAGTGAAGTTGAAATGCCCATCAGCCATGATTTAAATGGCGGAGTGGACTTGATGGGCCAAATGGCCTTACTTCTCCAGCATCTGCAGTTCCCATTATCACTGATAACAAGGCCTGGTGTGTGGGGAGGGACATGGGACCTACTACCTATTGTCAGTCACTAACAGTGCTCATTAAAAACTATTCACCCTGCTTGCCAGATCATTATCAACTCCCTTGTCTGCCCAGCTGCTCTTCTCTCTCCTCGGGCTCTGTCCCATCATTTACTCCCAACCCCACCCTCCTCCCTATTTTCTCTAACAAACTGATACTTTCCCAGTCACAATCAGTTCTGAGGAAGGGTGATGGGACCCAAAAGGTTAATTCTAATTTTTTCCTTCACAGATGCTGCTAGACCTGCTGAGCTTTTCCTGCAACTTTGTTTTTGTTCTTGATTTACAGCATCCACAGTTCTTTTGGTTTTTATCTTCCATTTCAACATCATTTTCCTGCACTATTTCCATGCCCTTCATGTTTTTAGTATATTAAAAACTAAAAGAACTGCAGATACTGGAGAATCCAAGATAACAAAGTGTGAAGCTGGATGAACACAGCAGGCCAAGCAGCATCTCAGGAGCACAAAAGCTGACGTTTTGGGCCAAGACTCTTCATCAGAAAAGGTGGAGGGGGAGACGGTTCTGAAATAAATAGGGAGGGGAGGTGGGTCGAAGGTGGATAGAGGAGAAGATAGGTGGAGAGGAGACAGACAAGTTAAAGAGGCGGGGATGGAGCCAGTAGAGGTGAGTGTAGGTGGGGAAGTAGGGAGGGGATAGGTCAGTCCGGGGAGGATGGACAGGTCAAGGGGGCGGGATGAGGTTAGTAGGTAGGAAATGGAAGTGCGGCTGAAGTTGGGAGGAGGGGATAGGTGGGAGGAAGAACAGGTTACGGAGGCAGGGGCGAGCTGGGCTGGTTTTGGGATGCGGTGGAGGGAGGGGAGATTTTGAAGCTTGTGAAATCCACATTGATACCATTGGGCTGCAGGATTCCCAAGCAGAATATAAGTTGCTGTTCCTGCAACCTTTGGGTGGCATCCTTGTGGCACTGCAGGAGGCCCAGGACGGACATGTCGTTCAAGGAATGGGAGGGGGAGTTAAAATGGTTCACGGCTGGGAGGTGCAGTTGATTATTGTGAAATGAGCGTAGGTGTTCTGCAAAGCAGTCCCCAAGCCTCCATTTGGTTTCCCCAATGTAGAGGGAGCCACACCGGGTACAATGGATACAGTTTACCATATTGGTAGATGTGCAGGTGAACATCTGCTTGATATGGAAAGTCATCTTGGGGCCTGGGATGTGGGTTAGGGAGGAGGTGTGGGTGCAGGTGTAGCATTCCTGCGGTTGCAGGGGAAGGTGCCGGGTGTGCTGGGGTTGGAGGGGAGTGTGGAGCGGACAAGGGAGTCACGGAGAGAGTGGTCTCTCCGGAAAGCAGACAAGAGTGGGGATGGAAAAATGTCTTTGGCGGTGGGGTTGGATTGTAGATGGCGGAAGTGTCGGAGGATGATGCATTGTATCCGGAGGTTGGTGGGGTAGTATGTGAGGACTAGGGGGAATTCTCTTTTGGCGGTTATTGCGGGGACGGGGTGTGAGGGATGAGTTGCGGGAAATGCGGGAGACACGGTCGAGGGCGTTCTCGACCACTGCGGGGGGGACGTTGCTGTCCTTGAAAAACGAGAACATTTGAGATGTATGGGAGTGGAATGCCTCATCCTGGGAGCAGATGCAGCGGAGGTGAAGGAATTGGGAATAGGAGAATAGGGGACATCGACTGGCTCCATCCCTGCCCCTTTAACTTGTCTGTCTCCTCTCTACCTATATTCTCCTCTTTCCACCTTCGACCCGCACCTCCCCTCTCTCCCTATTTATTTCAGAACCCTCTCCCCCTCCCCCTTTTTGGGTCTAGGCCCGAAACATCAGCTTTTGTGCTCCTAAGTTGCTGCTTGGCCTAGTGTGTTCATCCATCTCCACACTTATTTATCGAGAGACAAAGCAGATTTGATTTTCCAATGCGGTACACCTCTGTTTAAATATTCACTGAGCTGTTTCATGTTTTGTCGGACACTGTTCCAATCTCATAGTAGACCCTTCTGAGGAAGGGTCACCGGATCCGAAACGTTAACTCTGTTTTCTCCTCCACAGATGTTGCCAGACCTGCTGAGCTTTTCCAGTAACTTTGTTTTTGTCCTATGTTTTTAGTATGTTGAAATTATTGATCTCAGTCTTGGACATATTAAAGAACTGAGCTTCCGCTGTCCTCTCAGGCAGAGATTTCCAAAGTTTCATCACCCTTTCAGTGCAGAAATTGCTCCTCATTTCACTCCTAATTGCCCTCTGCCTTATTCAGTAAAGGCAACCCCCCCCTCCTCCGATTTTAAACTCTCCTAGCCAAGGGAAACATCCTTCCTGCATTTACCCTTGCAAATCTATATGAGGTCATAACTGATTCCTTTCAGCTCCAAGGCATATAGTCCAGAGTTCAAATTAGGTTTTCTTGTGCCTATCTGTGAGATTTTAGCCATTTCTACACATCAACCTTCATCCATTGCTTCTGGATTTGCACCATTTGACAAGTATCTTGACTTATCTTTCCTGGGTCCAACTTGGATTGTCACATTTTGTCCCAAATTGAATTCTATCTGCCAAAGTTTTCTCCTCACTTAATCCACCAATGTCTGTCCATTCCTGTCTGCACTACTTACTAACCAAATGATAATATTTGCAAAGTTAATAAAATGTGAGGCTGGATGAACACAGCAGGCCAAGCAGCATCTCAGGAGCACAAAAGCTGACGTTTCGGGCCTAGACCCTTCATCAGAGAAGGGTCTAGGCCCGAAACGTCAGCTTTTGTGCTCCTGAGATGCTGCTTGGCCTGCTGTGTTCATCCAGCCTCACATTTTATTATCTTGGAATCTCCAGCATCTGCAGTTCCTATTATCTCCGATAATATTTGCAAAGTTATCTGTTTTTATATAAAATTTTTCAACATGAATGCTTCTCCACTCCACATCAAATAAATGCTGCATTTTGACTATGCCTCTCATTACTATGAGATTGGACTCAGTGTCCTGCAAAACATGAAACAGCTCAGTTAATCAGTGAATAATTAAACAGAGGTGTACCGCATTGGAAAATCAAATCTCCTTTGTCTCTAGGCTACATCTCATTACAGTGGGTCAAACCAATCTTCACAACACTTACCCTACACCCTGAGGATATTCTCCAAACAACTGTGATTGCTCCATGTGATCAATGACAAAAAAGTCTTGAGACAGAGGGCCATGTACTCCCTGATTACTGAACTCAGAATCTTATCAGTGCCAGCTAGAATCTATTTCCATCTTTCTGCTGATACTGTCACATTCATACAATCCTAATCTGTATCCTTTCACCTAATGAATATTGAATGTTCATAAATGGATCTCTCAATAAACTTGCAAATCATCAACAAAGTTTATTTTTAACCTCAAATGCTTATGTATTAGGGTGGAATGTTTAAATCAGGCTAAATGCTGTGACAAGGGTAAAGACAGTGTGAGCCTTGGTCATGATGCTGCTGACAATATGGTCTCCTATACACTGGGGAGACAATACGCAGACTGGGTGACCGATTTGCAGAACACCTACATTCTGTCTGCAAAAATGATCCTGAGCTTCCAGTTGCCTGTCACTTCATCACACCACCTGGCCTTAGTGTAAGTTGGTGGAACAGTATCTGATTTTCCACTTGGGGATCCTGCAGCCTTGATATCAAGTTGAATAATTTTAGGGCCTAAACACCTTCTCCCATGTCCTTACCGCAAACTCCACGTACCACGCCTGGTCATCACATGGGCTGCAACCTTAAACAAACCATTGTCAGCTACCAACAGCCCCCATTGATTCTCCCAGGCTGACCTTTAGCCATTCTTTTGTCTGCCCAACTGTTTCTCTCTCTCTGTGCTCCATCTCCACCTATTGTTTACTTCTTCCTCTTCTCCACCCATCTTCAGCGTAGAAACTAACCTTTGCCTAGCCACAATCAGTTCTGAAGAATGGTCACTGGACCCGAATGTTGAACCCTGCTTTCTCTCCACAGATGCTGCTGGACCTGCTAAGTTTCTCCAGCAATTTCAGTTTTTGTTGAGGCTTCCTTTAATGGATCTCATGTTTTTGCCGTTGTTTACATTCAATTGCAGTGCATTTAGCTATTTAATCTTTCCTCTTAGGACAATCCCTGCATTCCAGGAATTAGTCTGCCAACTTCACTGCATTCCTGCTATTGGCAATATGTCCTTCCTTTATAAGGAGACCAAAACTGTGCACAATAGTCCGAGTGTGGTCTCCCTAAGGCTTTACACAGTTTCTGCAAGGCATCTTTACAACTGTTTAAACCATCTTGTTATGAAGGCCAACATATCAATTGCCTTCCTAATTTTCCCTGTATTTACATGTTAATTTTCAACGATTCATGAACAAGGGCAACCAAGTTTCTTTCAAGCTCAACACTTCCCAGAATTTCCCCAATTAATAAATGCTCTGTACTTCTGTTTTTCCTACCAAAGCAATAAACATCTGCCAAAGTTTTACCCACACACCTCACATCTATAGTTCCATCTAGTTCTGTGTCGTCTGCAAACTTGGAAAATAAAAGCAGGGATTTTCTGATACCCAGATAATCATTTTAACAGTGCAGATAGGAATTGCGCACAAGGGTACCGTGGAATCTGCAATGTAGCAAGTCTGAGGGAATTACTCAGGAATTGAAGATTCGGCCAGGCTAGTTTCCTCTAATTGGAACCATCCACAAGTATCCACTTAAACTGGAGAATTTGGAGACTTCTGCAGCAGATAAATGGGTCACTTAACTGCCTCAGTTGATATCTGGGCTGGGAGCTACCCATCACCCTTGCCTTATTCAGCTGGCAAGGGGGAAAGAAGAAAATTCTACCTTTAGCTTTGTTCACACTATTGAAAGGAAAATAATTGACAAATCAGCCCATGCATGGTATTTCCACATGCAACAAGAAAATATATACCTGTTAGAACATAGAACATAGAACATTACAGCACAGTACAGGCCCTTTGGCCCTCGATGTTGTGCCGACCTGTCATACCAATCTCAAGCCCATCTAACCAACACTATTCCATGTATGTCCATATGCTTGTCCAATGACGACTTAAATGTACCTAAAGTTGGCGAATCTACTACCGTTGCAGGCAAAGCGTTCCATTCCCTTACTACTCTCTATACTGAGAAAAGATACACTTCATACATTTGGTTTGACAGAATTCTTCCTAGTTGTTAGACAGAAGACTGGTAGAACAACATCTATTACATGCTTTGGAATTCCAGCAGTGATGGGACTTGGAGTCATTTTCCTTTATTCATTCATGGGATGAGGGCCTTGCTGATCAGCCAGCTCTTACTGCCCATCCCTAATTGCCCAGAGGGCAGTTCAGATTCAACCACATTGCTGTGTGTCTGGAGTCACATGTAGGCCAGACCAGGGAAGGATGGCAGTTTCCTTCCCCAAAGGGTATTAGTGAACCAGATGGGTTTTGCCCGACAATCGACAATGGATTCACAATCATTAGACTCTTAATTCCAGGTATTTATCAAATTCAAATTCCACTATCTACTGTATCAGAGATAATGGGAACTGCAGATGCTGGAGAATTCCAAGATAATAAAATGTGAGGCTGGATGAACACAGCAGGCCAAGCAGCATCTCAGGAGCACAAAAGCTGACGTTTCGGGCCTAGACCCTTCATCAGAGAGGGGGATGGGGGGAGGGAACTGGAATAAATAGGGAGAGAGGGGGAGGCGGACCGAAGATGGAGAGTAAAGAAGATAGGTGGAGAGAGTGTAGGTGGGGAGGTAGGGAGGGGATAGGTCAGTCCAGGGAAGACGGACAGGTCAAGGAGGTGGGATGAGGTTAGTAGGTAGCTGGGGGTGCGGCTTGGGGTGGGAGGAAGGGATGGGTGAGAGGAAGAACCGGTTAGGGAGGCAGAGGCAGGTTGGACTGGTTTTGGGATGCAGTGGGTGGGGGGGAAGAGCTGGGCTGGTTGTGTGGTGCAGTGTGGGGAGGGGACGAACTGGGCTGGTTTAGGGATGCAGTAGGAGAAGGGGAGATTTTGAAACTGGTGAAGTCCACATTGATACCATATGGCTGCAGGGTTCCCAGGCGGAATATGAGTTGCTGTTCCTGCAACCTTCGGGTGGCATCATTGTGGCACTGCAGGAGGCCCATGATGGACATGTCATCTAGAGAATGGGAGGGGGAGTGGAAATGGTTTGCGACTGGGAGATGCAGTTGTTTGTTGCGGACTGAGCGGAGGTGTTCTGCAAAGCGGTCCCCAAGCCTCCGCTTGGTTTCCCCAATGTAGAGGAAGCCGCACCGGGTACAGTGGATGCAGCATACCACATTGGCAGATGTGCAGGTGAACCTCTGCTTAATGTGGAATGTCATCTTGGGGCCTGGGATGGGGGTGAGGGAGGAGGTGTGGGGACAAGTGTAGCATTTCCTGCGGTTGCAGGGGAAGGTGCCGGGTGTGGTGGGGTTGGAGGGCAGTGTGGAGCGAACAAGGGAGTCACGGAGAGAGCGGTCTCTCCGGAAAGCTGACAGGGGAGGGGATGGAAAAATGTCTTGGGTGGTGGGGTCGGATTGTAAATGGCGGAAGTGTCGGAGGATAATGCGTTGTATCCGGAGGTTGGTAGGGTGGTGTGTGAGAACGAGGGGGATCCTCTTGGGGCGGTTGTGGCGGGGGCGGGGTGTGAGGGATGTGTACACCCCGCCCCCGCCACAACCGCCCCAAGAGGATCCCCCTCGTTCTCACACACCACCCTACCAACCTCCGGATACAACGCATTATCCTCCGACACTTCCGCCATTTACAATCCGACCCCACCACCCAAGACATTTTTCCATCCCCTCCCCTGTCAGCTTTCCGGAGAGACCGCTCTCTCCATGACTCCCTTGTTCGCTCCACACTGCCCTCCAACCCCACCACACCCGGCACCTTCCCCTGCAACCGCAGCAAATGCTACACTTGTCCCCACACCTCCTCCCTCACCCCCATCCCAGGCCCCAAGATGACATTCCACATTAAGCAGAGGTTCACCTGCACATCTGCCAATGTGGTATACTGCATCCACTGTGCCCGGTGCGGCTTCCTCTACATTGGGGAAACCAAGCGGAGGCTTGGGGACCGCTTTGCAGAACACCTCCGCTCAGTTCGCAACAAACAACTGCACCTCCCAGTCGCAAACCATTTCCACTCCCCCTCCCATTCTCTAGATGACATGTCCATCATGGGCCTCCTGCAGTGCCACAATGATGCCTCCCGAAGGTTGCAGGAACGGCAACTCATATTCCGCCTGGGAACCCTGCAGCCATATGGTATCAATGTGGACTTCACCAGTTTCAAAATCTCCCCTTCTCCTACTGCATCCCTAAACCAGCCCAGTTCGTCCCCTCCCCCCACTGCACCACACAACCAGCCCAGCTCTTCCCCCCCACCCACTGCATCCCAAAACCAGTCCAACCTGTCTCTGCCTCCCTAACCGGTTCTTCCTCTCACCCATCCCTTCCTCCCACCCCAAGCCGCACCCCCAGCTACCTACTAACCTCATCCCACCTCCTTGACCTGTCCGTCTTCCCTGGACTGACCTATCCCCTCCCTACCTCCCCACCTACACTCTCTCCACCTATCTTCTTTACTCTCCATCTTCGGTCCGCCTCCCCCTCTCTCCCTATTTATTCCAGTTCCCTCCCCCATCCCCCTCTCTGATGAAGGGTCTAGGCCCGAAACGTCGGCTTTTGTGCTCCTGAGATGCTGCTTGGCCTGCTGTGTTCATCCAGCCTCACATTTTATTATCCACTATCTACTGTGGCAGGATTCAAACCTGGGTTCCCAGAACATTAGCTGGGTCCCTGGGTTAAGAGTTAAGCAATAATACCACAAGGCCGTTGTCTCCCCACGCACCAACGTGTATAATGGGATCAGAATTGATGTTTTGTAAACGCTTCTTGTCGTGTTTGGGCTCATGCTCTAGCTTGTAACAAACTTTTCAAATTGGAATTTGGAATTAGCAGACATTTATTTCTAGATAAAATGATCCTGGTATTGGTTTTACATTACAAATCCGGCCCAGTTCATCCCCTCCCCCCACTGCACCACACAACCAGCCCAGCTCTTCCCCCCCACCCACTGCATCCCAAAACCAGTCCAACCTGTCTCTGCCTCCCTAACCGGTTCTTCCTCTCACCCATCCCTTCCTCCCACCCCAAGCCGCACCCCCAGCTACCTACTAACCTCATCCCACCTCCTTGACCTGTCCGTCTTCCCTGGACTGACCTATCCCCTCCCTACCTCCCCACCTACACCCTCTCCACCTATCTTCTTCACTCTCCATCTTCGGTCCGCCTCCCCCTCTCTCCCTATTTATTCCAGTTCCCTCCCCCCATCCCCCTCTCTGATGAAGGGTCTAGGCCCGAAACGTCAGCTTTTGTGCTCCTGAGATGCTGCTTGGCCTGCTGTGTTCATCCAGCCTCACATTTTATTATCTTGGAATCTCCAGCATCTGCAGTTCCCATTATCTCTGCAGTGGATTTAGTTGGGTGATTAGGGAAGACAGTGCTTTTAAATTATTGAGTGAAGCAAAGACTTATGGGACTGACTTTATTTCTGAAACACAAAGTTATAATTCAGAAAGGAGTGTTCAAGCCTTGTTCTACATCAGACAAGACTTCAACCATGTCCTCAAATCCAAACTGGAAGATGAATACGTCCATTCAGGAGACTGTTCATCTCAGGCCTTGCCTCTGGCCATTCTTTAGCTTAAATTGGGAAATTACTATCCTACATTGAAACATTGAATTCAAAAATAATTTTTTGCCTTTGAGTGCTTTTGGTCTTCGTGAGGTTGTGAAAGACTCCATATACAAATTCATTAAATATAACAATTAATTAATTCATTCATTCATTCTAATCTTTTTTCGACCACAGTGAGTTGTGGATTCACCACCATTGAATATATTGAACTATGAGATAGACAGATGTTAGGTCTCTCAGGGAGTCAAGAGGTAGAGGGAGCAGGTGGGAAAAAGGAGTTGAAGCAGAAAACCAATAATTATTGGATTGAAATGTGGAGCAGGCTTCAGGGGCTGTAAATTCTACTCTTGCTGTTGTTTCTTTTGTTCTTATTCCAGTATCAGCTAGAAAATCGACCAATAGATTGCATTACCATCACTGTGCCACACACCACAAAGTCCTGAGGATCATCCAAATCCGATTTGAAGCAGACTCACATAAATGTCATGTCTTTTGAAAGAGGTCAGAAGCTGGTTATTCTGTGGTGAATGGTCATCTCTGTCCCCCCAACGCACCTCTACAATCTGCACAGCACACTTCAACAGTGTTTTGGAAAAACGTTGCTTAGCCTGGATTGGTACAGTTCAAACAATGCTCAAGAACCTTGATCAAGTCAAATTGGTTGCTACACTATCTAATCACTGACTTGAAGATCCACTCTCTCCATTTACAATGTATTCTCACTGCATTGTGTACTATCTGCAAGATATGCAGACCTCCTAAACTTGTGAACCCTACCAGCCAGAAGTTCAAAAGGCAACAGAGCACCACTTCTTCCTAAACCCGCTTTCTGACTTGGAAATATACTTCTGCTACAGCACTGCCACAGGAAAGGTTTTGAAATGTCATAGAATATAGAGCTGTACAGCATGGAAACAGATCCTTCGGTCCAACTCATCCACACTGACCGGATATCCTAAATTAATCTCGTCCCATTTGCCAGCATTTGGCCCATATCCCTCTAAACCGTTCCTACTCAGGTACCCATCCCGAATCCTTTTAAATGTTGTAATTGTACTAGCCTCCACCCCTTCCTCTGGCAGCTCAGTTCCTTTAATTTTTTTCCCCTCTCACTTAAACCTATGCCCTCAGGTTGTGCGCTCTCCCACTCTGGGAAAAAGAGCTTGGCTATTTATCCTATCCATGCCTCTCATAATTTTATAAACTTCTATAAAGTCACTGCTAAGTCTCTGATGCTACAGGAAAAATAGCTCCAGCCTATTCAGCCGCTCCTACATTTCCCTATTCCTCAAGCCATCCAGCCTTGGAAACATCCTTTCAAATCTTTTTTGAACCCTTTCAAATTTCACAACAGCCTTCCTACAACAGATAGACCAGAACTGCATGCAGTATTCCAAAAGTGGTCTAGCCACGTCCCGTACATCCACCACATGATCTCCCAACTCCTATACTCAATGCACTGACCAGTAAAGGCAAGCATACCAAATGCCAGCTTCACTATCCCATCTACCTACAACTTCACTTTCAAGGAACTATGAACCTGCCCTCCAAGGTCTCTGTTCAGCAACATTCCCCAGGACCTTACCACTAAGTGTGTGAGTCCCGCCCTGATTTGCATTTCCAAAATGCAGCACCTCACATGTAACTAAATTAAGCTCAATCTGCCACTCCTCGGCCCATTTGCCCAACTGCTCAAGGTTCCGTTGTACTCTGAGGTAACTTTCTTTGCTGTCCACTACATCACCAATTTTGGTGTCATCTGCAAACTTACAAGCCAAACCCTGATGTTCACACCCAAATCTTTTCTATAAGTGTCCTATAAGAGTGTTGTAGGAGCATCCTCAGTACAAGGGCTGTAACAGGCTTCATGAAAATAGACCACCACGACTTTCTGAAGGGCAACTAAGGATGGAAAATAATTGCTGGTCTTGCCGTATTTGTGAAAGAATTTTAAACAGAACATAAAGTCAGAAAGAAAGATATTTATACTGTGCTTCATCGCATTGCCAAAATGTCTCAAAGTATTCAATTATAATTTGCTTTTAATGTCAGTCTGGAACAGTGACATCAAGCAGAAACAACACTGACCTGCAAGTGTGAGGGTGAAACCTCGTCCCTTTCAGAAAGCATTTATTTGGAGACTCTGTACATTCGCAGGCACATTTTACTGGGTTTAAAGGCTGATTTCTTGGACAACTCTTTTTGCAAACACACTCGCAGGAATCCACGTCAAACTGCTTATGGGGACCACACAGGGCAGGATATAGTCCATTTCTGCACACACACTGGCATGAGTCCTTATCCAGTACTTTGTGACGTCCACAGCTGGAATGGTGTCGCCCTCCTTTACACACACACTGACAGGTCTCCTCATCCAGTTCTTTATTAGGCCCACAGACGCTGTAGTAGCTGCCGTCACCACCTAGGAAAGAAAGTACAAAAACAGATACATGCTGTAAGTGTTCAATAAATTACAAAATATGCCACAAGATTATGCATGTGTACTGCTTTGATACAATGGCAATGAAATCACTTTTTCCTCTTACATACTTGTGCATAAAGTGTTGCCTGAATGTAGCTTGGAGAACATGGCTGATCTGTTGGACTTTGTTTCTCATGGACAGTTCATACTATCCAATTTTCCCAGATGTGATGTTACCAGGTGGATCGTGATGTTGTAATGAAATATCTGTGTTCTTCATTAAGCACAAAAGTTTTGTTCTCTCCTTTTGCTGAAATTTGAATATTAACGGCAGCATGGAGAAAATCAATACTTCCCTGAATGATTTGAACTGGATGTTAACCTTGGCTGCAAAGTTGTGATGAACGGTTTCAACCCGAAATGTTGACTTTCCTGCTCCTCGGATGCTGCCTGACCTGCTGTGCTTTTCCAGCTCCACATTTATTGACTCCAAAGTAACACTCTTACCTGGATTTCAAAAGATCAAAGAGTCATTCTTGCCTGTTCCCAATCCCTCTGCTATCCCAGCTGGACATGTAAGATCCATTATGATGGAAAGGCAGGGAATTCCTCGCTGGTATCATAGCCTGCATTTATTCCTGATCACGCCAGATTGTGTGGTTATGATCTTACTTCTGCTTGAGGGTTTTTTACTGAGACTGCCACACTTGGTTACATTAGAAAAGTAGTTACACTCCTTCAAAGTACTTCATTGCCTCGATATGTTTTGGGACGTCTTGTGGCTGTACTGTGTTATATAAGTGCAACATTTGCTTTACCCTCAGAAGAAGATGTCAGAGGATAAATAAGCATAATCTATGTTTTAATCGCTAGGTTAAAGAACAGAAATGACATACGTACCACTTCTTTCAATGCAGGCAGTTATGGTACAAGTACTAAAGAGGCAAGGTTCAGAGACAGCCAAATATGCTTAGTGTCCTACTGTAGTTTTTTTTAAGATTAGATTCCCTACAGTGTGGAAACAGGCCCTTCGGCCCGACAATCAGGCCTAACACTGCCCTTTGAAGCATCCCACCCAGAACCATCCCCCTATAATCCACACACCCCTGAACACTACAGGCAATTTAGCATGGCCAATCCACCTAACCTGCACATCTTTGGACTGTGGGAGGAAACCCACGCAGACACGGGGAGAATGTGCAAACTCCACACAGATAGTCGCCCGAGGCTGGAATCAAGCCTGGGGCCCTGGCGCTGTGAGGCTGCAGTGCTAACCACTGAGCCACTGTGCCGCCCCATCAACTAGCTCAATCAACTAAAGCTGTACTACTTTCCAGAACAGTATAATTGCTTCTCTAACCTGTATTTGCTTTAGGATATTGGCTTTCAGGGTCTTTTGGTCTGGGTTGAAAGATGGCCATGCCCAGAAATGAGATAATTCCTCATTGAGAAGCCAGGCTTGTTGAACAGGTATGAAATATACCCTGGAAGCCTATCTCATTTGTGTATCCCATTCTTAGTACTGTAAACTAGGATTGAATTTTCCAATTCTGGGTGTGTTGTCTTTGATCCAATTCTCCCCAAATGCAAACAGATGCTGGGCATTGGAAAACTGATAGAGGTACAGAGTAAACCCATGCAGGTATTAGGAACTCCCCTTGAGGAGCATAACAAGCTCCAGCCCACCTTTACACCTCCCCCATTATCAGCCAACACCACTTGGTGTAGGCTTACAATTATAGAGCTCCAAAGTGATCAGTCTTAGTTCGGATGGTGGCTCACAACTTACTTGCCCACACAGTAAATTTTGAATCTTTTGGGTATTGACGTCAGAGGTGAATTAAGTGTTCTACAAAATTCTCGGAGCATCAGAATATTGGACGCCTGAGCTACCCGCCTGTACATGCCATTTCCCAATTTAATTGCACTGAATGAGCCTTGGTTTCTGGTTTCGCTGTTACTTGAAATTTCTTGCTTTTATAGCCTGTCAGCAGATTTCAAGTAACTGATACGATATTATGGGTATCCAATATGCCTTCAGTGTCTAGACCCCAAACCTCCTTGAACATCTCCAACTCTCTCGCCCCCTGTACGCCACTTCTTACAACACCCCCCCTTCAGCAAGTATTCGGTCACCTATCTTATTGTTTCCTTCTCTGTTTCAATGTCAATTCCTGACGTTTGGTTACATTCCTGTGAAATTCTCGAGTAACGCTTTACTATGTTTAAAGTGCTTACTTCGTGCAAATAATTATTGACATATTGGTAGTGAATACTTACCTCTGCTCTGGCAGCAGTTTAATGGGTCCATAGTTAGTAAATCAATTAAAACACCTGGCATTAAAACAATGTCAACTGAAAATATAGATTCTGCTGTGTATAAACAAGAAGACTTCGCAGTAAACTACATAGTAAATCAACTGCGTGTCTCTATTACAGTGCAATGTTCAATCATAAGGCTGTATTATTAATATTATTTCTGTCAGCCTTATGATTGAGTGTTGCACTGCAATAAAGAAGTCATTGGATTCTTAACGTAAACTCTGTTGCTCTCTCCACACATGTTACCAAAACAGCTGAGTTGTTCCATAACACCATAAGATATAAGAACAGGAGTAGACTGTTTAGCCCCTTGAATCTGCTCTGCCATTCAACAGGATTGTGACTAATCTGATATTCCTTACATACACTTTCCTGCCCTTTATTCTAACCCTTGATTACCCTACTCATCAAGAAGCGATCTGTTTCAGCCTTAAATATGCACAAGAACTCTTCCCCCACAGCTCTCTGTGGCAAGGCGTTCCAAGGACTCGCAATCCTCCTGAGAGAAGGAATTCCTCCTCATCTCGTTCTTATATTGGTGCTCCTTAATTCTTTTACCTCTGGCTCAAGACTTTCCCATGAGCAGAAAACATCCTCGCAGCATTTACCCTGACGAGCCCCTTTGGAATTCTGCATGATTTGATGAGATCACCTCTCAATCTTCTGAACTCCAGTACTTTTGGGACTTTGTTCTTATTTTATCTCCGGCCGTATTTTGCTTTGATAACAATAATATCAATCTCCAGGGTAAATGTCGTGAAACAGAAAGAAAATTTACCAGAAAAGCTCAGCTGGTCTGGCAGAACCTGTGAAGAGAAATCACGAGCTAATGATTTGGGTCCAGTGACCCCTCCTCAGAACTGGTTTGGCTTCATGGCATCTGGATGCTGAAGGAGTAATGTCCATGAATATATACTGGTCATATTGAAACAGTCAAGTCTCCAATAAAACATGACAATAAATATTAAGTATCAGAATACCAGTTCTGAGGAAGGGTCACCGGACCTAAAATATTAACTCTGATTTCTCCTCACAGACGCTGCCAGACCTGCTGAGCTTTTCCAGCAGCTTCTGATTTTATACCTGACTTCCAGCATCTGCAGTTCTTTTGGTTATTAAATGTTGTGAAACTCTGTCAATGTTCCAAACAGAACAAGGCCTCTACTGTATAGGCTAAGGCCATTTGGGGCTGACCAGTCCATGACAGTATTTGTACTCCATCTTTGTCATCTCCACATGATAAGTCAAGTCCAACATTGAAACTCCGATTAAAAAAGACTGAAACAAAATAACGTTTGATAATTTTACTCATAACACCAGTCTAATACTTCTAAAATTCAAAGCACATGTTCCTCACAGCTCGGCTTTTTTTTGTTTCTGTGAGGATCAAACAACGGAAACAAGTAAAGCAGAACATTAAATCCCTCACAGCTGTCAAACGGCATCCAGGTCAACTGAAAAGGAAGAGACTTGCAAAGTCAAAAAGGAATATTATTTTTAAATCATTGCACAAATATTCCTAATTAATAAGCTTGGATTGGCTCCGCCAGACTCCACTACATTTGAGGCCAATGTGTTTAATAACACTCCATTGCTTGTGTGCTACCACAGCCTGCAAATGTCTCACTTTGGGATTAAAACTGTACAAATGATTGACGCGTTATGGCTCTACTGTAGCACAAACCTAGGCTGCAAATGGCAGTGAACTCTAGTTATAATGTATTTCTCATTTCCGACACACATCTCCACAGAGTGACAGATGGAATGTCTGTAATATATTGGTTCAAGATCTGGCTGCTCATTGTTTTTGGCTGCAATCTCTGCATTTCTCCGGTTAAGGACTGGGATCTCGGTGTTCAATGAAGAAACACTATTATTTGGTAGGAACATTCAAAGATCACATTTTCAAAGTATTTTCCAGCTCCCTTGTTAGTGTAACCCCCCCTTTGACTGGGATATTGCCATATTATTTAAGAAAACACTGATTGAAACACTGCCTGTTTCTTTGGGTCGAAATTGTTTTAAGACAAATTGTTGTTGGCAAGTTTATTTCTGCTGCTGGCTTTTCTTCTGGCGAAGGGTGTTGAGACGTCACCGGGGGCCTTCTCTCTCATGCGAGTTAAATTCAAGGAATGATCTGTTCCGATCATGAACCTCCTGCTTGTTAGGCTTCAGTAAGATGTACCCGCCAAACTTCTCACATTTATATATCCATTGCTTCTTAAAACAGAAATTAAAGCAGTTTATTTACAAGATGAAATGTATGCAAACAACCTAACTTTGTTTATTGTTGCTTAGTTGTTAAAATTCTTTTTCCAATTCAACAAAGTAGAGGCAAAGCAGTAGAGACTAAACTTAAAATGTTGCCCTATCTTCCATCGGCAGGTTTTGCTACCCTGTTTGTCATAAGGATAATGGGACTTGTGCACTCTCCCCCAATAAATTAGAATTAGAATTATTGTCACATGTACTCAAATTCAGGGATATAGGAATATGGTGAAAAGTATACAAAGTCACCAGCTCTGATGCCATTTTAGAGACAAAGGTACCTAGGTACAAAATCTTATGTATAGCTTAGAAATCAAAAAAATGAAGTTAAACATTCAGCACTGCAGAACTTCTAAAGCAGAGAAAGAGAGAAAGGGAATTAAAAGCAGAAGGAACAGACAAGTATGTGTTAGACTTCACCTCACGTATCATTCTTTTGGAACTGATACGACGTGCTGAGGCTTGAACCTCTGGGACCACAGCAGTAAGGACCTTTGGTACCTGTACAAGCTTGGCAAGTCGCATCTGAACAAAGCTGGGACAGAGTGGGCAGCTTTGCAAGTCTTGTTGGGAAGGGCTTACATGATTTCGGCAGGGGAGAAATATTAGAAAGTAATGCTAATGTGCACAAAATGTGCACAGAGTGGCATTAGCAAAAGAAAAACTGGACAATTTAAGTTAGAGATGAAGTTGGAGTAAAGGAAGAAGGAATGAAGTTTAAACTAGGATCACATTGAATGTATGTGAATACATAGGGTATAATTGACCAGGCTGGGGAGTTAAGCTGCATGGTCCCTGTAGGGATTGTATTGAGGTCTGCTCGGTGGACAACATAGAGAATAGGTTCCCTGATTGGGGCTGTTAACCTGGTCCAATCAGGGAGCCTTGGCTGACAGATACAAACAGGAGTGTCAGAGGCTCTGCTCACTCTGAGATCTGGCTCTGAGGAAGGTGGGCCAATGTCAAGCACTATGTATGTGTAAATTAAGCTGAATTGCTAATGGGGTACTGGCATCTGTAGAGTTACTTCAGCCGCACAGATACCTAAAACTGACGAGCGTGAAGCTGCTGCTGTGCTTGGGATTCTGAGGTCTGTGGAGCAGGAAAAATAGTTCAAGGAAATGTTGATGGCAGGTACAGACTGATTTGTGGGATTATGATAGTGGCAATAATGGAGATCTGGCTTAAGGAAGGGCAGATCTCACTATTTATTATTCCCAAATATAAAATGTCCAGAAAAGAAAGAGAGGATAAAAACAAAGGAAGGTTGCATTTTTGGTGAAGGCGAGCACTGCAGTTCTGGAGAAAGATGTTTCAGAGGTTTCCTGTTGAAGTAAATTGGCTAGAGCTAAGGAGTAAGAAGGGCACAATCACAGTGCTTGGAGCAAAATGTGGGCCACTAGCGAGTAAGAAGAAAATACAAGAACAAATTTGCAGGCACCTTACAGAGATATGGAAGCATCACAGAGGTGTGATAATGGGATGCTTTGATCCCTGATTTTGACTGGAATAATGGCAGTGTAAGGAATAGTTAAGATACTGTAGCTAGATAGTGTTTTTTGGGGATTCCCTATGACACCAGTCTAGCAAGTTAAGAGGCACTGTTTGACACCGTTTTGGGAATGAGGTGGACAAAGAGATCAAGCCATAGAACATAGAGCAGTAAAGCATAGTACAGGCCCTTCAAATCATGATGTTTTGTCCATCATAGGCCTCCTGCAGTGCCACAATGATGCCACCTGAAGGTTGCAGGAACAGCAACTCATATTCCGCTTGGGAACCCTGCAGCCTAATGGTATCAATGTGGATTTTATAAGCTTCAAAATCTCCCCTGCCCCCACCGCATCCCAAAACCAGCCCAGCTTGTCCCCGCCTCCCTAACCTGTTTTTCCTCTCACCCATCCCTTCCTCCCACCTCAAGCCGCACCTCCATTTCCTACCTACTAACCTCATCCTGCCCCCTTGACCTGTCGGTCGTCCCTGGACTGAATATCCCCTCCCTACCTCCCCACCTATACTCTCCTCTCCACCTATCTTCTTTTCTTTCCATCTTCGGTCCGCCTCCCCCTCTCACCTTATTTATTCCAGAACCCTCTCCCCAACCCCCTCTCTGATGAAAGGTCTAGGCCTGAAACGTCAGCTTTTGTGCTCCTGAGATGCTGCTTGGCCTGCTGTGTTCATCCAGCTTCACACTTTGTTATCACATGCCTCCATTGGCTGCTTTGCCATTATTTTGTATTTTCAGATTATTGGCTATTTTCACGGGATGATTACAGCACAGAAAGAGACCATTCAAGCCGTGGTGTCTCTGCTGTCTCTCTGAAGGAGCAATTTAGCTTGTGCCCTTACCTTCGCTTCTATACCTGCACATTCTTCCTTTTCAGATGATTGTTCAATACCCTGCTGAAACCTGTGATTGAACCTGGCCCCGTCACACTCTCAAAGAGCACATTCCATATCACTGCCACAGTTTTCCTGAATTTACTCCTGGAGTTTGAATCACTGAGTTTCAGAACAAGATACGTGGTCCTCGTCTCATTACATACTTCTGGGGAGCAACAAGCAATAAAACCTTTTGCTAGTGACTGATAATGTGGCCACACAATCATTTCCTCCACATCCTAACAGCGAGGGTGCAGGGCAGAATGAACCTCAGGAGATGGGTGAAAATAATTCTTGATAAAGTGGGAAGAAAGTTCCAGTGTCATAGAAATTTCCTTTCAACGGACTGTACAGAACAGTCCAACATTCAAGAGGCCGGTGTTCAACCAGGGCAAAGCAGCCTGCTTGCTTAGCAGCACATCCCCAAACTGCAAATCCCCCCATCACTGACATTTCAGAGCAGCAGTGTGTACCAGCTTTAAGATTACACTGCAAAAATTAGACAGCACCTTCCCTAACCACAACCACAGCCATAGTGTTACAGAGTCACACATCATAGGAACAGACCCTTCGGTCCAACCAGTCAATGCTGACCATGTGTCCAAGCTAAACTAATCCCACTTGCCCGTGTTTGGTCCATATCCCTCCAAATCTTTCCTATTCATGATCTTATCCAAATGTCTTTTAAACATTGTCATCATACTTTCATCACTACTTCCTCTGGCAGTTCAATCCGCACATGAACCACACTCTGTGTAAAATACAAAAAAAAAGTTGCTTCTCATGTCCTTTTTCAATCTTTCTCTTTTCACCTGAAAAACATGCCCCCTAATTTTAAGCTCCCCAACCCTCAGGCAAAAGCCCTGTCATTCATCTTATTTATGCCTTTATAAACTTCAATGTCACCCCTCAACCGCCTATGCTCCAGTGAAAATGCTCCCTGGTCTATTTTTATATCTCAAACCGTCCATTCCCGGCAACAGCCTGGCAAATATTTTGTGAACCCTCTCCAGCTTAACAATATCTTTCCGACAACAGGGTGACCAGAACTGCACACTGTACTCCAGAAGAGGCCTCACCAACATTTTGTACAACCTCAACATGTCATCCCAACTCCTATACTCAAAGGTCTAAACTATGAAGGCAAGCGTGCTAAATGCTTTCTTAACCATCTGTCTATCTGTGATGCAAATTTTAGTGAATTATATACCTGAACCCCTCGGTCTCTGTCT
This sequence comes from Stegostoma tigrinum, assembly GCF_030684315.1. NCBI lineage: Eukaryota > Metazoa > Chordata > Chondrichthyes > Orectolobiformes > Stegostomatidae > Stegostoma > Stegostoma tigrinum. The sequence continues at coordinate 121,030,997 of NC_081356.1, read as the reverse complement.
GACAACACCACCCAGGGCCCTACCATTAACTGTATAGGTCCTGTCCTTGTCTGTATTACCAAAATGCCACACGTCACATAAATCCACATTAAACTCCATCTGCCACTCCTCAGCCCTGACCCAACTGATCAAGATTTCTTCATAACCTTAGATGACCTTCTTCACTATCTACTATACCACCAATTATGCCATCATCTGCAAACTTACTAACCATGTCTCCTATATTCTCATACAAATCATTTGCACAAATGGCATTCAAAAGTGGAGCCAGTACTGATTCCTGTGGAACACCACTGCTCACAGGCCTCCAAGAAACAACCTTCCACTACCACTCTCTGTATTCTTGAATAAAGCTAATTTTATATCCAAGCTCACCCTGAATCCCATGTGATCTAATTTTATTAGTCTACCATTTGGAACCTGGACCAATGTTTTACTAAAGTCCAAATAAACAACGTCTACTGCTCTGTTTCCATCAATCCTTTTGGCTACTTCATTAAAAACTTCAATCAAGTTTGTAAGACATGATTTCCCTCGCACAAATCCATGCTGACCATTCCTAATCTGTCCTTGCCTCTCCAAATGCATGTAAATCCTATCTTTCAGAATCGCCTCCAACAATTTACCGACTGCTACTGTCAGACTCACAGGTCTACAATTTCCAGGCTTCTCCTTACAGCCTTTCTTAAATAAAGGCACAACATTAGACACCCTCCAGTCCTCCAGTACTTCACCAATGTTTATAGGTGATACAAATTTTTCTGTTAGCTGTCATCACGTTAGCTGTTCCCATGTGCAGACGCATGGGAACATCACCACCTGCAAGTACTCCTCCAATCCACACACCACCCTGACCTGGAAATTTATCACCGTTGTTTTCGTGTCAAATGGTCAAAATGCTGGAATTCTCCCCCTCATAACATTGTAGGTTTACCTACAGAACATGCACTCTAGCAGTTCAAGGGCAGCTCACCACCACCGTCTTAGGGCAACCATAGATGGGTAATAAATGTTGGTTAGCCAGCAATGTCCACACCTTGTGAGTGAGTAGAAGGAAAAATGCAGGCTATCATTTTACATTGCCAACAGATTACTGGCTGTCAATTGAATGGCCACGCATTCTGAAGTTGTGTCCGTGTGAGATCAGGCACCACTTGTTACAACAGACCATGAGACTCTCCCAAAGTGCTAAATGGCAAGTGTACTTCATCAGCCAGATTCGCAACACTCACAGTACCTTTCTGTGGTGATAAGGATTAGCTCCGTCATTAAAATGCAGCTCTCCACAGCAAGAGGAAAGAGAAAGGCAACAGCACAAGTTGGCAGTGGGGCTGTTATAACAGCTGCTACTCTTGCTGCTTTATGGTCAGGCCCAGCATGATCGATATAGCTGTGAAATACTGGAATTGTCTCCGAGCCAGACAAAGCATCTGAGTAGACTGAATCTGACCTACCAAAATACGTGAATCAACATCTTGTCCATTAACATTTCCCCACTGGCAAATAGTTCCTACTGCAAACAGAGGTCTGAGATATTTAATGTTACTTAGGTTCTTACTGAACGGCCTGATTACTTATCTGTGTGATATTGTCTAGAACAGTTGCAAGTACCTGCAGATGAATTAGCAGATTGGCTTGACAGCTACTCTTGGTGCACGTCAGACAAAAATAACGGCTTAATATTAGTTGTGGCAAAGCTGAACAATCTCCAGTGCACTTAAAGAATAAAGATGAAAGTCTACAGAAAGTACTCCAGTAACAACTGCTGAGGGAAGGAACAGGGAAAGAGTTATATCCAAGGGAATCAAAATGAATGGAGAGCACAGCTGAAAGACTGAAAAAGGTGTAGTGTCAAATCATGAGGTGAAAGGGCGAATTGGCAGGATGGAGAAAGGTGTAGGTGTGTATGTGAGGGCAGGTTATTGATGGGAATGAAGGAAACAGAACATAACAAATGAGTGAATAGATAAGAGAGGATGGAGTTTACAGCTGAGGAAGAAGATTCAAGGAAGGTAAAAATAAGAGCAAATTAAATGTCAAAAAAGGAGGAAGCTAAAAAGAAGAGGGCTGAACAGCAAATGAGAAGTTTACAGGAACCTTGAAAGGAATCAGTAGAGACAAAGAGACTGAGGGAAGAAATCAGGTGATGACAAAAATGGGCATCAGTTGTCCTACTTTGGATAATGGCCTTGCATTGGCAACTGCAAAGTGAGAATCTCCTACTGTGGATGAGGGGAGTTAGTGGTGCAATTCTGCTGGGCTAGCAATCCAGAGGTTTAATGTATCATTTTGGAACCTTGGATTCTGATGCCACAATATCAGCTAAATTAGCTTCATTCTTTTTAAAAGCCTGGAATTGAAAGATAGTCATGGATAACTACAATCAATTGTTATGCTAACTGTTTCACTAATATCCTTTAGGTATGGAAATCCATCTTTACTCAGTCTGGTCAACATGTGACTCCACACTCAAGACCCATGTGGCTAACTCGTAACTACCCTCTGAACCAGCTCGGCAGGTGACCTAGTCCAAGGCCAATTAGGGACAAGCAACAAATACTGGCCTTGCCAGCCAAGCCCACATCCCATGAAAAAGATGTGAACTGTACCTCTAGCTGTGATATCAAAGGATCTCTGTGAGGCACATTCATACATGCTACGGGAAGGCGACTATCAATATCAAGTTGAATCAACTTTTGAGTGTCCAAAACTTTCAAATCACTGAGGAAGCCCTAACAAAGGTCATTGTAAAAGATCAACATTTGTCAGATTTAGTATGGATATTGAGGGGGACAAAACTGTATGTAGGTATTTAACTCAGGGGCACTGCAGCAACTGTTGTGTTTTTACATTTCACTTGTGATTTTACTGCATTTACTTTGTTCCCTTTTATGTATCAGTACAGGGTCTCATTGTAAACAAACGATTTCCATTGTGTCAGTCTGCACCAAGCACAACAGACTCCCTCATAGGTACATGAGCAATGATTCAAAGAACATATTTAATCTATAAATAAAATAAACTAACCAACCTGAGTCTCTTTTGGGGAGCAGAAAGCTGCTGAAATCTTGGTGCCGCATGCATCTGCATAGAAAACTATTCCAGGTGTGATTCTTGGGACAGGTTCTGTTCGGCATCAGACAGCTGTAAAGGAAGCAAAGATGTTTTTGTTGAAAGTAGGCAGACAGTTTTGTGACCATTTGGTTCAACACATATCTGTGATATGGAATTTTAATACTCATGCAATAAAGAGAAACTGCTTAACAATTTTCACTGATTATCCATGAACTTAGAAAATAGGGGAATTACATTAGCAACTTGATCAGTGTGCTCACAGAACCACATGTAAACATTTCTAACCCACATTGGTTCAAACATGCAAACTTGTTTGGGCCAGCTCTTTAATGGGTACAGTTAAACGAAAATTCTTTTTCAAGTTTTGAATCAAAGCTAATAAACATGCTAGCCCAATGGTCAGTAGCTATATCAATCCGACTCTCAGATACATCCAAAACAGATCCCAGAGGCAGTCCCATGCAGATCCCGGCTCCCAGTGATGGGTCTGACACAACCCGACTCCTAGTGAGAGTCCTGATTTGAACACAATTCCCAGTAGAATCCCCTTGCCCCACCAGCTCCCAGTGACAGCACAAAGCCGACAAGTTCCCAGCAACAGTCCTGACCCCACCTAAAATTAATTCAAAGAGATGGTTAAGAGATACCAAGGTGTAGAGCTGGATGAACACAGCAGGCCAAGCAGCATCAGAGGAGCAGAAAGGCTAAACTTTTGGGCCTAGACCCTTCTGATGTTGCCTGGCCTGCTGTGTTCATCCAGTTCTTACACCTTGGTATCTCAGATTCTCCAGCATCTGCAGTTCCTACTATCTCTCAAAGGGATGGCTCTTGTTTTTGTCCAATGCTGATTCCACACCCTCTTTTGCATCTCCACAGCTACCAATAGCATCAATGGAAAATGTAATGAGGACAGATGTGGAAAGGGCTACTGGCTTGCCTTTACCCATCTCATATTATCGCATAAATTTAATATTGATCCAAAACAAATTAACATGGCTGACAAGACAAGGACTTGGAACAAAGGACAAACATCCAGACTGGATCAGGAATAATCCACTTAGCTACTCAAGCCTACTCTTCCATTTTATAATATCATGGCTGATCTCTTTACTCCACATACTTACCTACCCTGATACCCTTTCACTATCATGTTTATCCAGCTTCTAATCATCTCCTTTTAAGAAAGAGCTTCAAAGAATCATTGCCGCCGAGAACAAAAATTCTCTTCATCTTTGCTTCGAATGAACGAGTAATTCTAGATTTTCCCTGAAAAGAAAACATCCTTTCCACATCTGTCTTGTCAAGATCCAGCAGGATTTAATGCATTTTAATCAAATCTCCTACTCTTCTAAACTCCATCAGTTATAAGGCTAGGCTCTCCATTCTTTCCTCATGAGACAAAGCGGCAGTATTAATTGAGTAATCTACTCTGAATTGCTTGCTATGCATTTAAAAAATTCCTTCAATAAGCAGGTCAATACTGTACAAAGTGCTTCAGAAGTGGTCTCATCAAGGACATGCATAACAGAGGCATAACCTCACTACTTTTGCATTTAATTTCCCTTGTGTAAACAATACCATCCAATTAGCTTTAGCAACTACTTGCTGTGCCTACAAACTAATAATATGTGATCCACATACCAGAACACCTAGATCCCTTTGCATTTCAGGGCTCTACAATCTCTCACCACTAAGATAACATGCTTCTTTTTTATTCTTCCTGCCAAAATCGACAATTTCACATTTTCCCACATTATTCTCCAATTGCTAAATCTGTGTGCAGTTACTTAACCCTTCATTATCCTTCCACAGCCACTTTAAGTGTTCTTCTCAATTTACTTCCTATACAATCTTTGTTTCATCAGCAAACTTAGCAACTAAACCTTCTGGCCCTTCATTCCATGCATTTATTTAAATTGCAAAAATGTTGAGGCGCCAAATTCTGCTTTGTGTACTCTAAAATATTCCCTTAAATGTCTGCTGCTTCATCCCCATTATCTTAACCTCAGGGGATCTCTCTCCCATTGCAAATCTCTTGTACTCACCTCTCCACCTATCTTCTCCTCTATTCATCTTCAGTCCGCCTCCCCCTCTCTCCCTATCCATTTCAGAATCTTCTCCCCATCACCCTTTTCTGATGAAGGGTCTAGGCCCGAAACACCAGCTTTTGTGCTCCTGAGATGCTGCTTGGCCTGCTGTGTTCATCCAGCCCCACACTTTGTTATCTTGGATTCTCCAGCATCTGCAGTTCTCATTATCTCTGATCACAATTTTAACCCTTAAGCTAATTTGCCAGTTCACTTTAACTAGCTTTAATTCCATAAACTTGTATTGGCGCTCAGTTACATTTAAAATAGTAATCAAGGACTCACTCTTTTCACCCTTTAACTACATCATTCAGTGGGACATTTCATTGGCAGTGCTTATTCTCTTGATGATATTGCAGACGTTGATTGAGAATACAAGATGTTTTGCAGTAATATGGAGCTAATTTTGCTCCTTTGTTTCTTCTGATTGACCAAACAGTGTCAATTGATGGGCTTCACACGCTAACAATCAAACATGTCAACACATCTTCCCCTGAAATCATCAGAATCAATATAACAATCAGTTCTTTTCTAAGTTTTGTTTTAAATAAAATTTCCAGACTGTCTAAAAAGTCCCCATGGAACTTATCGAAATATATTTAGCATCAGCTGTAACTGTACTCTCATGTTTTTGCAGTATACTTAGCAAAAGGACAAACTGAGCTATTTTTATTATTGGTGGATAAGAATAATTGTTTTTGCAAAAAAAAACTGCATGCATTGGGGACAGTGGGAGTACACTGAGTCAGATTAAATGAAGGCTTCTCTAATAAGTCCAGGGAATGATCAACTAGAAATATATGGCAGATGCCAAGGCTGAACAAGGCATTAACTTTTGGTAGGGAGTGGGGTGGGAAAACTCAAAAGAAAAGCACAACTGTTAACTTATTTTGCTGACAATATGGCGAAAGAATACATGCCAAACGATCTATCGGCTCTTTTCCTGCTTTATAAAAAATATCGTTCTTCTTTGCATTGCCATTTTTGCAAGTTGTTCTGATGGAACAAGACAAGCTCTAACAAAAGCATCTACCTTTCAGGGTTAATCAACATTTCAGTGCTTTTAAGAACTTCAGCATCTTTTAAGAACTTCCACTGGGAAACAAATGATGCTATTTTGCAAACATCCCCATCCCTCAATAATGGGGAGAGGATTCTGAAATGGATAGGGAGAGAGGGGGAGGCAGGCTGAAGATGGATAGAGGAGAAGATAGGTGGAGAGGAGAGTACAAGAGAGTTGCAGTGGGAGACAGATCCCCTGAGATTAAGATAATGGGGATGCAGCAGCAGACATTTAAGGGAATATTTTTGAGTACACGAAGGAGAATTTGGCGCAGACTCAGTGCAAAAAAAAAAGGCTAAAGCATTTTAAATGACCTTCAGCCAGCGGTGCTGAGTGGATGATCCATTTTGGTCTCCTCCTGAGAACTCCATCATCCTAGATAACAGTTTTCAGCCAATCTGATTTGCTCCATGTGACAATGAGAAACAATTGGAGGTACTGCAAACCACAAAGGCTACGGGCCCTGACAAAATCCCGGCAATGATATTGACGATTTGTGCTGTAAAGCTTGCAACTTCCCTAGCCAAGCTGTTCCAGTACGGTTATCACACTGGCATCCACCTGACGATGTGGAAAATTGGCCAGGTATGTTTTTATTTTTCTTTATTCATTTACAGGATGAGGGCATTGCTGACCAGGCAGCACTTATTGCCCATCCCTAATTGCCCAGAAGGCAGTTCAGAGTCAACTACATTGTTCTGGGTCTGGAGTCACATGTAGGCCAGACCAGCTAAGGATGGCGGTTTCCTTCCCCAAAGGACATTAGTGGACCGGATGATTTTTCCAACAATCGACAATGGATTAACAGTCATCATGAGATTGTTAATTCCAGATAGTTACTGAATTCAAATTCTACCATCTGCCATTGCGGGATTCGAATCTGGGCCCCAGAACATTATCTAGGTCTTTGGATAAACAGTCCAGCAATAATACCACTAGGGCATCACTTCCCCATCATCTGGGACTCAAAGCAGGGCGAATGCAACCCAGCCAATGACCTATTCTTGATCATTATTGATGAAAGGTGTTAACAACAGCACTATCAAGCAGCACCTGCTCAGCAATAACCTGCTCAGTGACGTTCAGTTTGGGTTCTGCCAGGATCACTCAGCTCCTGACCTCATTCCAGCCTTGGTTCAAAAAAAAGATGTGAATGCTTAAGGTCAGGTGAGAGGGTTAGAGTGACTGTCCTTGACATCAAAACCACAACTATTCGACTGCTGCATCAACAGTTGTAGCAAAACCCGAGTCATTGAGAATGAGAGAGCACAAAGGGGGATGGTTGTGGCTATAGGAAATGAGTTATAGTTTTCTTTTGCTGAACTGCTTTCACTGCATTATCTAAAGAAATCTACTCCAGGGGCACTGAATGAGACAGCAGAATCGCACATGGGTCGACAATGCCATTCAAGGAATCTGGCTCGCCACCCTAACTTGGTCTCATGCACAATTTGACTGTAGCCCCATGTAGCTAATTGTAAGCCCTGATTTTAATTTAAAACACCAATAGGATCGGAGTGATTTTGGGAGTTCCCTCCCACTTTTGGGCTTGATTTTGAAATTCAAGGAAATCACCATATTGTATAAATGATCATTTCTCTTTAACTTGCTGCTCTATGGCTCCTCTTCGTAAAATGCAAAATACATTTGAACTTTTAATGACTTTATCTACTCTTGTTTTGACTTGCAGGGAAATGCAGAGGTGAGCCTTAAAGAGTTCAAACTACTGACTGGCTACTCAGTCTTTTGACTTAAACAGGTTGACCAGAACAATAGTTTCCCACATTGATGTATGGACTTGAATGGTTAAAGTCGGGGGACAAAGTAAATAAACTGTGATTTTATTCCCCAGGAAACTTACAAGGCAGGATTAATTTGACCAACATTTTAAAGATATCAATGGGAACAGGTAGCTAAGTGATTACAGGCAGATTATTTTTGCTGGTTGAGGTTTCTAGGACATGATAGGACAGCAGAATAAGTTGAGCCAGAACATTCATGTTTAGAATTGTCACAGTGTGAGGGAAGCCATTTGGCTCATCGTACTTGTCCTGGGTTCTTTAAGCAAGCACCATTATTCAGTGCCAACCTCCTGCCTTTTTCCCATAACTCTGAACATTTTTCCTAACCAATTGATTATCCAATGCCCTCTTGAATGCATCTACTGAACTTGTCACACCACTCTAATGTAAAAACATAAGAACTAGGAGGATTAGGAAACTTAACCTTTGTGCTTGCTCAGCCATTCAATATGATCACTGTTGCTCTCATCTTGGCCTCAACTCTACTTTTCTGTCTAATCTCCTTCAACCATTTTCGCACTAAAAATCTGTCTATCTCCTCCTTAAAATTACTCAATGTCCCAGACACCACTGCAATCTGGAATAATGAATTCCATAGATTCACAAGCACTGTTGAGAAGGAATTCCAGGCACTGCATTCCTGACTACATGATGTGTGGAAAAAGATATTTCATCTATATAAATAAATACATAAAAATATCCACATCCAAAAGTCAGGAGAAGTTTAGAACTTTCTTCTGTAACTAACAGTGAATAACAGGTCATAGTTAATTTAAAACTGAAGTGGATAGATTTTTTCCAGCAAAGGTATCATGGAGCAAAGTTTCAGATCAGTCACGAACTCATTGACTGGTGGAACAGGATCAAGGGACTAGATGTTGTAAGCTTGCTCCTATGTTCCTTGTTTTTACTTTGAACATCTGAAATCTCACGCTTGATTGCTTTGAAATCTTGAACTTCCAAAGTGTGTACTACTTAAACTATTTTTGCTCCAGCAAATGTTCATGTATTATTCTCCAAGTGTAAAGCATTCTCAGACTTGTTAAATCATGAATTTCAGTGCCAAAATTACAGTTGTTTAAAGAAACTTTTACAGAGAAGAAACCAAATCGTCCTTTAATGAGATAACAAGAGGTAAGAAAGTGTGGACCCAAAACATCAGCTTTCCTGCTCCTCTGATGCTGCCTGGTCTGCTGTGGTCTTCCAGCTCCACACTTTGTTGTCCTTTAATGATATTTCTGGCACTTTGCCTCAATCTTCTGCTCTTTCAAGATAGTCTTAAAAACGTAATTTCAAAAATATTTATGTTCTTTTGAGGCTGTATTGGATTTATTCTACATTAATCATCCATATTGGAATGTCATGTCAAACTCTGCATAAACTGAATAACTTCAACCATTGTTATTTTATTGCAGGTAAAATTGGACTTGTGTAGGGGTCATAACCTGCCTGATTCCCATTGCTCGTGGATGTATGGGCTGCCCAAGGCACACAAAAATGAAGACCCCTTAACTCATTTCATTTCTGACTGGTTCTGTACACCATGAGCTGTTGCAACCAGTTTTAAACTGGTTCCTCACAGTAGTGTCATAGGCACAATCATTTTCAGGTGCTTCATCAAAGACCTCCTCTCAATCATTAGGTCAGAAGTGAGGATTGCACAATATTCAGCACCAGTGACGACTCCTCAGATACTGAAGCAGTCCATGTTGAAATGCAATAAGATCTGGAAAACATCCAGGCTTGGGTTGACAAGTGGCAAGTAACAGTTGCATCACATGAATTTAAGGCAAGGACAATCTTCAGTAGAAGACAATCTAGCTACTGCCCCATTAAATTGTGTTGCTATAAGAACTTCCTCTAATATCAACATCCTGGGATGACCATTGGCCAGAAAATCAACTGGACTTGCCATATGAAAACAGAGAGCAGGTCAAAGGCTAGAAATATTCCTGGCTCCCCGAAGTCTGACCACCATCTATCAATAAACACATGTCAGGTGGATGATGGAATACTCCCCACTTGCCTGGATGGGTGCATCTCAAATAACACTCAAAGAAACTTGAGACCATCCAGGACAAAGCAGCCCAAGCATCGGCATTACATCTATAAACATCCACCATACCATTGATGCCAAGTAGAAGCAGTATGCACTATCTACAAGATGCACTGCAGGAATTCACTAAACATGCTCAGACAGCACCTCGCAAACCCACGACCATATCCTTACAGAAGGACAAGGGCAGCAGATACATGGGAGCACCCCAACCTGCAAGTTCCCCTCAAAGTCACTCACTTTCTTGACTTGGAAATATATCATTGTTTCTTCACTTCAGTTTTGCTAGGACTTCTTGATGAGATACAAATACTGCCTAGGATGTCAAGGGTAGTCATTCTCACCTTACCTCTGGATTCCACTCTTTCTCCTGTTTGTAATGAGGTTAGAAGCTGAGTGGCTCTGACAGTACCCAAACTGAGTGCCAGTGAGCAGGTTATTGCTGAGCAGTGCCAGCACACACATGCTCATGTGAGCACAGAAGGTATAAGGGAGCACTTCCAAAGTGGATGTGAAAGGAGGTAACAAATCATACAATCCTGCAAGTTCCTACATGAAGTATGCTTGTGGATTACCATTTGTGAATACAATACAAAAATATGATCAAGACATTTACAGTACCCAACCCGAGATATAATTAAGTAGGTCTATTAATAAGTATTAAAGACAAATACTTATGGCAATGAAAATCCGAACCTTTATGGGAAAAAGAGCTAAACTGGCAAAAACAAACGCTCTACAATTTCTTGTAGCTGAAGCCAGGGTGATTCAGTCTGAAAGCACAAGGGGATTACTGACTCCTCCTGTTCGGGATTTAATATTGAAGCAAAAATTAAGCAAGTCAATATGAGTCACTAGTTCCTTTTTTTATATAATTGTCTTGAAAATTTCACTGTAAACAATATATGAACCACAAGGGAACAGTCTAAAGATTTTCAATAGTTTTTTTGGGACCCTTTCTAAAATTAGCATATGGCAAGACATTATGAACCAATTAGCCCAAAAAAGCTGACACTTTGACAGGTTATTTTTTCTCTAGACACGCTGCAATAAAGCCTGTTAGCGGACCTCGACAGAACTATCTATAATAACTCTGGTCTCTGTGAATGAAAAGTGGTCTACATCCAGGTTTACCAGGTGCATCTATACTGAGTTTTCAAACAGGCTTTTTCACACAATTAGCAGGATTGAAAATAAATCCAGAGTGAAGCTTATCAGTGAAACCAAGTGAGGTCCTGACTCTTTGAGAACCAGAAGCTTGAAGCATGTCTCTTCTTTCATCCGATTTTCTGCTGGAACTCTATTTTTGTAGAACATTGTAATAATATGGAAGAGATTCCCCCTTCTCCTTGCAAATTCATCCATTCTGTGTTGCAGTTCCACTGCTAACAAGCACTTTCTTATCCCTCATGCACATGGTATATCTTCATGGTCAATCACAAGACCTCAATGCATGTCTTGAAGCTATTCTAGTGAATGTGCTCTTACATTTACCCATAATAATCATCTGATCTCCCTCTTCAATATGTCAGTAAACCTGATGTCAGCACAAATGTGTTTCATAACCAGGGTCAGTGACTGCAATTAGGAATTAGAAATGGAGGTGTTTTTGTTTCACCATATAACCCACTGGGGTCTTTACTTTGAAAGAATCTTTTAAGAGAATTCAGTAAAGGGGTTCAAAATCACTAAGGGGTTTGGACACAGTAGGTAAAAATAAACTGCTTCATTTGGGAACCAGAGGCCACTGATCCAAGGGTGTTATCATTGAAGTTTGAAGGGTATGTTTTTGGTCTCACTCCTCCACTGGTCACAATAAATTTTAAGTTGTGCCTCCTCGAACTGACCTATCCCCTCCCTACCTCCCGACCTACACTCACCTTTACTGGCTCCATCCCCACCTCTTTAACCGGTCTGTCTCCTCTCCACCTATCTTCTCCTTGATCCATCTTCAATCCACCTCCCCCTCTCTCCCTATTTATTCCAGTTCCCTCTCCCATCCCCCTCTCTGATGAAGTGTCTAGGCCCGAAACACCAGCTTTTGTGCTCCTGAGATGCTGCTTGGCCTGCTGTGTTCATCCAGCTCCACACTTTGTTATCTCGGATTCTCCAGCATCTGCAGTTCCTATTATCTCTGATGTTACGGCCAATTTTTTTTTTTAGGTATTATTCTGTATCTGGTTTAGCGTTAGAAACTGCGAAGGCTGCATTGTTTAAATCTTTATTTTGCAATATGCACCAAAATTTATGCGGAGCATAAATTGGGAACAGATGTTCTCAGAGAAATGCATGACAGAAATACGAAGGTTGTTTAGGGAGCATTTGCTACGAGTGCTGGATAGGTTTGTCCCACTGAGGCAAGGAAGGGATGGTAAGGTGAAGGAATCTTGGATGACAAAACATGTGGAACAGTTTGTCAAGAGGAAGAAGGAAGCTTATTTAAGGTTGAGGAAGCAAGGATTGGACAGAGCTTTTCAGGGCTACCCCGTGGCTAGGAAGGAACTGAAGAATAGAACATAGAACATAGAGCAATACAGCGCAGAACCAGCCCTTCGGCCCTCGACGTTGCACCGACCTGCGAACTAATCTAAGCCCCTCCCCCTACACTACTCCATCATTATCCATATGCTTAACCAAGGACTGTTTAAATGCCCTTAATGGATAAGGAAAGCTAGAAGGGGGTATGAAAAGCCTTGGCGGGTAGGATCAAGGAAAACCCCAAGGTGTTTGATGCTCATGAGGGGAACAAGAGGATGGCCAGAGTGAGAGTAGGGCCAATCAGGGATAGTGGTGGGAACTTATGCACGGAGTCAGAGGTGGTAAGGCAATGAATGCTTTGCTTCAGTATTCACCAGTGAGGGGGACCTTGATGTTTGTGAGGACAGCATGAAACAGCTGATATACTCAAACAGCTTGATGTTAGGAAGGAGCATGTGTGAGAAGTTTTGAAAAACATGAGGATAGTGAGTCCCCTGGGCCAGGCGAGATATACCCAATGTTACTAAGGGAAGCGAGGGAAGAGATTGCTGCCCCTTTGGCAATGATCTTTGTGTTCTCACTGTCTACTGGAGTGGTACCAGATGATTGAAGGGTGGCAAATGTCATTCCCTTATTCAAGAAAGGGAAAAGGGATGATCCTGGGAATTATAGTCCAGTCAGTCTTACTTCTGTGGTGGACAAATTATCGGACAGGATTCTGAGAGATAATATTTATGACTATTTGGTAAAGCACAGTTTGATTAGAAATGGTCAGCATGGCATCATGAGGGGAGGGGCAGGTCATGCCTCACAAGCTTTATTGAATTCTTTGAGGATGTGACAAAGCATATTGATGATGGTAGAGCAGTCGATGTTGTGTACATTGGTTTTTGCAAGGCATTTGATAAGGTTCCCCATGGTAGGCCCATTCAGAAAGTAGACAAGCATGGGATTCAGGGAAATTTGTTTGTCTGGATACAGAATTAGCTGTCCAATAGAAGACAGAGGGTGGTAGTAGATAGAAAGTATTCAGCCTGGAGCTCAGTGACCAGTGGCGTTCCACAGGGATATGTTCTGGGATCTCTGCCCTTTGTAATCTTTATAAACAACTTGGATGAGGAAGTGGAAGGGTGGGTTGGTAAGTTTGCTGATGACACAAAGGTTGGTGGAGTTGTTGATAGTGTGGAGGGCTATTGTAGGTTGCAACAGGACATTGACGGAATGCAAAGCTAGGCAAAGAAATGGCAGATGGAATTCAACCCGGGAACGCGCAAGGTGATTCATTTTGGAAGGTTGAATTTGAATGTAGAAAACAGGGTTGATGGCAGGATTCTCAGCAGTGTAGAGGAACAGAGGAATCTTGGGGTCCACGTCCCTCAATCGATCCCTCAAAATTGATACCCAAGTTGATAGGATTATTGAGAAGGTGTACGGTGTGTTGGCTTTCATTGGCAGGGGAATTGAGTTTAAGAGTCATGAGGTTATGCTGCAGCTCTGTAAAACCCTGGTTAGACCACACTTGGAAAATTGTGTTCAGTTCTGGTGGCCTCATTATAGGAATGATGTGGAAGCTTTAAAGACCGCGCAGGGGAGATTTACCAGAATGCTGCCTGGACTGGAGGGTAGGTCTTATGAGGAAGGGTTGAGGGAGCTACAGCATTTTTCTTTGGAGTGAAGAAGGATGAGAGGTGAATTGATAGAGGTGTACAAGATGAAGAGAAGCATAGACAGAGTGGTTACCCATAGACTTTTTCCCAGGGCAGAAATGACTATTATGAGGGGGCATAATTTTAATGTGATTGGAGGAAGGTATAGGGGAGATGTCAGAGGTAGGTTCTTCACACAGAGAGTGGTGGGCACATGAAATGCGCTGCCGGCGGTGGTAGTGGAGTCAGGTACATTAGAGACATTTAAGCGACTCTTGGATAAGCACATAGAGGATAGTAAACTATAGGGTATGCAGAGTAGTTTGATCTTAGTCGGATAATAGGTCGGCACAACATTGTGGGCTGAAGGGCTTGTACTGTGCTGTACTGTACTGTCCGATGTTCTAAATGGGAAAAGGATGCTAGTTTGAGCCAAGTGAACTGTGGAAAGAGATGTTAGAGTTTTAAGCCAAGTACATGAAACATATTTATTGTGTTTACAATTCGCTGGAGAATGACTAGATGCATTTGCACTGTGGGTGTGTGTTCAGGGCAGTTTTGCTTAGAGACAGCCTGTTGATTTGTTTTTCACTCAGGAGTCATCAGCATCGCAACTCGTTAAAGGTGGATGTGAACAATTCAGGGGCAGACTCCAAACTCGAGAAAGGCAGCATTTCTTGCTCTCTCTCTCTATCCTTGTAAGCAAAGGATGAAAAATTGAAAGCTAGCTCGGTCTTCTCAATCACCATTTGCCTATAAGCTGCTGCCTCCAACAAGTGACTGAGAGACTTAACAATTAGTGTGCCAACTGACCTGTGTCTGCAGTAAAGAACTAAAAGGATATTGTAAGACGAAGGCCAGAGAGCATATGTGTGTGTGTGTGTGTGTGTGTGTGTGTGTGTGTGTGTGTGTGTGTGTGCAGGGATTTAGGAAGAAGTAAAATTTTAAGTTGATCATTTATATTATGTTTGACTGGTTAGGACTGTTTTATTTGTAATAAATGGTAACTTCTTGTTAAGTATAGACACCAGGCCATTGTTTTCTGTTAATTTGCTTTCAATGACAGGTAAGTTAGGGAGATGAAGTAATTTGATTGAATCCTTAACATTTTTGAAGGCACGAGGATGATAGTTGCTTGAGGATCATCCAACTTTCCCAACAAAACAAGTCAACCAGTTCTTTTAATTCGACAAAACTAATGACTTATCACAAAGTACACTTATAAAAGTAGTTTGTTGTCAAAAGTAAGTTTAGAATATGAAGAGATAGATATAATCTATATTCTAATACCCTAAATTAACATGAGGCAGATACGGCTAAGAGACAAACTGTGACTAAACACACCACAGTTAAGAAGTCAAATAGCAGATGTGATCCAGACAGATCCCATGATACTGTTTCCCTCACCCTCAGTAGTGTGTACATAAAGTGAGATTCAGCCCAACAACACGTTCCTGATTGGTTTGTGACAAGTGGCGGATGCTAGTGGCCATCAACCTGACAACGCCCTGATTGGGTCCTGGGCAGCTGGACAGCTTGTGGATGTGAAAAATACAGGCAGAAGCCTTCATACTGCTGGAAGGGCAGATGATGTGTCTGTCTCCAGTAAAACACCTAAAGCCTGAAGTTGCTATAAGCTGTCGCTTTAAACCAATAGGTCAGAGACTTCGTAAGTTATGAATTGGTCACTCTGTGTCCTCCTGTGAAGGAAACTGAAAGAAAGGATCGGAGAACTGAAGGAGTTCAGAGTTTGAACTAGCAGAATTGTATGTCAACAGTTCATAGATGTTTACTTCTATGCAGAATCTACACATGTGTAATAAATAGTAATTCTTTTTAAACACAGAAACATGGCCGCAGTTTCTTGTTAATCGGACTTTATCAGACAGGTAAATTGAGAACATTGAGTACTTTGGTGGATTTTAAGAACTTTTGTGCTGACTGTGGGAATAGTAAGGGATTGAATTTCAATGCAGTACCCAGTGAGGCTTGATATTATCGTTCCTGGCGCCAGGTTCCTTACTCGGGCCCAAGGTGTCTTTAAACAAGGGACCCTTACTCTGGAGACCTCAGGCAATCAGCACAGGTTTGCATTTCATGCTTCTGCATGGGGAGAGGTGTGCCTGCTGTGGGGTTAATACCAACAATAGCAGAAAGGGGCCTTTAAATGTGCACTCATTGCATCTTTAGGATATCACCATCTTAGGGGCAAGTAGGGATGGACAATGAATGCTGGCTTTGGAACAGCAGGAACAGACATAGGCCATTCACCCTCTTGAGCCTATTCCACTATTCAATGAGATCGTGGTTGATCTGTAGTCTAACTCCATATGTCTTTGGCCCTTATTCATTAATACCTTTGTTTAACAGAAAAAAAACATACCTCAGATTTAAAATTAACAACCGATCCAGCAGACACTGTCGTTTGTGGAAGAGAGTTCAAACGATCTCAAACTTTGCCTAATTCTCAGGCTATGCCCCCTGAGTTCCAGAATCTTCAACCTGTAGAAATAGTTTATCTTTCTCTACTCTTTCTGTCCTGTTAATATCTTGCAGACTTTGATCAAATCGCCACTTAACCTTCTAAATGCTAGAAAAAAACAGCTAGAAAAAAATGCTAGAATAATCTCTCATCATTACTTAACCCCTGAAGTCCAAAAAACAATCTTGTATACCCATGTGGTATCCCCTCAAGGCCAATATTTCCTTCCTAAGGAATGGTGTCCAGATTTGCTCACAGTGTTCCAAATGGGGTCTATCCAGGGTTTTGTGTAACTGTAGCATAACCTTTGCATCCTTGTATGTCAGTTTTCTAAATGTAAAGGCCATGATTTCATTAGCTTTCTTGATTATGTTCTGCACCTGTACATGATATTTTAAAGATCTATGAATCTGAATCCTCAAACCTCTCTGGCCATTCACTGTATTTAATTTCATAACATCTAGAGCATACCCTGATCCATCCTTTTTCTGCCTTACATTGAGCTTGATCTACCACAGTTTTGCCCATTCACTTTGTCGGTCAATATCCGATTTGTAATTTTACGCTATCATCTATACTGTCTATAATGCCTTCTAATTTTGCATTGACAGTGAATTCGGATAAATGATTTTCTATGCCCCTATCCATGTCATTAGTAAATAATGTGAATAATTGAGGCCCTAACACAGATCCTTGTGGGACACAACTCTTCCCTTCCCGCCAATTGGAGCACCTATCCATTATCCTTACTTTCTGCCACCTGCCAGTCGACCAATTTCACAGCCATATCAGTAATTCGCCTTCAATTCCACAGGCTTCTACCTTGTTAACAGTCTCTTATATGGTACTTCATCAAATATCTTCTGAAAGTCTATATAAAAAACATCCTTAGGCATTTCCCTGTCACCTCTTCAAAACATTCAATAAAGTTTGCCAGCCACGGCCTACCTGTCATGAATCTATGCTGGCTCTCCCCGGTTAGCTGAAAACTTACAACATGTTCAGTTACCCCCATGTTTGATTATGAACTCCAGCAATTCCCCATCACAAATTTTAGGCTAATTCATCTGCAATTCCCTGGTTTTCCTTTTTGGCCTTCTTAAAAAGCAGAGTTAGATGTGAAATTTTCTAAACTAGAGGGATGACTCCTACGTTTAGGGAACTCCGAAAGATTATAGTTAAGGAGTCTACAATATACCCGCCTTCTTCCTTTCACACCCCTGGATAGAAATCATCAGGTCCTGGGGATTAATCAAGTTTTAATTCTATTAGTTTCATCATCACTAGTTTTACTTAATGTTAATTTTCTTCAGTCCTTGTTCCTGATCCACTATTAATTTTTTTGAGACTTCCACCAAACTATCTCCCTTTTCAACTATGAGTACTGAAGAAATGTAACATGTCTGCCATTTCCCCATAGTAATTGCCAGTATCCACGCTTCCAGTCTTTAGTGGGACAACATTGTTCCTAACTACTCACCTTCCCTTTATGGCCTCTACCAAGTTTCCTCTTATTGATTTTGATGCCCCTGGAAAGTTTGCTTTCATACTCTCTTTTAGTAGTTCTCATAAGCTGCTTTGAGGCTTTTTGTTGCTCTTTGTATCTTTCCCATTCAGTAGGATCTGTTCTTTTGTTTTGTGTTTTTGTAAGCCCTTTCTTTTAGTTTTATGCTATCTCTAATCTCTTTAGTTATCTTTGGCTCTTCTTTTTCTGTGAAGTTAAGCTTTACCCTCTCAGGGTTATAAACTAGTTTTGTATTATGTTAAATGTTCCTTTCAATATCCTCTACTGTTCAGTTGTTTTATCTGTTAGAAATTTTCCCAACTTACCGTGGACAGTCTCTGTCTCGTCTTGACAAAGTCAGCCTTACTCAAATCTAAAATTCTCGCAGCTAATTCATGCTTTTTGTTTTCAAACGCTACATTGAACTTGATTGTTATGTTATGATCACTATTTGATAAATGCTCACACACGATTAGGTTACTAATTAAATCTAGCTCATTGCTAAATCCAATATTGCTTGTCAACTTGTAGCATCCAGGACATATTGCTGCAGGCAACTATCCCAAACATACTCCAGAAATTCACTACCTTTCTGACAGGCGCTTCTTTGCCTCTCCCAATCTATGCTAAAGTGAACAATCCCCCATTAATATTACACTGGCTTTGCTACACACTTGCCTAATTTCTGCATTTATATAATATAACAATTCCGAGTTGTTACCAGGAGTCTGTATTTAACATCCATTACGGTTCTAGATTTCTTATTGTTCCTCAGTTCCACCCATACAATACAAAATCCGAAAGAACTGCAGGTGCTGTAAATCAGGAACAAAAGCAAAGTTGCGGGAAAAGCTCAGCAGTTCTGGTAGCATCTGAGAAGCAAAAAACAGAAGTAACATTCCGGGTTCATTTTGGAACATGGTTCTGAGGAAGGGTCACCTGACCTGAAACGTTAACTCTGTCTTCTCTTCACAGATGCTGCCAGACCTGCTGAGCTTTTTCAGCAGCTTTGTTTTTGATCCACCCATACAGTCTCCAATGGTATCTTCCCTCACCATTGAAGTAATTTTGTTTCTAATTATTAAGGATATTTTCCTTAATTGTGATCTCAAAGAGCCAGTGACTCATATCTGTTTGCTATATTTCCTCATCCCCATTTGATCTGATGTGGATTGGAGCAATTAATGCTAGTCCTGTTAATGGCGCCCTGCAAACTTCATAACCTGATATATTTAGTTCTCAATCCCAACCACCCTGTAGCCATGTCTCAGTAATGGCTATCAATATCATAATCTCCACTTTGTGTTCATGCCTGCAGCTCAGTTAATTTATTCTGTATGTACTGTACATTGATATATAGAATTCTTAACTGAGCCAACTCTTATTGGAATGCTCCCTACTGATTCTTTATTCAACTGTTCTGGTTTAATCAATATACTTCAGGTAGTTTTGCCAATATGTTCACACTCCTTGAATGAATAAAAAAGAAATGTAATGTCCACTCAACGGGTGGGAATGACCATCCACAGACTTTCCTGCCATTTATCTAATCAGCACAGAGACCAGAGAGTGACAGGCCACCACTCGTCTCCCCTCGAAATGCCTCACAAGAGACGGCATAAGATTCCACTCACAATCTCATTTGGACGTGTGAGAAAGGTGCAAAGGCAGATCAAAAGGTGACGAGAAAATGATTAAAGTTCCTTGGCAAGTCATTTTAAGACAAGTTATTACAAAGAACAAAAGGGAAGAGCATAATCATTCAGAAGAAGTTATTTACGTGCCTTAGCTGTGGGTGGTTGATCTACACTTCATTCTTTCAGGTACACAGACACCTCTGTCTTTTGAGTTTGCACCACGTCGCTTAACTTTGTGTGATTTGGTGCAGAGGTAATTAACTTAGTCTCAGTTTACTTCCAAAATTAGTCACTAAAATGCAATTTACATCTCTCTATAATTGAATTTTTGAGAGGGAAAAATGAACAGGAAGCTACAGAAAAGAATGATCTATGCCACAAATAAAATAGTACTGGGAAAAGTGTTGGGGAACATTGTCGTCATTTTAATTTTTGTGGTCAGGATATAGGTGGTGTTGTATTGTCGCACCGATTGACTATTCCCAGTTGTTCGTTAGGACAAACAAACCATTAGGTTGTTTGGGGATGGAGCCTTTGTGTGTTTCAGGATATTAGCAATTTTTATTGGACTCCAGCACTTTCCTGTTTAATTCATCTGGTGCTGGCCCACCAAATTACTAGATTCGATTAATTAAATTTCCCAACTTGCCACGGTGGGAACTTTTCACTTATAATTTAGTCAGGTTCATTTCTGCAACCATCTGCACTCCCTCGACAAACATGTTTCAATTGAACATAGAACATAGAACTGCACAGCACAATACAGGACCTTTAGCCCATGATGTTGTGCCAAACTTTTATCCTAAACCTAAGGTCTATCTAACCTCTAACCTTACCTTATACTATCATCCATATGCCTATCTAATAGCCACTTAAATGCCCCTAATGAGGCCGAATCTACTACCCTCTCCGGCAATGCAGTCCACTCTCTGACCACTCACTGAGTAAAGAACTTTAACTCTGATGTCTCCCTTGTATCTACCTCCACTCACTTTAAAACTATGCCCCCTTGTAATAGCTACCTCCACCCAAGGAAAAAGTCTCTGGCTGTCCACTCTATCTAGACCTCTGATCATTTTGTACACCTCTATCAATTCACCTCTCATCCTTCGTAGTTCTAAAGAGGAAAGCCCTAACTTGCTTAACCTTTCCTTGTAAGGCCCTCCCTCTATTCCAGGCAATATCCTGGCAAATCTCCACTGCACCTTTTCCAACGCTTCCACATCTTTCCAGTAATGAGGCAACCAGAACTGGACACAATGCTCCAGAGGTGGCCGAACCAGGGTTTTGTATAGCTGGAGCATTACTTCACAGCTCTTGAACTCAATCCCTCTATTAATGAAAGCTAACACACCGTATGCCTTCTTACCAACTCTACCTAATGAGGTGGCAGCTCTCATGGAACTGTGAACATGAACCCCAAGATCCCTCTGCTCCTCCACACTGCCAAGAATCTTTCTGTTAACCCTGTATTCTGCTTTCAAGTTTGTCCTTCCAAACACCTCACACTTTTCAGGGTTAAACTCCATCTGCCACTTCTCAGCCCAACTCTGCATTCTGTCAATGTCCACAATGACCACAAATCCTGTCTCTCAGAGCCCTTTCCAATAATTTGTAAACTAGGCCAGCCCTCTGCACTATCCACAACTTGACCCACCTTCGTATTGTTCATGAACTTACTAATCCACCCTTCCACTCCTCCATCCAAATCGTTTACAAATGTCACAAATAGAAGAAGATCCAGAACAGATCCTTGTGATACACCACTCGTAACTGAGCACCATGTGGAATATTTTCCATCCTCTGCCACCCTTTGACTTCTAAGGATCAGCCAATTCTGAATCCAATCTGCCACATTTCCCCCTATCCCATGCCTCCTTACTTGCTGCATGAGCCTACCGTGGGGAACCTTATCAAACACCTTACTTGAATCCATTTGACCACATCCATTGCTCTACCTTCATCCACGTGTTTGGTCACCTCTTCAAAGAATTCAATGAGGTTTGTGAGGCATGATCTACTCCTCACAAATCCACGCGGACCATCATAAATCAAACTGAGCCTTTCCAAGTGACCACAAATCCTGTCTCTCAGAGCCCTTTCCAATAATTTGCCCACCTCTGACATAAGACAAACTGACGTGTAATTTTCAGGGTTATCCCTATTCACTTTTTTGAACAAGGGAATGATGTTTGCCTCTCTCCAAACTTCCGGCATTATACCTGTGGGCATTGAGGATGAAAATATCATTGCCAAAAGCAATCTCTTCCCTCGCTTCCCATAGAATCCTTGGATAAATCCCATCAGGCTTGGGGGACTTATGTATCTTCAAGATCCTCAAAATTCCTAGTACATCTTCCTTACTCACATCTACCTGTTGTAGCCTACCAGCCTGTTTCACACTGTCCTCCCCTACAACTCAGTCTCTCTCATTTGCAAATACTGAAGAAAAGTATGAATTAAGGACCTCTCCTATCTCTTTAGGTTCTGTGCACAAATTCCCTTTACAATCCTTGATTGGCCCTACCCGTTCTCTGGTCATTCTCTTATTCCTCACATATGTGTAAAATGCCTTGGGGTTTTCCTTGATCCCATCTGCCAGGGTTTTCTCATGTCCCCTTATCACTCTCCTAAGCCCGTTCTTCAGCTCCTTCCTGGCAAACTTCTATCCCTCTGGAACCTTTTCTAATCCTCGTTTCCTAAACCTTATATAAGCATCCTTCTTCCTCTTAACTTGTCGTTTGACCTCTCTTCAGAACTAAAGCTCCCTCACTCGACTGCATCTTTCCTGCCTGCTGGGAAAAACATATCGAGCATACGCAGTATGCATTCCTTAAACAATCTCTACATATCTGCTCTTCCCCAAAATCATCTGTTCCCATTTTATGTTACCCAGTTCTTGCCTAACTGAATTGTAATTACCCTTCCCCCAATTATAAACCTTACCCAGCTGTATGTGCCTATCCCTTTCCATGACTACTGTAAGAGTAACAGAGTTATGATCACTACCACCAAAATGCTCTCCTACCAACAAGAATAAAACTTGGCCTGGTTCGTTGCCAAGCACCAAATCCAAAGTGGCCTCTCCTCATGTTGGTCTATCTACATACTGTGTCAGGAATCCTTCCTGACTGCACTGGACAAAATCTGCTCCATCTAAATTATTACAGCTAAAAAGTTTCCAATCAATATTTGGAAAGTTGAAGTCACCCATGAAGTGACTTCTGCACCTTTCCACTATTTGCCTCCCAAAGCTCTCCTCCACTTCTCTGCAACTATTAGGGGGTCTGTCAAGAACCCCCAGCAAAGTGACTGCTCTTTCTTGTTCCTGACCTCAATCCAAACTGATTCTGTGGACATATCATTCTTGAATGTTTTAATGTTTCAATGTTTGATTCATAGTTGCATTGTCCTTTCCCTTCTCTTGCTGACACTTTTCATATTTCAGCATGGCTGGAACATGACATAGAATGTTTTAAACACAGTCAATGACCATGTGCCAGCCAGTCCAATCTCACTGTCCGAGCATTTAATCCTTCAGACACCATTTGAATGGACTGGGGCTTGTGCCTCTACTAACATTTGAAGCATTGAGTTATAGAACCCTATCATCTTGCAGATGAAATCATTTTTTATCATGTGATCTCAAAGAGCTAGTCACTCATATCTGTTTGCTGTATTTCCTCCTCCTCATTTGACCTGATGTGGATTGGAGCAACTAATGCTGGTCCTGTTAATGATACTCATAAAGCAACTATTACCAAAATAATACAAGACATAGGGGACAATGCAAATTTTGAATAAAAAGTGTAGATATTTTGATTGAAGAGAGTGTTGTAGCTTCTTCATAATTGTTGCTTGAATATTACTTTTTCTGCAGTGAAATAAATATTCTACTTTCTCCTTATGATTACCCAGAAAGAAATAGGAAGACAGTTCAGTTAGTTATCCACTGGAAACCTGTGCACAAAGTCAGGACTGGAACCACAAAATAAATGGTGTTGAACAAATTGAGAAAACAATACGGAAACCATTTCCATGTTTATTTTCCTTTAATAAACTGCACTTCCTTAGCTATCCAGACTCTTTGGCATCTCCTCCATTGCAAAATAAGTTGGCAAGTGCTAAATGCTGTTTAACACGGCAGCAACACATTAGCACTTCACTGTGAATGGCGTCTCTGGCAGGAAACTACTTAAGCTACTCCTTTCCAAGTGTTTGTAGTTTTACATTGCAAACATTTTGCAGGAAGCTGGCTATGAGAAACCCAACCTTGCCCACACTTAATCGTCTTTCCTCTGCTGGAAACCAAAGTCATGAATCTTGCCCGAACAGAGCGGTGATAAATGACAGCTGATATATGCGCAGCTCCTCTCTGTGCTGCTGGGTTACCTCGCTAAGGTGTTTTTTCAGTTCAGACCATGCCACGTGGATGGGCAAATAAAATTAAGGACTGTGGCCCAGATCGGGAGCAAGACCCATTCAGCTTGCTCTGCTTTGCCACTTCGGTGACTACATAAGATGGTTCAGCCCATTTCAAATACCAATGTCAGGTAAGGAGCACTCCACACCAACTTTGGTCAATTCAGTACCTTCTATGTCGTAAGACATCCCAACGTGTTTCACTGTAGTGGTATATTTGGAACAATTGGCAGAGGGACATATTCATTGGGCAAATGACCAAAAGCTTATGAGGTTGGTTTTGAGAGGCATCAACAGTATCTTCGACAGGAGAGGGGGAAAGGTTCAGGGAGAGCTTAGAGCCAAGAGAGATGGAGAAACTGTGACATGTGAAAACAGTGGCTGTGCAAGGGACAGAAAATGGTTCGAGTGCAGAGGTTTTCGAGGGTTGTAGCTCCAGAGAAGGTGACAGAGAAAGGTCATTGACATGGAGCCATTTAAAAAACGTCAGCTGCCATCACTCACACCTGATCTTGGCATCCCTGTAACCTGGGGGCAAGGCCTGTTCGCAGCAAAGTTTATTGGAATTATCAGGAGATGCTGCAGTGCCCCTTTGGATTAATGTCCTTTGTACATAGTGGCAGTAGCCGAGTTTGCGACTGAAAGATCCCAAAATATCAAGGAAAATTCTCCCATGAGGAGAAAAGTCAGAGAAAAGCTACCCCCAGAAACAAAATGTGATGGAATGGTGCAGAACTTCTTCTGCCTCTCAGAACCACACAGCAACCTGTTGCGGGTGAGTGCTGCTTTTTTGTGTAAATCTTCCTGTTATTTTTAAATGAAACCCTATTCATTGCTAACTTATGCTTGTACCAATTTAAATATTATGCTGCAAAGGGCGGTATGGTGGTTCAGTGGTTAGCACTGCTGCCTCACAGTGCCAGGGACCCAGGTTTGATCCCAGCCTTGGATGAGTGTCTGTGTGAAGTCTGTATGTTCCCTTCTGGTGGTCCACCCACAGTTCAAAGATATGCAGGCTAGGTGAACTGACTATGCTAAATTGCCCATTGTGTTCAGGGATGTGTAGGCTAGGTGGATTAGCCATGATAAATTAGACTAGATTAGGTTCCTTACAGTGTGGAAACAGGCCCTTCGGCCCAACAAGTCCACACCGCCCCTTGCAGCATCCCACCCGGACCCATCCCCCTATAACCCACACACACCCCTGAACAGTACAGACAATTTAGCATGGCCGATCCACCTAGCCTGCACATCTTTCGACTCTGGGAAGAAACCAGAGCACCCGGAGAAAACCCGCGCAGACACAGGGAGAACGTGCAAACTCTGCACAGACAGTTACCCGAGGCTGGAATCAAACCCGGGTACCTAGCGCTGTGAGGCTGCAGTGCTAACCACTGAGCCACCGTGCTGCCCTAAATGTAGAATTGCTGGACAGAGTAGGGGGATGGGCCTGGTGGAATGCTCTTTGGTTGGTTTTGTGGACCTGATGGACCAACTGGCCTCCTCCTACCCTGTAGGCATTCTATGTGCCACTTGGAATTGTAAACTGTGAGGAGATTGTGTGTTAATGGTGTATAAATCGTTTAGACCTATCAACTTGTATCTTTATGAATAAGAAACATTTTCTCAAATAGTGTTAAAAACCAAAAGAACTGCAGATGCTGTAAATCAGGAACAAAAAACAAGTGCTGGAAAAGCTCAGTAGGTCTGGCAGCATCTGTGAAGGAAAAAAGAGTTAACGTTTCGGGTCTGATGACCCTTCCTCAGAATGTTAACTCTGTTTTTTCCTTCACAGGGAGAAACTGTGACATGTGAAAACAGTGGCTGTGCAAGGGACAGAAAATGGTTCGAGTACAGAGGTTTTCGAGGGTTGTAGCTCCAGAGAAGGTGACAGAGAAAGGTCATGGACATGGAGCCATTTAAAAAACGTCAGCTGCCATCACTCACACCTGATCTTGGCATCCCTGTAACCTGGGGGCAAGGCCTGTTCGCAGCAAAGTTTGTTGGAATTATCAGGAGATGCTGCAGTGCCCCTTTGGATTAATGTCCATTGTACATAGTGGCAGTAGCCGGGTTTGCGACTGAAAGATCCCAAAATATCAAGGAAAATTCTCCCATGAGGAGAAAAGTGTGACAAACCTGCTGAGCTTTTCCAACTTTTCTGATGAAGGGTCTAGGCCGAAACGTCAGCTTTTGTGCTCCTAAGATGCTGCTTGGCCTTCTGTGTTCATCCAGCCCCACACTTTGTTATCTTGGATTCTCCAGCATCTGCAGTTCCCATTATCTCTGAGCTTCTCCAACAACTTTGCTTTTGTTCTCAAATAGTGTTGTCTGCAATGCCTAGTATTTTAGCTAGAAAATTTTATTTTTTAACTTGTGTGGATGGTTACTTCCAGATATTGGGTGATTTGACATGGCAGGTGAAGGGGTGAAAGATATTGGGTGGATGGGGCACTATGTTGGCATAGCAGATAAGCGTGTCCATGAGGGACGGTAGAAGAACACGGGGTGGCATTGCCAGGGTGAGAAGCACCATGGATAAGTAGAGGTTCTTAGAGGGGTACAGGAATTTTAGGAGACATGAGGACTGTTTAGAGGCCACTAAATGGCATGTGTTAGCACGGGTGGAGGATGGGTTGTGAGAAGGCGTGAGGAAATGCAAGCGAATGAGATAGAGGAATATTTTACATTTTATTATTTTCTTTTAAGTTTTTTTGCCATAGTGCTTGAGCTGAGAGGTGTATTTCTCACGCAGCCTACCTTGTCAACCAGCTCCTTCCAAGCACCATGAGGCATAGGATTGAAGTAGATCATTCAATCCTATCGAGCTCTGCTATTCAATGAGAATAAGACCAATCTGACAATCCTCAATTCTGTTTTCCTGTCTTTTGCCTATAACCCTCAACTATCTTGTTGATTGGCAATCTGTCTGTCACAAGCTCAAATGTCCTTACGACCCAGCCTCGACAGCCCTCTCAGCCAAAAATTTCAAGAGATTCATGACCATTTGAGAGAAGAAATTCCTCCTCACCTCTGTTTTAAATATACAACATCTTATACTGAGGTTATGCCCTCTGGTCCCAGACTCTCCTACAACAGGAAACAACCATTCCGCATGCCAGTCTCAAATGAGTTTCGTATGATTCAATAAAGTCGTCTCTCATTCTTCTAAATTCCAATGAGTACAGATACAATTCACCTCACAAGAGAGTCCCTCTACATCTGGTATCAGCCTCGTGAATTTTCTCTGGACTATCTCTGATGCCAAAACACCTTTCCTTAGACAACGGCCCAAGATTGGTCACAGTACCCCAGCTCTGTTCTGACTACTGCCTTGTATAGTTTTGGCAAATTCCTATCTTTATACTCAATCCTTTTTGACATAAAGGCCGACATTCCATTTGGCCTCTCTCTCCCCTGCTGAACTTGGATACTCGTTTTTTGGAATTCATGGATGAGAATTTCCCAAATTCTGTTTTCTTGATGTGAATCCCAACCTACTGGCAGCCCTGGATAGAATTCTAAAATTGAGGATTTTCTATCCAAGGTCTAAAGTAGGTCAGTCATCACAGGGACAGGCAAAGAGGGCTTTGGAACAGCTCTCCTCTTTTTAAACTCCTTTGCTGGCCACAACAACAGTGTTTTGATATTTTTAGCAAGCATTTTTATATTTTTCTCCAATAAAAATGTAGTTTACTCGTTCATTAGAATCAAATAAAGACAAAAAGACACGACTTTCTCAACTAAAAAAATACACATGTATGTGTGTGTGTACAGACACACGCTTGCACACACTCATGCTCTCTCTCACACACACACACACACACACACACAAAACACGGGCACATTTACGCACACATACAAACACACAAACACACTTCTTCTGGAGGCCAAAAGATGTAGAATCATAGAATCATACAAGTACAAAAGAGACCCTTTGGCCTATCAAGGCTGTACTGCTAAGTGCAGCAGCAACAGGACATTCAGCCCATTAAGGCAACTGTAGAAATGTTGAACTGTTCCACAGAAACCAATGGATGTTTCCTGAATTCATAATTTTAAATCTGCTGTATTTTTTGCTCCTCAAGAATTCTGTGAGGATACAGCTGTCAAGGCCGGGGCACAGAGTTAAGATATAAATCAACGATAATCTTACAGAATGGAAGGCCAGGTTCAAGGGGCTATATTCCTATTTCTGATGATGGCATAAAGTTTCATTTTTAACTCTTGGGTGCTATTCTGGTGGAACAAAATTCCAGGTTATTGCTGGACAAAAGTATTGAAACAAAAAAGAAGGCACAACAACACCTCTTCTTCCTCAGGTGGCTCAGAAAATTTGACATGTCCAAAAGGACCCTCACCAACTTGTACAGAGGCACCATTGAATTAACAGCCTGGTATGGCAACTGCTCTCCCCAGGACTATAAGAAGCTACAGAAGGCAGTGTGCACAGCCCAGACCATCACAGAAACGAACCTTCCTTCCATCCATGGAGTCTATCTACACAGCTCACTGCTGTGGAAAGACAGCCAATATCATCAAAGACCCATCGCATGTGGTAATGACAGCCTACAAACTCTCCAATCAGGCAGAAGGTACAGAAGCCTGAACGCACACACAAATAGGTTCAGGAACAGCTTCTTTCCAGTTGTTATCAGACTGCTGAATGGATCCTAGCTTCAAACAATGTCACCTGCAATGTATTAGAGATAATAGGAACTGCAGATGCCGGAAAATCCGAGATAACAAGGTGTAGAGCTGGATGAACACAGCAGGCCAAGCAGCATCTTAGGAGCAGGAAAGCTGACATTTCGAGCCTAGACCCTTCATCAGATGCTGCTTGGTCTGCTGTGTTCATCCAGCTCCACACCTTGTTATCACTTAACCTGTGATGTAACCCGTATGGCTCTAAGATTTTTTGATCTGTACATCCTTTGCTTGCTGTGATCTGCCTGTACTGCTCATAAGCAAAGCCTTTCACTGAATTTTGGTACACGTGACAATAAAATCAATCAATCAATTAATCAATCAATCAATTCCTTCTGCACCAGATTCTGCTCATGGTGTGAAGCAAAAATATTATTCTCTGACATTTGCAAGTACCATTGTGGCACAAGAGGGCATTGACGTGTTGTTAAAGCACTCATTATTATTAAGAATCTCTTTAGAGGTGTGGAGCATAGGAAAGGAAGAGTTGCTGCATAAATGAATGAGTTCCTGTTGGCGACCACTGAGGTAGCCAGTCAGGAAGAAAGGAATCTGGCTAATTGAGATTGGCAAGTTGCCCTCTTTGGGAAAATATAAATGGTTAAAATAATCAGTTTCTGATTTCACACCGTCTTGTGATCCATGAAATCACTTAAGAGGCTCAATGAAACCAATTGTGGGCTCTCTGGTGAAAGCTGTTTTCATTGTCTTGAGATCTGTCATACGGGATTAAGTGTTCTACCTTTCATGTTGCACGAACAGTTCAGGCTTCTGCATCAGCATTGGCCATTATCACCCAGGTACCAGCAGTGAGAATGCACACAATTTCAAAAGTGATGCAATGCAGAAAATGCTTTCAAACCAGATAGATCAGAGACCTAGTATTATATATGTTCTCAGAAAACAAAGACTCTTGTTTGTTATTTTGGTCACCAGATCAGAGTCCAGGAAAATGAGAATAGAGTGAAAATGTAGATGGGAAATGTTTTGAGAAATAAAGGGAAGTGGCAACAGTGTTAATCCAAAGCATTAGAATTACTGCCCATGTATAGCTTAAACCACCAGCACAGAATTATTTGGATAAATAAACTGTTTCCACATTATAATTTCCGTGCAAATTATTTTCTGTGCTGTTAGCACGTGGATGTATGAAATTCATTTTTCATTATGTTAACAAAGCTTTATTTAGTGAACAATAACTGCAAAGTTTAAGACTGTAGAAAAACAAAGTTTGTTGCAAAGTGTTAAAAATTAATTTGCCAATGTCCCACAACAATATTTCATCCCATCCCTCCCCAATTTTCTGGTTCTCTCTTTGTTGCGTCACGACAACAAGCACAATGTTGAAATTAGAACTAACTCTCTTGATGAAGAGAGGATTCATTAGATAGTTGTGTTCATTTCACATTACGGCAATCTGTGTGTTAATGCTTTGGATAAGTAAAAAGAAAGCACATTCGTAAAATCTACAAATTAGCTGCCACGAATGTTTGTAGCCATCAATCAAGATATTTGTCTGTCACAAATAAGGGTCAACAGTTTCAAAGGTATTGAAGAGTCTTTTTTATTGCTTCACTGTTATATGAAGGAACAACTGCAGAATGAACTAAACCCTGTTTTACGTTGTTGGAGAGTACAAAAATGGTATTGGAGAGACGTTTTAGGTAAAAATACATTTAAAAAAACATTTTATTTGTTTCTTATTTTTGATCGAAGAAACTTCTATTTATTGTTTCTCACTCATTTACACTGTAAAATAATTATTGTTCTGCCTGTGGATGACATTTTAAATTCATTCACAGGATGAGGGTATTGCTGGCTATTTCAGCATTTATTGCTCATCCCTAACAGTTATGAGCCAACCACTCTGCTGTGGGTCTGGAGTCACATGCAGGCCAGATCAGATAAGGGTAGCAGATTCCTCCCCTGAAGGGCATCAATGAACAAGATGGGTTTTTCCTGACAATGGGCAATAGATTCATGGTCATCATTATATTCTTAATTCCAGGTATTTATTGAACTCAAATTCCACCATCTGCCAAGGCAGGATTTGAACCCCTTCCCCAGAACAGTACCTGAGTTGTCTGGATTAACTGCCCAGTGGTAATACCATTAGGCCATCACCTCCCATATACATGCAATACCCTGTTATTGTGTGCCCTAATATTGCAGTACCACAGCAGTAGGATATGGCAGATTCAATATTGTTTTAAAAATTGCCTATAGCCCTTGGTGGTTCAGGGTTATACCTGAGTGTAAATAGAATAAGAATTGGGTGAGTGATACAGTGCATGCATGCAAGATGTTTACATTGCAGAACTATGAAGAACAAAAATAGAGTGATTAATGAATGGTAACTTTTAAAATCAACTGAGGGAATTGATAGCTTGGTTTATTCTAGGTTTTTTTTGTTTTATTTGCATCATTGGTCAACTGGATAATTGGCAACCTGTCAGATTGGTGGTCATTTGCTCTAACTATGATTTTTTTTTGTCCAATGAACATGGCATTCTGAAAATAAGATACAATAAGCTGCAGTGCTTTTGAGGTCACTTCCTAGAATCTGATCTTTTAAATTATGTTGATACTGATTCCGCAATTACTAAGAATCTCTCATTGTTGATCACTGTGCTCTATTAGTATGATGTGTTGAAAAATGGATTCCATTTACCCAAGGCTTAAATATAACAGCCTAACATCCAAATCCCAGAGCGCCCATTAATAACGTATGTTGAAAATCTGTGAGCAATCTGCCAACAAATTCCTGACGTGCAAACCATGAGCAAGGGAGCTATAAAAACAAAAGAAAAATATGGTGCATGATGGAGATCTGAAATAAGACCAGAAAGTAATGGAGAAACTTAGCAAGTCTGGCAGCATCTGCAGAGACGAAAATCAGAATTAGTTATGAGTCAAAAATTGGACGTGAGGCATTAACGCTGTTTATCTCTCCACAGAGATAGTGCCAGATCTGCTGCATTTCTGTTTTTATAGCAAGGCAGTTCATGGAAAATATATCCTCAGTGAAGTTAATAACCACAGTTGAACTTACTCTGATTGGGATGTAGATATGGAACGTCTGATGATGGAGTGAACCTGTCTGAAGAAATCGAGTTTTGACATACATCTGCAGCCCGTGTGGTTTGCAACACTGATAGTTACGGGTTTTGGTCCCTGGGAAAGCGGCACTGTAATCTCAAACAGCTAGGAAACAAAGAGAAATTGATTCAAAATAAATCAATGATTGAGAAAGAGTAAATCATGTTGATTATCATTCATATGTATCTTGTAAATCTGTATACCACAAGCGCAATTCCCGAATTCACTGAATAGGCTTCATTAGCAAGATGTATAAATAACTTAGTAGTTATTTCCTTCTGGCGCATTTACATTGAAAATTCGCAGTCATTCAAAAGGATTCACAATGTTTTTTTAGATCTCTGAACAAATCCATAACACTACAATCTCTACCTTGGGTAAGGCAAGGAAATGGCCCCAGTCCCGCTGAAACCCCATGATCTTGGCTCCAGCCTGGTCCACACCAGCTATACAGTTAATTACCATCTCCCACCTACTCCTAGCTGCTGTGGAAATGTACACTTTTAAAGGCATGTCACAGAATTGTGATGATGGAGGCATTGATATTTTCAATCTCATACCCGATTAGGAATCTGTCCTATTGTTACCACCTGCCATTGGCATGCATTGGAACGGCTTGTAAAGCGCTGAGGGATTTTATACCTAACCTGTTTGATCACGTTGTGCATGCACCTTCCGAACCCATTAAGTCCAGGAGTGGGGCCTGAAGCTTCCTGGTCAGAGAAGGGGATGCGACCATTCCACTACAAATGTTTGCACTGGTGAGGCTAAAATTTCTGTGTCAGATTTGTCACAAATAAATGTATCAATAGTTCCATCAGCTTGAGCTGCTCTGAATGTTTGCTGTCTGTCTCCTCTATCTCACTAAGTCCTCTTCTACCTTTGCTTCTGCCTTTACTAACTTACATCTTCTTCCATTCTAGCAAGGAAGGCTTTGATTTTAAAATCATCATGCTTGTTTTCAAACCCTTTCTTGGGCTGTCCCTTCTAATTTTGTTAATGCTTTGAGATTTTTGCTTTCGCCCCACCCTGTGCTCTTGCATATTTTCCATTTCCTTTCCTTTTACTGTCAGTCTCTCGCCACAGAGTTCTGGAATTTATTCTCCAAACCTCTGTCTCCCTTCCCTTTCAAAATCTTCTCGCAACTTGAGTCTTTCACCAAGCTTTGGTCATGTCTTGTAATGGCCTGTGTTAATTTTGATCTGATTGCCTTACTGGGAAGATTTTTAGGGTATTTTTCCGACTTCAAAGGTGCTGGGCAAATACAAATTGTTGGTTTTGGATTTATCATTTCATCACATCAGCTGCAGGTAGGCCAGTGTACAAATGTGGATTCCCCACAGTCTGGTAACAGATCATTTGGCCTATCAAGTTCACACTGATCTCCAAACAGCATCCTACCAAATCCACTACATCCCCATAATCCTATATTTCTCTTGGCTAACCCACCTAGCCTATACACCGCCGGACAGTGTAAGCAATTTAGCACAGCCATTCCACCTAACCTGGCCATCTATGGATTGTGTGAGGAAACCAGAGCACCCTGAGGAAACCCACCCAGATATAGGGAAAATGTTCACCCAAGTGTGGAATTGAACCCAGGTCCCTGGTACTGTGAAGCAGCAGTGCTAGCCACTGAGGTCATGTGCTGCTCTGGAGGCTTCATAATGATGGATACACACACACACAACACACACACACACACACACACACACACACACACACACACACACACACACACACACACACACACACACACACACAATGAGAGAATATAAAAGTTCCAACAGCTGTAAGTTGAAGAAGGATAGGGAGTTATCCTGGAGTTCTGGCCAATGTTTAGCTTTCAACCAGCATCATAAAACAGATTACCTGATCTATTGCTGTTTGCTGTCTGCAAATTGACTGTTCCATTTCCTTCATTACTACAGGGACTACAATTCAAAAGTACAAAAATAGTTCATTGGCAGTGTAGCACTTTGAGACATCCAGTCTTTGTGGAAACCATTACATAAATGCAACAGTTTTTTTTAGAAAGAGTTCAGTATCCAGTAACAGAGATAAAGCATGGTATGGAATTTATCAGCAGTCAAAGGGGGAAGGGGAATGAATAGACTGCATGGCATAATTAACTGAGAAGGTTTATGTAAAATTGGGGTTACTAACTGTGAAACAACTCCACTGCATTTTTCTGCATAATTAGTGACACTATCTTGGGAACCTGATCCTCACTTTTGAGATGTTAAATTTGGCAGAGATGAATGGAAACAAATCTTGCGCAGACGTGGAGGTGTGCAGTTACTAGTCTACAGGATACATGTGAAAAATGCATAACTTTGATTAGATTATGAAAAGTTGGTGAACTTGGGTACTGTCTCCCCATAGCTTTAAGACCTCCTTAAGGTGATCCTTAAATTCAATCTCTTTGACCAAGTTTTGGCCATCTATCTTTATGTGGCCTTGTGTGCTTTGGTATTAATTTTGTTTCCTTCTGCTCTCGTGAAGCAGATCATGTTATTACGTTAAAGGTTCTTTTGTTGTTGTAACTTTAACATTTTTACAGCCACACATGCTTAAATCTAAGGTTCCTTGTTTATTTGCACAATTTTCTTAATCCCAGATAATTTAAAACTATAGATGGGATGGAGAAAAAAATGCTATTTAAATGTATCCAGCGTTGTTCAAACGCAATTTGGGCCCACCCCACTTTATAAAGGGATATGTACTTTGTTAGATTTGTGCAACTCTTAAACCGATAGATTACTTTAAAGGAGGTAAATGTTTAATTTGCCACTGTACGATTCACATTCATGCATAAGGATGTGGGAAACATGAAGTAAGATAATACTGACAAGCTATTTACTCACTTATATATTGCATTAAACACTGACTGCTCTCCTTCAATTATTCCTACAGTTCACTTCTGGAGCGTAGTTGGTCTCTGGTTTCCTTGTGTTCAGCACCATTAATTGGCTTTCCAGTATTAAAGTGACAACTCGAGTCCAAAGTGATGGGATGGGTCTGTTCAATCAACTGGTCTTTCCCTTTCCCTTTCCCCTGTCTTTTCAATTATCTGTAATGTTTCTTGTGCAGTGAATACCTAAGTTCAATGGAGTAGAACATCTCCCCAGTTTGGTGATTAGGACTCAAATGATAGAATCAGAGAATAATGCAGTGAAACAGGTCACTCATCCCATTTTGTGCTGACTCTTTGGGAGAGGAATCTGATAAATGATGCTGCCCTGCTCTTTACTCATCGGTAACGACTTAATTATGGTATGGCAGAGGCCATTCAGCCCATCAACTGCATGCCAACTCCCTGGAGAACAGTCCTGTCAGTTCCATTCACCTGTCGTATCCTCCTGGCCTTGTAAGTTTATTTCCCTTCAAGTGGCCACGCAATTTCCTTTCAAATTCATTTACAAAGTCTGCTTCCACTACCGTCATAGGCAGGAAGTTGTCTGTCATTGCTGCTCAAAGCTTCTTCTTCACTTGCCTCCACTCCGCTCCTAGTCTCTGAATCTCTTGCCAGAAACTTTAAATCTGCAACCCCTAATCCTTCAATTATTTACGAATGGGAACAGCTCATCAAAAGTAATTGAGTGGACTTGAATAAAAATCTGGCTCTGTAAGTTAAACATTCCTGCACCAATCTTCTCTCCCACGTAAAGAAAAGATACAATGTCATTTGTATATTTATTATGGAGCACATATCAGTAATTGAGAGCTAACTTTTCTTTTCATGTTTAGCCAAAACATAGGTTATGACTTCATTCAGTTGATGTTAATTCATCTATTCCTGCTGCAGTATTAACATTCTCTCAAAACCAAATTTTCGGCTTTTTACTAATTGGATCGTAAGTATATTTTTCTAAAACTGGCCTGAAAAATCCAACCAAAATGATTTATTCACTCAAGGGGAGCATTCAGTGATTGTAAATTAGTCTGTGATGTAACTGAAGAGCAAAGCAAGACATAATCCAAACAGTGTGACCCAGAAACTCAGGGAAAAGCAAAACTTTTTACCTGGAAAGACATGGTTCTAACTGCGAGCAATATACAATGTGCGATTAAAGACTGTCATTTATCTAAATGATTTGGATGTGAACACAGGAGGTGTGGTTAGTAAGTTTGAAGATGACGCCAAAATTGGTGGCGTAGTGGGCAGCCAAGAAGGGTTATCTCCGAGTACAGTGGGACCTTGATCAGATGGGCGATGGCCAGATGGAATTCAATTTAGATAAATGTGAAGTGCTTCATTTTGGTGAGGCAAATCAGGGCAGCACTTATACACTTAATGATGAGGTCCTGGTAAGTCTTGTCAAACAGAGAGACCTTGGAGTGCAGGTTCATAGTTCCTTGTAAGTGGAGTGGCAGGTAGAAAAGTTAGTGAAGAAGGCATTTGGTACTGTTGCGAAGTTAGGTAGGGCACTTGTGGATTCGAAAGCAGGGTGTTAGAATTTGTTTGTAAAGTGATAAGGGGGGAGGAGTGCCTGGTCCCTTTAAAAGATTATGTGCTTTTTCAAGGCTTGGAGATTTTAAAAAAGTATCTGCGAGCAGCAGGCACAGAGTTCCTGAAATTTAAATATTTGTATCAAAATGCTATGTGATTAGCAATCCAGGCATTAGTCTTGTTTTGTTATTAAAGCAACCAATTTGAATCAACCAAATAATTTAAACCAGGCACTTACAGGTCAAAAAACAATTAAGTTTAAATCTGATGGTTTTTACAACTTTGGACCAATCCTATGGTAAGAAATTGATTGGTCATCAAGTGCTTAAAAGAAGAGGGTATTTGAAAATTGGTGTGAGAGCAACTGCCATCTGATAGAGTTAACAACCATCAGCTCTAAAGGGAAAATGACTGCTGTCACAGAATTCTCTCAGCTCTCAGGGCAACTAAAGGTTCAGTGGCACTCTCAACTAATATTCCTGACACAATAATTCAATGGAGAAAGGCATTTCTAACTGAAGATCAATGGAGAAGGGGCAGAACATTCTGAAAGTCATATCCCAGCTATAATTTCGAGAGACCAGCTTTTAATTCTTTAAATTATTGTTTTGGTTTATATAAGTGGGACTTGTATTTATTGGAACAGCATACCATTAGCATTTTGATTTATTTGAGAATAGTTGGCGGTTAGATAGAGATCAGAGATAATGGGAACTGCAGATGCTGGAGATTCCAAGATAATAAAATGTGAGGCTGGATGAACACAGCAGGCCAAGCAGCATCTCAGGAGCACAAAAGCTGACGTTTCGGGCCTAGACCCTTCATCAGAGAGGGGGATGGGGGGAGGGAACTGGAATAAATAGGGAGAGAGGGGGAGGCGGACCGAAGATGGAGAGTAAAGAAGATAGGTGGAGAGGGTGTAGGTGGGGAGGTAGGGAGGGGATAGGTCAGTCCAGGGAAGACGGACAGGTCAAGGAGGTGGGATGAGGTTAGTAGGTAGCTGGGGGTGCGGCTTGGGGTGGGAGGAAGGGATGGGTGAGAGGAAGAACCGGTTAGGGAGGCAGAGACAGGTTGGACTGGTTTTGGGATGCAGTGGGTGGGGGGGAAGAGCTGGGCTGGTTGTGTGGTGCAGTGGGGGAAGGGGAGATTTTGAAACTGGTGAAGTCCACATTGATACCATATGGCTGCAGGGTTCCCAGGCGGAATATGAGTTGCTGTTCCTGCAACCTTCGGGTGGCATCATTGTGGCACTGCAGGAGGCCCATGTTGGACATGTCATCAAGAGAATGGGAGGGGGAGTGGAAATGGTTTGCGACTGGGAGGTGCAGTTGTTTGTTGCGAACTGAGCGGAGGTGTTCTGCAAAGCGGTCCCCAAGCCTCCGCTTGGTTTCCCCAATGTAGAGAAAGCCGCACCGGGTACAGTGGATGCAGTATACCACATTGGCAGATGTGCAGGTGAACCTCTGCTTAATGTGGAATGTCATCTTGGGGCCTGGGATGGGGGTGAGGGAGGAGGTGTGGGGACAAGTGTAGCATTTCCTGCGGTTGCAGGGGAAGGTGCCGGGTGTGGTGGGGTTGGAGGGCAGTGTGGAGCGAACAAGGGAGTCACGGAGAGAGTGGTCTCTCCGGAAAGCAGACAGGGGTGGGGATGGAAAAATGTCTTGGGTGGTGGGGTCGGATTGTAAATGGCGGAAGTGTCGGAGGATAATGCGTTGTATCCGGAGGTTGGTAGGGTGGTGTGTGAGAATGAGGGGGATCCTCTTGGGGCGGTTGTGGCGGGGGCGGGGTGTGAGGGATGTGTCGCGGGAAATGCGGGAGACGCGGTCAAGGGCGTTCTCAATCACCGTGGGGGGGAAGTTGCGGTCCTTAAAGAACTTGGACATCTGGGATGTGCGGGAGTGGAATGTCTTATCGTGGGAGCAGATGCGGCGGAGGCGGAGGAATTGGGAATAGGGGATGGAATTTTTGCAGGAGGGTGGGTGGGAGGAGGTGTATTCTAGGTAGCTGTGGGAGTCGGTGGGCTTGAAATGGACATCAGTTACAAGCTGGTTGCCTGAGATGGAGACTGAGAGGTCCAGGAAGGTGAGGGATGTGCTGGAGATGGCCCAGGTGAACTGAAGGTTGGGGTGGAAGGTGTTGGTGAAGTGGATGAACTGTTTGAGCTCCTCTGGGGAGCAAGAGGCGGCGCCGATACAGTCATCAATGTACCGGAGGAAGAGGTGGGGTTTGGGGCCTGTGTAGGTGCGGAAGATGGACTGTTCCACGTAACCTACAAAGAGGCAGGCATAGCTGGGGCCCATGCGGGTGCCCATGGCCACCCCCTTAGTCTGTAGGAAGTGGGAGGAGTCAAAAGAGAAGTTGTTGAGTGTGAGGACGAGTTCCGCTAGGCGGATGAGAGTGTCGGTGGAGGGGGCCTGGTCGGGCCTGCGGGACAGGAAGAAGCGGAGGGCCTTGAGGCCATCTCCATGCGGAATGCAGGTGTACAGGGACTGGACGTCCATGGTGAATATGAGGTGTTGGGGGCCAGGGAATTGGAAGTCCTGGAGGAGGTGGAGGGCGTGGGTGGTGTCACGGACATAGGTGGGGAGTTCCTGGACCAAAGGGGAGAAAATGGAGTCCAGATAGGTGGAGATGAGTTCGGTGGGGCAGGAGCAGGCTGAGACGATGGGTCGACCAGGGCAGGCAGGTTTGTGGATTTTGGGAAGGAGATAGAAACGGGCCGTGCGGGGTTGGGGAACAATGAGGTTGGAGGCTGTGGGTGGGAGGTCCCCTGAGGTGATGAGGTCATGAATGGTGTTGGAGATGATGGTTTGGTGCTCGGGTGTGGGGTCATGATCGAGGAGGCGGTAGGAGGTGGTGTCGGAGAGTTGGCGTCTGGCCTCGGCGATGTAGAGGTCAGTACGCCATACTACCACTGCGCCACCCTTGTCTGCGGGTTTGATGGTGAGGTTGGGGTTGGAGCGGAGGGAGCGGAGGGCTGCCCGTTCTGCGGGGGAGAGGTTGGAGTGGGTGAGAGGGGTGGAGAGGTTGAGGCGGTTAATGTCTCGACGGCAGTTGGAGATGAAGAGGTCGAGGGAGGGTAGGAGGCGGTTAGATAGAAATTGTTTAGTTTGTTCATAGTTCAGTTAATTTGTTCCCTCACAGACTTAGATAAATTAATTGTTACTTGTTGATTATACAGTGAGTGAAAGGAGTTTATTTCATTTAATCTCTCCTTTAACAGATTTGGGGGGCAGGTTACACCACTTCTCACACTTCTTTTAATAGATTATAAGGCGAGGTGCTCCTCTCTGGGTGTTTCAGTTTTAATCATTGGGGTCGGGGGGGAAGCAACCCCC
This sequence comes from Stegostoma tigrinum, assembly GCF_030684315.1. Taxonomy (NCBI): domain Eukaryota; kingdom Metazoa; phylum Chordata; class Chondrichthyes; order Orectolobiformes; family Stegostomatidae; genus Stegostoma; species Stegostoma tigrinum. Next base: position 120,991,148 of record NC_081356.1, on the reverse strand, counting down.
CCCTTTATAATAGTATACTTGCCTTTATTGGTCAGTGCACTATGTATAGGAGTTGGGGGGCCATTTTGCGGCTGTGCAAGACATTGGTTCGGCCACCTTTCGAGTACTGCAAGCAATTCTGGTCTCCCTGCTATAGGAAAGATACTTGAAAGGGTTCAGAAATGACTTAGAGGGATGCTGCCAGGATTGATGATGTAGAGTTTCAGCGATAGGGAGAGGCTGAATAGGCTGGGTCTATTTTCCCTGGAACATCAGGGGCTGAGGGGTGACCTTACTGAAATAAGGGGCATGGTTAGGGTGAACAACAAAGGTCTCTTTCCCAAGGTGGGGAATCCAATACTGGAGGGCATGGGTTTAAGGTGAGGGGGAAAAAGTTTACAAGGTATCCAAAGGTCAACTTTTTCACACAGAGTCTGGTGCGTGTATGGAAGGGGCTGCCAGTAGAAATGGTGGAGGCTGGTACAATTATAGAATTTCAAAGGCATGTGGATGGGTACATGAATAGGAAGGATTTACAGGGATATGGGCCAAATACTGAAAAATGGGACAAGATTAATTTAGGATATCTGGTCGGCATGGATGAGTTGGTCTGAAGGGTCTGTTTCCATGCTGCATATCTCTCTGACTCCATGACATAGAAGTACCTTACCATGCCTATGTCGAGATTACTGGTACAGTAGAACAGACAAAGTTTAGCAAATTAACCTGCACTCAGCTGACTGAAACAAACCAAGCCAGACAAAGAGGTCAGACTGATCCATTGTGGCAGAAATCCAATATGTGGTTACCCAAGACACTGGTAATCCATTGGCAAACAATTGATCAATACATATCATATATTAGAACAGAGGCAGATGGGTATTGGTTATTCGTGTGCAGGGTTTCTTTTTATAGTCAGACTCCTTCCAGAAAGTGACTGAATCCAGAATTATGTTAGAGAGCAGGTGGCTGCAGACCACTGTGGCATCAACAGAAGGACATTTGTACTGCTGTGTTTACGGCAGGTAGGGTAAACATGTAAGGCCATTACTTTTATTTTCAGTTTAGGAAGATCTGGATGAGCAAGACTTAAAAAAGAAAATCAGCTCAGAAGACATCAGAATTGAGTTTAGAAGTAGGATTAGTTTAGGAAGGATACAGGATAGTGGAGAGATCTCAGTAGCGGGGTCGTAAGTTGTCACAGACCATGAGAGTTTTGTTACGAATCCACAGGTTATGAGAACTGCAAAAGATTAGGCTTATAGGTCTATGAATAAAACTGTCTGAAAATCTGGAAAGACCTCGTTGATTTGTCTCTGCAGTCCACAGCAATTAAGTTGTCAGCAGTCATTTAAATAGAACGCTAAAGAACTGAGATAGCAGCGTAATTTGTATCAGAGATAATGCGAACTGCAGATGCTGGAGAATCTGAGATAACAAAGTGTGGAGCTGGATGAACACAGCAGGCCAAGCAGCATCTCAGGAGCACAAAAGCTGACATTTCGGGCCTAGGCCCTTCATCAGAAAACCTTTGTGGTCCTCAGATGCTTCTTGGCCTGCTGTGTTCATCCAGTTCCACACTTTATTATAGCGGTGTAATTTTTCTGGAATTAATTCTCTGCGATGGAAAAGGGTTAGAAATTGATTGGTTATGTGCTTTAAAATGTGTTAATTTTCTTCTATTTTAGAGAGTTTTTTATGATTACCTTTTTTTGTGCAATGAACTGCTATTTTATTGTTAAAGAAAATCTGCAACCTCAAGGCATTATTTCTTGGTGAGTGAGTGTCACATTAATTAACTAAACAAAAACAAAAATATGACATTTTGAGATAATGGGAACTACAGATGCTGGAGAATCCGAGATAACAAAGTGTGGAGCTGGATGAACACAGCAGGCCAAGCAGCATCTGAGGAGCACAAAAGCTGATGTTTCGGGCCTAGACCCTTCATCAGATTGGGTCTAGGCCTGAAACGTCAGCTTCTGTGCTCCTAAGATACTGCTTGCCCTGCTGTGTTCATCCAGCTCTACACTTTTAACATGACATTTTGAGCCTGGTTTCAGTCTGGCATCTGACTTGTCCAGTTGTATCGTCACTTGTGATCATAACAGTACAAAGGGATTAGTAAAGCATTGCATTCTGGGCCATTTGCATTGGCAGTTTGATATTTATTAAGCCAAAGGCTGGCCTGCCTGACCTTAATTGTTGGTAAAAATTTAGAGGCCATTATTAAGGATGGGTTTGTTGAGTATTTGGAAATGTATGGGCCATATACAGTGCAGTCAGCATGCTCAATCAGAAGGCAGCCATGCCTGACAAATCTGTTAGAATTCTTTGAGTATGTAATGAACAAGTTAGACAAAGCAGACAGAGCGGAGGTGATCTATTTGGATTTCCAGAAGGCCTTTGAAAAGGTGTAACGCAGGAAGCTGCTAATTAACTAATAGCCCATGGATTGAAGCTTGGCTGACTGCCAGAAGTCGGAGAGTAGGGATAAAGGGATCGTTTTCAGGATGGCAGCTGGTGACTAGTGGAATTCTGCAGGGGAAAGTGTTGGAACCACAACTATTCACGTTATACATTAACAATCTGGATGAATGAACTGAGGACAATGTTGCTAAGTTTGCAGAAGGCACAAGATAGGTAGTGTTGAGGAAGTCGGGAGGCTGCATAAGGACTTGGACATTTTAGGCAAGTGGGCAAAGAATTAGCAGATGGAATACAATGTAGGAAAGTGAGAGCTTGTACACTTTGGTAGGAAGAATAAAGGCTATTCTTTCAGACTAAAGATATTTTCTGAACAGGTAACAGCTTCAGAAATCTGAAGGGGAATGGGACTTGGGGAATCCTAGTTCAATATTCTCTTATGATTAACATGCAGGTTTGGTTGGTAGGTAGGAAGGTAAATGCAAAGTTAGCATTCACTTCAAGATGGCTAGAATACATGAGCAGGGATGCACTGCTCAGGCTGCATAAGGCTCTGGTCAGACTGTATTTGGAATATTGTGAGCGGTTGTGGGTGCTGTATCTGAGGAAGGATATGCCGACGTTGGACAGGGTCATGAGGAAGTTTGTAAGAATTACCCTCTGAGTGAAGTGCTTGTCATATAAGGAGTAGTTGAGGACTCTGTGTCTGTACTTGATGGCATTTAGATGGATGAGGGGGGACGTGATTGAAACTTACAGAATACTGCGTGGCCTGGATGGATGATGCGGAGAAGATGTTTCCACTAGTAGGGGAGACTCGGACCCAATGGCACAGCTCAGAGTGAGGGACTAGTTGTTAAATTAATGTCTTGTGTCCTCAACAGTGACAAAACTTCTTTCTCAGTTCTTGGTGAATGGATGTTTCTTAAATTTTCTTTATCAACAGGCGTTGTTTTTCAAAATGGCGAGGAATAAACAGGAATAAGCTTCCAAAAAGGTGCAAATCAAATGGAGGATACTGATCTGAGTAACTAGTTTCAGTCATTTTGATGGCACCTTAATTTATTTCAGATTGGGTCTTGGTTATCGACAGTTTCATGAATTAGTTCAAGCTGTTGTCAGGCATCTTATTTTTGAGTTTATTTTCACCATTGAAACCAATTTAGTTCACAAAATGTTCCAGGTATTTTAGAAAAAGATGGTGAATGTTGAAAATTGATTGTCCATTTTTACCACTATCATTACAAACTAATTGGGGCTCCAGTTTGGTATTCAAAGACCATTACAAATAGGAACAGAAAGACGCCATTGAGGCCATCAAGAATGCTTCAGCGATAAATGGGATCATGGCTGATCTGACAATCCTCAAGTCCACTTTGCTGCCTTTTCTCCATTACCCCCGGATTGCCTTACTGTTGAAAAATCTGTTTATCTCAGTCGAGTACATATGTAAACACTCAGCCTTGACAGCCCTCTAAACTACCAATGAGAGAAGAAATTCCTCCTAATCTGTCTTAAATGTGTGACTCCTTATTCAGAGATTATGCCCTCTGGTCCTAGGTCCTCCAACAAAAAGGAAACAATTTTTCTGCATCCAATCTGTCAAGTCATCTCAAAGCATTGTTTGTTTCAATCAGGTCACCTATCAAGCTTCTATTATTCCAATGAGTACAGACCCAATCTACTCAACCTGTCTTCATCGGGCAGTCCTTCCATACTTAATATTTGCCTGGTGAGCCTTCCCTGGGCTTCCTCCAATGCCACTGTATCTTTCCATTGATAAGCAGAATACTGTTCGCAGTATTCCAGCTCTGGTCTGGCGAGTGCATTGTATAATTTTAGCAAAATCTCCCTACTTTCAATCTTCATTCCCTTTGAAGTAAAGACCAACATTCCATTTGTCTTCTCTACTACCTGCTGATCATGGATGTGAGCTTTTCGTAATTCATGGATGAGGATTTCTAAATCCCTCTATTCCGAAGAGGTTCTAAGGAAAGGTCACTAGACTTGACACATTACTATGATTTCTCTCTACAGCTGTCGCCTGATCTGTTGAGCTTTTCCAGCAATTTGTGTTTTTGTAATTTCTGTCCTGTAGCTTTTTGAAGTCTTTCTCCATTTGAATAATATTCAGCTCCTCTATCCTTCCTGCTAAAATGTATTAGCTCATATTTTCCCATGTAATATTTCATCTGCCAAGTTTTACCCATTCACGCAGCCTGTCTATATCCCCTTTGTCTCATCCTCACATTTGCCTTCTCTACTAATTTTGCGTTATCTGCAAACTTAGTGTTACTACATTTACTTTGCTCATCTAAGTCATTAATATGTATCATAACTCCGCTGCAAATTACTAAATTGTAATCTGGTTTACAGATGTTTCTTTTTCAATATTTTGGCTGAGAGAGACTTTATTTTGTTCAGATTCTGCCTTAGAGGTTTTCTTTTCACCTTGTATCCAGCTCCAGTGTTGATTTTGCCATTGGGCCAAAGATCAATCTTATTGTTTTGCATTTGACTCACTGTAACAAAATGCATTCCTGTGCGCTTTTCCATTTCAAAGTTTGTTTTTGTTAGATTTTCTGGTGGTAGCATTGAGTATAAAGTCTCCAGGGGGAAGATAATATAATCTGATTCTGGTAACAGTCTGCTGCACTTACGTCTACACCCTTTTTGAATCTATGGTTTTCTGATTTTTGTATGCTCAATTAAGCGTTGTCTGGCCACAGTCACTACATCAAGAGGTGCAAACTTTTGCTTGTTGTTCTGCTGCTTTTGTCCTACCTTTTAGTTTGCAAACATTACTGCGCATCTTAATCGTCATTTTAAATTCAAACACGGTAACTTCTTTAAAAGAAAGTTTATTCTAGGTGAAATACATGGATATTATGACCTCCCTGTTTATTTTTGGAAAGGTTGAATTTGTGTCCAATGTCACTAATGGGCAGAGAAATGGCTATTTGTGTGTAAAACTGAAATGGTGCTTTAATGACTGCATCAAACAGGAAAATGCTGTTTATCAAATGAATCACCTCATCCTCAAATAAAACAGAGAACTATGGATGCTGCATATCTGGAACAAAAACAGAAATTGCTGGAGAAATTCAGCAGGTCTGGCAGCATCTGTAGGAAGGAAGCAGAGTTAACATTTTGAGTCCAGTAATTCTGACCTGCTGAGTTTCTCCAGCAATTTCGGTTTTTGTTTCACCTCACACTAGGCTTGATGTACCTTCCACTACAATAGCAATCCGATCAATACGAATAACTGTGTATTCCTGAGGAGATCCATAATACAAGGTTCTTCTGCATTGGCCACAGTGTCTATTTTTCGATGGTAAGTCCCATCAAAAATCAGAACAAAACAAATCTTTGCTTAATCATATATTCTTCTGCTTACAGAATCCATTATCAGATAAAACTAGTCTGGAATTTGAAATGCCTGTCAAAACTCTCTTCACATGTCCATCACTTATTGCAGATGGATCTTAGTGGCCATTTTCAATGGTGGCATCCTATTTTGATGTTTGTGAGACATATTCTGCTATAGTGATTAAAATATCTGTTGCAGGGTGCTCAGGAGTTTACAGACACTTCCTTTCACACCTGGGCCTGAGTTGTAATCCGGTCAGCAAGTATTTTGGAAGTGCCTTCTGTCTACCAATTACAGCCTATCTAAATGAAATAAATTTGAATAATGCCACGACAGTCTGGCAACATCGTACAGTGTAGCGAGGAGACTGGTATGGGAATGGAAAAGTCCACTGCTGCCTTTTGACAGTCTGAGGAGGTTCAGAGAAAGTTTTGCCAACGTGACGACAAAAAGAGAGTATTTGTGAGTTTATAGGGAAAGAGAAGATAAGTCAAAATAATAGTTTACTTTTTCAGAAGCCTGGTTCAGTTGGTTTGACTGAATAGACTCTTTCTATATGGTGTTATTCTATGGCCTGCCCATGGCTCCTTCATTTAAGAGGGTCTGTTGTATGAGTACAAGTACCTGGGCCTACACCACTGTCATCGCCTCAAGCTTATTGGCAAAAAGGTTGAGTCATTCTATATTATCATTTACTTCTGTATACAATAATACTCCCCATTAACCTATCACAAATGTCCTTTACTGTAAAATGAAAGCTTATTTTCTAGTATCCATGATTTGATATTTATACATTCCTTTCAATTATACATAAAATTACAGGTATTCTATCTTGAATTGCTCAATGTGACTCTATCCAGAGAGTGGGTACAGGAAAAGTTTGGATTGAGGATATGAAGGGCACATGTCGTAGCTATGATGCTAAGTTCAGTAAGGCCCCGTTCCAAACCTAAGGCGAGGTTAAGTTTGAGATCCAAGTGTAGCAAGTTGAAGTCAAATATGAAAAGGAAGTTCACAGTTCAGTATGAAGTCAAGTCTCAGGCTGAGGTCTGGGGTGCAGGGAGATGGGTCGGACTGGGTATAGGAATCCCAAGCTGAGAGCAAGTGCTACTAAGAGTAGTCACAAACATGGCCATCAAATTACAAGCACCTAATGGCATCTAATGACCTGTGAATTAATGATGGGATCTGGTTAAGACAAATCAGATTGGCGAATACCCAAGAAGCAAATGAGGTGATAGTTTTAGAAATCGTAAGCAGATCATGCATCACTTAAAATGATCTGTCAAGAGCTCCTGTGATACATTAGTAGTGTCTCTATCTGTAAATTAAATGGACGACCTCATCCTAAGTTTGATATAGAAATAGTACAGTACCTTCCACAATGCTAGAGAATCCAGTCAACAGGAAATGTTGTGTATTCTTGAGGAGATCCAAAAAGAAATCCATAAATAAAATCTCTATCTCTAAGTCAAGAGATCTGGATTCAAGTCTTATCTACTCCAGAAATATGTAATATCATCTATGAACAGGTTGATTAAAAAATACTTTAAGTAATGTTTGACACTATAATCAAGTTTCTAACATTTAACATATTTAATGCACAGGGGAGGGAATTGAATGATATAATTGAAAGATAAACGTTTAGGGCTGTCATTCATACATGGTAGGACTCGTACATTTCGGCCAGAAAGCATATGTTCAAATCCCACCTGCACCAGTGCTTTGTGTACTGTACCAAAACTGATTGATAAAAAATTACCTGGAAGGAAAATGTAAGCGCTGGAGAAGTTTTTGTTAATGACTTACGATGATTCATCGTCTAGAACGAATGGGGGAAGGGGGAATGGGTGGGGGATTAGTTCTGTGCACCAAACTCAATCAACAACATCACAAATATTGGCAAATGCCACTTTGGTTATCAGTAAAGCGTAGCCTTTAAAGTCTGCCAGCTTACTTTGACGAAGAATACTTTTGTTTGCTCCCCCTGAGAAGCATCAGCACAATTGAAATTTAGCATCACCGGGAAATTTGTCCAAGCAATCAGCCACTAACAAATGGTCAAGAATGAGAAATGAAACTGTGGAGAAATTCCTCTACGGGCAGCCAGTGTGTGCCTGATTTCATTTTGGCACACAATTCTTTGCCACTCATTGAAAGCTGGTGGGTGGGGTCTTCCTGCTGCAAGCTCAGTGGAAGGCTGTGCCCATGAGGGTCAATTGCTCCTCACATTTCAGAGGATGCCATAAGGATGCCATTCCCAAGGCACCCCGAGGACTGATGTCAAAAGTTTGTCATTTTTACTTGCTTTTCAAATTGTTCACAGGTAATAAATTGCAATACGGCAGCCTGCCAAAACTGCAATAACACTGAGACACTTTCAGCTTTAGTTACAAAGTACTGAATTGCATTTACAGAGTAACAGGCCATTTGACCTGACTGCTATATGCCGATGTTTATGTATCACACAAACTACCTTGTCTTTAATCAGGTTCTATAAAATCTGTTCAGCTGACAAGCTTGGAATTCCACTGTCCAGCTTGCACTTATGCAACTTAGACACTGCTATGGCTACTGATTTTTCTTATGGTTCATTCAGAGGACTTCAATAATCAGGATATGCTGGTGTTGATAAATAGAGTCCATTGTAATTTTAAGTGAGATACAGGTTTCCTTTCAGACTCTGATCAAATATAGACAAGCTAAATAGATTTAAGAACCGACTGGATACGTTTGACTCCCGTACCTTACTTTCACATGGGAAAGTTATATTACAGAGGAAATGGTTCATGTTTCGTTACATTTCCTCCAATCAGGTAAAAATAAATAAATTTCATCAGTCCTCTATGCTAAAGCTGAAACCGTGCCGTTTAGGGAGCCGTATGTAACATAAAGCCAAGCGCTTTTATGCATTTAAATTTTTTGTTCTTGCTCCTTTCGTTTAGGATTTTGCTGCATTGACAAAATTTCTTTACTTCTGTCATGTTCATTTACTATGGTCTTGCACAGAACGTTATGTTGCAGCAAAAAGGGACTTTGTTTTCTTCAATCAGTGGATGTGGGCATCATCGACTAGATCAGTTTTAATTGCCCATCCTTTATTACCCTTGAGAAGGTAGTAGGGAGCTGTTTTACTGAATTGGTGCAAGCCCATGGGGGCACTTTTGAAGCAGTTTCATAGAATGAAGTAAACACTGAAAGAACTCCTGATGCCTAAAATGGGCAACAGAAACAGAAATTGCTGGCAAAGCTGGGCAGGTCTGGCAGCAGGTCTGTGGAGAGAAACCAGAGTTAATGTTTCGGGTCCAGTTCTGAGAAAGGGTCACTGGACCTGAAATGTTAACTCTTATTTGTCTCCAAAGATGCTGCCAGGCCTGCTGAGCTTTTCCAGCAATTTCTGTTTTTGTTTGCGACAGAATAATGTGATTGGATGGGCCATTGCAAAGAATTTTTGAGTCAATTACTTTGGTGTGGCTTTGGAGTCACATGTAGGAAACAGTAAGGTGTAACAACAGATTTCCTTCCCTAAAGAATGTCAGTAAACCAGATGGGCTTTTACAAAATAGTTTAATGACCATTAGCCTAGGTTTTGTCTCCAGACTGATTAATTGAATCCAGATCTGCTCAGCTGTCATGATGGGATTGAGATTCATGTCTCTATAGCATTAGCCCACCCCTCTGGATTGTAAATTCAGTGACACTACTACTGCCCTGCCATATCGTATACTCTGTATACGCTTTTAAACTGCAGAGTTTAATGAGATTTGCTAGCAGACAGTGACCACTGTTTATTCATCTCTTCTTTTCACTTTCTAATTTATGTTAGGGACTCCGCTGTGGAGTAAATGGACACAATCATTTGCTTAACCAAAATTATCCACAGAAGTAAAAGCAAAATACTGCAGATGCTAGAAATCTGAAACAAGCATAGAGAACACTGGAGTATAAACAGGATCTGGCTGCCATCTCCCTCTTCACTTGCGTTGTAGGGGATTGAGAGATGTCCCAAGCAAACTCACCTCAAAAATATTTAATACCTCAGCCATATGGTCACTCTTCACTACATTGCTTCCCTCAATGTCCAACTCTTGCCCATTTTTGCACATTTACCGAAACTCTCACCCATGTTCTTCTTGCCACCATTTTTTGATGGGGCTCATTTTTAAAACAAAAAAATTACTCATGGGATGTGGGTATAGCTGGCAAGGCCAGAAATTATTGCCTATCCCTGGAGAAGGTGGTGGTGAGTTGGTTTCTTGTATCACTGCAGTCCCTTTGGTTTGGGTAGGCCCACAATGCATGCAGAAAGGAATTTGAAGATTTTGACCCAGGGACACTGAAAGAATGACAATGTTTCCAAATCAGACAGTGAGAGGGAACTCGCAGGGGTGGCGTTGCCATATATCTGCTGCCCTTGCCCTTCTCATTGATAATGTTCATGGGTTTGGAAGATGCTATCTAAGGAGCCTTGGTGAATTTCTGCAGTGCATCTTGTAAATGGTGCATGCTGCTGGCTACTGAGGAGGAGGGGAATGGACAAGATCTCAATCTAGACAAGTAATCCAGAACCCAGGTTAAAGTTCTGGTAACATCCAACTTTGGCAAATGAGAAATTTTGAATTTAATCAAATCTGGAATTTAATGCTGACCGCATAGCCGCTGTTGATTACGGTATAACATATCTGGTTCACGAATGTCTTTAGGGAAGGAAATCTGCTAACCTTACCTGATCTGACCCTATATGTGACTGCAGACACATGGTAACATTCTTAAATGGCTTCTAGGCAGTTAAGGATGAACAATAACTGTCAGCGTCACTGACATCCCAAGAACAATGTTTTTAAAAATGAGCTGTTTTTGTCTTGGATGGTTTGAAGCCAGCTGTAGTTGGTGAAGGCATTGCTTTCTTATTTCTATTATAAAATGGTCACCTTATGAAACTAGAAAATTGGCAGCCTTCCCTAAAAGATAAAGACAGAATTCTGCCATTTTTCAAGAGGTCACGCTGCATTCGACCTACATAATCACTTTAAAAAGAATGCGGCTTTCAGAAGGCAAAACATACAATGCTAACATTTTTCTGACATCATTTAAAAAAAATGTTTATGGGATGTGTGTGTTGTTTGCTGGTCATTTTATTGCCCATCCCAAGTTGCCCTTGAGGATTTGCTGGTGGGCTGCATTCTTGAACTGATGCAATCCATGTTGTTACATACAAAAGGAGAGAAAAATGAAAACAAAGTGCTTGATATAAAACTACATTGGATACACATTGCAGAAACAAGACTTTTGGCCCAACTAGTCGAAACCAGTGTTTGTATTCCATTTGAACCTCCTCTAAACTTTCCTTGCCTAAATCTATCCCAAAGTTCTGTTTCCTTCTCATTCACACAATTATTTAAACTCTTCTGAACTATTTCCACATGTTAGCTGCTTCCTGTAGTAGCACTTTTTTTTAAAAAAGGCAACAATTTGAGAATTGTGTCCAATTTTGGGCCCCACACCTCAGGAAGGACATACTAGCCCTGGAGCGTGCCCAGCAGAGATTCACACGGATGATCTCTGGAATGGTAGGTTTAACATATGATGAATGGCTAAGGATCCTGGGATTGTACTCATTAGAGTTTAGAAGGTTGAGGGGAGATCTAATAGAAACTTACAAGATAATGTATGGTTTGGAAGGGGTGGACGCTAGGAAGTTGTTTCCGTTAGGCGGGGAGACTAGGACCTGTGGGCACAGCCTTAAAATTAGAGGGGGTAAATTTAAAACGGAAATGAGACGACATTTCTTCAGCCAGAGAGTGGTGGGCTTGTGGAATTCATTGCCGCAGAGTGCAATGGAAGCCGGGACGTTGGATACCTTCAAGGCAGAGATCGACAAATTCTTGATCTCAGAAGGAATCAAGGGCTACGGGGAGAGTGCAGGGAAGTGAAGTTGAAATGCCCATCAGCCATGATTTAAATGGTGGAGTGGACTTGATGGGCTGAATGGCCTTACTTCGACTCCTATGCCTTATGGTCAAAGCCATTCAGCCCTCACAGCTACTCTGCCAGGGTACGATCATGGTTGATCTGACAGTCCTCGTGTCCACTATCCTGCCCTTTCATCATCCCCTACTGAGCAAGAATCTATCCATCTCAGCCTTAAATGTACATAAGGATTCTTCCCTCACAGCTCGCTGTGGTAAGGAATTCCAAAGGCTCAGAGTCCTCTGAGAGAAGAAATTTCTCCCTATCTCAGTTTTATACTGGCATCCCTTCATTCTGAGACAATGCCCTTTAGTCCTAGACTCTCCCATGAGGGAAAACATCCTGTCAGCATTGACACTGTCAAGCCTCATAAAAATGAAACGACCTTTCGTTCTTCCAAATATCATAAGACTTTAGACAATAATAAGACAATCTCTCCATTCTTGTGAATGTTCCCTGAATTGCCTGCAATAAAATGATATATTTCTTAAATAAAGGGAACTAAACTGCTTACGTTGTTTCAGATATGGTCTTACCAGCAGCTTGTACAGTTGTACTGAGATTTCTTTTCTCTTATATTCCAACCCCCTTGAAATAAGGGCCAATATTCCATTAGCCTTCTGGATTACCTGCTTAGCCTGTTTGCTAGCTTTCTGTGTTTCATGCACAAAGACCCCAAAGTCCCTTTGTGTTGCTTCTGTAGCTTTCTGTAGTTTCTTTCTATTTAACTAATATTTTATTCTTTTGCTCTCCATTCCAAAATGAACTTTGTATTTTTCCATATTATATCCATCTGCCAACCTTTGCTCACTTACTCAACTCATCAATATCTCTCTGTAAAATGTTCGTTTCCCTCTCACAACTTATCTATAATTTTGTGTCATCTGCCAATTTGACTACAGAACATTCGCTTCCTTCCCCCAAGTTCTTATGCACATTCAATTTCCTGGGAGTACCACTGTTTCTGTTCATTTACCTATTTATCTCAGTGCAGTCACAGCTAGGGGAAAGAAAGGATGACTCAGAGGGGAAAAAATACAGTATAAATCATCAATAATTGGGAATTAGTGTACTGGGTACACCAGAGCTTCATTCTGAGGTAAACATGTGAGATTAATGTGAGTTTTCCCTGGAATGCTTTCCTCCCACAGTCCCAAGATGTGCAGGCAAGGTGGATCGGCCATGCTAAATTGTCCGTAGTGTTCAGGGGTGTGTGGGTTATAGGGGGATGGTTCTGGATGGGATGCTCCAAGGGGCAGTGTGGACTTGTTGGGCTGAAGGGCCTGTTTCCACACTGTAGGGAATCTAATCTAATAACTGCACCTCTATTGGCAGAGAAGTAGCCACTGAAGGAGTCCAAAGATGTGCAGGCTAGGTGAATTGCCCATGCTAAATTGCCCATAGGGTTCAGGGATGGAGATAATGGGAACTGCAGATGCTGGAGATTCCAAGATAATAAAGGCAATGATGAAGGGTCTAGGCCCGAAACGTCAGCTTTTGTGCTCCTGAGATGCTGCTTGGCCTGCTGTGTTCATCCAGCCTCACATTTTATTATCTTGGGTTCAGGGATGTGTAGGTTAGGTGGGTTACAGGGGATGGGTCTAGTTGGAACGCTGAGAGAGTTGGTGTGGACTTGTTGGTTTGAAAGGCCTGTTTCCACATTGTAGGGAATCTAAGTCTAAGATTTAATATGATTTGGCTTGATTTATTGTTGTCACATGTAGCTGAGTACAGTGAAAAGTTTTGTTTTGCGAGCCGTACAGGCAGATCATTAAAACACGGTCATGTGGATCATAAGTTGTGCACGCTTTCAGTCTGAAAACTATATCGGCTCTGCTCACTTGTGCTGATCCCACCATTGTTCCAATCCTCCTCTGATAGCCTTTCTCAGGCTTGTCTGCTGTCTCTGACTGTGACTCTCTCTGCTCAAGCTCCTCACTCTGCAGCCTACCCCACTCCTGGAATGGTTAGAATTTTCACCAAGTCCAGCCTGGCCAGTCACTGGTCATTTCCCAGATACAGTTGGCAGTTCAAATCCCTGCACTCCTGCCATTGGCCTCCGCAGGAGTGATAAACAGGCTCCTGGGTTTGTACTCCATTCAATTTCTGGGTCTGGGGTTTCCAACAAAGGGAACTGCAAGACCATTTCATTGATACAACTGTGGGCTTTCAATCTTTCATTTCACTATTCGATTCCAGCTGAGACAAAGGAATATTCAGACATCCAAAAAATAGTAATAAAAGACAAAATAGTTGTTCAGTTTTGTTGAATTTTTTAGCAGCAGGCAAGAGCTTTACTGATGGAAATCCCCAATGGAGAGCAACAATTTCAACACCTCTGAAAATTCTTCATTAATTATATTACTAAGGAAACCAAGACTTGAATGCATGTAGCCAGCAATTTCTGGAAAGTAATGATGGTGTGGTTCATCCTGAAGCTTCTCAAAAATATTTTATAGGCCTTATGAGACTGAAGATAACTGTCTGAGAGGGTGGGGTGGTAGAGAACTATTAGCTTTCTCTTGTTATTTGTGGTGAAATTCTCTGCCCAAATATTAGAAGGTAGTTTAAGCTTTCTGGCAGTGCCACCATTTGAGACTGCACTGTTAATTCTGAGTCAAAGAGAGATAGGTTCCAGTGACACTCCAGGGACATGAGCGTTGAATATTGCCTGACATTCTGCTGCTTTACTAAAGAAATGATAACATTCTTGGATGCGCTGTCCTTTAGATGAAATGTTAAACTGAGGCCCTATCAGTCTGCTTTATTGGATGTCAAGGATCCTAAAACACTGTTTAGACTAGGTTCAACTCACTGTTCAGGGAGAGTATTCAACCTCCAGGCAGCATCACAAAAACACATAACATACCATTAGGCCTCAATGTTACCTGTTATAGAGTCACAGAAGTCTATAGCATAGAAACAGGCCTTTCAACCCCACTGGCCCATGCCACTCAGTTTTCACAATTAAACTAGTCCCATTTGCCTGCATTTGGTCCATACCCATCCCATCCATGTACTTGTCCAAATGTATCTTCAATGTCAAAATTGTACTCACTGCCACCACTACTTCTGGCAGCCCATTCCAGATACTCAGATCCCAGTGTGTGAAAAATTTTCCCCCCCCACTCCCCCCTTTTGTATCTCTCCCCTCGCACCCTAAACCTATGCCCTCCAGTTTCAGTCTCCCCTACCATTGGGAAAAGCTGTTGGCTATCTACCTTATCTATGCCTCTCACAATGGCCTAAAAAAATTGCAAGCAACATAATTTCTCGAGTACACTTCACCATTATTTTAATGATTAAAACGCTTCAAGGTGTCCATTAGTCATGAAATCTGCTATATAAATGCAAGATTCTTTTTCGTCTCATGTGGAATCATGGAGAGGCTCCACAAACTAGAGCTAAGCATGCTCCTGCAAAATGCATTATGTTATTGCTGCCATTAAATAATCGTGGGATATTAGAGTGATAGTGCAGTTGAGGCAAGGAATCAGCCAGGATCGTGTGAAATGACGGAGGAGACTCAAAGGGCAGTATGGCTGCTTTATTTTCTCATGTTCTTACAGTAGCTGGTCAATGCCACACAGATGCAGTTAACATTATCTGCAGTAAGCTTTGTAAAGTGAGCAACAAAAGCAATGAGTACTTACTGTCTTGCTGACATAAGAAGTGCTGGTGTTCATGCATGTTATTCCCTCGCTGTTGCAGCAACCGCCACATCTGTAGACAGACACGCAGGACGGTTTAAAGATGATGTTTGTTGCTGACCCAAATTCTTTCCCCACATCCAAGGACACCTCCCTGGGCATGCACTGAGTCCTTTTCCACTCAGTATCAATACCTGATTGGGCAGATTCAAATATCACAGAACAATAATCAAAACCTACTTGGATAAGATGGATGAAATACAATAAAGTGCCTTTAAATAAATCGATCGCGATGACATTCAAGAAAAGTTTCAATTTCGTCCCAAATCTTTGCTTATTTGCAAATGGCCATTCACACTTCAGCCAGAGAGATTTTAGTTTCTTCATTTTACCCATTACCATCCCCGTGGACTTTTGCACCATGGAAACTTTTGTCAGTTGATCTCTCCTGCCCTTCGCCCTGTCAAAGGCCTTCCCTTTCTTCTTTGCACTCCTTCCCATCCCCACTTGCTCAAAGCCAAGGATATGGTTGGTTTCGTGTAGAGCTGGATGAACACAGGAGGCCAAGCAGCATCAGAGGAGCAGGAAAGCTGACGTTTTGGGAGTGGGCCCTTCTTCAGGACCCTTTTTCTGAAGAAGGGTCCAGACCTGAAACACCGGCCTTCCTGCTCCTCTGATGCTGCTTGACCTGCTGTGTTCATCCAGCTCCATGCCTTGTTCTCTCAGATTCTCCAGCATCGACAGTTCCCACTATCTCTGATATTGTTAACTTCCCCTAGTTTTGATGGATAGTCACAGACCCGAGCCGTTAAACCTGTTTGTCTCTCTCTGGGCAGCTTGCAAAGGCAAAAGGAACTGTGCTGCCGAGATCCCAGGAAGTATCTTAAGAGAGCATAGATGGATTTTGGGAACGCTGAAGAGTTGACAACTATGTGGAGCTGAACAAAAGATGTGCTGAGGCCTGGGGCAGATCAAATATGCCATTATGCAGCACACCTGAGGGGATGAATGGCCTCTACCTGCCTCTATTTCTTATATTCTTATGTCGCTCTGCATGCTGCCAAAATTTTTCACAGCGGCTATAGAACATTTCTATAGGTTTGGCCTGGTGTTATTATGGCTGGACTGTTGACCAGGTAATGTTCTGGGCACCTGGGTCTGAAACCTGCCATAGCAGATGGTGGAACTTGAAGTCAGTAAAAACCTGGAATTTAGAGTCTAATGATGATCATGAGTTGATTGATGGGGAAACGTTCATCTGTTTCTCTAATGCCCTTTTGGGAAGGTAGCTGCTATCCTTACCTGGTCTGGTCTATATGTGGTTCAAGACCCACAGCAACGTGGTTGACTCTTAACTGCTGTCCGAGCTATTAGAGATGGGCAGTAACTGGTGGCTTGGCCAATGACACCCACTTAACACAAATGAATTAAGAGACAAAAGGTTCAGTTCTCCACACCTCAGTGGGAGAGGTATTGGTGAACCTGCATGCTGACCAGAAAATGTCAGTCAACTACTATCAACATGCCTTCCTCACAGAATCATTACAGCACGGGAGAAGGCCATTTAATTCCATGCTGGCTCTTCTGAGGAGAGATTCACGTTCTGCCCTTATACCTCCCCGCGTCATTGCATGTTCCCACTCTTCAGATAGTTAGATTGTTAGGAGTCACAAACTCTTCTTAGTTACACACCTACACTTTTGTGGATGACTAAGTCCTTTGATTCCCATCTCCCACCTTTGGAAATATGTACCAGATCTAGGATGATACCAAAAAAGTGACACATTGGTTTACAATATGAATATTTATCCTAACAACCTCTGTAAACTGCCCACCCTCTCGCCCCATTTTCCAGGGTCACAGAACAATAACATGGCAATATCTACTAATTAGTTTATGGCCACATACATAATATTATTGACTTTGCCTCACCATTAGCTTTGAACATTCTCATGCAATTTAACCAGGGATTCACGTTGTTGGACCCTTCTCCAAATAATGAATTGTCTCTGTGATATACATTCTCCTCTGGGCATGTACTCACAGTCTGTGCAATAAGAAATAGCAAGCGGAGTTGAAATTTTGGATCAAACTTCTCAGCCTCATTATTTGCTTTCGCACAAAGAAGACTAAAACAAAAGATGTAATTTTGTTGAATTAGCTTTGAGGACAAACAATCTAATGCTGACTTTACCAAAGTGTGCCTGATGCTTGTTATAGGTCTGCTTGTCATCAGTTTTGATGTAAATATGAAATACTTCACATTTGAAATGATAGTGCTACAAATGGACCATTAATCTTCAAGTCTACCATCTAATTTTTAATATCTGCAACCTCTCATGGCCTGAAATGTTTCTGATGAAGGAGAGGCACTGAATTGACATGGCTGTGATGTTTATCTGACCATAGGTTGAGGCAGTTTTTGAAAAATCATCAACAAACAAGATTCAGCCTGAACTGTTCTGAAACAACTGAAACCAATCATTGAGATCTGTAAGTCCTACTTGCTGGATGCCCTTCTGAAAATTGCACATATTCGAATGAAAGTCGTTTGCAAATAATTCAGCTCAGAGAAAACAATAAAACCAGTCACAGGGAACACACAAAGTAACTGGATTTCAGGCAACTGATTCTGGGTAATATGGAAGAAGGAAAATGATTTATAACAGGAAAATTGGAAGGCTTTCACTCTGTGTTTCTGTTTCTTTTTGCCTCATGAGGAACACCAGGTAGCAATAAAACAAATTGGGGAATTTGGTGAGCATTAAAGGGCATCTATGAATTTTGCCAAATGCTGAGCTCATAAGTCATTAATTAAACAATCATGGTCTCAGGTTACAATCTAATACCTCGATGAACTTTTGAAGACTACCAATTATTAATCTTCCTTTTAGTAGTTGACACTGTCTCCTTTTAAAAATTCATTCCTGTGCTGAGGCAGTTCATGATTTTGAGTAGGGCTGCTTGGCAATAAAGTTCCTCTTTCTTTCACTTATGGTAACCTTGTGAATGGTTCCTTAATTGTGAATTCTACTGTGTTTAAAACAAACGGTGATTTAGCGGCATGCTAAGAAGAATTATGCTTTGATTCAGCCAACTGCGGAGGTTAATATCAGGAAAGCTGATTTGGCCCTCTACGTCTCATTTCAACACATATTTTATGCTGCCTATTATTTAACCCAGTATCGTCCAAACAGGATTTCCAACTCAAAAGTTACGTGTCTATCCATATATCAAAAATGGGGCAGAGTCACAGAGTAGTGAGAGAAGTGGAGCAATGGATTGCTGTTCCCAGGACTGTGTCCCAACAGCAATGTGGGTTCACCTCCATCACATGGACAACTGCAGTTCAAGATGGCTGCTCACCATTGCCTTCTTAAGGATGATCAGAGATGGGCAATTAACTCTAGCCCAGCTAACAATGCCCACATTCCATGAACAATGAAAGAAATAATCATCATGGCACAGAAGTAGAGCAATTTTACCGCAAAACAGCTGTTACAATGTATTCATATACAGTTAAGCACTGATTTCCTTTATAGAATCATACTTTCAGGTCATAAAATGACATATTTCATTAATAATTATATTTACAGGCCGGGGCTTTTCTCAGCGGTGTATAGGAGGTTGAGAGGTGGCCTTCCAGAGGTTTATAAAGTCATGAGTGGCATGGATAGAGTGAATAGCAAAGGTCTTTCCCTACAGTAGGGGAATTCAAAATTAAGGGGCATATTTTGAAGTGAGAGGGGAAATATTTAAAAAAGGACCTGAGCAGCAACTACATGATGTGTTTATGGAATGAAGTTCCAGAGGAAGTGATAGATGTAGGTATAATTACAATATTTAAAATATATTAGTGTATGTTAATGAATAGGAAAGGTTTGGAGAGATATGGGCCAAATACAGGCAAACGGGACTAGTTTAGGTAGGGAAACTTGGTCAGCATGGAATAGTTGGACCGAAGGGTCTGGTTCTGTGCTTCATGACCCTGTGACTGTAAGCATTATATTAAAGAAAGTATTATGTTATAAATATAATAAAGTATTATACAGTTAGATATTGATTTCTTTTCTTGAATCATACCTTCAGGCCACAAAATGACATATTTCAGCAAACAATTTCTCCTGGACACTTTGTGAATGAATTAATTATTGAATCTCTAAAGACCAGATTTTGTTACACATTCCATATAGCACACTGAAAAGAATCTTGAGCTTATGTTCTCCTTCTTTTCCAATTGGGCGGTGAACCGAAAGTACTCAATGTTGATTCGGTCATCATGCTTTCGCTAGGCATACACCATCCTGTTTGTGTTGGCATCTCTGAGGTTGTTTGAGGTCTTTAAACGCAGTGAAGTTCAGTCTCTTAATGCCAGTATAAACTCGACAGATTCAACACTGCAAACTGATGATCATCTTAAATAAACCCACTTACTTCGCAGAACCAGGTTAGAAGAAATACACCTTATATTGGAGCTTCTATTCTGCTAAGCACTTCACACAGCAACTGGGACACTGCATCCAGTTGATGGACCAGCCAATCACAGAATGTTCCAATATCAAACAAGGTCACTTGGACATCATGGCTGACAAATAAACATCAAGTCTAACCCCATTTTTCAGACTTCAGCCCGTAGCCTCACGTGTTACATGTCCACGGACAATTTTTTTTCCCTTATTCATTCACGGGATGAGGGCATGGCTAGTCAGGCAAACTTCGTTGCCCATCCTTAATCTCAGAGGGCAGTTAAAAAAGTCAACCACATTGCTGTGGGTCTGGAGTCACATGTAGGCCAGACCAGGAAAGGATGGCACTTTTCTTTCCTAAAGGGCATTAGTGAACCAGATGGGCTTATTCCTAACAATCGATTCATGGATATCATTAGACTTTTCAATTCCAGCCTTGTACTTTAAGTTGAGGGGTGAAAGATATAGGACAGATGTCAGAGGTTGATTCTTTACTCAGAGAGTAGTAAGGGTATGGAACGCTTTGCCTGCAACGGTAGTAGATTCACCAACTTTAAGTACATTTAAGTCATCATAGGACAAGCATATGGACGTACATGGAATAGTGTAGGTTAGATGGGCTTCAGATTGGTATGGCAGGTCGGCACAACATCGAGGGCCGAAGGGCCTGTACTGTGCTGTAATGTTCTATGTTCTATGTTCTACCCTCTGCTGTGGTGGGAATTTGAACCCGGTCCCCAGAACATTATCTGAGTTAACAGTCCAGTGATAATATCACTAGGTCATTACCTCCCTTACGCACATATGCACATACATTTTAACTACCTTGAACATTTCTTCCTGTCTCATCCTGTCAGGCAGACAGCAGGTAACTACAAGATGCAGGCAAAAGCATTGCCATTCAGCTTCCCAATAAATCTCCAATCTACACGCCTGGTTCGCTGAGGTGAATAGGAATTCCTCACGCTATCAAATAGTTTTATACGCATTAATTAGAGTTCCTTTCAGCCTCCGATTTTGACTTCTACATATAACCCATTTTGACTTCAAAATTAAATCTGTAGAACACAATTTATAAGGCTACCTTGAGTCCCTGAAGTGGTCTCTAATTCGTTTTCTCTATGGTTGCTTTTTTCACTTTAAGTTCAACTTCCTGGTGGAAAGTATTAATACAGCGAGGGGATAAAAACTGAATCAGGTGGGGAACAGGTAACTTGTAGCACTGGGTCTGTTTAACCAGTTACATGCCTTTCTTAATATTCCTTTCTGTTGAAAAGAACAGCTTTTATTGCCAAGGTAGGAAAACTCCTGCCATCAGAACCAGTTTAGCCACAGCATCTATAAAAATGCTAAATCCTCAAATTGGGTCAGCAGGTTTACGAAATTCCTAATGATTCATCTCAGATCAGGGACAGAGAGGAAACTTCTGTGGGGAAAGTTTCCCAACATCAGCTTACCAGCTTTGTCACAGCACAAACGTAAATACCGACGAGCCAGGCCAGTTGTTCCACTTATTGTTGGCAATCACAGGCATATAATTTCCTCTTGACTGCTGTCTGTATTAATCCACACAGTAAACCAAACAAGAATTGACTCTTCATAGTGTGGGGGCCAACGCCATCTCACTAGGTACTGGCTCAGTCTGCCTTCAGGAGAATGGAGCTATTCAAGATGTGAATATTTTATTCAGGTCACAAGGGGGCATATTTGTCACATCCTACTTCATGCTATAAGTAGGTTTCGGGAAGTGCAAATCTGCTGCAATAAAAAGTAAAATGCCTCGACCTTTCGTAATTGGTACCACTGAGCCGAGAAGGTATCTAAGAAAGACTCAGACATGAACCATATTTACGACATAGATTCTCCTGCTTGTTGACTGTTACATAGAAAGTAGGAGCAGGAGTAGGCCCTTTGGGCCCACTGCACATTTCAGCAGTTTCATGGTTATAGAGTCATAGAGTTTTACAACACAGAGGCAGACTCTTTGGTCCAACTTATCCATGCCAACAAGGTATCCTAAATTAATTCAGTCCCATTTGTCAGCATTTGGTCCATATCCCTCCAAGCCTTTCCTCTTCATATATCCATCCAGATGCCTTTTAAATGTTGTAATTGTGCCAGCCTTCACCACTTCCTCTGGCAGCTCATTCCATTCATGCACCAACTTCTGCGTGAAAAAGTTGTCCCTTAGGTCCCTTTCATATCTTTCTCCTCTCACCTTAAAGCTATACCCGCTAGTTTTAGACTCCGCACCCTGAGAAAAGACCTAGGCTATTCACCCTTTCCATGCCCCTCATCATTTTATAAACTTCTATAACCTCAACCTCCCAACGCTCCAGGGAAAATTGCCTCAGCTTATTCAACCTCTCCCTGTAGCTCAAACACTCCAGTCCTGGCAACATCCTTGTAAATCTTTTCTGTGTCCTTTCAAGTTTAACACCATCTTTCCTACAGCAGGGGATATCCAACTCATATCCTGTTCCTGCTTATTCCCCATATGCTTTCATCTCTTTAGCCCTAAAAACTACATATAAATCCTTCTTGAAAAATATTGAATGCTTTGACCTCAACCTCTTTCTGTGGAAGAGAATTCCACAGGCTCACCACTGTCTGGGTGAAGACATTTCTCCTCGTCACTGTTCTACATAGCCTACCTTGTGACGTCTCCTTCTGGACTCCCCGACCATCAGGGACAGCCTTTCTGTATTTACCCTATTTAGTACTGTTTAGAAAATTCATGGGTTTCTATGAGATCCTTCTAAATTGCAGTCAGTATAGACGTAATCAATCCAGCCTCTGTTTGTAAACACGTCCTGGTACTCAGATGGGACAGATATCAAAATCTCATAATATCAGCACATGACCAGGTTACTGCAGTATTTTTTCAGGTGACCTCTCTTGTATTTTGTGGTATTTACGACCGTTACCAGAAGTGATGCTGTTTAAAGATTGTTTGCGGCAATTTGTTGCCCCCAGTTCTCCTCTGTCTTTGCTATTCCTTGACCTCTCTAGTGATTACTGGTAAAGGATACTCCACTATAAAATATCAACAGGAGAGGCACCGTTCTTAGACAGCGGGACCATCGTAGTAATAAGTGCAACTACATTTGGCCAGGAGAAATGAATAGAGCAGAAAATGCTGGAAAAACTCAGCAGGCCTGGCAGCATTTGTAGAGAGAGAAACAGACTTTGTATTTCGATTCTGATATGTTTCCTCCAAGCCAGTACCAAACATGGATAATGGTCAGTGATAATGGGAACTGCAGATGCTGGAGATATTGGTCAGTTCGTTTAGCCAAAATATGTCAGGAAGACTGAATCTTCAGAGCACCATTTGGAAAAAATTGTATGTGTAGACCATGGGCTGAATTTCATGTTTCTTTTGGCTCATCTAAATACTTTGTGAGCACCTTGAGGGCTCCACCTCTATGATCTATATGGGCAATAAGTTCCAGATACAAACGATCCTTTGATGAAAGTAACTCTTTCTGAAATCCCCTCTAAACCTCCCACGTTATCTTAAAATGGTGCCCTTTGATTATTGACTATTCCACTAAGAGGAAAAGTTTCACCCTATCTTCTCTCTCGATGGCCCTCGTAACCCGAATCAGGTTCCCTCCCCACCTCCTCCCCAAGCCATCTCTGCCCTAAGGAAAACAACTAGAGCCTACTTGGTCTCTCTTCATAGCTGAATCGCCTAAGACCATGAAGCATCCTGTCGAACCTCCTCTGTGCCTTCATTCGCGTAATCATATTGTTTCTACAGTGTGGTAACCTGAACTACACAGTGCTGCAGCTGTGAGCTAGCTAATGCTATATGCAGCTCCATCATAATCTTCTTGCTCTGGTATTCAATGCCTTGACTAATAAGGGCATGTATCTTATTTGCCTTCTTGGTCATTTCATCTGCCTGTCTGACTGCCTGCAAGGATCTAGGGTCATGCACACCAAAGCCCCTCTAATCGTCCCAGAATCCAACTATTTATCATGTCCCCCCTTGCCCTGATAGTCCTCCAAAAATGCACCACCTTGCACTTTTCAGACAAAATTCCATTTGCCACTATTGAGCCCCTGTCTATATTGTCCTGTGGTCTAAGGCCTTCCTCATTATTTACTACAACTTTTTGTAACATCTGCTCGACTTACTGATCATATTTTCCACATTCATGTACAATACAAACAGCAAGGAACTCAGCATCAAACCCAGTAGTACACCAATGAACTCAGGCTTTGTTACAAAACTACCCTTCGGCCAATACTCTCTGCTTCCTGCACTAAGTCAATTTTGGATCCAGTTTGTCAAATTGCCCTGGATCTCATTGGCTTCTTAATCAGCCTGCCATGTCAGACCTTGTCAAAAGCCTGACTGAGGTCCATGTACACCACATCAACTGCACTACCCTCATTTACACACTTGATCAATTCCTCGAAAGATCCAAATTTATTAGGCATAATGTCCTCTGAAAAAATCATGCTGATCAAACGTTGCCTAAGTGGAGATTAATTTTCTCCTTAAGAATTTTCTCCATTCATTTCCCTACCACTAAAGTGAGATTCACTGATCTGTAACTCCCTGGGTTTATCCTCAACATGTTTTTTGAGAGGTGGAACCACGTTATCTGTTCGCCAATCCTCTGGCATCTCTGCTGTGGTCAGAGAGGAATTAAAAGTTTGAATCAGAGCACCTGCAATTTCCTCTTCACCTCCCACAGCAGCCTGGGATACAGCCTGGAGATATGACAATCTGCTCAAGAATCTCTCAGGCACTATCCCCAAATTCTGAACTTATATTCCCTTCTTCTGCATGAAGCCAGAAGTGAAGTACTCATTGAACACCCTACTCATGTCCTCTGGCTCCACACATACAGATTATATCTACTGTCCCAAATGGACTGTGCTCATTCGCTGGCTATCTTCCCTTTAATATACTTATCAAATATCATGGGCTTTTCCCTAATTTTACGTGCCAGTTATATTTTCATATCCCCTTCTTTACTCTCTTATTTGCTTTTATGAGATCCCCTTCTGCACTTTCTATGCTCTACTGCTGCCGCCACTGATTCATTCCCTTTCTACTTGGAAGCCTCTTTTTAATTTTATCCATCCCTGAATATTCCTAGAGATCCAGGGTTCTCTGGGCTTGCTGCTCCTGCATTTCACACTGAAAGGAGCATGTTGGGCCTGTATTCTCCCCATTTTGTTTTTGAATACCTCCCATTGTTCTGCTGTAGATTCTTCTACAGGCAGCTGTTTCTAGTTTACTTTGGCTAGATCCTGCCTTATTTTAATAAAATCTGCCTTGTCCCCAGTTGAAACCCTTTAGTGCCGACCATTTTTCTCCTTTTCTGTAACAAACTTCAATCATATTCTAGTTGTAGTCATGATCACTAAAATGATCCCTCATTGCGACCTGGATCACCTATCTAGCTTTGCTCCCCAGAATTGGACAAAGCACTCAGTCATTCTTTGTTGGATCTTCCACGTGTTGATATAAAAGCTCCCCTGAATATATTTCAAGAATTCTACTCCCTTTAAACATTTACACTGTGACTGTCCCAATCAATGATGTACAACTTGAAACTTCTAAACTCACCTTCAATGAATTGTCTACATATCAGCTCCTCTATTGCCTGCTGACTATTTTGGGCCCTCTAATACCCTCCCTGCAATATGACTGCCTCTTTTTTATTCCTAAATTCTACTCACAAAGTCTCACTTGAAGATCCTTCAAAATAATTGTCTGTCCTTAATTAATAATGCACCACCACCTCCACTTTCATCCCTCTCTTGTCTCACTTGACACCATGGGAGCACCTAAAGAAACACAGACCATACATTTGCAAGAGGTCCATCAATATATGTTCGATAATTGATCTTTCAATGGAATGACAGCAGAAAATGTTGTAGCAAGTCCCAAGGATGAAGACAATCCTGGGACTCAACATTTGTATCAGGCAAGATGACAAACCAATTGCATTTCGATTCCAAAATATATCACAAGCGCAATGCAATTATTCCAATATAACATGTGAAACATTAACTAATTAGCATCAAAAGATTCCATGCAAAAAGGCTCAACAAACTATTCGCTGAAAGCAGTCACAATCCACGAAGAACAATTTGCTGCTAACTACTGACAAATGTGCCACAGCGACAGTAATGACTTCTGCTGCAAGTACAGAGAGATGTCTCCTACAAACCTGGTACCAAAATGGTCCCTTCAGGTACACTAACTTGTCTTCCAAACTCAGTCAGTTAAATTGTTTGATCATTCTACCCTGTTATAAAGCTGGAAATACTAGAAAAAGTCCATATGAAGGGACTTAAAAGAGGCAGTGATAGATCTTGCAAGTTGCATGTAAAACTGAGAATCATGAAGATTTTATAAAAATACAAATTTCAATAAATCAAATTGTAAACACAATCCAGGCAATTCATTCACACATCTATCATCACACCTCCAAGGCCTTTGAGATGTCCCCCAAAAAAACACACACAGATATGTATGAACATCTGTTTCTAAATATCACCAACTTATTCTGTAATGTGTAAATGTTGAAACTTACAAGGTGCTTTTATTCCTTCCTGCATTTATTGAAACCAAGGTTTTCAGGTACTGCCAGCCACTTGTTTAGAAGGGTAGGGAAGCTTTGCTGCCTGTAGAAGAAAATTAGGGGTGGCACAGTGGCTCAGTGGTAGCATTGCTACCTCGCAGCTCCAGAGATCTGGGTTCGATTCTCAGCTTTGGGTGACTGCCTGCATGAAGTATGCATGTTCTCCCCATGTTGGCAGGCATTTCCCTGGGTGGTCTGGTTTCCTCCCACAGTCCAGAGGTGTGCAGGCTAGATGGATTGACCATGCTAAATTGGCCAGAATGTTCAGGGATATGCAGGCTAGGTGGGTGAGCCATGGAAATGTGGAGGTACAGGGATGGGGTGGGTCGGGATGTCCTTCAGAGAGTCAGTGCGTGCTCAACAGACCAAACGGCCTGCTTCCACAACGTAGGAGTTCTATGGTAACCCTTTAAAAATCCTGGAGGGAAACTGAAATGACAGTGATGTAGTAGCATGGGCCAATCTGAGACACATTCCAAATGGGGTACATACTTTCAGGGGCAGGCAACATACTCTTCCAAGTAGAAATTATTGAACTGTATTTCTCTGCCAGTGCTGTTGTTAAATGTGTCTAAACTCTCCTTCAGAAGTTAAAAAAAGCTTTGGCAATTACCTTAAAGTTATTTTCAGTTAAAAGGGTAGAGATTTGTAGATTGCACATTGAGGACACTGCTAAATTCAGCACGGGGTAATGATTGAAATGCAGTTTACAATAACAAATGTTTTGGTCATAAGTTTGGAATGCTGTTGAGAGAAGCTTTCAGCTTCGAGACGGAGACTTACTTTTTAGGATCTCAGGGTTATAGTATGTTGCTGCAAATGTCACTGGTTCCTCCGTGGCTGTTCCAAAGCCGGTTTCTTTGTAGTGTGGTCGGCCTTTCATCAACTGGCATTTCAACATTTTCCAGTGCTCTGGGTAGAATATCGTCATGAGTTCATCCACACTGGATACAGACCGCAACTGATGTTCCAGTTCACTGCTCATATGACCCTGACAAAGAACACAAAGACCGTCAGTGAAACAGCACACGGGCAGCAATACAGATGTGGCAATGCTTGAAATTAGGGCAGCACAGTGGCCTGGCACACACATTTACAAATATTTGACTGCAGCTGAGGCTATCCTGTCACTAGATGAATGGAATCCCATTTCTGGATGATACATTGTGCAACAGATGGCCCTGACTTGTTCGGAATGAAAGATAATTGCACCATAGCAATGAATTCTGCTGATACACTTGATAAAATGCAAAAGCCACAAAGATTAATGGCCTGTGCACCTCAATAAAGAACACCAGAGCTAAATGGTGTAGTGATAATGTTACTGGTGCAACAATTATTGAAGTCTGGACTAATATTCCTGGAAATGGGAGTTCAACTCCTAGCAAGGCTACTTGTGTTGTCAAATGCAGTTTATAAACCAAATTCATATTCAAAACAGTTACTGGAAAAATTGGAAGGGGTAGGGGGTAAAGTTGTTAAACTATTTAGCATTAATTGTATTAATCTGTACGAATCGAATCCACACA
The DNA here is from genome assembly GCF_030684315.1 of Stegostoma tigrinum. Lineage (NCBI taxonomy): Eukaryota > Metazoa > Chordata > Chondrichthyes > Orectolobiformes > Stegostomatidae > Stegostoma > Stegostoma tigrinum. Next base: position 120,963,143 of record NC_081356.1, on the reverse strand, counting down.
GACATAGAGATATGCATACAGATTTGGTCCCCTTCCTTGAGAAGGGATGTAATTGCATTGGAGTCAGTTCAGAGAAGGTTTACTACATTGATTCCAGAGATGCAAGGCATGTCTAATGAGGAGAGATCAAGCAGTTTAGCCCTATGCTCGCTAAGTTTGTAATAAGTAGAGACTCAAATGATGTGAGCAAGATGCTAAAGGGGATTGACAAATAGATGTGGTGTGGATGTTTCCCCTTCTGGGGCAATGTAGAATGAGAGGTCATAGTTTGAGGATAAGGAACGGCAGATTTAAACAGAGATGAGGAGGAATTACGTCTCCCAAAGGGTCATGTATCTGTGGAATTCACTATTCCACGGTGCGATGGATGCCAGGGATAAATTTGAGGAGGAGATAAACCAGGGGTTTTTAATTAGTGATGGACTAAATGGTTAGGGGGAGTGGGCAAGAAATTGGAATTGAGAAGGAGGTCAGATACCATGTTCGTACTGAATGAGAGAGTAGGCTCGAGGAGCTGAATTGCCCACTCCTGGATCTAATGTTTTTATTTATTCTTATATGGGTGTGGATTCACAGAGTCAGGATAGCTTCGGAAATTTTTGTTGTGAAGTGATGTGTTCCAAATGGGAAGTGGAGCAAATCACAGGGAACAAGAGTAGGAGGTTCTGGCTGTGAAGGAGAGAGTTATGTAGAAAGCTTGCCTTGGATAAACAGACAATAGTTTCATTTGAAGAAAAAGAACAAAACACAAAACTTCCACCCACCCCTTCATATCCTTCTCCCTCACACATGTCCTATGCCTCGAGCATGCCAATCTATGCCATCTGAATTCAAACTATACCCCTTCTTCCACACACCCATCATGCTTCAGAGCTCCTGAGCAAACTCAAGACCCCATATCCCTTCACCACCCCAACCCACCTTTACTCTCATATCACACCTAGTATGCATCAATGACATGTCTCAGGGTCAATGCAGGGATAAGATAAAATAAAGTTCTTTTAAAATAAATTTATAATTGTCTATTGCAGACATCACCCCATTGAAAAGAATGCAGTGCGCAATTGCTTATAGGAACAAACACTGGAATTCATTTATAGTCCCAGTGATATGAGGAACTCTCCTACAAGCACCGTCAGTGCATTACACATGTACTGCAGTGGTTTAAGAAAGGAGCTCATCAATGCCTTCTCAAAGGCAATTAGGGGTGGCCATTAAAAGGTGCCCTAGCCAACTTCACAACTGCCCCAAGAAATGCATTAGTAAAATAATAAAGGGATGATCTGATTGTGGTGTTTAAGATGACTAAACGAGTTTCTTGGGTAGATAGTAAGAAATGATTCCCTCTGGCAAAGAAGTACAGAGCAATGGGGCATGACATAAAATGGGAACTTAGCTGTTCAGCTGGGTAACATTTTTTCACACAACAAGGAGTAGGAGCTTGGAGCTTTCTCTCTTAAAAAAAGCTGCTGAGGCAAAGCTAATTGAATGCGGATTTATAGAATTGTGTTATGCAAGTGTCCAAATAGTGTAGGAGGATGAAGTGTAGATGGCTGAAGTTAAAACCATGAAAGCATAAGCAATAGAAACAGGAGCAGGGTATTTGGCCCTTTGAGTTTTTTCTGCCATTCAACAGAATCAAAGCTGATCTGACATTCCTCATGTCCACATTCTTACTTTTTCTCCAACTCCTTTGATTACCCTACTGATCAAGAATCTATCTCAGCATTAAATATACACAAGAACTCTGCCCCACAGATGTCTGAGACAACGAGTTCCAAAGATGCACAACCCTCTGAGAGAAGGTTCGGAACAGCCTCAATCTAACTGTCTGATATAACAGCCTTATGAGGCTGAAAATCCTATCTATGTTCCTAAGTTTCTTAAAACTTCTATGTAACAATGTGACACAACTTATTTTTGCTAATCGTCAAGCCTTATCAAGAAATAAGAAAACAACTTTAATATGGAGTGAATCGTTATCTTTGGTGGGGAGTGAGTATGAGGGAATGGGGCCATTAAAAAATGTTTAGGTGGCACACTGTAAAAATCAAGACATATAATTCCCACTATCACGATATTACTGTCAACTATAAAGGGATTAAAGACTGATCCTGCCTAATTGGATTCTGTATGGACAAACTGCATTAAGGAAATCTGGTAAAGCAATTGTGACCATCTTCTGAAACTCCACTCACAGAGGTATCCACATGCTGGGTTTGACACATCCCATTAATTTACTCTTCTGTTAAAGATTAGGTCACGCAGCTTTGGAAGCCAAAATCAGGCATATAACTTTTTATCTCAGTCAATTGTTAAATAATAAAGCAACTGGTTTTGAAGAAATGGCCTGAAATGCGATGATATGGCTGTCAAGTTTATTTATATACATGATCAAGTGTTTAATTTGTTTTAATTAACTGACAATGTTTTCTCTTTATCAGATAAGCAAACCTACTTTGGATAAAGGATTTATAATTTCCAGCTGTTAAACATTGGGATGTGGAGCTGAAAGCTCGGTTAACAGACTGCACTGCCTTTAATAGGCTTTGTATGTAAGTTAATGGGTGATTTACTGGTGGTGGTTAATAGCTTAAAACAAGTATCATGGCTGATTTGGTGACTGAAAAGAAATGCTCAATTTGTATAAGAACACTTCAGGGTTACAGGGATAGGGTGGGGAGATGGGTTTGGGTGGGGATGGTCTTTGGAGGGTCAGTGTGGGCTCAGTGAGCCAAATGGCCTGCTTCCACACTGCAAGGATTCAATCATACTGTGAAAAAAAACGCTGACTAAATCATCTGCACTGCCCTTAGCAGGCTGTGCTTGTGAAATAATCAATTGGAAAATACAAGTGTTAGATTGGTGGCGGTTAATAGTTACAAATTGCCACAGATATTTTGGTGGTGGGGACAGTCATTCAGTTGTGTGTGAAATTACTCCTGTGTGTAAAGGAAAACCAAAGAGAAAAAAAGCAGCTGAGCTAATTTGGTGTAATTGCAACACCTCTGATGGACTTTGCACGTAAATTGATAATTAATTGGGAACACAGGTGATTTAGTGGCGGTAGATAAAGTTGAAAAGTAACATGGTGATGGACAAAAATGCTTCGTTATGTGTGAAAGCACTTCGGGCTATAGACAAAAAGCTGAGTTAAACATCAATTCAAAACAAAGTCTACGAATTTGATATGAAAAATTCTACAGTCATTTGAGCTATTTTTTTCAATTAACTCCAAACTTGTCATTGATTGTTCCATAATCTAAAGTACTATTTTAAGATGAATGAGGTAACATTTATTCTTAATCTGCATTTGAGATCATCGAGCAAACATATTTTTTCTGTGTGCTAAATGCCAAGATGGAAGATTTTGACTAAATGTTTGGCTTTCCTTCCGAAAGCTGCAACACATTTTCAGGCCTTGCTGTTCTACTTTCCTTCAAACCACAAATTGAGATTTCAACTTTAACTCTTTCATTTGTGTAATCCTATATATAGATTTGAACAAAAATGGCCACACAGTCGCGTCAAGTTATGGGCTGGCATGGTGCAGATCGTTTTTAATCACAACCAGGGCCAGCTGGCAACTGTGTGTGAATTTGAAAAGAATTGGGTGAAGCTGTCACAGCATACGTTGACATACTCATTTGAGCATTGCCTTTAAGCAATAAACAAAAGCTCACTTAAACTGTGCTGCATCTTAGCAGTGGTAGGGCACCCTAATGCTTAAAGGTCAAAAGATGGGACTCAGGCATCTCCAATGATTAGTATTTCAGCATGACTTTGATTTCAAAATAAGTCCAAGTTCTTCATTCCTGAATGCCAAAGTCACTTAAGCTGCATATAAATCACAGCGTTTAAGTACAATTTAGGCTCGACCCAAAAAGAATTCCCTCTGTAGATCCCAACTATTTAAAGAAGATCTGTTGTCTATTTGGAAGGGATTATTGAGCATCTGCAACCCTGTAACTAGCCAATGAAACCCTGGTTTTCAGTTTTACCACTGGTTAATTGATACACTGATCAGACGGTTTCGGATCCACAACAGAAAGGCTACGGCAAGAAATGCCAACAAACAGAAAGTCTTCTCAGAGGATTAATAAAATTGGTTCTCACTCCTCTTCCACTAGAATAACAAAAATACACTCCACAACAGCTGATCATTATAATCTGAATGCCTTTTCAATGTTGGTATTATAGTAATAACTACAATATGCAAGCTCTCAATCACTGTCAAATCCCCAATGCACAGACTCCTGTAGGATGTAGTGGATTTAATTAACCAAGGTTTACTGAAACCACAATTACATGAGGGCTTCATTCCCAACAGCCTCATTCTAATCGACAGTTACTGCACCAAGATTCCTGGCATGTGCAGAAACACATACCAGTAATCTTGACTGCTTGGCTTCAATTTACCAGTGAGATATATCCATTTGATTGGTGTTTGGATTAGTTTGTGCATAAAAATGGCTGGGTGCCCGACACAAAGTGGGGATTGTTGCTTTATTCCAGCTAAGGAAAGCAGCTGAAAGTGTTACATTCAGCAAATTAAAAAGTCACATTTAAAACACTTGAAAAACAAGGTTCTCTCAAGAGTTGGCCTAATTTCAAAAAGTGCCATCTAGTGTGATCATCAGTGATCTGAATCAAAAGTCCCAGTATCCCAGTCTGCAATGAGTTGACTTGTTTGTGGAAATAACTGAAACTTTGCAATTAAGAATGCATCACTATTACGAATGCTTCCCTTCAAGCCTGCTCCAACATTCAAATGGGCAGATCGTGGATTTTTTAGATTAGATTCGCTACAGTGTGGAGGAGTACAGTACAGTGTTGCAGGAGTTTCGAGAATCGAGGGAATACAATTAACAGGTACTGCCTTCAAAGAGACAGCAAAAAGACAACTGAAGTCCAGGGCGAGGCAACATAAATACAAGACGATCATGTGCAGAATGAATGAAAGGATTTTGGAAGAACTTTTTGAATTGTGTGAATAAGTGAATGATGAGAATGCAGAACATGGAGTGGTAAAAATAGGCCGGAACTGAAGTGCTGAAGGACAGACTTAATGCTTACAAGACGGACAAAGGAATCAAGGAAAGAGATAATTAGAGCAAATGTGGCAAAGTAGAGAGTATAAAACTGTATTATTAGTTCACTTACTGGAGATATACATATATGTGTGTGTGTATAATATATATTATACATATGTACATATAGAAAGCATTCTGCCAGCCTGTTAAGTATTGGCTGTTTAAAAATTTCTGCTTTTCCCCAATTTTTTCAATGCACTATTTCAGGCCACGAATGGTTTTTCCTTTCTATGTTCTGGAAGATGTTATTACTCACTCAGTTAGCTTGGTAATTACGTCATGCAGCAAGTTGTTCCGATCTGTGGAGACATATGCAGGGATTATGGATTTCAGCGTCTATCCCATTGTTCCTCATCTGTGACTCCAAGTATGAGGCACTGCTATAGTGGTATTATTGCTGGACTACTAATCAAGAGACCAAGGTAAGGCTTCCTGATGATCATGAATCAACTGAAGTGCAAACCCACTTTCACTAATCTACCTTTGGGGAAGGATATCTGTTACCCTTATCTAGTCTGTCTTACATTTGAACTCAGACCCAAAGCAATGTGGTGGACTGTCAACTGACCTCTGAAATGGCCTAGTGAGACATTCAGCTGTATTCAACTGCTAACAAGTAACAATAAATAAATGAACTAGATGGATTTTGCCTCAGCACCAGGAACGACAGTGGCAAACACAGCCCTGTCTATGTTGCAAAGCTCTCTTCACTAACATCTGGGTGCTAGTGACAAAATGGGAGTGTTGTCTCACAGATTAGTCAAGCCAACATCCTGGCACATTTTTACTCATAGAATCACATCTTACACACAATGTCCCATCAAATTCCCGGGGAAGGCCTGTCTAACCAACATGACAGGGACAACAGAAGCGGTGATGTAGTGCTATTGTGTTGCAGGGGAGTTGCTCTGGGAGACCTCAATATTGACAATGGACCCCATTAAATCTCATGGCTTCAGGTTAAACACAAACACAGTAACCTCTGCTGATTACGATGTACTGTGCTCCCTCAGCTGAAGAATAAATACTCCTCTGCAAGGCAGGGCACCTTCATTCTCTTGGTTGAGAAACGAGCCGCATTTCATGCCTGCAGGAAGGCATTTAATGGATGAGATGGTGAGGTTAGGGCGTTAGATGGTTGCTAAGTGACTACTTAAGAGCCTTAATTGGTGATGGGGCAAGAAGGTCATCCATGAACTGTCTCACTCAGAACTCAATTTTTCTTTCACTCGCATTATTTCTCTTTCTGTAAGTTGTGTGACATCACTTTTAATTCTTTTGTCTTCTTCACCCTTCTTCTGTTTCGTGTGCTAATTCTTAAAAGTCATCAGTTACAGAGTTTGTCCCCTTGATCACCAAGGTCCCAGATGCAACATTGCTTTCCCCACAACATTATCAACCACCTCGCTGTTAACATCCAGATATTCACGAGTCCGGGCCACTATTTACATCAAAGATCTTGTGCTGAGTATGACCAAAGTACGTACGTTTTGTTCCCAAACTTTGCAAAAGAACACTTTTGTGTGTTAAAGTGGAACAAATCAAATGATTTTAAGGTAGGGCCCCATTTAGTAGTGGAAAAGATGAGGTTTTATAAAATCATGGCAATTCCACAGGAGTCGATTGAATTGTCAGGAAAAAGATTTTAATTCTGCTGTTTGCTGTTTGACTAACAGCATCTTGACAGTTAAGGACTCAAAGAATCCAACCAGATTATAGGCTTCAGCCATCAAAAAAAAGTCTGATCTGTACCAAATGTGTAGCTGGTTTATTGGAAGATATTTTGAAATGAATGAATGCTTTGTGCAGAGGAGCGAAAAGGATGTAAACATCAAATTATCCTCAGTACAATTTAGGGATTTTATTTACAAATTTAATTCAAACCCTTTAAAAATGCTGGCCTAACACTGTGCTCCTTATCATCTCACAGGCATTACTTCTAATCACTACTTTCAGGACTTGAACCGCTGTCTAACTCTATTTTTAGCGTTTTCTACAGCACGTGTGGCCTCCAGAGTTGGTGGTTGATGGCATCTGAGGGTGAGCAAACTGTAGAACTGTTCTGAGGAAGGGTCACCGGACCCAAAACATTAACTCTATCTTCTTCTTCAAAGATGCTGCCAAACCTGCTGAGCTTTTCCAACAACTTAGTTTTTGTTCTTGATTTACAGCATCTGCAGTTCTTTTGGTTTTCATATAGAACTTTCTTCTCTGCTGAATTTAATCACACAAAGTAGGTCGACAGGCTCACCATGTACCTGTCATTCAGGTTCTGCGGGTGGTTCAGTGATCTTCCACAACAAACCTCTCAGCCTCACATGACGGGTAGATCCCAGATTGTGGTGAAGCTGCTAATTTGGTGCGAATGTTATCAGCAGCACTCCTAGTTCGGGGTAGTGATAAACCAGCTATGGTTGCAGCTGCTGACTGCTTTCCATCTTACTTACACTGAGACATTGAGTAAGGGTTGGCAGATGGCCCAGTTATAATGGGCTTGTCGCGATTCAATGAGGTTGGCCAGGTGGATCTCATTGAGTACGAGTTCCCTGATTGAGGCTATTAACTTGGGCCCATCAGGGAACCCTGGCTGACAGATATAAACAGGAGTCACAGGGACTCTCCTCACTCTAGGGACTGGCTCTGAGCTAGCTAGTCAGAGCTCATGTACCGTGCAGGTGTAAATAAAGGGTGACTTGGTGACAGAATATCAGCCTCGGTAGAGTTATTTCAGAGTCAAAGCAATGGTGACATTTAGAAAAACGATTAATAAAGTCATCTGAAGGTGGCTATAAGATCATACCACCAAAAGAAATCTTTTATAAGACATGACAGAAGGAACATTGACTAGATAGAAAGGAAACATCTATGTCACATCTTGAAATGGATAATTTTCACAGTCATAACATACATTAAAACAATGACTGCACATCCAAAGCAATGTATTGACTACAAGGCACTTTAGGATGTGAAAGACACCACGTCAACTTAAATGCCTCTTTCCATCAATGATTATAATAGTCTCAAATCTACACTGCTCCCAGTCTTCTTCTGAGCAATAATATATCACATTCTAGCCTCAGTAGAGCAGAAATTATTCTACACTGTATCAGTGCATTATCCCTTATTCAGAAAAGAAAGAAAACATTTCATTTAAATGAGTGCTGATGTGGATTTTATCTCCAGCAGTGTATTTGTCCTGATGTGGTAATGCTAATGGTATCATTTACAAAAAGAAGTGAGGCATGACTAGTGCAGTATTGGAAGATTCCCCAGTACATGTTTAATACAGCTCACTAACATATGTGGTTATCACGTTCACAGAGACATCAAAGTTAACCCACTAAATCATAAAGATAATCTTGCTTCAAGTGATCCAAGTTAAGATAGTGTTTGTGATCGTTATGCTGTCAGGTCATACGCTCTGACAGTGCTGGTATCTCAGTCATGTTTTCTTAAAAGTCACAGTGTGACACAGTGTGTCTCTTAAAGGTATATGCAAAACATAACACAATATTCCAAAAAGTGTTTTACAATCAGTGAAGCAGCTTTGAAATGTAGACACCAGTTGCAATGTAGGAAACAGGACAGCCAATACAGCCAAAACTGCTTTACTTTTATATTTCAATCCTTTTGAAGTAAAGGCCAATCTTCAAGCTGCTTTCCCTATTACCTACTGACTTGAATGTTGGCTTTTTGTTATTCATGGATGAAGACTCCAAATCCCTCTGTTCTGGAGCTTTCTGCAGTTTTTCTCCATTTAAATAATATTAAGCTCCTCTTTCTTTCTGCCAAAATGCATAACTTCATATTTCCACAGATAATATTCCATCTGACAAGTTCTGTTTTCCATTCACTTGTCTATCCCTCTGCAGACTCTTGTCATCCTTGTCACTTGCGTTCTGACCTACTTTTGTGTTATCCAAGACTTTGACTCTAATACCCCTTCTTCATCCAAGTACAAACATAGATTGTAAATGACTGGGGATGTGTGAGACACTGAAAAGACATTGCCTCAGTTGTGAAGCTATTATAAGCAGCCTGAACCTTTTATCTTTACCATCTGTCTTTGCTCAATGGTAAAAGTGTTGTGTACTTACAGCACTTTCTGTTTCAGTAAAATTATCCCAAATTTCTCAAACTTCCATATTTTCAAATCAGACCTCTGATGAAGGGTCTAGGCCCGAAACGTCAGCTTTTATGCTCCTGAGATGCTGCTGGGCCTGCTGTGTTCATCCAGCCTCACATTTTATTATCTTGGAATCTCCAGCATCTGCAGTTCCCATTATCACATATTTTCAAATCAACTTGACTCGCCCAGATACCTTTACTTCCTTTTTTGGGGCCTTCTGTACATGAACTATACCAGCGGACTGAAAGGAGTCAGCAGATTATTCAATTCTGGAAAAGCTTAAACTTATTCTCATTTTATAACGACAAACATTCCTTTTACAATGGATAAAAATGAATCAGTAACTGAAACCATGGTGAATTTTGCCTTCTGTGTTCCAGAATTTTTGAGGACATGTCTCATGGGGCAAAGTACAAAGGAAGTGCCCATTGGTCAGGGACTATCTGAGGTATAACCTTGGCCAGCATCTGGCTGCAGCTCTCACCTCAGACTTTGTAATCATGGTCTCTTTTACAGTTGTACTATGTGGAATAGTGATCCCTTCCCAATGCCCCTTCAGATCTCTGTATGAATGTGGCCTTGACAAAGATCCATCCCCTTTCTTGCTCTCTTCTGATTGTGTTCTGTGGCTCTTGTCTTAAAACAAAATGTTAACTCACCCACTTTTGAGTGGAGGGACAAAAAAACACCTTTCTGATGTCTTGATTGTGAATTATTAATACTATGTTCTACATTGACAGTTTAAGCCGTGTGAGCCATAGCTACTGAGCCATTAATTTGGATCAGAAACCATTGACTCACCAGTGACTTGGCAGCACACTTAAGTCACAGCAGTCTCTTCAATTTTAGTTTATTTAATATGCAAAAACATCAAAGTGATTTTCTCCAATTGGATGTTTTAACCAATAATATTTTCTTCATTTAAAATGCTCCAGGGTGTAAATGACTATTATGAGGGGGTATAATTTTAAGCTGATTGGACGAAGGTACGGGGGAGATGTCAGGGGCAGGTTCTTCATACAGAGAGTGTTGGGCACATGGAATGTGCTGCCAGCTGTGGGAGTGGAGTCAGATACTTTAGAGACTTTTAAGTGAGTCTTGGATAGGCACATGGAGGATAGTAAATTGTAGGGTATCCAGGGTAGATTGATCCTAGTAGGATAACCGGTCAGCACAACATTGTGTGCTGAAGGGTCTGTACTGTGCTGCACTGTTCTATGTTCTACGCTCTATGAGGTCGTTACTTACAGAATCAAGTAAGTTTGCAACTCTGCACCTTTATTAGGAAGCAATGTGCAATCAGAGTACAGACCAACCAATTAATTAATGATAATGTTGTAGTTCACATCCCCTTCAAAATAGCTCCTGTTATGAGAGCTAAAGGGTCAAATTACCCAAAGCCGGCAACCAGTCCTGTTGGACATATCTGTACAACAGCAGGACTTGGCCATTTAGCTGTGCTCATGCAGACTGGGGTATGAGCCATATAGCCCTGATTAAACTATTGTCTTGCAACTCCTGTCAACTGTTCATTATCTTTTATCTAATCTTAAAGTGATCTAACCTGATCTGAGGCTATAAAATTGGAGATTTTTATCACAGTATCAGGAACTCGTGGAATCTTGTTTCCATTAGTTTCTGACTCAGGGTAACATTAACTCGGCCAAACTTGTCTCAATTGATATTGTTCATCAGAAATCTGAAGAAAAGTCCAGACCCAAAACGTCAGCTTTCCTACTCCTCTGATGCTGCCTGGTCTGCTATGTTCATCCAGCTCCATACCTTGTTATCTAGTTTATAATATTGCTGTAGTCACTGCAATTCTTGCCTCCATCAGGCTTCCTAAGTAAACAAGAGTATAAACGGCTCTTGACGCATGGAGTACAGTTCCCTCTTTAAAGTGTATCTTATTAAAATACAAGCTCCATTCTAAAAGTAATTATTGTTTTGGACAGTGCTCCTAATTTGCCTCATAAACCTATGTCTGAAAGGAAGTACAGTGAGTCACCAACTGTTAAACAGCCCATGCATGGTTTATAATTCACTGCAAATGTTGGAAAGTGCAATTTGAGGACCACCTAGCTTCCACTATTCTGAGAAATCTTAACAAATACTCCATTCTAAACACTGCTTTCTGCCAGCAGAACTGAAAGCTCATAAACTATTACAGTAAAAATGTCTACATTAGACAAGCACGCTGTATTTCCTTCACTGAGGATAAATTACGAGAAAGAAAGGAGTTTGATTTCATACAGAGATAACAAGGTGTAGAGCTGTATGAACACAGCAGGCCAAGTAGCACCAGAGGAGCAGGAAACCTGACATTTTGGATTTGAACCCTTCTTCAGAAAATTCATTTCTTACAGAGCTTTCCTCAACATCACAATATCCCAAGCAGTTTACAGCCAATGGAAGGCTTTTGGAGTTTGGGTACATTTGTGAACGTAGGAAACGCAGCAGTCAAAATGTGCACAGCAAGCTTCCACCAACAGCGACTCAATATCAACCAAATAATCTGGTTTCGTAATATTGATTGAAGGGCAAAAATTGGCTATTCTCTAAATAGCCTGACCAGAACACCTGACCATACAATATGGATACAATAGCAGGACAGATGCCTTGGTATGTTCTGATGGCTTATCCACCTGCTGACCCCACACACTCTCTCCACAATGCACAATTCAAGTCAGAACTGTGGGCAAACACTTGTTCGCCTGAGTCCTCTCCAGTATGAAACAATCAGGAAGCCTAACGCCAAATCTGAACAGAGCAATAAGACTGATGAGCGTCCCTGGATCTACTGACCAGCTCTGATAATGACTGCTAGCCACAGGATAATGCAAGGCATCAACCCATTAAGCCCAGGTTGATAGGGACTCCTGAACTCATGATCTCTACCACAGAAAGGGACAGCAATGAGATTGAAATGGCATCACCTGTTCCCAAGCCACACATCATCCTGATTAAATCATTTCTACTAATTCTGCATGGGACAACAAGGGCCAGTACATGAAGAAGACCCACCGGCAACTTCTCAAAAATCACCACAATTATCTTAAAAAATAACTAGGACGGACTCAGATTCGGGCATAGCACTAGAAACATTTGGAAGGGCAGAGGGCATCTGCACAAAGAACTTAGCATTCAGCTGCTAAGGTTTTTGTTAAGAGTTTTTGTTTTTGTTTAGCTAAGAGTCTGGATCGACATGGATAAAAGATGAGTTAAAGGAGTTCAGTTTCAGGCTTGGAGGGAAGGGGATGCTGATTGTTCCACTCCTGTTTTTATAACCTCAGCTGTTCTTTTCGCTGATTCAGCTCTTTTCACTCACCAGCTAAGTGTGCTATCGCTGTCTGATGAAGGGTCTCGGCCCGAAACGTCAGCTTTTGTGCTCCTGAGGTGCTGCTTGGCCTGCTGTGTTCATCCAGCTCCACACTTTGTTATCTTGGATTCTCCAGCATCTGCAGTTCCCATTATCACTGTGCTATAGCATTGCTGCTTTCAGATTAAGATTGTCAAAATCTTGCTTGGTGTTGACTTTGAAGAATGGGCTTTATGGAGTGGATGAGGTCATGGGGAATCTTGGATTAAAAGATCGATTCAGTTTCCTTTGAAAGACCCAGTTTGCCATTTAACTGTAGTTGTATGCAATGAGGGAGCAGTTCAGATCTGTATCTGAACCTCCCCTGAAAATCCTAGTTTAGAATCTGCCCTACACGAACAGAGCAAGAGAAGACACTGAATAGGTTTCTCTCTTGTGTAATGATTCCGAAAGTGTTAATGCTGAAAAGTGCATAAAGCTCCATCCAAACTGACGGCATTATGAGGACTTGGGTGGGGAAAGGCAGGATATTTTAGAATCTTGAAGGAGTCTGTCATAGTCATATTGCCTGGAAACACACCCTTCAGACTAACTCGTCCATTCCAACCAAATTTCCCAAAGTAAACTAGCCCCATTTGCCTGCATTTTGCCCATATCCTTCTAAATCTTTTCTATTCTTATACCTCCCAAATATACTTTAAATGTTCTATCTGTACCTGCAAATACCACTTCCTCTGGCAGTTCATTCCATATACACAATACCCTCTGTTTGAAACTGGTGCCCCACAGGTACCTTTTAAATCTTTCCCATCTCACCTTCAAACTATGCCCTCTAGTTTTGAATTCCCCGAGCTGAGGGAAAAGAAGTTTACTATTCACCCTATCAATGTCCATCATGATAAAAATTTAGGAATTAGGAGTGGGAGCAGGCAATTCAGCACTTTGATTCCACTTCACCATTTAACATGATAGTGGCTGTTCTTATCCTGGTCTGAACTCCACGTTCCTGTCTGCTCCCCATAGTCCTTTATCCTGCTTTTTATTGGTAACATTTCTACTTCTTTCTCGAATCTGTTGATTAATTCTGCCTTCAATGCATCCTGGGACAGCGTGTTCTGCAGGCTCATGACCCTCTGGGAGAAATGGTTTCTTTCTATCTCAGTTTTGAACCTACCTCCTCTCATTCTGTGTCTATAACCTCTTGTTCGAAACTGTCCAGAACGTGGAACATCTATTCAACGTTCACCTGGTCATTCCCCTTTAGCATTTTATATACCTCAATCAGATTCCCCCTCATTCTTCTGAACTCCAGCATTTCATATCAACTTATATAAGGTCACCCTTCAAGCACCCACACTCCAGTGGAAAAAGTCCCAGCTTATCCACCCTCTCTGCACAACTCAAACTCTCCAGTCCCAGCAGCTAACTTGTAAATCTTTACTTCACTCTTTTGTAATTTAATAATATTCATCTTAGAGAAGGTCAACCAGAACTGTATGCAGTACTCCAAAAATGACCTCACCAATGTCCTTTACAGCCACAATAAAACATCTCAACTCCTTTTCTCAATGCTGTAACTCCAATGAAGGCAAGCCTACCAAACCCCTTCGCCACCACCCTGTCTACCTGTGGCACATTTTCAAGGAACTATGTGCCTGAACCCATAGGTCTCTCTGAACATCACCTCCCAGGGCCCTATCATTACTGTGTAAATTCTACCTGGTTTGTCTTAACAAAATGCAGACCCTCATGTTCATCTAAATTAAACTCTATCTGCCAATCCTTGGCCCAGTGGCCCAGCTGATCAAGACCCTGTTGTCCTCTTTTTTATGATGCTGTCACTTTAGGAGATTATATTGTCCTTTTTTTTGAAGAGAGGTTGTAACGTAGATCTGAGTCTAAGAGAGGAAACGATTTGTGGGGTCTTGGGTTTTATTTTAAAGTTGGAGTAATCGAACCAGCCTAGGTATGGCCAACTCTCACAGAGCAGGCTTTCTAGTTTATATTAATTTTTAGGTTTAGTTTTGAGCAGAAACCTTTGGGATCTCAAAAATGTTGAAAGTTTCAGTGAATGTATTCTCGCTGCTACTTTCTCTGAATTTTCTCTTGATGCTTTTTCCCTCCTGGATTGGCGAACTGCATGTGAGAATCTGAGTTTTCCTTTTTGCCAAGAAGTGTTTGCCATGCTGCTGTGCAGAGGGACTTGGGTGTCCTTGTGCATGAATCGCTGAAGGTGTGAGTGCAGGTGCAGGCAGGTGATTAAAAAGGCAAACGGAATTTTGACTGTCATTGCTCGAGGGATGGAGTTTAAAAACAGGGAGGCTATGCTGCAGCTGTGTAGGGTCCTGGTGAGGCCACACCTGGAGCACTGTGTGCAGTTTTGGCCTCCTTACTTGGGAAGAGATATACTAGCACTGGAGGGGGTGCAGAGGAGATTCACTTGGTTGATTCCAGAGTTGAGAGGGTTGGATTATGAGGAGAGACTGAGTAGACTGAGATTATACTCATTTGAATTCTGAAGAATAAGGGGAGATCTTATAGAAACATATAAGATTATGAAGGGAATAGCTAAGGTGGAGGCAGGGAGGTTGTTTCTGTTAGCGGGTAAAACTAGGACTAGAGGGCATCACCTCAAAATAAAGGGAAGCAGATGTAGGACCGAGGTCAGGAGGAACTTCTTCACCCAAAGGGTTGTGAATCTGTGGAATTCCCTGCCCAGTGAAGCAGTTGAAGCTACCTCGCAGAATGTTTTTAAGGCAAGGCTGGATAAATTTTTGAACAGTAAAGGAATTCGGGGTTATGGGGAGTGGGCGGGCAAGTGGAGCTGAGTCTCAAAAAGATCAGCCATGATCTTATTAAATGGCGGGGCAGGTTCGACGGGCCGGATGGCCTAATCCTGCTCCTAGTTCTTACGTATGTTTTTGGGAAGTTACTAATTTGAACAGCTAACTAGTAATATGTTCCCGTATCTATTATTTGGTTAAGTTTTCCAATAGTTCAGTTGTTCTAAATTTGTTTTTCTTTTGTTTGCTTTTTAATTATTGTGTTTAAAGAAATTGTGTTTTCCTTAACCGGTCATATTTCATGTGGAACATGGCACTTCACATCTACCTTTAAAATAAGAAAATGTGATCGTCTAAGCCACTTTCTTAAATTATATTTAGGGTGTCTGGTCTGATCTGTTACATCTTAGATAACCTTCCTCACTGTCCACTATACCATGAATTTTGGTGTCAACGGCAAAGCTACTAACCATGCTTCCTATAGGTTCATCCAAATTGTTTATATAAATGACAAATAACAACAGACCCAACACTGATGCCTGTGGCACACCACTGGTCACTGCCCTCCAGTCTGAAAAACAACCCTCCACCACCACCCGCTGTCTCCTAACATCAAGCCAATTTTATATCTAATTGAGATAGCAAGGTGTAGAGCTGGATGAACACAGCAGGCCAAACAGCATCAGTGGAGCAGGAAAGCTGATATTTCGGGCCTAGACCTTCTATCTAATTGGCTAGCTCTTCCGGGATCCCTTGTGATCTAACTTTAGTAACCAGTTTATCCTTGGTCTCTTCCTTAAATTTGTAACAATGTTCGCCTTACTAGTCCAACTTTTACTTGATTGTTATCGTGCCATAAGCTACATCTTATTTAGAACTAAGAGGCTCCTCTCGTTAGACTACCTAATTGCTCTACTCTGCTGCTTTAGACCAAGTAGATCTGTACAACAAGTCAGGAAAGGGGATGGTGATAGCTATCTACGTAACCACACATTGGCAATGGTTGACATTGTGTGTTTATACAATATTCCTTTGAATCTTTGTCAAGGTCTCTGAGAAAGCACATTTTCTGGCAGTGCGTGGGACCTTCCTGCATTCAAATTAACAGATCTGTTTCCCACATCATTACAGCCACTTCGCTTGATTGCCAGTTGTGTTTTGGGGACAGAGTCTGAAGCTGTGAAGGCGCTAAAGAAATGCATCCCTGTTCACAATGCACAAATGAGAATGTCAGCATAGTGCAACATGGAACCCAGCAGTGAAGCAGTCAGGGAGAGCAGTGCTGCGAATCTGCTCTTTTCCAGGAGCATTTCTCAAAAGATGTATTGCACATTGTGACTGGGTGGTAAATGAAGCTGATTCACAGGTACCTGGAGATTACAAGTTTTAGAATCAGGATGATACATGCAGAAAGCTTAGCACTGAAACGATAACCAGATTTCTAGACCATGCTGGTGCCAAAAACTTTTTTTTTCTAATTCATACGATTCACAGTCAAACAACTTTCCCATTTCTGATCAGCTGCTGATCTGTTTTCAAGAAACTTTACTTTGGCTACTAGGAGTGGAAACTTCTTTTTTGATCTGAATATTATTGTATCACTGCCAGCTCTGAGACAAATGCACTTGTTCCTCCCAACTCTGGCTCAAACCACTCTCCAAAACTTGATGTCATATCAGTGCATTTATTTCTGCAATGGTATGACTGCCAAACTTAAAGAATTGTTCCTTCTAGCTATTTTGGAATGAGGATTACTGCACACTGCTCAAAGTGTGCACCAGTTTTGAATACTGATTTTGTATCGACAACACAGGTTCCAAAGATGGTTGCTGTATCTCTGACCCCAAGTTCTGCTATGCACTTGAATTCCCAGTGTGAGCAGTTTATTCTCTGCCGTCTCAACAGATTGCCAAAACAGTTTCTGAAAAGCACAATGACCTCTCCTCAGTAACATTCTTGTCACAATAAATGGAGTGGTGCTGACTGGGAGGGGGCTGATGCTGTGTGGGGGTGGAGGAGCATTGGGAGATGTTGGCGCACATCGTTTTGCACTGAAGGGCAGTCAGTCATTGCCCTATATTACACATCTCTTGTGTCTCCCGTCCTCGTCTTGTGACATTGCCTGTATCTCAAGCTGTCGGTGGGCCGGTGTTTCCCAATTTTCTTTTCCCACTGTGACCCCATTTTGAGGTTTAGACATTGCCTCAGCGAGTTGTGCAGGAGGTGGGGAAGACCTTTGGGAACAAGCGGGAAGGGGTTAGCCATTCCTACCTTGGAGCTCGAGACACCAAGGTATCAGCTCAGGACCCAGTTGAGGGTCTCGATGCTCACTTTGGAAAGCAAACAGATGCAGTGGGCCATTTGGAATTCTGTGAGAGAATTGAGATTCAATTTGCCCCTGGGATCAGTGGATTCAGGCATCCGCCAATAGCCGACCAGTTGCTGCAGATCACTTGGTGAATTTGGAAGCTGTACACATATTATAGATTGTTCTTCTCACTTAAACACAATGCGTACTTTCCTGAGACAAGTATAGGCCTGCGCTTCACAGTTTATAACATCCTCGCTGCTTCTGAGCATAGGTTTCAGCACGCACCACTTTGTGACAACTCAACTGAATATGATGGACCTCCTTTCATGCATCTTTTTTTTCTTCTTAGCAACAGCTGTAGCAGGCCCAGCATCCTGAGGCCAGGCTGTGGCTGCATTATTTCATGTAATGGCTTGATTAGGCTCTGTATCTTTTTATACCCAAGAACAAAACACAATTATCTATGATAATAAAGGCATAAAAGCCAGATTCCTCTGTGCAACCATTACATGCATTAAAGTGTAATTAATATGTATTAGCTCCTCTGTTTGCTGGATCTTTTCCAGCTCCATACAGTACATCAGTAGTTGTGTGAGGTTACTCGAATAATTAAAGAAAGAATTTCCACTTCTGAAGCTCCTTTCATGCCCCATGTACAGACTCCTATTGGACCAGATACATAAACGCTATGGTCACAAGAGCAGGTCAAAGACTGAGTATTCTCCAGAGAGTAACTTAGCTCCCAAATCCAATAAGTCAGGAGTGTGATGGAATTACCTCCAGTTGCCTGGATGAATGCATCTCCAACGACACTTAAGAAGCTCGACACCATCCAGGACAAAACAGCCAACCTCAGTGGCACCATATCCACCAGCTTCAACATTTACCACCAGTGCACAGTGGCAGCAGTGTGCACCATCTCCAAGGTGCACTGCAACATCTGGACAAGGTTTCTTTAATGATAGAAGGAACTGCAGATGCTGGAGAATCTAAGATAACAAGGTATAGAGCTGGATGAACACAGCTGGCCAAGCAACATCAGAGAAGCAGGAAAGCTGACCCTGCTGTGTTCATCTAGCTCTATGCCTTGTTATCTCAAGCTTTCTTTAATAGCAGCTTCCAAATCCACTATCTGTACAAGCTAAAATAACAAGAGTAGTAGACATGTGGGAATACCAATTGTTACAAGTCTCTCCCTAAGTCATACGTCGTTCTGACATGAAAATATACTGCAGTTCTTTCTCACTCTTGCTCTGTTCAATTGCTGGAATTCCCTCCCAAACAGTTCTTTGGGTGAACCTACATAACACAACCTGCAGCGGTTCAAGACGTCTTCTCGTCAGTACTTTCTCAAGGCATTACAGACAGCCTTTGACATCAATGCTATATTCGACTTAATGCGGCTTTGAAACTGGATTCAATGAGTATCAGAACGCAAAATGGTTGGAGTCCCACCTGACACATAGGAAAATGGTCGTGGTTGTTGGACGTCAGTATCTTCAGCTCCAGGACATCTTTACAGGAGCCAGGGCAGCATCCTAGGTCCAGCCATCTTCAGCGGCTTCATCAATGACCTTCCCTCCATCATCAGGTCCAAAGTGGGGATGTTTACCAATGATTGCGCAATGTTCAGCGCCATTTGTGACTCCTCAGATACTGAAGCAACGAGATCTGGACAATAGCTTGGGCCAACAAATGGCAAGTAACATTCATGCCACACAAAATATCGAATTATGACCATCTCCAAGAACAGGAAATTTTATCATTGCCTCTAGACAGAGGACTCTCCAAAGTCTGCCCACCATCTACAAAACACAAATTAGGAGCATATTGGAATACTCTCCACTGCCTGATAGGTGCCGCTCTAACAGCACTCAAAAAACTTGACACCATCCAGGACAAATCTGCCCACTTGACTGGCACCACATCCATAAGCATCCAGTCCCTCCACTACTGATGCCCAGTAGCAGCAGTGTATATTAGTTACAGGGTGCACTGCAGAAGTTCACCAAATATCCTTAACCACACCTTCCAAACCCATGACCACTTCAATCTGGAAGGACAAGGGCAGCAGATACACGGGAACACCATCATCTGCAAGTTCTTCTCTAAGCTACTCACGGTCCAGATTTGGAAATATATCACCATTCCGTCCCTGTCGCTGGGTCAAACTCCTGGATTTCCATCCCTAATGGTGTTGTGGGTCTACCTACAGCAAGGAGACTGCAGCGGTTCAAGAAGGCATTCACCACCCTCTTCACAAGAGCAACTAGGGACTAGCAACAAAATGCTGGCCAGCCAGAGCTGCCAATGTCCCGAGAATGAATTTAAAAATTAAAGATGGGCAAAAACAGTGGCCTTGCCGGCAATATTCGCTTGGCATGAGCGAGTTTTTAAAAAGTGATAAATCACCAGGTCATCTACTTGTGTGATGACGGATAGGGAATAACTGGTGGCCAGGACACAATGGAGAACTCTGCTGGTCTTTGCTATGATCAGGGTACCTTCTAAAGCATCCGGGGAGAGAAGAAGAAGCCTCAGTTTCACATTTCAACTAAAAGACAACTCTGACAGTGAAAAACTCCCTCAGCATTTGTGCTGGAGTGCCAATCCAGCCTAATGGTAAACACTGTTGAGTGTCGTATAAGCACATCTGGTTTAATAATGTACTTTCGAGACGGAAATCTGCCTGACCGGGCCTAGCCTACTTGTGATTGCAGACCCATGGCAATGTGCCCTCTGAAATGGTCCACAGTGCCAATCAGGTGCAACAGCAATTAAGGAATTGGCAACAGCTGCTGGCCTTGCCAACAACACCCACATTTCATGCAAGAATAACAACTACTTATATTTATAGAATTGTAAGGATATCATTACATTGCTGGGCCCCATCTTAGACATGCTTTTGAGGCTAAGGATTCATTTTGCCAAATTGCTCCTAATAGTCCATCCCTCAACATCAAGAATTCACTTTGTGGCTCTCCGCTGCAGCTTCTTCAGGTTCCTTATGTCTCTTTTATGTCCCAATAAACTTAAGTATACTGCAGTGGCATCATTTATATTGCAATTACATCATTATGTTACCTAATTAAGATGTGATTCTTCTGAGAGGCTGTTCTGTTCAAAGAAGCTCTGAGCAAGGACTTTAGATGCAACATATTAACCAGTGACCACCATGTTTCTGATACTTTCCACTGTACTTAAATAAATTTGCCTGATTTGTTAATTATTTCAACAAAAGGGAAATATTAAATGGATATAGAGGGAATACGGGCATGTGGCAAGACTGAAAACTATATATAAAGTGAATCTATCAGAGACCAAACTAAAAATGAACAACTGCAGAATAAAACAAAAGCTACACATTTTCTAACATTTTAAACAGATGCTGTTTCTTTTGAAAGCAATTTGTTTCTTTTCATATAGCTTTTAAAACCATGCTGAGAATTGGCTGCTCTCCCACTGATATAGCCATACATCTTCCAATCTTAATGTTTGGAGGCAGACTGAAGGGAAAATGAGAGACTAGCTGCAAGCAAGTAAGAATGAGAATTAAAACTGTGTGGAAAAGTGCAAACACATGAAATCCTCAAATGTGTACACAGAATCAAAAGGATTACCATGAACAAATGAGTGAAAGAGTTCAGAATCACGAGAGTAGTAATTTTCTCCTTAAGTGACAGATGTACTAAACTGCTAAAAACAGCTATAAGAGTAACCTGCTAGAGCTAAAAGACAGACTTGTGAACTTTCATGCGACAGCCCTTCAGGTGTTTTACAGCCAGTTAAGTATTTTTGACATACAGTTGTCATTGTAATGCAGGGAATGCAGAACTTTGCACACAGCAAGGCCCTACAAACATCAATCTAGCAAAAACCAAACCATATAATCTGTTTTGGGTTTGTCGGTTGATTGAGGGTTAAATATTGCCCAGAATACCTTAACGAAGTTGCTGCAGAATACTGTCTCGGGGCTTTATAGAACCATCTTAGAGAGTTTACAGGGTCTTAGATGGATATCTCATGAGAGACACAGCATCTCCAACAATGCCGGAAGAGACAGTCATCCTAGCTTACATGTTTAGGTTTCCTATAATGAGCATTGAATCTGTGATCCCTCTTGTCTCAAAGACAACAGTGTTTCCTCTGAGCCTCTGCACTGAAATAAAACCTTACAAAAAACCGTCCATGCTGTGTGCCAGAACTGAATAAGGCAGGAGGTCTGTCACAGGATCTGAAGAGGGAGGGAGTCAGAGGTAATGGATGGTACCCCAGAATTTGAGCAGTGTTGGCCTGCCAACTATAATAAAGAGTTAAAAGCTGAGGTAAGTTATTATACTACAGTGATAGTCACATGGGAGAAAGTGGCTAGAGATGGGCAGCATGTCAAGAATATAGAGCACAAGTGGAGTAGCTACATCAAATGCGTGTCTGAGGACAGGATGATTTGGCGAGGCTGATCACCCACGAGAATGAGGCTGAGGGTAGTCAGAAAGGGAACAGGAGATACGTGAGATCGCCATCAGTCTGAAAAAGAAAGAGCCTTTGACTTTGATAGTGTCCTGTTGATTGAGATCCAGATCAGGAGAAATTGGAATCAGAGCAGTAGAATGCTAAGACAGGAAGTGAAAATGATGTAGGGAGATTTCCAGCGATGACTGTCATTTATGAAGCCCATGTTCGTATCGAATAGGCAAAAGATGAATGAGCTTGTCAGAACAACCAAGGTATCTAGTATACAGGGATAATGGGAACTGCAGATGCTGGAGAATCCAAGATAACAAAGTGTGAAGCTGGAAGAACACAGCAGGCCCAGCAGCATCTCAGGAGCACAAAAGCTGATGTTTCGGGCCTAGACCCTTCAGCAGAGAGGGGGATGGGGAGAAGGTTCTGAAATAAATAGGGAGAGAGGGGGAGGCGGACCAAAGATGGATAGAGGAGAAGATAGGTGGAGAGGAGTGTATAGGTGGGGAGCTGGGGAGGGGATAGGTCAGTCCGGGGAGGATGGACAGGTCAAGGAGGCAGGATGAGGTTAGTAAGTAGGAAATGGAGGTGCGGCTTGAGGTGGGAGGAAGGGATAGGTGAGAGGAAGAACAGGTTAGGGATTTTTCTCAGGAGCACAAAAGCTGACGTTTCGGGCCTAGACCCTTCATCAGAGAGGGGGATGCTAACCTGTTCTTCCTCTTACCTATCCCCTCCTCTCACCTGTCCCCTCCTCCCACCTCTAGCCGCACCTCCATTTCCTACCTACTAACCCCATCCCGCCTTCTTGACCTGTCCGTCCTCCCCGGACTGACCTATCCCCTCCCCACCTCCCCACCTATACACTCCTCTCCACCTATCTTCTCCTCTATCCATCTTCGGTCCGTCTCGCCCTCTGTCCCTATTTATTTCAGAACCCTCTCTCCATCCCCCTTTTGTGATGAAGGGTCTAGGCCCAAAATGTCAGCTTTTGTGCTCCTGAGATGCTGCTTGGCCTGCTGTGTTCATCCAGCTTCACACTTTGTTATCTAGTACACAGAATCTGTTATCCTTCGTTACCCTCAATTTGCACACGTGTCACCTACTCTATTTAAAAGATTGGCCATCTAACAATCTGATGATAAATAAAAGTAAACCTTTCTGCAACTATTAGCAATAACAATGCCATTATGCTACTTCATCCCGACACTATGGTTCCCCGACTATAGGTATGCTTTGAGCTATGCAAGCCATTTCAGTTCCATCAGGTTTGACAAGCAGTGTTGTCTCACCAATAGATGCTGACCTACTACTTTTTTGGAATCAACTTCAACTTCATAAGACCATAAGATACAGGAGCAGAAATAAGGCCATTCAATTGAGTCTGCTCCACCATTCAATCATGTCTGATATATTTCTCAACCCTATTCTACCACTTTCTCCCCATAACCCTTGATCCTCTTGATAATCAAGTACCTATGTGTCTCAGTATTAAATGTACTCAATGACCCGGCTTCCACAGCCTTCTGTAGCACTGAGTTCCATATATTCACCACTCTGTGGCTGAAGACGTTTCTCCTCATCTCCATTCTAAAAGGTCTTCCCTTTACTCCAAAGGTGTGCCCTCAGGTCCAAGTCTCGTCTACCAATGGAAACATTTTCCCAACATCCACTTTGTCCAAACCTTTCTGGTTTCTGTGAGTTTCAATTAGATCCCCCTTCATCCTTCTAACCTCCACAAAGTACGGGCTCAGAGTTCTCAAACTTCACACTCCATCATCACGGAACATCTATAATGGAACAGAATATGTGTGCAAAATCTTAACTATAACTGTATCAGTATGCACATTAGCATACTGCTCTGATCATGGAGGTCAGATTTTCAAAACAGGAACCCAACATCCAGATGAATTCTGGAACTTGACCATGGGCATTGGTTGCATCACCAATTTTGGGTGCAAATGCACTAATTGTATAGGAGGCAAACCCGGCATCTAATTGAGAGGCGCCAATAGTCTGAAGTGATGGGAACTGTCTGTCCAGATCTAGCCCCACATGAAGGCAGCAGCCATGTTTGAGACTGTCACAGCCTCGGTATGCAAAGGAGGCAACTCTTCACAGCTTCAGCAGGATAAATGCCTGGGAATAAGGGTGATGAGGTAAAATTAAGACCAGAGCTAGCGATCCAGCGCTGATTGTTCCCTTACAGACCCACTCCCCACTCACCACAACCCCACCCCTCACTGCCCTGCTCACTGCCCCATTCTCTGCTCCCCTCGCTGCTTCGTTGCTGCCCCTAGTGGATAAGTTGCAGAGTAAACCATCAGCAAGCCATGTTGACATTAGCAACTTAGAATACATTAGCACTAATTGTTGAGCCTTTCATTAGATTGCATCATGTTTAGGGGGCTACCATAGGCTGCATGATAGATCTGCTTATAACTACACTGCATGAAGAGGTTTAAAATTTTAAAGAGGAGGGCTATGTGTCAACATCTTCAGCAATGCCATTTATTAGACTTCACAGTTGTGCTGTTGCCCTGTAATTTGAAACTAAGCTCCTGGTGGAATGCAATGTTGTCACAGGCAAGTGCAGTGAGTGCACCCCCTGCAGCTACACTGGCAACAAACGCAGCCCTGAAACTTTCAGACACCCTCCGGGGCTGAATGTCAAATTGGAGCCCCCTCTCAAAGCATCACAGCCGTTTCGGCATTTGAAAATCTGAGGTATATACCTTTGCAGATGACAGCAGGTTAGCCTGGTCTCTAAGGCTAAAGGAAAACCATTAAGGATGGAATCTTGTGAATTGTTTTGACTACCAGTTAAAAGGAGCTCTCAAACAGATGGCAACTTCTAAAGTCTAGTGAAAGTTTTGATTGCTTCCCATGATACTAGCTACAACCTCAGGCTCCTGGTTAAGGTCTTGACTGTTCACTTCATTTACAACATATGGATATGTTTGGATAATAGATATCTGGACTAGCAGTCACTTAAGTAGAATCAGTCAGCCACAATCCTATTCCAGATGGTCGCTCCAGAATTGACAGTCTACTAAGCATTGCATATTCAAGAAGGTATATTTTGATACACCTCTGATCTAATTATTTGTCAAAAAATGTCTACGCCAAGAAGCTAGCTATCGATGCGACCCTGATTTAATTATTTCTGGGGGGCGTCAACTAGTTTCAATTAGCCACCTCTCCCCTCCCCACTTTCCCCAACCTGACAAGCAAGTCCCGTCTCCAAGAGTTATCTATGACATGACTGGTTGGCAGCTCTTTGGTCCCATCAGCACCATCCAGAGCAACGACCATTTCTGGGACTGCAGGCAACATAGATGGGTTGAGATGAGGTCCAAAACAGCAGGGCAACAGCACAACTCTGAAGTCTAATAAATGACATTGCTGAAGATGTTGACCCATAGCCCTCCTCTTTAAAATTTTAAACCTCTTCATGCAGTGTAGTTATAAGCAGATCTTTCATGCAGCCCATGATAGCCCCCAGGCAAGGGTGGGGATGGAAAAATCCGCATGCAGATGGACTCAAGGCCCTCCGCTTCTTCCTGTCCCGCAGGCCCCCCAGTCCCCCTCCACCGACACCCTCATCCGCCTAGCCGAACTCGTCCTCACCCTCAACAACTTCTCTTTCGATTCCTCCCACTTCCTACAGACAAAGGGGGTGGCCATGGGCACCCGCATGGGCCCCAGCTTTGTTTG
Organism: Stegostoma tigrinum; assembly: GCF_030684315.1. Classification (NCBI taxonomy): domain Eukaryota; kingdom Metazoa; phylum Chordata; class Chondrichthyes; order Orectolobiformes; family Stegostomatidae; genus Stegostoma; species Stegostoma tigrinum. The sequence goes on along the minus strand of NC_081356.1, from coordinate 120,937,330 downwards.
CCTCTTTGTAGGTTACGTGGAACAGTCCCTCTTCCACACCTACACAGGCCCCAAACCCCACCTCTTTCTCCGTTACATTGATGACTGTTTTTACGCCGCCTCTTGCTCCCCAGAGGAGCTCGAACAGTTCATCCATTTCACCAACACCTTCCACCCCAACCTTCAGTTCACCTGGGCCATCTCCAGCACATCCCTCACCTTGCTGGACCTCTCAGTCTCCATCTCAGGCAACCAGCTTGTGACTGATGTCCATTTCAAGCCCACCGACTCCCACAGCTACCTAGAATACACCTCCTCCCACCCACCCTCCTGCAAAAATTCCATCCCCTATTCCCAATTCCTCCGCCTCCACCGCATCTGCTCCCACGATGAGGCATTCCACTCCCGCACATCCCAGATGTCCACGTTCTTCGAGGACCGCAACTTTCCCCCCACAGTGGTCGAGAACACCCTTGACCGCGTCTCCCGCATTTCCCACAACACATCCCTCACACCCCGCCCCCACCACAACCGCCCAAAGAGGATCCCCCTTGTTCTCACACACCACCCCACCAACCTCCGGATATAACGCATCATCCTCTGACACTTCCGCCATCTACAATCTGACCCCACCACCCTAGACATTTTTTCATCCCCACACTTGTCTGCTTTCCGGAGAGACCACTCTCTCCGTGACTCCCTTGTTCGCTCCACACTGCCCTCCAACTCCACCACACCCGTCACCTTCCCCTGCAACTGCAGGAAATGCTACACTTGCCCCCACACCTCCTCCCTCACCCCTATCCCAGGCCCCAAGATGACTTTCCATGTTAAGCAGAGGTTCACCTGCACATCTGCCAATGTGGTATACTGTATCCATTGTACCCAGTGTGGCTTCCTCTACATTGGGGAAACCAAGCGGAGGCTTGGGGACCGCTTTGCAGAACACCTCCGCTCGGTTTGCAATAAACAACTGCGCCTCCCAGTCGCAAACCATTTCCACTCCCCCTCCCATTCTTTAGATGACATGTCCATCATGGGTCTCCTGCAGTGCCACAATGATGCCACCCGAACGTTGCAGGAACAGCAACTCATATTCCGCTTGGGAACCCTGCAGCCCAATGGTATCAATGTGGACTTCACCAGCTTCAAAATCTCCCCTTCCCCCACCGCATCCCAAAACTAGCCCAGTTCGTCCCCTCCCCCCACTGCACCACACAACCAGCCCAGCTCTTCCCCTCCACCCACTGCATCCCAAAACCAGTCCAGCCTTTCTCTGCCTCCCTAACCTGTTCTTCCTCTCACCCATCCCTTCCTTCCACCCCAAGCCGCACCTCCATCTCCTACTTACTAACCTCATCCCACCTCCTTGACCTGTCCGTCTTCCCTGGACTGACCTATCCCCTCCCTACCTCCCCACCTATACTCTCCTCTCCACCTATCTTCTTTTCTCTCCATCTTCGGTCCGCCTCCCTCTCTCTCCCTATTTATTCCAGAACCCCCACACCATCCCCCTCTCTGATGAAGAGTCGAGGCCCGAAACGTCAGCTTTTGTGCTCCTGAGATGCTGCTGGGCCTGCTGTGTTCATCCAGCCTCACATTTTATTACAGATAATAAAATGTGAGGCTGGATGAACACATTTTATTATCATGGCTTGCTGATGGTTTACTCTACAACTTATCCGCTAGGGGCAGCAACGAAGTAGCGAGGGGAGCAGAGAATGAGGCAGGGCCACCTGGGTAGGGAAATGACCTCTCCATGGGGTGGGGAATGGGAGTGCTTGTGATCAGAAAAGGAAGTCCATAAAGTAGTACTTTTTGCACCCAAGACGCCCAAGTAGATTAACCAGCGGGGTTATGTGTCTCCCAACCCACACAATCTCCTATATTCTGGACAAATGAGGTGGTTGGCCTGGGAAATACCTCCAAAATATCCATTCTTGGTCCACCTTAAGGCCTCTGTTTGCTTGCCCAGGCCTTGCTTGCAACTTATAGAACCACAGCTGGGTAGACAGTATTCAGCTATCATGAAATTTCTCAGAGGTTTCCCAGCTGACAAATCCACCTGTGAGGGAACAGTAAAATTCTACCAGAGGAGCATGGGGTCAAGTGACCAAAACCCAGGGAAAGGAGTTTCTTAAAAGGAGGAAAGTAAGGGAGGGAGGTGGAGGGGTGCAGTGATGAAATTCCCGAGCTTGGGCAATTGAAGTCCCCGCCACCAGAAGGATTTGCAGTTAACTTAATGCAATCAGTGGCAAGGAAATTCAGCTTGTGTTCTAAAGAAGCAGGCAGCCAGGGGACACCAATTTGTGTCAACCCCTGAAGCTTGAGCTAATCATGGCTATATTGACCAAAGCAGTCCAGCTCTGTGTACCAAGTGGGAATCCTGATATAATTTGATGGTCAGGGCTTGAGGGTTAGAGGTCAGCTTCAAAGCCAAGCCAACTCATGAACAAGTGATCAGAAGGGTGGTCAAAAATAATACTGTTTCAAGGAGATGAGCTACTTGGCCTTTGTTGGTCATGAGACACTTCCCATCATCTCCTGGACATTCATTTCTCAGGCACTGAATCTGGGTGCTATCTCTGGGTTGAGTTCGTCAAGTCACTCACTCACAATCCAATGTCAAATGGTTACTCAACAGTAAGGTAACCTATAATGTTGTAAAACTCTCACTAGCATCAATTGGTATAAGCAGTAATAAAAGACAAATAAGAGGCAATTTAATGCTGCACTTGATGAGGTGTTTGCCAAATTAGGAAACTTTTTTCCTAATATTTCTGATGCTGACTGAGCTGCTGAATCTTCCCAAGATTTTCCCCTGTGATTTCAGTTTCCCGCTGTTCCCAAGTGGGAGAAAGTACAATGTACCCCATCAGCATTCCTGCCTCTTCGCACCATTTTTTGGTATCAGACAGTGCATCCCACATGAATTCCAAAATTGAAAGCGATCTGTTTAACATCACACAAATGACCAAAGCAAGTTCCCATGGACATAACGCTAATTTTAAACTATTTCATCAAGCGTTATAAGGCAAACAATGGGAAATGGTGCAGCATCCTGTTTAATAGCAAGCAAACTGATTTTGAGACTCATACAATGGACGTCTTTGGTGAAAGGTCACCCTAATTGTTTTCTTTATTGCTCCATTGTTTTGGTGTTATGTTTTAACTTCTTAAGTACCTTTTTCATCTGATTTTTTATATAAGGAGTTGTTTCGATTGTATGCAAAAATGATGTCACACTTGTATGAGTAACAAGCTTTCTGGAATCATACTACATCAAGCCCATTTCAGTTCCTCAATCAATGACGGAAGAGGACTGAACACTTGATTATAATCACGATATATTGTGAACTGACCCACATACTCTCAAGGCTCAGCCATAGCTATTCTGGTCATTCCACATGGTTTCACTTAAAACCAGATATAGTGGGCAGCACATTCTCAAGGAATGCCAGACTCCCCAAGGAACTGCTTTACTTGCAACTTAGTCATGATAGGAGACTCCTAGAAGGACACGGACATCCTCAAAGTATTCCTGACGTGCTCGAACATTCCAGTCTCCTCACTGGAAACCCTGGCCTGTGACCAGCCAAATTACAGGAAATCATTCAGCTTTTTCTTGTCAATGCAGACTCGATGGGCTGAAGAGCCTCTTCTGCACCGTAATTTTCCAATGACTTCAAGGTTCAGAGCACGTCAGGAGACTTTGTTGGGAAAAAGCCAAGGTGAAGTTGAGGCATCCAAGGGAGTGCACACCTCTCCAAACACCTTGTCTTTGAACAGCACAGACGATGGCCTTGTGGTGTTATTGCCAGACCTGTTAATTCAGACACCCAGGGGTTCCTAGGCTCATAATACCATCATGGCAGCATTTGAATTCAACAACAATCTGGGTTTAATGAGACCAGTGTCGATTGGCTGGGGAAAATTGTGGCCTACACGTGACTCCAGACCCACAGGCTCTCAACTCTTGTCCTCTGGGCCATTAGAGATGGGCAATAAGTACTGGCATAGCCAATGATGCCCACATCCTGTGAATGAATTTTAGAAACAACCAGCTGGTTGGCATGTGGCAGATTGTGTGTGTCACACAGTGGACTCAGACATACTGAAACAGAATGGAAGCAAGTCATCTTTGATCCTGAGGGAATGTCTATGAAGGAACACTCGGCGGCCGTTGAGATGTCACAAATTGATGATAACTAAATTCAGTTTGATTGGTTTGGCTTGCTTCTTTGGTTCAAGCGGATCCCTGTGAAGGCTTTCCATTTGAAAACCAATCACAAAAAGCTTTAGTCATCTATAAAAGCATATTGGAGGGTAGAGGATGGAGGCTCATGCTTATTAAGTTAGATAAGAGACTCAAATTCTAATAGATGGCTCAAATGGAACATTAAAGCTATCACAGCTGGTTGGCCTAATGGCCTGTTTCTGTGTCATTCAACGTCATTCTACCACATAGTGATTTTTTTTTTGCAATAAGAAGAGAAAACACTGTAAATACTCAGCAGGTGAGGGATTATCTCTGGGGAAAGAAAAACCAACTTAATATTTCAGGTCGATGAGCCTTCATTGGAAAGATCTTCATTGACGTGAAATATTGGGATAATGTACCCTGGTCCTGTGGAGATCGGATCAGGAGAAAAACTTCTGATTCTCATGTCAGGGAGGGGGAGGTAGGGAGTTGATGGGCACAAGCCCCACAACACATGGCACCTCCACACGATCTTGCACTTGCCAACTTGGAGGGTAAAGTAGTGATGCCACCAGGATCTTCCCAATGGAGAAAAATCCCCCTCCCACCAAAGAGTCCAAAGCCTGGTGTTGCTCGATGACAGTCTCTCTGCCGAAGCTGGAGAGCCAGCAATGTCTTCTTCAACAATCTTCATGGTCCCACTGCCCCTCAATAAGATCAGGGATGATCTGTGGCCTAACTCCATAAACCTGCATTTAGTCCTTATTCCTTCATAAATTTTTCTATCTCAGATTTAAAGCAAACAATTTTCCCAGTATCCACTGCCATTTGTGCAAGGGGGTTGTGTGAGGAAGCGCTTCTGAACATCTCTCCTGAATGGTCTGGTCCTAATTTTTATTCTATGCCAGATGGTCAAAGTCATGGGCACAGGTCATTCAATGGAGAAGCATTCATCTCCTGTCAGCCTCAGCAGGGCCCATGTCTCTCAGTGGGTCTACCAGTGGGGCCTAACTGCAGCCCTTCCCTTGGAAATGCAGTTTCACCTGTCAATTTTGACTAAAGTTCTTTTGCGATCATTTCCGAATTCCAAGTTCGGCATGAAGGCAGGTTTTGGGAATCTCATCCAAAAGCAAAATTTTGAGGATGTGGAATATCTGAACTACAGACAGAAACTCAGCCAGTCTGTCAGTACCTTTAGAGGGAGAAACAGCGTTAATGTTTCGCATATGATATGACCCTTCTTCCATTCTGTTCTGTTACACTTCCTGTTCACACACCTGGATTCCTACCCTGCCAGGAAACCAATTCTCTCTCCCTCTCCTGCAAACGCTTCCTGACCTGTTATATGTTTCCAGTAATTTCTATTTTCTTTCAAATGACCAGCAGTTGGATTATTTTGGTTTTATATGTCATTTATTTTGGAAGTAGTTACCTAGCAGAGGCGTTAACAGTTTTGCAGGGGAGTGTGAGCCACTGATCCCCTAATGCAGTTGGTGAGGAAAAGCATTCTTATCCTTGATCCACACCAATTAATTTAATCCGAGTTAACATTAGGGGTAATAAATATCTTCTTTAAAAAGTTAAAATCCACACACCACTGACAAAACCATTTCTCTTCAAGACACCGCAGTTGTTCGTGATATTTGCTCAAATGTAGCTTTTCTGAATAAAAGAGATGAATAGCACAATGCCTTCTCATTTCTTAATGAGAAATTTATAGCCACAATATTTAATAATGACAAACCCAGTTTACCCGTTTGTTGTTTGACATTAATCACCTCTCTTACACTTTTCCACTTATTTTTTACTAGACACTTCGATTAAATGGTGAAGTATTTTAAACATTTCCTTCATTGGCAAGATTTTATTTTATTCTACTAACAGGGGAGTGACTGAAATCAGAGTCAAGTGAGAGGGAGAAGGATTAAAACCTTATTATCACTCTCAGCCATTACCTTGCAAACTTCATTTCAACTTTTAAACAAATACCAAAGCAAGTATCCCGAGTCGATATGTATATTTCTATCTGGTGATGCAACAGTACCACAGGGTCACCTGGAATTCATTATGTAAACTGCCAGAGATTAACATGAGCTACTGCTCCTTAGCAATGCCGCAGTCCTCTGGAGGAAAACGGTTCCTTTTGGTGGTTTATGTGAATATGAGAGGAAACCACCACAGTGACCACAGATCTGAAGGAGAACTGCCTCAATCCCAAGAGAGCCCTAAAAGAAGTTTAGAATCACAGGAGAAGGACTGGAATAACCGTGTGTGAAGCAGATGAACGTTGGGAAATAGGAAAGGCCCATGTTGCAAGAGAGATTGGGCTAGATTTTTTAGATTTGCCACCCGTATGCTAAGCCTATGGTGATATTTCAGAGGTTGGGAGGTGGTGTGCTGAATGTAACTCCTTCCTGTCTGCTTACTCCTCAATCAGGGGTTGCAATTTAAAGATAGGCCATTTAGCACCAAGAACATGTGAAATTTCTTCACCTAGAGAGTGGTGAGTGGAATTCTCTCCTTTAGAAAGCGGTGGACGTCAAAACGTTGAATGTTTTCAAGATGGAGATAGATATAGTTGCTGGGGCTAAAGGTATCAAACGGTAAGGGGAGAAAGCAGGAACAGGATACTGAGTTGGATAATCGGCTAGTATTATATTGAGTAGTGTAGCAAGTCCGAAGGGCCAAATGGTCTGTCCATGCTCCTGTTTTCTATGTTACTATGTAATGAGGAAATGGCAGAGACATTGAGGAATCATTTTGGGTCTGTCTTGAGACAACCATGGGACTAATAACCATGAAAAATCTACACTAATGTCAGCATAGGAAAATTATTAGACAAACTTCAGGGATTAAAAGGCAACAAATCCCCATGACTGATTATCTACACCCCAGAGTTCAAAACAGCAAGCAGCAGAAACACAGCCCCGAGTATGATTTACCAAAATTTCCTACATTAAAAAAAACATTCCCAGCAGATTGGAAGTTAGCAAATGTAACAGGGCTAGTCAAGGAAGAAGGGATAGAGAAACCTGGAAACTCCAGTGAAGCATCAGACATTAGGAAATATTGGAATTAAATATTAATTCGGAATTAGCAATGGTTTTGAAAACAATAGCAGGATCAGACAGCCAAAATGATGTTATGAAAGAGAACTGATGAAGAGTCCAGGCCCGAAATGTCAGCTTTTTGCTCCTGAGATGCTGCTTGGCCTGCTGTGTTCATCCAGCTCCACACTTTGTTATCCTGGATTCTCCAGCATCTGCAGTTCCCATCATCTCTGATTCCAATCTTCAGGCATATCATGGAGCATCAAGGAACAGCTGAAGGAAGTGGATGTACCAAACATTTGGGCCCTGACAACATTCTAGCAACATTCCAGAACCTGCTCCCTCCCCCCAACCTCACCTCCCCCATCTCCCACGTGCCCCACCCCCAGCCAAGTTCTTCAAGTGCAGTTACAACACTGGCATCTACATGACGTGAAAAATTGTTCAAGTATGTCCTGTATTCAAAAAGTAAGACAAACCCAGCCCATTACTACCCCATCAGTTGATTGTCAGTACGGTGATGAAAGATGTAACCAACAATACTATTAAGCAACCCCCTCCCTCCGGACCAACCTCAGGGAATCTCTCTCCCACTGCAACTCTCTTATAATCTCTTCAACCTTGAAACTGTTACTGATCTATCCCCTCCCTACCTCCCCACCTATACTCTCCTCTCCACCTATCTTCTTTTCTCTCCATCTTCGGTCCGCCTCCCCCTCTCTCCCTATTTATTCCAGTTCCCTCTCCCCATCCCCCTCTCTGATGAAGGGTCTAGGCCCGAAACGTCAGCTTTTGTGCTCCTGAGATGCTGCTTGGCCTGCTGTGTTCATCCAGCTTCACACTTTATTATCTTGGATTCTCCAGCATCTGCAGTTCCCATTATCACTGATACAATTTTAACCTCACTGCGAAGCCTCTTCCAGGGATGCCTAACCTGAAGAAGTTACCCTCCGGACCAACCTCAGGGAATCTCTCTCCCACTGCAACTCTCTTGTAATTTCTTCAGCCTTGAAACTGCTACTGACCTATGCCCTCCCTACCTTCCCACCTATACTCTCCTCTCCACCTATCTTCTTTTCTCTCCATCTTCGGTCCGCCTCCCCCTCTCTCCCTATTTATTCCAGAACCCTCACCCCAGCCCCCTCTCTGATGAAGGGTCTAGGCCCGAAACGTCAGCTTTTATGCTCCTGAGATGCTGCTTGGCCAGCTGTGTTCATCCAGCTTCACACTTTGTTATTTTGGATTCTCCAGCATTTGCAGTTCCCATTATCACTGATACTATCAAGCAGCACTTAATTAAGAAAAACTTACTCAGTAATGGTTACAGGTTTTCAGTTTGTGGTCCAGTCAGCTGCTCACCTCATTACAGCCTTCGCTCAAAAATGAAAAGAGTGACAGTGACTGGCCTTGACATGAAGACTGTATTTGACTGAGTGCAGCATCAAGGAGCCATAGCAAAACCGGACTCAGTTGGAATCAGGGAAAATCTCCCCAGTGGTTGGAGTCATACCTGGCACAAAGGAATATCGTTGTTGGGTTGCAGGTCAGTCATCTCAGCTCCAGGACATCTCTGCAGGAGTTCCTCAGGCAAGTGTCCCAGGCCCAACCACTTCACCTGCTTTATCAATGACCTTCCCTTCATCTTAACATCAGAAATAGGGATTATCATTGATGGCTGCATAATCTTCAGCATCATTCATGATTCATATCCTGAAGGAGTTTGCGTTCAAATGGAGCAAGATGTGAACAATATCCAGGCTTGAAGTAACAAGTGGCAAGTAGCATTTTGACCATGCAAATGCTGGACAAAGGCTGTCACCAATAAGATGAGTTTAAACATCGTCCCTTGACATTCGACAGCACTTCCACTGATGAATCTACACTATCAATGTTCTGGAATTACGATTGACTAGAAGCTGAATTGGAATCACTATATAAATACAGTGGTTACAAGAGAGGGTCAGATGCTACAAATACAGCAGCAAGTGACCTACCTCCTGACTTTCCAAAGCTGGTCCACTGTATACAAGGCACGAGTCAGAAGTACAATGGAATACTCCCTACTTGCCTGCATGGGTGCAGCTTCAACAATACTCGAGAGACTTGACATCACCTGGGACAATGCAGTCCACTTGATTGGCGCTAAATCCACAAACAATCACTCCTTCCACCTCTGATGCTCAGTAGCAGCTGCAAATGCCATCTGTAACATGCCCAGAAGAAATCAAGCAAGGCTCCTTAGACAGCACCTTTAAACCCCATGACCACTGCTATCTAGAAAGACCAGCAAGGCAGATACATGGGAACACCACCAACTGAAAATTGCCTTCCCGTCCACTCACCATCCAGGACAAAAATATCTTATTACTGGATCAAAAATCTTGCAACTTCCCCCCTAAACGCATTATGGATGTCCCTACAATATATGGACTGCAGCGGTTCAAGAAGGCAGCTCACCAAAACCTTCTCAAGGGCAACTACAGAAAAGTGATAATTATTAACCTAGCAAGTGAACCCCACATTCTATGAGTAAATACATTTTTTTAAGAAGTAAGGTTTTTGAGAGTATAATTAGTAGCATGGAAAGAACAGCCAGTAGATATTGTATCACTAGAATTTCAAAAGGTATTGATAATATGCCAGAAAAAAAATCAACATGTGAAATGTGTATGGAACAATTTCTTCACTGTCGCTGGGTCAAAACCCTGAAATTCCCTCCCTCAGGGCATTGTGGGTCAGCCCACAGCAAGTGGGCTACAACTGAAGAAAGCAGCTCACCACCACTTTCTCAAGGCCTAATAGAGATAGGCTGGCCAATAAGTGATGCCAAGGTCCAATGGGTGACCTTAAAAAAAATTGGGATAATACATTAACATAGATGGAGGATTAGTTAATGGATAGAAAGCAGACAACATGGATAAATTGAGCATTTTCAAGTTGGCAGGCTATAAAGGATCAGTGCTGGGGCAACGAAAGCTTCCATCAATCTCTGACTTAATTATACTCTGTGACAGACTCAGACCTACTCAACGACAGAGCGCTCCCAGCTGGAATACTGAATTGCAAATATCTACAACTCTTTCAGTGAAGACCTTTCTCCAAATCACAGCCCGAAATAGCTGCCCATTATGCTGATCATTCATTCTCAACTCTCTGGGCAGTGACAATACCCACACAGCAGCTTACCCTCTCCCCATCTCCATCAAGCCTCTCAAGACTTTCTGGGGCTATCCCTATGCCTTTTTTTGAACAAGGGAATGACATTTGCCACTCTCCAATCTTCCGGCACTGTACCCGTGGACAGTGAGACTGATATGAAGGTGGGTCGAGTTGTGGATAGTGCAGAGGGCTGTTCTAGGTTACAAAGGGACATTGATAGGATGCAGAGCTGGGCTGAGAAGTGGCAGATGGCGTTTAACCCTGAAAAGTGTGAGGTGATTCATTCTGGAAGGATGAGTAATGAGAGTAAACCGGCTGATGCGGTTGATGTGGTGTATTTCAGCAAGGTGTTCGATAAGGTTCCCCACAATAGGCTATTGTACAAAATGCGGAGGAATGGGAATGTGGGAGATAAAGCAGTTTGGATCAGAAATTGGCTTGCTGAAAGAAGACAGAGGGTGGCAGTTGATGGGAAATGTTCATCCTGGAGACCAGTTACTAGTGGTGTACCGCAAGGGTTGGTGTTAGGTCCACTGCTGTTTGTCATTTTTATAAATGACCTGGATGAGGGCATAGAAGGATGGGTTAGTAAATTTGCAGACGACACTAAGGTCGGTGGAGTTGTGGAAAGTGATGAAGGATGCTGTAGGTTGCAGAGAGACATAGATAAACTGCAGAGCTGGGCTGAGAGGTGGCAAATGGAGTTTAATGCAGACAAGTGTGAGGGGATGCACTTTGGTAGGAGTAACTGGAAGGCAAAGTACATGGCTAATGGTAAGATTCTTAGTAGTGTAGATGAGCAGAGAGATCTTGGTGTCCATGTACACAGATCCTTGAAAGTTGCCACCCAGGTTGACAGGGCTGTTAAGAAGGCATACAGTGTTTTAGCTTTTATTAACAGAGGGATCGAGTTCCGGAACCAAGAGGTTATGGTGAAGCTGTACAAAACTCTGGTGCGGCCGCACTTGGAGTATTGTGTACAGTTCTGGTCACTGCATTATAAGAAGGATGTGGAAGCTTTGGAAAGGGTGCAGAGGAGATTTACTAGGATGTTGCCTGGTATGGAGGGAAGGTCTTACGAGGAAAGGCTGAGGGACTTGAGGCTCGTTTCGTTAGAGAGAAGAAGGTTGAGAGGTGACGTAATTGAGACATATAAAATAATGAGAGGGTTAGATAGGGTGGATAGGGAGTCCCTTTTTCCTAGGATGGTGACGGCGAGCACGAGGGGGCATAGCTTTAAATTGAGGGGTGAAAGATATAGGACAGATGTCAAAGGTAGTTTCTTTACTCAGAGAGTAGTAAGGGAATGGAATGCTTTGCCTGCAACGGTAGTAGATTCGCCAACTTTAGGTACATTTAAGTTGTCATTGGATAAGCATATGGACGTACATGGAATAGTGTAGGTTAGATGGGCTTGAGATCAGTATGACAGGTCGGCACAACATCGAGGGCCGAAGGGCCTGTACTGTGCTGTAATGTTCTATGTTCTATGTTCTATGACAAACTTGAAAGTAGAATATGGGGTTAACGGAAAGATTCTTGGCAGTGTGGAGGAGCAGAGGGATCTTGGGGTTCATGTCCACAGTTCCCTGAGAGCTGCCACCCAGGTGATAGAGTTGTTAAGAAGGCGTATGGTGTGTTAGCTTTCATTATAGAGGGATTGAGTTCAGAGCCGTGAAGTTATGCTCCAGCTGTACAAAACCCTGGTTCTGCCACACCTGGAGTATTGTGTCCAGTTCTGATTGCCTCATTACAGGAAAGATGTGGAAGCAAGGGAAAAAGTGCAGAGGAGATTTGTCATGATGTTGCCTGGAATGGAGGGAGGGTCTTACAAGGAATGGTTGAGAGAGCGAGGGCTTTTCTCTTTAGAACGATGAAGGATGAGAGATGGCTTGATAGAGGTGTACAAAATGATCAGAGGTAATAGATAGAGTGGACAGTGGACCTTTTCCTCAGGCAAGTGTAGCTATTACAAGGGGGCATAGTTTTAAAGTGAGTGGAGGTAGATATAGAGGAGACACCAGAGGTAGGTTCTTTACTCAGAGAGTGGTTGGGATGTGGAATGCATTGCCAGAGAGGGTAGTGGAGTTGGCCTCATTAGGGGCATTTAAGCAGCTATTAGACAGGCGTATGGATGATAGTATAAGGTCAGGGTGGAGGTTAGATAGACTTTAGGCTCAGGGTAAAAATTTGGCACAACATCGTGGGCTGAAGGGCCAGTACTGTGCTGTGCAGTTCTATGTTCTAAGACTTTAGATGTTTTGGTGTTTTCAAACTCAAAGCAACATAGGCCCAGGTTACTCAGTCTCTCTCCATGAAGTAAGTGTCTCATCCCAGAAAAAAAGAGTTTCAGAGATAGTAGGAACTGCAGATGCTGGAGAATCTGAGATAACAAGGTGTAGAGCTGGATGAACACTGCAGGCCAAGCAGCATCAGAGGAGCAGGAAGACCGACGTTTCAGGCCTAAACCCTAAGAAGGGTTTGAAGAAAGGTCTAGGCCTGAAACGTCAGTCTTCCTTCTCCTCTAATGCTGCTTGGCCTGCTGTGTTCATCCAGCTCTACACCTTGTTATCTCATCCCAGAAAATCTGTCTTCATTGTATACTTAATATAGCAAGGTAAACCTTGCCCAGCTCAGGAAAATAAAATTGACCACAGTGTTCTCGATACAAGGTCCCCAAGACCCTCTGCAATTGCAGTGAGACTTCCTAACGTCCTAACAGTTCCTGTGACTTCGGCAATGTTAAAGATTCTGGTGAGCTTTCAGAGTTCTTAGCTTCCCAAATACTGGCTAAACTATTTATTCATCTCAACATGGGTTTTTAACAATCTTATTGACTGCAAAATACCTTGAACAATAACGGGTGACAGCAACTCGTTGTACATTTATTTTCCATTTTTTTTCCTATCTCTTCACTGGGCCTTCACAGGAACACACTATTTGTTCCCATAATTGCTTTTGATCAGGTTCAGTATGTAAAGTTGATGTAATGCTCAAGTTTTTATCGACCAGACTGTACTATCAGGTCATGCATAGGTATTTTCTCCTTTACATTACTTGCAGTCTCCACTGCTCTTATCCCTTTGTATATTCTCAATGCATATAGTCATTTTGCTCCCTACCTGGGCTTTATCTCTCATTGTCCAATTGCAAAACATCCATGTTACTTTCATACAATGTGACTATAAATGCCATCCAGTGGTGGGAGGCAAGATTACATCCAGTATTTGACATCAAACCAAATTTAACAAAACCCAGTCCCAAAGTCCAACATTTAATTTGTTCAATTCTCAAGGGTAAGGTGCCATAGCTAACAGCACAGCTAAATATTAACCAAAATATCTAAGCAGTTAGTGAGTGCATACTTACTAAACCTTGAGCCAAAGCCAACATTAGACTAGTTGTATTGTAAATAAAAGTTGTTGGAAAGACTCAGCAGGTCAGGCAGCATCTGTGCACGTGGGCTCTCAAGGCGATTACTTCATCAACGCAAGTACTAAACTTCAAAGGGTCAAAAGATTCGCATTTCTCCTGCATAGGCTGATAAATTGGTCTCACCCTAGTCTCCCAGTGGATTAGTTGCGCTTGTTTTCATTTTGAATTGAACTTAAGCTGTTTACGAGAGTTGCTACAGACTTCACAGCCCTGGCCTTCAGTAGGCACTGGGCTTAAAAACCCATGGTACCTGAGGCTGGCAATGGCACTGGGTGTACCACTTGTCAGTGAAGTCCAACGCTGGCCCTGATGGAGTTTGTGGGCTTATTGAGAAGTGTTCTTAGTTACAAGGCCTCAACAGTGCTTACCTCATGTCAACCATCATAAACATAGCCTCTACACACTCTGGAGAAGTGAACAAGTGTTTTTTTTTAAGGTGAATCTGGACCCGATGTCCCTCATATCAATGTATAAATTTCATAGAGACTTGATAAATGAGATGATGAGAGGTATTTCTCCACTTTGGAGAAATCAAAGCTATGGTTCACAGCTTGGAAATAGACAGTTAGATTTCTTCACTTTGAAGGCTTGTGAATTTTTTGAATTCCTTATCCCAGAGAGCTACAGAATTAATGAGTGTACTCGCGACTGAGAATGGCAGATTTTTGGCTAGTAACAGAATACGAATATTGGGCAAGAAAGTAGAGTTGATCTTGATGTTTGGTCGCATTGAGACACAGCAGTCTAGGAAGGTGAAAGTTCAATTTGTAACGCTGCTTCTCATGTTCCAGTAAAAGAAGTCGATTACCTTCCTCTCCTCCATTGCACCTCTCCATTCTGCTCCCACAATCCCAACTTCCATGAAGCGTGATAGGAGGACATTTCAGCTCTGATATTCCCACGAACTGCAGATTAGCTTCCTTCCATTTTCCAACGCTCTGTGGCAAAATCATAGTGCATGTCTGAAGGGGAGCCTCCCAAGATTTGTTGAAGCTTTCACTCTTTTTCTCAGATTTTTGTGATGTGGATTGTGCTAGTTCTTCTGGCCTATCCACTCACTCCTGTCTCACCTCCTCTTACAGTAGTCTTCGGAGAGAAACTGCAATCAGCAGAGAATGTAATTTGAACATTGCAGAGAAACTCTTTTCTCTCACATGGTTGTGAGTCTTTGGAATTCCTGTCCTCAAAATGCAATGGATACTGAATGTTTAAATATTTTTAAAGCAGAGCAAGACAGATTCTTGATTACCAAGTGGATGAGAGATTATCAGGGCTATGTGCAGGTTGAGGATAAAATCCATGACTATTGAACGGTGGAGCAGTTTCGAAGGGCCAAGTGACCAACTCTTGTTCCTTGTTCATATACACCCTAAAAAACATTACAAATGAAACAATCTTGTCCTGTTTAAATGACAGAGAATGTCCAAGTACATTCTAACAGGCACAGAAATAGCTGGAAACACACTTTATGTAATTTCCTTTGAGCTTTCTTCCGGTAACGTAATCAAAAAGCAATGCCAAACATGAGAGTATGTCTTCTATGGAGAGCTTTCAATTATATATAAATTGCAAAAGTGTGTTTTGTGGTATATTACTTATTCCAGTTTTCTTTTTCTTATGTGGTAATGTATGCCAGACAATAATATTTACAACCAAAATAGAAACTTCTGGAAAAGCTCAGCAGGTCTGGCAGCACCCGTGGAGAGAAATCAGAGTTAACGTTTCGGATCTGATGGCCCTTCCTCAGAAGTGTTCTGAGGAAGGGCCACCGGATCCAAAACATTAACTCTGATTTCTCTCCACGGGTGCTGCCAGACCTGCTGAGTTTTTCCAGAAGTTTCTGCTTCTGATTTACAGTATCTGCAGTTGTCTCAGGGGTGGGATGAGGGTTGGTGGGGGTTGGTGGGGGTTAGTGGCGGTGTTAGCACTATTTACAAAGTGTTGTCAGGTTCGCCTTTACATGTCACAAACAAAAACAGAAATTGCTGGCGAAACTCAAAATCTGCAGGAACCTGATGAAGAGTTACCAGACTCGAAATCTGACACTGCTTTCTTCCCACAGATGCTGCCAGACTTGCAGAGTCTTGTCAGCAATTTCTACTTTTGTTTCAGATCTCTGGCAAACCCAGTAGTGTATTTTAGCATTACATGTCAGTTTTCTCATACTTGTTCTTGGGATGGGCATCATTATCAGAGCTCCCCTCCAACTCCACCCCACCCGGCACCTTCCCCTGCAACCGCAGGAAATGCTACACTTGCCCCCACACCTCCTCCCTCACCCCCATCCCAGGCCCCAGGATGACCTTCCATATCAAACAGATGTTCACTTGCACATCTGCCAATGTGGTATATTGTATCCACTGCACCCGGTGTGGCTTCCTCTACATTGGGGAAACCAAGTGGAGGCTTGGGGATCACTTTGCAGAACACCTCCGCTCAGTTCGCAACAAACAACTGCACCTCCCAGTCGCAAACCATTTCCACTCCCCCTCCCATTCCTCAGACGACATGTCCATCATGGGCCTCCTGCAGTGCCACAATGATGCCACCCGAAGGTTGCAGGAATAGCAACTCATATTCCGCTTGGGAACCCTGCAGCCCAATGGTATCAACGTGGACTTCACAAGCTTCAAAATCTCCCCTTCCCCCACCGCATCCCAAAACCAGCTCAGTTCTTCCCCTCCCCCCACTGCCTCACACAACCAGCCCAGCTCGTCCCCTCCACCCACTGCATCCCAAAACCAGCCCAACCTGTCTCTGCCTCCTTAACCGGTTCTTCCTCTCACCCATCCCTTCCTCCCACCCCAAGTCGCACCTCCATCTCCTACCTACTAACCTCATCCCACCTCCTTGACCTGTCCGTCTTCCCTGGACTGACCTATACTCTCCTCTCCACCTATCTTCTTTTCTCTTCATCTTCGGTGCGCCTCCCCCTCTCTCCCTATTTATTCCAGTTCCCTCACCCCATCCCCCTCTCTGATGAAGGGTCTAGGCCCGAAACGTCAGCTTTTGTGCTCCTGAGATGCTGCTGGGCCTGCTGTGTTCATCCAGCTCCACACTTTGTAATCTTGGAGCTATTCCAGGAACTCCTGTTTTTGTTTCTGATTTACAGCATCTGCAGTTGTTTTGATTTTCGTTCTATGATTTAATTGGTTCCTGCATGTTACGCAAAGTAATAATGTATGCAATTTGACTACAAAGTCCTTGGGTTATGAAAGGCATAATAGAACAGCAAGTTCTTTCTTTTGGTAGGAGATAGTCCTTCAGTCTACAACATTTATTCGTCATTTCCTCCTGGTTCACCCAGTAATGCACTGAGCTGTCACCTCTTTGATAAAATGAAAGAAGCGAAATGTTTTCAAGAGCAAAAGGATCAATAAGATTCTCAGTTGTGATTGGAGTGTGTTTGATTGGCGCGTGGTAGAAGTTACTGATATTCACACGCAGGACTCTATTCTGCATATTTTGTGCTTTTTTTCATTGAGAAAAGATTATGAAGATTGCCAATCTCTTCCATTCTCTCCACCACAATGCCTGAATCATTCACTGTCTTCCTGCCTGTCCTGTGTTTAATCAGCTCATAGAGTCATATACATCACGGAAACAGTCCCCTCAGTCCATGCTGACCATAATCCCAAACTAAACTAGTTCCACTGCCTTCTCCTGGCCCATATCTCACTGAGCCTTTCCTATTCATCTACTTACCTAAGAGTCTATAAAACATTGGAACTGTACCCGCATCCATCACTTCCTCAGGAAGTTCATTCCACAAGTGAACCACCTTCTGTGTAAAAAAAATTTGCTTCTTGTATATGTTTAAAACCTTTCGCCTTTCACCTTAAAAATATGCCCCCTAGTCTTGAAATCCCCATCCTAGGGGAAAAGCACCTGCCATTCACCCTGTCTATACCCCTCATGGTTTTATAAACCTTTGTAAGATCATCTGTCAACCCTCTGCACTTGAGCGAAAAAAGTCTCGGCCTACCCAGCCTTTCTTTATAGTGCAAATCTACATGAGTGGTTTTTTCTGTTGCAACTCCACGCTAACCATACTCCAAGCAGTCACCATCCTTTTCTCAACTGGTATTCCCTTTCTTGCTGCCTAGTCCCGATGAGTGCCAGGTAAAAAGTTTCCACGCTTCGCAAGATCAGTAATTGCTGAGGGCGTAGATTAAAGGGGGATTGGTAAAAGGATCAGATGCGACATGGGCAAAAATATTTATGCAGCTTGTTGTTGTGGTCTGGAAAAGAGAGTTGTAAGCAGATTCCATAGTAACTTCTAAAACAGAATTTGATCAATTCCTTGACTCGGGGCAATGAGAATGGGGCTTGAAACAGCACGTGCAATAGCATCCTTCCATGATATATCATTCAGAGACTGCTATTTTCAGTGGGCAGCTACTAAAAATCTATGCAGAATGTTGTATTACAGACATTAATTTAAATGTCAACTGAGTGGTCCACCCACATGTTTGAACAATAATTAGTCGACATTTGCCAATTGCCTGCTGTCAATGAGGGCCCTGCTTTCGAAAGAACTAAAAAAAATACTGAAACAGTTTATGCAATTGCTTCACTGAAGAGTAATCCTTCTACATCTAGGCTGGTCTTTTCATCATCTGGTAGTTTGATCCAAATATCTGAACATTGCGAAGGGAGCCACCTGAGGTTAAAGTTAAATTTAACACTGTCCTGACTGCCACAAGGCAAGCCTTATACTTATTCTATATCATTACCTCAAGCACAAACTAATATAAATGGAACAACTATTGCTAGTTTAATAGACAGGGAGCAGTCCAGTCAACAAAAGTCTTTATAACGTACAGGGATGTCAGCTATGTGCAGGATTGTAAGTTTTCCACAGGTCAAGTTCATACATGTTGACTATCCTCTGTAGTCACAAGGCATATTATGGGGATATTCAAAAGACTGAATGCCGGCTTGACAAACTGTTCACGTTGACTACTTGGAAAAGCACAATTGTTGCAAGGTTTTGTTTCCTTTTTGAAGATCCTGTCAAAGCTGGGGTTAAGAAATGGTCACACAAGTTCAGGGCCGAGGAAGCTTCTCGCCTCAGGGTTCACAAACAGAAGGCAGTCATTAATAAAACAAATTGGGAATTGAGGGGGAAATTCTTCACTGAAAGAGTGACTGGAATATGGAAGTAGTTGAGGCAAATAGCTTTTTAGGAGGTTGCTTGAGAAGTTAAGTATGGAAGAAAGGAATGGGAGAAGACAATGAGATGAGGAAGGCTAGAAAGAGGTTCCTGTCGAGCATAAGTAATGACTAACACAGAGGGTTAAATTGCCTTTTTCCAGTGAAGGAATTTCTGTGGTTGCAGTCTGCAAGACACGTTCCCACATAACATCTCTCTGTGAAGCAGAAAAGCAGCAGTGTCCAATGTGTAAACCACTAACCACATGTAACAACTTGTTAATCCAGCTATGTCTAACTGGATTTCTGATTAGTAAATTAAGAAAATGAATAATAGGTGCTTTCTTTGGTTGTGTGTTCTCGAATCTTTTTCTTTATTTATTCAAGAGATGAAGGCGTCACTGGCTGGGAGGCATTTATTGTCCATCCCTAATTACCCAGAGGGCAGTTAAGAGTCAACCACATTGCTTGGATCTGGAGTCACATGTAGGCCAGACCAGGTAAGGGCGGTGGTTTCCTTCCCTAAAGGGCATTAGTGAACCAGATGGGTTTTTCCGACTATGGACAATGGATTCACAGTCATCATTAGATACTTAATTCCAGATACTTAAGAATCATCCATGATCATATCAAATGGTGGAGCAGGCTAGAGGGGTTGAATCCCCTATTCCTTCTCTTAGTTTTTATGTTCTTGAGTTCTAAGATTAATATACGTGCTTTAGTGTCATACTTGCTGCGTAACATTCCTTGTGATGTGACATTTCAGTAAGTCGCTGCTGGCAGGAGGCTTGTTTAGGATTGTCTTGTCATCATGGGAACCCTGGAAATGAGACGCTTTTATGGTGGACAATGTGGAATTGCAAATTAGCTCTTTTTACACCCAGAGATTACACAGTCAGTCCATGCTTTTATTATTGGGCTGGTGCTCTTGATTTGCCCAGTGACCAAGACATACAGCTGCTTTAGGGAGACAGGCCGAAGACCAGTTCTGGTGCCTGTTGATTTCTTTGACATATGGACAATGACGGATGGATAAACACTATCTGACCCACACAGCATGTCCTAAGCGTGCATCACAACACCTGCCACGCCAGAAACCACTTCCCTTATTTGTCTTAAATTACATTTTAACCATGAAACGCTGACACTGGGATCCGTTAAAGTTCAACACCCATCTGTAATGTTGAGGTTAACTCGATAACCATCAGAGACATTTCATTTCACGGCCTTGTCATGCGCTGAGTTCCTCTGAAAATTTGATTGATAAGAACTCTTCCTGCATGATCTCTCTCTCCTCTCATGTCTTGTTGCACTCTCATTCATGTTTCCCAACTGTTAGCAGACAATATTTTCCAAGCCTAAAGTCTGTGCGAAATATACATTTAGCAGAAATCAAATTCTCTCTTCTTTTTACATTTTTTATGAGCTTTATCAAAACTAAAGTACAATACTGAGCATAAAAACATTCTGCTAAAGACTAAAAGCTCTCAGCCATTTTCAGAGCTTCAATGCAGATACATAGATAAATTCTAAATGAGAGGATAAGCACTCTTAACTTAAGAAGGTGGATGATACCAGACTAATTTTGTTAGGAGCACCAGTATATTGAAATAGCTTATTATCAGGACAGGTGTTCCATAAGGTCTGCCAGTAAATTGTGCAGGATATGACAGTGCTAGTTAGATTGATTGTATCTGGAACTTCACAAGTCATGATGCCTGTTTCAGTTTTTCAGAGATTCCAGCCTTACTGAACCCAGGCTACTTGTATCAGACACATTAGTTTAAACGTGGACTACATGAAGTGAGAAGTAAAACAAATAGTGTTTCTCCAATTAAGAACCTGATAGTCAAGCCACCACATTCACATTGGCTCATCTTCAGCAGTTCAAATGTCCAGGATAGGATGTCAGTGTCACACTGAAGATTATCACTGTAGGGGCAATCTTGATCATGCAAACCACAAAGTCTTTTTAATCAACCTGCTCAGACTTGTTATAACACACATCTGTGGCAGGTAGGCCTTGAAGCTGGAACTTCCAACCTAAAGGTGAGTACACTACCATTCTACCTGAAGACCCTCATCACACAAACTAGTTATTTTAATTAGACATGTTAAACACATTTCTGGACAGTGGGACTTGAACTCAGACTTTCTAGCATGGGGGAGACACACTGCACCACAAGAGGCCTCGAAAGGAACGTGCCAGGGTTTGAACGTGCAATCTTCTGATAACAAAAACTGAAATTGTTGAAAAAGCTCAGCAGACCTGGCAGCATCTGTGAAGAAAAAAAATCAGAGTTTATGTTATGAGATGCTGAGCTTTTCCAGCAACTTCTGTTTTTGTTCCTGACTTACAGCATCTGTAGTTATTTTGGTTTTTAACCTTCTGATAATACCCTGATTCACATTGAATGTTCTTATGGAATTTAGTTGCCTTGTCCATGAGGCCATGGGTGGATGGTATCATGTAAACTGTGGATGATTTCACACTGGCTTCTTTGCCCGTGCTTTGGCACACCTCTGGAACCAGTGAAAGTTGAACCTAGGTCTTCTGGTCCAGAGGTAGGAACACTACACCTGTGCTACATCAGCTCTTAAAGGGGGAAGGGAAGTGCATGATCAGCCTGCAGGTGGCAGTACATCACACTGCAGTTTGGGTGTGCTATTGGGTGCTGTTTTGGTGGATTTTAACCCATGTTCCAAATATTATCTGGGGATTGTAAGTTATTAATCCCATTACAATTTTGCAACACTATCACCTCCCTTATGCCAACTATAACCCGACACAATGACTGGGGAGTCCATAGGCAAGCTTATCATTCTTTAACAAGAACCAAAGAAAGACATAAATAGGAGCAGGATCCATTCGGCCCCTCAAGCCTGCTCCACCATTGCACAAGGTCATGGCTAATTTGATTGTGGTCTTAATTCCACTTTCCTGCCTTGTCTCTTGACCTTTGACTCTTTCCGAGATCAAATGCCTTTAAATTGAATATTATCAATGGCCCAATCTCCATGGTAGACAATGCTAAACACTAATGACCCTCTGAAAAGAGAAAAACTTCTTATCTCAGTCTTCAATTGAGACTCCTCATTTTGAAACAACATGTCCAATTGTAGATTCTCCCATGAGGGAAATATCCTCTCAGCATCTACTCAGTGAAGCCCCTCTGAATCTTGGAGGTTTTAAGAGACTCATCGTTCTTTATTTTTAAATTTTTTTTTGGTTTGTTTTCTTTTTTCTTTATATCCAGAAGTGCTCTTATTCACTAATGAACAGTTTGGTTTTCCCAATGACCAATCACTATAATCACCCATGGTGTTTTCTTTTCATCTATAGCCACTAGTAGGGAATCACCCATGTTCGACAACTGATTAGCTTATGGACAGTGCCCATGAAAGGTAATGCAGTCCATCAAAGGTGAGTGAGCGCGAGGTAGGGAGAGGAGAAAAGAGATGACCACACCTTCTTCTATTCTCCAAGCCTAACCTGTTCAACGTTTCCTCATGAGATAACTCTTTCATCCTCAGAATAAAGGTAGACACTAGCGAAGTGAGTACTGCTGATTTAACAGCAGAGTTGACCTGAAATAAGTTGGGAACTTGACATAGAGTCATGGAGTCATACAGCACCGAAACAATCCATGCCGAACATAATCCCAAACTGAGCTAGTCCTACCTACCTGCTCCTGGCTCATTTCCCTCCAAACCTTCCTATTCATTTACTTATCTAAGCTTTTTTTAAATGTTATAATTCTGCCCACAGACACCACATCCACAGGAAGTTCATTCCACATGCGAAATACACTCTGTGTAAAAAATTTGCCTCTCGTGTCTTTTTAACATTTCTCTCCTTTCACCTTAAAAATATGCTCCCAGTCTTGAAATCCTCCTTCCAGGGAAAAGACACCAGCCATTAACCCTGTCTACACCTGTTATGACTTTATAAACTTCTATGAGGTCACCTTTCAAACTCCTACAATGTGAGTGCTGCCTTCGTAGAAAAATGGTCGATATAAATTGAACGGGATGTATAAGAAATGGCAGCTGTATTTCACCAGGCACTCAAACATTTGTAAATTCTGCTGAGGTTCAAAGGCTGGCTTCTCACTGGCATTTAAAAGTGGTTGCACAATCACTTGAATTTCTAACAAGAACTGCTCAGCGTGGTGTGCTATCCCAATATTCACAAAGTGAATGAGACACAAGGTAGGAATCCTTGGCAAACCATTCTGATGTCTGGTGCAAGGAAATTGTTTAAGACATTTTTATCTTCTGTTGTCAAAATTCATCAAGACGTCTCAGGAATAGCCAGCGTGGAGTTAGTGATACGTAATGTCTCACATCTTAGAGAAATTCTTTGAAAAGGAAACTGCATGGGAGAGCTCTCCAGTAGAAATGAGTTACCTGGATTTTCAGAAGACATTTGAAAATATTTTGCGGTCTTGTCAGGGAGGTGATGGCCTCCTGATATTATTGCTGGACTGCTAATCCAGAGAGCCAGTTAATACTCTGGGGATCAATGTTCAAATCCCACCTTGGCAAAAGGTGGAATTTGAATTCAATAAATATCTGGAATTAAGAACTTAATGATGGCCATAAATCCACTGCTGCTTGTTGGGGGGAGAAAAAACCTCTGGTTCACTAACATCCTTTATGGAAGGAAATTACCATCCTTACCTGGTCTAGCCAACATGTGTTTCCAGAACCACAGTGTTGTGATTGAATTTTAAGTGCCCTCTGGGCAATTAGGGATGGGTAATAAATGCTGCCTGGCCAGCAACGCACTCATCCAATGAATGAATAAGAAAAATTTTGGGAGCAAGCTTTTGGAAGAAGTTTAAGCAGCGTGGAATCAGCTAGTTGATCGGATTTAAATTATAAAGACTTGCATGTATGGAACACCTTATCACATCTCAGATGCATCTCAAAATGTATTATGTTGAAGGAATGTCTGACATACATTAGTGTTTCGCATCACTGAGCCTTTTTGGTGTAGTTGATTCAGGGAGAGTTGAGTCAGTGAATCTGTTTGGTGCTGATGGTTAAGAGAGAGTTTTTTTTTACCATATCTGGAGAAGTCACTGTTCCTCAGGAAATAAATCCAGAGGAGGTGTTTGAACTTCTAAACTTAGCTGAACAGTCACAAAACATTGCACCGAAATAGCATTTTTAACAGTGTCCATGAAAAACAAAAGTCCATGAAACAGTATTTTTAAAAAATTGATGCGGGGGAAGATATGTGTATATTAGGTTCAACCAAGGCTTTTTGGCTCCTAGCCTCACTTTAATCTTGCTCCAAATATGGAGAAGAAAGTAGAATTCTGGAAAGGACATGAGTATGATTGACACCAAGGCACCATTTGACTGAATATGGCAACAAGGAACCCTGGCAAAATTCGAAGTCAATAGGGTCAAGGGGCAATCTCTTCACTGATTGCACTGAGCACAAAGGGAAATAGTTTGCTAGTTGGATGTCAATCGACTCAGTCCCAGGACATTACAAGAGGGTTTCTCGGGGTAATTTTCTAAGCCACTTCCAGTTGCTTCATCAATTATCTTTCCTCTACTGTTAGATCAGAAGTGGAGACGTCCATATTGTGGATGCACAACATTCAACAGCATTCAAAACGCCTCTGATACTGAAGTGACCTGTGCCAACAGACAGGCATGAACTGATAAGTGACAATTAACACTGGCACCACATCAGTGCCAGGCTAAAACCATCTCCCACAAGAGTGAATCTAACCATCTCCCCTTGACATTCAATGACATTATGATCACTGAATTCCCTGCCATCAAAATCTTTGATGATACCACCGGCAAGAAATTGAACTGGACCAGCCATATAAATATGGTGGATACAATAGCAGATCAGAGGCATGGATTTTGAAGCAAATAACTCACCTCCTGATCCCATAAAACTTTCTATCATCTACAAAGCTCAAGTCAGTAAGCAGTGTGGTCGAATTCTCTCCACTGGTCTGGATGAGCACAGCTCTAACAATACTCAGAAATCTCAACATCTCTCAGCACAAATATACCACTTGATCAGCACCCCTTCACCAACCAAACTCTCCACCACAGACATGCAGTACTCATGCTGTGTACTCTATACAAAGTGCATTGCAGTTACTTGCCAAAGATCCTGAGGAAGCATCTTCCAAACCTGCAACCTCTACCACCTGGAACGTGAAGGGCAGCAGATGCATTGCAATACCACCAGCTACAAGTTACTCCCATGTCATGCACTATCCTGCATCGAAACCATACTGCTGTTCTTACACTGTCATATAACCAAACTCTTGGTACTCCCTCCACAACAACATTATGGATGGAGCTATGCCATATGGACTATGGTGAATTGAGAAAACGACTCATTACTACCTCCTTAACGGCAACTATGGAAACACAATAAATGCTGGCTTTGCCAGCAACAATCACATCCCATGAAAGGACCCCAAAAAAGACAGGTGACAGAAAGCTTGCTTGGAAGATAAATGTCAAGGATCTTACAGAAGGATAGCAAGTCAGAGAGGTCTATGGCGAGAATTTATGAGCATAAAGCAAAGGCCGCTAAAAGCACAATGACAAGGAGGGGAGAATGTGAGAAAGACCACTATTGGAGGTTTACAGAGGTCTCAGATGACCCTAAAGTTGGAGGAATGGACAAAGCAAAGAAGTGGTGAGAATTACGGATATATTTGAAAACAAAAATTAAGATTTTAAGATCAAAGCATGCTGTACTAGCACTCAATGAAGGTTGTTATGCGAATGGGATTGTACAAGTTGTGTATAAGCAGCAGTGGTTTTGATGAAGTTGTGTCTGTGGAGGGTGGAAGGTGGGAGACCAGCCAAAAGAGGAATGGAAACATCAAGACTCGAATAGCAAAGATATAAATGCTGCAGCAATCAATAACAGTGATGGGAACTGGCAATTTGGCAACAGTCATAGTCAAGGGGAAAATGAGGCACAGGATTTTAAAAAATGGCAAAAATGATTTCTTTAAGCTATGAAATGAAACTATTATTCTGTTCCTTCAGTGAACTGAGACAAAATATAGTCCAATTGTATAAAGTGTTGAGAAGTTACAGAAAACAACCTCAAGTTATCCAATTTATTCACATAACTGATTTTCCATGATAATATTGTACTGTGGAAAGAAACTTGTAAATGTGAATTGCAGCATGTAAAGGTTGATCAGCTATAAATGAACTTATTCCAACATTAAATTTGCTGTCAGTGCAATATATGGTGTCTAATTATAGATCAAAACCTCAAAGGACATTATCACACCATTAGAATTAGGCAGTGTTTAATTTTGGCCCTCGATAAGGAATTTTGCACTTTGTGTGACAGTGCAAAATGGATAAAAGTAAATTAGCCCCTCATTCCCCATCTCTTTCAATTCACTGACATTCAGTTTGCACCATCATGTAAAGTCATATCCCTACCCCCATCTATTCAAGACAACAAAATGCGAACTACTTAGAACAAGTAATATTTCAGCCAAGAATGGAAAATAAAACCAAAATTAATTAATATAACCAGAGCTCCTTTGTATTCTGAAGCTTTACCATTAGGCATTTGGTAGCATTTTAAATCTGCATTTATTCCCAATAACACTATAAAATACATTACTGTAAATCATTATTCCCTAGAATTTTGACAGAGAAGGAAGGAAGTCTATGTCATTAACAAAATAAAGTCTCTATTCATCATTGAGCATGACAAAATCCACCTGTTGCTTAATAGCATTTTGGCTAAATAACCTCCTCAAAAATTCCACACAGTTACTTCAAAAGGGCAGTTTGAAAACAAAACAGGTCCGCTCCCAGAATACAGTCTTTGCGCATTGATTTCCTCTCAGCATATATTCTTGGACACATTTTTCAACCACTGTGTGCATTATATAGCGGTAATGTCACCGGACTAGTAATCCATAGACCCTGGCTAATACTGCAGAGATTTACTTTCAAATCTTAACATAGTAGCTGGTAAAATTTAAATTTGATTAATTGGTAAATCTGGGACTAACAGCTAATCTTGGTCAATGGTGAGCGTGGCACAATCATCGCTAAGATGATTAAAAATAAACAAAGAACTGCGGATGCAGGAAATCAGGAATAAATACAAAAAATGCTGGAAAAGCTCAGCAGCTCGATGGAGAGAAAGCAGTAGTTCAATCAGTTGTAAAGAAGGATCACTGGATCTGAAACGCTAACTCTGTTTTCTCTCCACACGTGCTGCCAGATCTGCTGAGTTTTTTCAGCAATTTCTGTTTTTGTTCATTCTTGATATGACTTTGGAGTACAAAAAATCTGGAAGTATCTTTGCCATTCTTTCTTAACCTATATCATTAAACATTTATTTGATTAATGCATATCCTTTAAAATAGGAAATCTGCTGTCCTTACTCAGTATGGCCTACATATGTCTCCAGATGTGCATTGCAAGGTGATTGACTCTTAGCTGCTCTCTGAAATGGTATAGCAGGTGACATTGCTGCACTGCACTGCGAAAGAAAAAGTCACATAGGCAGAATTCAGCAGTTCAAGAAGGTGCTTTATCACCATCTTCTCAAGGGCAATTAGGAATGGGCAGTAAATGCTGGCCTTGCTAGCGATTCCCACACCATGTGAAAGAAATTTTAAAAAAGAGACCACAAAAAGTTGTCTTGCCAGAGGCAAGTACCTTAAATAGTAGCACCGAACCAATATGGCCGCTGTGAATTGATGATGTTATGGTTTGTGGCACAATCCCTCATGCGCACTGGTTAGTGCTGGTCTGTTTTTCTCCTTGTGCTATGATAATAGCATGACATCTTGCTCATCATGACAGAACTGTGTTGATGAATGCAGTTGGATTTTGTGTTCATCTTGCCATAACGGGAGGCAGTAATTCTCATCTCAGATTAACTGGCTTTATCCTTTCTGGATATCAGAGAAGCTGCAAGTTTGATTCCTTTGAGAATGAATTGCTTGCATCAGTCATAGAGTCATATAGCACGTAAATGGATTCTTCGGTACAACCAATCTACACTGACCATATTCCCAAACTAAACGAGTCCCAACTGCCTGCACTTAGCCCATATCCCTTTCCTATTAACGAACTTATCTAAATGTCTTTTAAATGTTGTATCTGTACCTGTATCCAACACTTCAATGGCAGTTTGTTCCATATATGAACCACTCTCTGTGTGAAAAGGCTGACCCCTATGTCTTTCTAAATCTTTCTCCTCTCACTGTAAAAATATGTCTTCTCATTTTGAACTGCCTCACCCCAGGGAAAAGACCCTTGTCATTCACTTATCCATGCTCCTCATGATTTTACAAACTACAGTAAGGTTACTTTTCAATCCAGTGAAAAAAGTTCCAGCCTTTCCAGTCTATTATTTATATCTCAAACCCTCCCTTTCTGGAAACATCCTGGTAAATCTTTTCCAAACTCTCTTGATTTTAATAACATACTTCCTCTGTCAACACATCCAGAAATAAAACTGTATAGATTTATCTAATCATGGATAAAGTCCTTTGCTAAAGGCCTTTCTGAAACTGTAACATTCAAAGAGGTACATTTCCCCCAATTATGCCTGCAGTATATTGTGCCCATTCACTGAGTTCTTATATGCTCATAGAATTCTGCCTGGATCATTGTGCAGCTTAAAAGTAGTTTCAATTTGTGACACAGTTTAGCTGTAGCAATTTAACAGACTATGTGTTCAAGCCTCGCAACAATATGCTGACAGAACAAACAGAAACCAGTGAGGAAGCACTGCCCTGTTGGTAGTACAGCCTATTGAAAGAGATGTGGACCCATGTAGTGGTTGGAAGGGCTCACTATTCAAAGGTGAGTCGGGAAGTTGGCCCAGTCCACATTTATCCCATGGGAAGCATTGCCAAAACTGATTAACTGGTGACCTGGTGCCTTCCGTTTTTTGCTATGTGGTAGTCTTGTTGGATTTCACTACATGAATGAATGAATGTGTCCAATGCAAATGCTGAATCATAGAATTGTGATGAGCAGAAGGAGGCCATTTGGCCCATAGTGCCTGCACTGGTCCTGTTAACTCGCACCAATCTCCATTTCCCTATATCCTCCACAATATTTCTATCTAATTCATCATCCAATGCCTCAACTAAATGCCTCAAATGAACCTGCCTCCATCACATTTGCAGGCAGTGCATTTCAGTGCCAACAGGGCAGTGCTTCCTCACCGGTCTCTGTTTGTTTTATCAGCATATTGTTGCGAGGCTTAAACGCATAGCCCTTTAAACTGCTATAGCAAAACTGTGTCACAAATTGAAACTTCTTATAAGGTGCAAACCACTCTGTGTGAAAAGGTTTAGTTATCACCTTTGTTTTGTTTTTACATCACCCTAAACCGATGGCCTCTCATTTTGTTTTTCTTTTATGAGTGTAAAGAGCTTCTTTCCATCTACTCCCTCCAGGCAGCTCATAATCTTGAAACCTCCCACAAATCTCCATTCAGCCTTTTTCTGTCTGAGGAGAACCGCCTCAACTTCTTAAATCTATTCCCACAACTGAAGTTTCTCATTCTTCGAACCACTCTTGTGAGCTGCTTCTGCATTCCAGTGCATTCATATTTTTTTGTCACAACAACTGTGACACAACTGCATAAAATACTCCAGCTGGGGTCTAACAAGTGTCTTGTACAAGTTCAACATCACTTCCTTGCTCTTGGGCTGTATGATCTTATGAACAATAAATAACTAATTTCTGAGAAAGATGCAAGTTTGTCCCTTCCTTCAATATATTGGTCAAGGCTTCGAAATACATGTTGTGCATACAGTGTGAATATTCATGGTAAACATCAGAGGCAAAACTCAACATGAGAGCGATGGTTGATTATTTTTTCAGTGATCTGACATGCCCAATATTCAGCTGTATTGAAGCCAATGGAAATGACTTTTGAATGGTACACATGATGAGTGACTGAAATGATATCACCTGTTTTGGATGCCTCACCTACGTCTAATGTAACTTCCATCATTTTCAGGATCACTCTCAGGCTGCACTGAGGAGATGGTATTGACAGCAAAGTTCCATTCGTTTTTTTTTAACCAAGAGCAATACTAAGCATCTCAAGGGCACGGCTAACGATGGAGCTGGAAACTGCAAACAACAACAACTTGTATTTACATACCTTTGAGTAGAGCGAAAAAAGCCAAAGGCGGTCTCCAAGAGCATTACATAGCAGAGTGTTATACCAAGCCACATAAGGAAATAGTCCAAAGTCCAAAAGCTTGGTCAAAGAAGTAGCTTTTAGACAGCATCTTAATGAGGAATGTGGCATAAAGATCTGGAAAGTTTAAGAAGTTTTACTCGAGAATCTGGACACAAAATCAACTGAAGGCACTTCCGGTAGGGTGATTGTTATTAGGAAGATACAGGGGAATAGAATCAGAGGAGCATGTATCTCCCAAAGGACTGTTGGTTTGGAAGAAATTACATAAGGGATGAGGACATAGAAGGATGTGATAACAAGAATTATTTCGCAAAGCCAGTCTAGTTCAATAAGGATTTTGTGCAAGTCAAGAGGCGGTCAGCAGAATTTTGAATATTCACTATGGATGAATCACCATCTAACGGTAACTGAAGAAATGACCAGAATGGACCAGGACTGCCAAAAGTTCAATGAATGTCTCGAAATGAGGAATTAAATTAATCATCTAAAAAATAAAGAATCTGACTGTCTTTTCTTGATATTCAATGGCATTACTGTCACTGAATCTCCCTCTATCAACATCCTGGAGGTTACCATGGATCAGGAACTGAAGCGAACAAATTACACACATACAGCGTCAGCAAAAGCAAGTCATGGGAGGGGAATTCTGCGGCAAGTGACTCACCTCTTGATTCCTTTCAGCTGGGTCCACCACGTAGAAAGCTCGAGTCAGCAGTTTGATGGAACACTGTCCACATGCCTGAATGTATGTGGCTCATTCAGGACAAAGCAGTCTGCTTAATCACACCTAATGCATACCTACCATCAACCACAACGCTCACTCTTCACGACCAGAGCACAGCATTGCCAATGTACAATACATACAAGATGTACTGCACTAACTCACTAACGCATCAACAGCACCTTCCAAACCCACATTTCTTCTCTAGAAGAAAAATGTCTGCAGATACACGGGAACATTGCTACCTGCAAGTTGCCCTCCGGGTCAAACACGATCCCAGCTTGGAGACGTTCCTTCATTGTCGCTGGATCAAAACTCTGGTGGTCTCTCCATAACAGCACTGTCCACGAAGCTACAGCACATGTACTACAGAGGCTCCAGACTGTGACTCACTGCCAATATTTCAAGGGGAACAATTGCTAGCCTTGCCAGTGAAAGAATGAATGAAAAGGGCAGAAATGTCATCACAAAGTGACTACAACTAAATTATGAGTACAGACATTAAGCAGGCCAGTGCCTTGAAATATCACCTTACTAGACAAGCATAATCTCCTTACTTATTATGTGGAGGTGCCATTGTTGGACTGGAGTGCACAGTCAGAAATCACACAACACCAGATTATGGTCCAATAAGTTTATTTTACAACACGGAGCTCCGAAAGCTTGTTGGAATATAACCTGGTGTTGTGTGATTCCTGACTCCTTATTTATGTCAGTACACACCCATGTGAATTTAAAAGTCACAACTAAGCCATACATGTCACAGGCCGAGCAATATATCTTGCAAGATTGCTTCCTGTGGCAGACAGTACAATAGAAAACAAGGTCAAGCTCTGACCATCCATCCTTCAAAAACACCTTGAACTTCTGATTAACCTCTGCCTCTGTATTCAAGTGTGGCAGTATCCACCGGGGACCACAGACTAACCTTTAAACAATCACATCTTTACAGCCAAAATGTTACTTTTGCTCTTGGCATTGTCTGTAAACAGAATGAAATTTGACATTGCAAATTGTTGGCAGCCAAGCGATCTTTCCAAGAGTGTGACATAACAGTGCCATCAAATGCTTCAGAATTTCATTTCATCTTTCTTTATGAAGTTCTTTCATGTTGGCGTAACAATGCCATGTGATGCCAGAAAGGAAGTGCCAACAATGGGGCAGAATTTAATTGTCTGTTCCAACACTGCCATTTCGTCCAAAGGAGTTTGTCAGTGACACAGAAGTAGCTTAGGAGACCAAGATATTTTTTGTGTGGGAAGAGGGGATGAAATGGTTATAAATATAGTATAAATGTTAGCAGCACAGTTGTGTTATCTAAGGAACACAGATGTCATGATGGTACCACACTAAGTGGCGGAGGCTGGGTGGGGTGGGGGAGGGTGGTTTCAGGGAGCCTCAATTAGCAAGAGTGTGGTGCAAATAGTGCTAGCAACACAGGTTTACATCTGTAACAGCTGGGGCAGTTCATGGAATAATGTCTCCTTGTCTTGTCCAATGCTTGAAGTGGACAGAAACACCTTAAGCTATAGAAACATTTGTCTCTAGCAGACAGCCAAGCTTGTAGTCCATCATGGCCCTAAATTCAAGAGACTGAAAATTTACTCAGTGCCTAGGAAGAGTTCTGAAAACACAAATTTAAATCTTCAGCACTCCTTTTTGCAACTATAAAAATCTTAGGTTCGGAGTAAATAATCATTCTGTATATTTCAGTGCTCTTTGTCCTTCTAAACTCCATTGGATGAGTGCATGGATTCCAGATGTGAGCAAGGCCCAACAGGATTGAAGATCCCAGCTGGAGTACTATCTGGGCCTCAGGCTTTGTTGTTTTTCATCTGTTAGGTCTCTTTATCAACAGTGGTTCACTCGTGGCAGCACCAACTGTTGTTATCGATTAACTGCTGAGATATTGTCAGAAAAACTTTTCCCAGTGTTTACAGAGACACCACACTGTGACTGAAGGGAAATTTGTCCATTTGACCTTGGTCTATGGATGGCACTAAGCGGCTTCAAAAATGCTTCTCATGTCACGACAGCCAGCAAACTGTTGGACCTCTCATACTTTCTCTCCCCACCACTTGTCTTTTATTTTCAGGTTTGACTTGGGGTGTCAGCTTTGAGTTGTCGGAATGCTGCCTTCTTGACTTGTGAGCTTGGGTTGTCCTGCAAGGCAATGAAGGCTGATCATGGGGTCACATGTTTCTGCCTTACTTTCACTGAGCAAGTCCTAGTAGCGATGATGCTCAGACCCCATAGTCTGGGCACAAGGTTCCAGTGCAGTTGACTTTATTTGAGCCCAATTTTCTGAAATTGTGTTGGCTGTGTGAAGATTTTCCAGATTGGTTGTGAGCTGCATTTGGAATTCCCATCTTCAGTTGGTCGGCGTGACACATTGATTTTCATTTTCTTGGAACTTTGATTATCACAATGTCTTTGTGTTGGTGCAAGTTCAGGAAATTCCAGTTTTTGTTTGTCGTAGATGTTCCATGTGGCATTGTACTTGTCCTTAAGGCAGAGGAGGGTGTCTATTATCCTAAGGCCATGCTGGGCACATTTTGTTAGCTGGAGGAGGCCTTGTGAATTGACATTTCCCACATTACTTTTTCGAAAGGCTCCTCTCGAAACAATGGAGTTTTGGGCAACCTTGGCATTTAAGTCTCTGTTCTTCTTTCAATTAACAACTTCTCCCAACAACAATAGATGGAGCCTTTTGTCTCAGGTAGTCTGTTCAAAGAAAACCTATATTTAATTAACACATTTGGACATGTTATGATGCACCACCAGGGACTTGATCATGGAATGGTCACTCAATCGAGAGTGAAATCAACTAACTGCAGATGTCCCATGGCAACAGCAAGTCACAAGCTTATGCATTTACAAACGCGTCTCTCCCAAAACTTTCCTTGTACCAGACATGGAGTAATTGACATGAACATAAAGACGGGCACCAAATTGGGCACCTGTGCATGGGCAAACAGGTTAGGTGATGCCAGTCAATGACAGCAAACTTCCATAAGCCAGAAAGGACATGCAAACTCGAGGTCATCATCACTATATCCTGTGAATAAAGAATTCACTGGATGCATTTTTGTACATGGCCCTGCTATGGATAGTTTCTGCATGTCCAGGGGAGCTTGGGACCAAGAACCCTGTTGAGAATGCCAGAGTGGGGGCGATGGCCAGCAGCAGGAAAGCACTGAAGGCTTCCCTCACCACATGGCACTCAGCAGCTGCTGCTACTTCCCTGACTGTCCAAGGGCTGGCACACTCCTTGTGCAACCTAGAGCTGCAACACTATGATACACAGCCTACCAACTAACCATGGAAACTCTGAATAAATATTCCTAAATTCCAATTGAGAGAAATCACATTTCCACATTTTTCTGTCTTTGTTTGCAGTTCCTAAGCAGCAATCCTTCCCGGACCTCTCATTGATGTTATGAAGCGTGGATCGAATTTTACCAGCTGCCACTTGTTGGGAATACAGCTTGGGAGAAGGGAGAGCTGGTAGAATGCCAATTGAGATAACTCCTCAGGAAGTCCTGTCACTGGGAAGGTTTCTCAGAGGGAGGATCAGCAAACATCTCAGCTGCCTGCCAATTGGCAAGTGATCAATTTTTAATAATTAATTGCCTGATTTGGGGCATTTTCCCGAGTGTACTGTTGCCTGCACAAAAACCACTGGTTTCAGTCAAATCTTACCCAGTCACTCTATTTCTCACTTTATGGATGATATGCAAGGTTGCTGAGAATGTCCAGCATTTCCTATTTCTTATCTTTCCAGCATTCACAGTGATTTGCTTACTAAACTCGATCTTGTTCAGAACTTTTTTTTCAGTGCTATTATATTTCTAAAATTAGCCAGGGAGATAAATGGTTCATACAAATTGACCATAGAGGCCATTCAGCCCCTCAAGCCAGCTCCACCACTCAATAAGATCATGACAGATCTGTCTGTGTTTCAAATTCCACATTCCCATCTATCTCCGATAACCTTTGATTTCCTTGAGAAGCAAGAATCTACCTACATCAATGTTAAAAATATTCAACGATCCCATCTCCACCACCTTCTGAGGCAGAAAGTTCCAAAGTTGCACAAAACTCTGACAGAAGCAAAAAATCTGCATCTGTGCCCTGAGAGCATGATCCCAATGCAAAGCAGTATTACCTGTTTCTGTACTGTTACATGACAGGACATATACTTTCCACGTTTCCACCTTGAAAAGACTACACAGGTTCTTATAAACTTATTAACATCTCGGAGGTTACCATTGTTTAGGAGCTGAACAGGAATAGCCATATAATTTCTGTGGGTGCAGGGGCAGATCAAGGGCTAGGAATCACTCCTTATTCTTCTGAACTCCAGTGGAAAGAAGCCCAGTCTGTTTAATTTATCCTCATTAAATAACCCACTCTTTACAGACATCAATTCAGTGAATCTCCTTTGACCTGCCTCCTATGCGGTTCTATCCTTCCTCACATTAGGAGACCAAACTACACACAATATTCAAGATGAAGTCTCACCAATGCCCGGTATAACTGAAGCTTAATATCATTATTTTAAGTTCAATTCCTCTCATAGTAAGGGATAGCACCCCATTAGTCTTCTTGATTGCACGCTATACCCACGTGTTAACACGTTGTCACTTCAACAACCAAACTCCTCTGCACCTTTTTCTTTATTCTTCCAGCCAAAGTGAAAACTTTGCAATTTCCCACATTATAGTCTATCTGCCATGCACTCAACCAATCTATTTTTCTTCTCCCTTCATGAGAATTAGGCATCACTTGCTGGGCCAGCATTCATTACTCATCACTAGCTGTCCTTGAGAAACTGGTGGTGAGCTGCCTTCTTGAATCATTTAGTACACATTCAGCCACAATGCTGTTAGGGAGAAAGGTCCAGAATTTTGACCCAATGACACAGAAAAAACAGCAATATATTTCCAAGTCAGGAGGGTGAGTGGCTTGGAGGGGAACCTGCAGATGGTAGCCTTCCCATACACTTGCTACTCTTGTTCTTCAAGATGGTAGCTAGCCATGAGTGTGGAAGATCTAAGGAGCCTGGATGAATTTTTGTGGCACATCTTGTGAATGGAATACTCTGCTGCTTCTGAATGTCGATGGTGGAGGGAGTACTGTTTCTGAATGTGGTGCCAATAACCTCAGTTGCTTTGTCCTGAGTTTCTTGAGTGTCATTGGAGGCAAGTGGGAAGTATTCAATCACACTCCTGAATTATAACTTATTGAAGATTGACTGGCTTCGGGGAGTCTCTCTGTCATTCATGGGGATCACAGCTGATCCAATATTTGTCATGTCCACTTTCCTGCTCTTTCTCCATAACCCTGGATCCCCCAAGTGATCAAGGGTTTATCTATTTCAGCCTTAAATATACACAAACATACACAATTTTTGCGCAGTTATATGCTTTTTCCCTTAAGTGTAATGCTTTTTCTAACTGCGTCAGTTAATTGCTGATGCTGTGAGCTCCTTTTAGATTTTTATTTTTATTATAGTAAAACTGTAGTTATTCTGACTATTCTGAAATGTCCCCTTAAATGTCTGTATGTCTCTCTCCTAGCCTAGAATGCCAGTTCACTTCAGCTTTCTCACCCACATAGCTGTGCTTATTTAGGTTGGAAACACTAACCTTAGACCTTTTCCTCTCCCTTTCAAACTGGATATGAAATTCAATCATATTGTGGTTGCTGCTACCTAGAATTGTCTTAACTCTGTGGTAATTAATTAATCTTGTTAATAGCAGACCAAATGGTGCAGCACAGTAGCTCAGTGGTGAGCACTGCTGCTTCACAGCGCCAGGGATCTGGAGTTCGATTCCACCCACAGGCAACAGTCCATGTGGAGTTTGCACATTCTCTCCGTGACTGCATGGGTCCATTCTAGGAGCTCTAGTTTCCTCCCACAATCCAAAGATGTGCAGGCTAGGTGGATTGGCCATGCTAAATTACCTGTGGTGTGTAGATTAGGTGGGTTATGAGGGATGGGTCTGAGTGGGATGCTCTGAGGGGCAGTGTGACTTGTTGGGCCGAAGGGCCTGTCTCCACACTGCAGGGATTCTATGAAGATGATTCAAATATAATTTGGTCAGGTCCAAACTGTACTGAAAATAAAAATTGCTGGAAACCACAGTGGGTCAGGGAGCATCCATCGGGAGAAAGCAAGCTAATGTTTTGAGTCAAGACGACTCACAATCAGAGCTGACGTGAAGTGTGGAGGGGGTAGCATTTTTGCTATAGTGGGGAGGTGGCGTAGCTGGGAGAGAAAGGACATTGATAAAGATTATGTGATCCGAATGTGAGAATGGGAGAACAACTGCCAGACTGGAAAGAGCAGACAGTCCCAGACGGCATAGCGTCAGAGAATGTGACAAGTAATAGAACATAGAACATAGAACAATACAAGTGCAGAGCAGGCCCTTCGGCCCTCGATGTTGTGCCGACCTGTGAATTAATCTAAGCCCCTCCCCTTACACTATCCCATCATTATCCATATGCCAAATGCTAAAAGAAAGGGAAGGAATGAGAGTTGGTGCACAGTTTAAAGGTGTTGAACACATTATTAAGTCTAGCAGGCTGAAGATGAGATGTTGTTCCTCCAGTTTGTACTGAGACTCACTGGAACATTGCAACATGCCAAGGTCAGATGTG
Organism: Stegostoma tigrinum; assembly: GCF_030684315.1. NCBI lineage: Eukaryota > Metazoa > Chordata > Chondrichthyes > Orectolobiformes > Stegostomatidae > Stegostoma > Stegostoma tigrinum. The sequence goes on along the minus strand of NC_081356.1, from coordinate 120,899,750 downwards.
TGGGCATGCGAGCAGGGCACTGCATTGAAACGAACCAGCTAAGGGAAGGTCAGGGTCAGGCTTGCGCACGGACCAGAGACTTTCTGCAAAATGGTTACCCTGTCTGTGTTTCTCCAATGCAGAGTCAGCCACCCAGGTAAATGCTTTCAGATTTGGGTTCAAACGTTTCACTTCACCCTTCACCCCGACACCCCAACACCCACACGAAAGATTTGATAGAATGGGTTTTTTTTTACCTTGGAGCTGATGAGATGAGGATTGAGATGTATAAAATTGAGAGACATACATACACAGGGTAGACTTGAAGAAACATTTCCCCTCAGTGAAGGATCAACGGCTAGGGGCATAGATTTAGGGGCAAAAGATTTCGAGGAGATATAAGGAAAAAGATTTTTCATCCAGAGGGTGGTGGGTAACTCGAACTCACTGCCTATAAGGATGGTAGAGGCAGAAACCCCTATATCACTCGTGATGCCAAAGCATGTAAGATTCTGGGCTGAATACTGGAAAGTTCTATTAGAACAGCTAAGTAGTTGTTTTTGACTGGTACAAACACAATGAAGCAAAGGGCCTTTTCAGCACTATGATGTTCTAGTTGTCATTAATTGTTATAAGAACCCATCTGCCATAATTCCTTGCCTTGGCCTACTCTGAACAAACAGCAATGTGGCTGACCTTTAATTGTGCTCTAAAATGGCCCAGTAAGCCACTCAGATCAAGGGCATTCAGGGATGGGCAGCACAATTTCTGGCCGAATTAGCAATGCCCACACCTCGTGAAAAAATACATTCTTGAAAAGCCGCTTTAGTTTTGAGAGAAGGCAGACGGAGAGTGTAAACTTTACTGATCAACTCATTCTTTGAGGTAGCAGTTCCAGCTGCAATTCTTCCCATATTAAGAATGGGCGATGGCAAGTGAAAAACAGCTTATTCTTCAGCCAGTTTAGCACAGCCTCCCCTGTGTCAACACTTCAGTTTTGCTCATTAATTGTTCATTAGTGGCTGAATGCAGCTCTTGTTTACTCAGCACAATGGAAATTGTCAGTTTGCTGAAACCAGTTATTTCCTATCCTGAGTGAGCATTTACTTATTGGTTGTGAGTCTGTTAACCTTGTGAATGTGATGTTCTAGCACATGGTATTGGATAAGAGAATTTGGCTTTTAAAGTTTATTACATATCATTTTAAAGGATTTATTTTTCCCATACTGCTGACGCCAGGGAACACAATGCTTATCATTGCAAATTTCAAGGCCCTGGAGGGAAGAAAAGGGATCTGGTTTACCTTCACAAACTTCTAGCTACAAAACATCAGCGCTCAGCAAATGTACCCTCTCATGGTGGGACAAACGCAGATAAAGTAAAAGCTAATCATTGCAATTAAGGATAATCATTAAATGGTAGAGGGAATCAAAGAAGGTGCAGCAATAATTATGATATATTTGACATGTATTTTGAAGGCTCAGCCAGCTCTTGTTAAACCAGACGTAAAATGAATCAGATTGTAGATTATTTTGCTACACTGGATAAATGTGTCTACATAACAAGAAATGACTGCAATTCAATTAACTGATTGCTATAAACATAAGGAAATAGAAACAGGAATATGCCAGTTAGCCCTTGAGCCTGTTGTGGTGCACAATTAAATTATGGCTGGTCCGTATGGCACGTGCCTTATTTCTGGAACACTTCATTGTTTGCACAACACACATCTATAAATATCAGTCTTTTAGCTCATGCAGCCTCAGTATTTTGCTGGGAAAAAGGCAAAGGTATGCACAGAGAGTTGCCGAATCTCCACTGCATTGGGGGCAAAATCTAATGACCACCCCCCTCTCCCCCAAAGGTGAGTCTGGGGGCAGGGGATATTTAAGTTGGGCTGATGGGTGTGGTCTGGTTTGCAGAGCCCTCCGTAATGATGAAGTCTGGGGGTGGGGGCTCAATGACTTTACAGGTGGTGGTGTCCACAAATATCTACTGTCCTTGCCCTTGGACGTGCGAGAAGTAAATGTCACTTAATACCAGGGCCTTTCTCATTGACAGCAAAGTGGGACTTTTGCTGGATCTCCAGTCAATAGGTTGGATCCCTGATTAAATTATGGATTATTAATCTGGATTAAACTCTGTGGATTGTGTGAGGAACTACATCTACACTTCACTTCTGAAATGCATTCTTCTCCCCCATTGTTCAGAGCTCCCCCAGCACAGGAATAGTTTTTCTAACTACCTTACTAACTTCTGACATGTCTGAAAAAGTGAAAGTGGATTTGCAGGGTGGTGAGGAAGGTGCTTCGTATGCTTGCTTTTATTGGTCAGAACTTTGAGTACAGGGGTTAGAATGTCATGTTGGAGCTGTACAGGACATTGGTGAGTCCACTTTTAGAATACTACATACAATTCCGGTTGTCCTGCTATAGAAAAGATGTTGTTAAACTTGAAAGGGTGCAGAAAAGATTTACAAACATGTTGCTGGGTCGGGGAGGGTTTGAGCTAATAGGGAGAGGCTGAATTGTTTGAGGTATTTTTCCCTGGAGTGTTGGATGCTGAGATGTGACCTTATAGAGTTTTATAAAATCATGAGGGGCACAGATGGGGTGAATAACCAAGGTCTTTTCCCTGTGGTGGGCAAGTCCAAAACTAGAAGGCATAGGTTTAAGGCAAGAGGGGAAAGATTTAAAAAGGATTCAAGGGGTAACTTTGTTCTGGCATAGGGTGGCACGTATATGGAACGAGCTGCCAGAGGAAGTGGTGTAGTTTGGCACAATTACAACATTTAAAAGGTATCTGGATGGGTATATGAATAGAAGACAACAAAGTGTGGAGCTGGATGAACACAGCAGGCCAAGCAGCATCCCAGGAGCACAAAAGCCGACGATCCTGGCCTAGACCCTTCATGAGAGAGCTCCTGGGATGCTGCTTGGCCTGCTGTGTTCATCCAGCTCCACACTTTGTTGTCTTGGATTCTCCAGCATCTGCAGTTCCCATTATCACTCATGGGTATATGAATAGGAAGGGTTTACAGGGATATCAGCCAAATGTTGGCAAGTGTGACTAGGTCTGATTGGGATGTCTGTTCAGTGTAGACCAATTGGACTGTTTTCACGTGTATGAATATATGACTCTATGGCTCCATAAGTACAATCATGGCTGATCATCTAACCCGATGCCATATTCCTGCTCTTTCTTCAGCTCCCTTAATGCTTTTAAACTCTGAAAAAATTAACTATCTCTTTCCTGAATATTTTCAGTGACTTGGCCTCCATAGCCTTCTGTAGTTAAAAATTCTTCACGTTCATTCCCCCTGTGTGAAGAAATTTTCATCTCTGTCCTCGATGGTCTACCACATATGCAGAGACCATGTCCTGAGTTCTAGTCTGTCCAACCTGAAAAAACATCTGCCCTGTTCAAATTTAGAGAGCTGCACTGTCAGAGGTATTGTAATTTGGATGAGACTCTGTCTTCTCAGCTGGTTCTCAAAGATCAAAAGACACAGGAGTGACATTCACTGTTGTCTTGTCAAAATGTATTCCTCAATCAACATCACAAAGATAGATTATGTAGTCATTATCACATTGCTGATTTGTGATGAAGGGTTGAGGCCCGAAACGCCAGCTTTCCTGCTCCTCTGATGCTGCTTGGCCTGCTGTGTTCATCCAGCCCTACACCTTGCTATCACTCATTATCACATTGGTGTTTGGAGCTGTTCCTGTGCATTAATTTGGGTGAAACGCAGGACAGCAGGAATTACATTTCAAAACTAATTGGCTGTAAAATACTTTGCCACACACTGTGCTCATGCAATGTATGGCATTCAGCAATTGTGTTTTATGCCTCCTAGGCATATAGAGCTAACACACTGGGTCCTGTGTCTAATCTGTGATTTTATTCATAGTTATCATAACAAGTTCATAGTTCGAAAAAAATGGGCTCCAAAAGCATGATGCATAAAGATTCCCATTCTACATGGACAAAAGGCACACAACCTTTTCTGTCTTCATTCACAGGATGACGGTATCGTTGGCTTGGCCTGCATTTATTGTCCATCCCTAATCGTTCAGAGGGCAGTTCAGAGTGAACCACATTGCTGAGAGTCTGGAGTCACATGTAGTACTCAGCAGGTAAAGATGGCAGTTTCCTTCCCTAAAGGACATTAGTGAACCACATGAGTTTTACCCCAACAATCGACAATGGATTCATGGTCATCATCAGATTCTTAAATTCAGATTTTTTTAAAATTTGAATTCAAATTCCACCAACTGGATTCCAACAGCTGGATTCAAACCTGGCTCTCCAAAACATTACCTGGGTCTCTAGAATAACAGTGTAGTGATAACACCAAGCCTTTGCCTCTCCAGAAGTAAACTTCCCAGACAAGTTTGGCTTCAAAGTTACAAACACCAATACAATAAAGATAACTACACATCATACTATCCTTGTTTATTTCCCAGATTTGGAGATAGACTAAGGGTTTCTACGAACATAAGAAAGAGAAGCAGTATTAAACCATTCTGCCCCTTCAGCCTGTACCGTCATTCTGATCGTTTTTTTGAATTCCACATTCCCAGCAGTGTTCAGGGATGTGTAGGTTAGGAGTGTTGGCCAAGGGAAATGTGGGGCTACAGGGAAAGGGTAGGGGAATGGGTCAGGGTGGGGGCCTGTTTCCACACTGTATGGATTCTATTCTTACCCACAAAGGGCACCTGAGTGCTATTGAAGTGAACAATGATGCTGTGAAGCAGACAATAGTTTATCAGCAGATAACAAAGTGTGGAGCTGGATGAACACAGCAGGCCAAGCAGCATCTTAGGAGCACAAAAGCTGACGTTTCGGGCCTAGACCCTTCATCATCCTTTTCTGATGAAGGGTCTAGGCCCGAAACGTCAGCTTTTGTGCTCCTAAGATGCTGCTTGGCCTGCTGTGTTCATCCAGCTCCACACTTTGTTATCTCGGATTCTCCAGCATCTGCAGTTCCCATTACCTCTGATCACAACAGTTTATCAGCATATGGAAGAGTTCACTAGAAATGGTGTAGTTTCACTCAGCGAAAAATCTGTCAAATGTATCCCACATCCTTAAAACAAACCCATGGCAACAAATCCAAAGAAGAACAAGGACACATCCTCCAATCTTTGTGTCATCTGCAACCCTCCTCCCATAATTTCTCCAGTACTGACATAAAGCTCATTGGCCTGTAATTTCTTGGATTATCCCTGTTGAGCTTCTGAAACAATTAAACAACGTTGGCTATTCTCCAATCCTCTAGGACCTCTCCTGTGATTAAAAAGGATACAAAATTTCTGACAAGGGCCCAGCAATTTCCTTCCCTGCCTCCGTCAGCATTCTGGGATAGATCCAATCAGGTCTTAAGAACGTGTCTACCTTAATGCTTTTTAAAACACCAAACACCTCCTCCTTTCTCATATTGTACATGACCCAGAATATCAACATATTCCTACAACATGTTATTTTCCTTTGTGAACACTGATGCAAAGTATTCATTGCTCAAAGTAATCAAACTTTCACCAGTTCAATGCATAAGTTCCCTCCCTTTGTCCTTGAGTGAGCCTACCCTTTCCCTGGCTACTGTCTTGATCCATATAAATGCATAAAATGCCTTTGAATTTTCTTGAATTCAGTTTGCCAAAAACTTTTCAAGGCCCCTTTTAGCCTTCCTGCTTCCTTATTTGAGTTCTTTCCTGTTGTCTTTATCTTCTTAAAGGGCTTTATCTATCTTCAGTTTACTAAATTTTATGTATGCCTCCTTTTTCTTTTCTAACCAAGCTCTCAATTTCTCTGTGATAATTGGAACTGCAGATGCTGGAGAATCCAAGATAATTAAATGTAGGGCTGGATGAACACAGCAGGCCCAGCAGCATCTCAGGAGCACAAAAGCTGACGTTTCGGGCCTAGATCCTTCATCAGAGAGGGGGATGGGGTGGGGGTTCTGGAATAAATAGGGAGAGAGGGGGAGGCGGGCCGAAGATGGAGAGAAAAGAAGATAGGTGGAGTGGAGAGTATAGGTGAGGAGGTAGGGAGGGGATAGGTCAGTCCAGGGAAGACGGACAGGAACCCTGCAGCCCAATGGTATCAATGTGGACTTCACCAGCTTCAAAATCTCCCCTTCCCCCACCACATCCCAAAACCAGCCCAGTTCGTCCCCTCCCCCCAATGCACCACACAACCAGCCCAGCTCTTCCCCTCCACCCACTGCATCCCAAAACCAGTCCAGCCTGTCTCTGCCTCCCTAACCTGTTCTTCCTCTCACCCATCCCTTCCTCCCACCCCAAGCCGCACCTCCATTTCCTACTTACTAACCTCATCCCACCTCCTTGACCTGTCCGTCTTCCCTGGACTGACCTATCCCCTCCCTACCTCCCCACCTGTACTCTCCTCTCCACCTATCTTCTTTTCTCTCCATCTTCGGTCCGCCTCCCCCTCTCTCCCTATTTATTCCAGAACCCTCACCCCATCCCCCTCTCTGATGAAGGGTCCAGGCCCGAAACGTCAGCTTTTGTGCTCCTGAGATGCTGCTGGGCCTGCTGTGTTCATCCAGCCTCACATTTCATTATCTCAATTTCTCTTGTCATCCAAAGATCCTGAACAGCCACCAATCTACATTCTGCAGTTCCTGCCGAATGTTGTGGTAGTTAGCCTACCGCCAACATAGTACTTTCAACTGAGAACTATTCTTATCCTTATCCAAAAGTAACTTTATACTTACAGAATTATGGTCACTTTCCTCAAAATTCTCCTCCATTGAAACTTTGATCACCTGTCCAGGCACATTCCTCAAAGTCAAGTCAAGTGTGGCCTCTTCTCTTGTTGGATTATTTACATATTGTTTCAAAAATCCATCCTGAACACAACTAATAAATGCCACCCTGCACCACCTGCCAACTCACCCCATCATCCAAGCCCCTGGCACTCAGGGTGTTCCAGTCAACAGAGAGGAAGTTAAAATCGCCCACCAAAACAATCCTGTTGTTTTTACATTTTCCATAAGCTGTCACATTTCTGCTCCTGTATCACTCAATGGCTGTTGGGAGGTATGTATTATAATCCCATCAAAGTGATTGCACCCTTCTTATTCCTGTGTTCTCCCCATCTGGCCTCGCTGGATGAGCCCTCCAAGGTGTGCTCCCTCAGTACAGCTGTTATATTGACCCTAATCTGTAACGCAATCCCTCCACCTCTTTTATATCCCACTCTAGCTCACCTGAAGCATCTAAATCCCAGAATGTTAAACTGCCAGTCTTGTCCTTCTCTCAACCAAGTCTCTGTAATAGGTACATTATAGTTATATATATATATATATTAATCCTAGGTCTAAATTCATCTGTCTTACCTGTCAAATGCTTTGCATTAAAGCAAATACACCTCAGGCCTCCAATCCTGCCATGTTCAGTAACTTTTTCATCTCTGTCCTCCCTCTTAGTCTTATTGGCCTTAGTCTCAGATTCCTACTTGGTCATTTTACTTGTTGACCTACTTTTCTCGTTCCCACCCCTGCTGCCACACTAGTTTAAACAATCACAAGTGGCACTGGCAAACCTCCCTACAAGGATCTTGGTGCCCTTCCAATTTGGGTGAAACCTATCCTTCTTATATAGGACCCACAGACCCCAGAAGACCACCCAATGGTCCACATAGCTGAAGCCCTCATTCCTACACCAGCTCTTTTGCCAAGTATCTTCCTATTACTTGCCTTGTTGGCATGTGCAATAATCCCAAGATACAACCCTAGAGGTCCTGCTTTTTAATTTCCTACCTAACACTGTCAATTCCTTTTGCAGGACCTCATCTCTCGCTCTCTTTCTGCCCCTAGCTGTTAGTACCAACATAGAAACACAGCCTGGCTGCACACCAACCCCACTTCAGAATATCACGTGCTCATTCAGACACATTCTTGAACCGAGCACCAGGGGAGTCATCACACAATCCTGGAGTCTTGCTCGCAGCCACAGAAATACCTATCTGTGCCCCTGACTAGACAGTTCCTTATCATTACTTCTTACTAACATTTGACCGTTCTTGCTGTACACCAGTGCTAGGCATGGTGCCACTGATCAGCTTTCCCTTGAGAAGCCATTCCTCCCCAAAATGGTTTACCAGTTTGAGAGGGGAATGGCCACAAGGGACCCCTGCACTGCCTGCCAATGCTTACTTGTCTTCTAATTCTTTTCTATCTCTATAGCCCTTATGGGTGGTGTGATCATCTCGCTACACGTGCCATCCATGCCATTCTCAGCCTCATGGATGATCCATAGAGAGTTCAACTACAGTTCCAGGCTTTTCCACATGGTAAATCAGGAGTTGCAGCTGAACACACTTCTGCATATGTAGTCAGCACAAACACCGGAAATGTCCCTGATTTCCCAGATATTTCAGGAGAGGGACACCACTGGGCCCAGTTATCCCATCAATCCAAACCTGATCAACTAAATCAACTACAGACTATAGACCTTAGCTACAGATATGTGTCACCAAACTCAGGTCTCTCTCTCTCTCTCTCTCCCGTTCTCCATTCCTTGCAGACTATGGCTATAAAAATTTTAAAAGTTTATGTCTCTCCAGACATTGCTCACTCAATCTGCAAACCTGGTTACTGAGCAGCCAAGCCGAGGTCACATGATGTCCTCCTGCGTTCCACCCTAGATTCACTCACAGGTTCACTCCGACTGACTCCTCTCTTCACGTATCTAGAACAGTACAGCACAGTACAGGCCCTCCAGCCTACAATGTTATGCCGAACTTTTACCCTAAACCTAAACCTAAGGTCTACCTGGCCTCCATTCCTGTCTTATAGCATCGTCCATACGCCTATCTAGCAGCTGCTTAAATGCCCCTAATGACAGCAACCCCACTACCCTCTCTGGCAATGCATTACACACCTCTACCACACTCTGAGTAAAGAACCTACCTCTGATATCTCCCCTATATCTGCCTGCACTCACTTTAAAACTATGCCCCCTTGTAATAGCTACACTTGCCTGAGGAAAAGGTCTCTATCTATACCTCTGATCATTTTGTACACCTCTATTAAGTCACCTCTCATCCTTCGTCGTTCTAAAGAGAAAAGCCGTAGATTAAGGCCTTCCCTCCATTCCAGGCAACATCCTGGTAAATCTCCTCTACACCTTTCCCAATGCTTCCACATCTTTCCTGTAATGAGACGATCAGAACTGGACACAATACTCCAGATGTGGCCAAACCAGGGTTTTGTATAGCTGGAGCATTACTTCACAGCTCTTGAAGTCAATCGCTCTATTAATGAAAGCCAACACACCGTACACTTTCTTAACAACTCTAACCTGGGTGGAAGCTTTCAGGGAACTGTGAACATGAATCCCGAGATCTCTTTGCTCCTCCATACTGCCAAGAATCTTTCTGTTAGCCCTGTATTCTGCTTTCAAATTTGTCCTTCCAAAATGAATTACCTCATAATTTTCAGGGTTAAACTCCACGTACCTCTTCTCAGCCCAACTCTGCATCCAATCAGTGTCTCTGTGTAACCTAGAACATCCCTCCACACAATTCACAGCTCAGCCCACCTTCGTATCGTCCACAAACTCACTTGTCTACCCTTCCACTCCTACATCCAAATCATTTACAAAAATCACAAATCGAAGAGGATCCAGAACAGATCCTTGTGGTACACCACTCGTAACTGAGCACCATGTTGAATATTTTTCATCCACTACCACCCTTTGTCTTCTCAGGGTCAGCCAATTCTGAATCCAATCTGCCACATTTTCCCCTATCCCATGCCTCATTACTTTCTGCATGAGCCTACCATGGGGAACCTTATCAAATTCCTTAAATCCATGTATACTACATCCCCTGCTCTACCTTCATCCATGTGTTTTGTCACCTCTTCAAAGAATTAAAATCTATCCTGATGTTCACTCCCAGATTCACTCTGGCTGACCGCACTCTTCAGGTACTTATCATGCTGTTCACCCCCTGGGTTTGTTCTCCTTTGCTTTGTTGCTGCTGCTGTCACTGCTCAGACTGGTCTTGGGGAGCAGTCAATGTTGGAGAAACAGCCCAGGCCAACAATAATTTGTGCTTGTTGTTTATGTTCTACATTGAAAGTACTGTGCAGTGTTGCAGAACATTTAGCTCTCATCATTCTTTCAGGAGATCTCATGTGGATTGATACAAAATCCATCATGGGTGGAATCTAATAACACCCTCGATGACATGGGCTACAATGAGATCGTCGGTAGAATTGGAGGAGAAGGCTGGCATGCAATAATGAGAATGGTAGAGCATGAGCCTTGGTGGGAAATGGATGCAGTAACAGAAGTAGAATTGGTGTGAGGTATTGGAGAGAAGATGTTGGCAATTAACCTGTTCGATTGGAAAAATAGATTGACCTTCCTCCACTGCACACTGCTCCCAAGGGCTACGGCTGCTCTAACCTGTGTGTCTACATCAGGTCGGGATCGCATGGTCTGCTAAATATCACACTGAGACCTAATAAGTGTTGAATTCTGAACAATTCATTCATATTCTACTTATCACCAATCAATCTGCGCTATACTTCCTAACTAGGAGAAACAATGCCCATCTGATAAACATGACATTAACAGATCCAACAAGAATGCCAGAATGAAGTTTAAAGGATCGCAAAATGAGAATCTTCACTTTAACAAGCAATGGGGAGGCAATGAACTAGCAGTATTATCGCTGGACTGTTAATCTGGGGACCTAGGTTTGAATCCTGCCACGGAAAATAGTGGAATATTGAATTCAATAAATGCCTGGAATTAAGAATCAAATGATTCTAATAAATCCATTGACAATTGTCAGGAAAAACCCATCTGGTTCAACAATGTCCTTTAGGGAAGGAAACTGTCATCCTTACCTGCTCTGGCCTGCATGTGACTCCAGACCCACCGCAATGTGGTTGACTCTGGGCAATTAGGAATGGGTGCTTAATGCTTCCCAGCCAGCGACACCCTCATCCGGTGAATGAATTAAAAATAAAGAACGAAGCTCAAGCAGCCATGATCTACACTTGGAAATTTGCATCAAGCGATCAACTTGCAGTCATAAACTCACTTCATCTCTGTCTGGAGAAAACCAGATATAGACCATTGTGGGGTACCAATGCTAATCTGTTGGACAGCATAAAGAAAAGCAAGACAGTGACCAGACCACAATATTTTGAGGACAGCAATTATAAGGATCCATTTCCTTTCCTGATGTGAGACCTCGACATTAATCCCTCCCCTTGGCAAGCTTATCATGCACGCCAAAAACCTCAAAGTGCGTGTTTTCTCAGCATTCTTGTCAATAACTTTATTATCTCAAAGGTTATTTGTGGACTTGCAGGAAATGAGCTTGAAAAAACCCAATTAGGAAACTGAGCTCTAAGTGAATTGATGCAGACATGTTTGTCGTTTGTGATATTTTAACTAAACAAAGGGAAAAAAGTTTCATAGATAACACAGTGTGGAGCTGGAGGAACACAATGGGCCAGGCAGAATCAGAGGAGCAAGAAAGTTGACATTTTGGGTTGGGACCCTTCTTCAGAAATGGGGAGGGTTTAAGGGAGCTGAGAAATAAATAGGGAGGAGGGGTGGGCCTGGAAGGTAGGTTGGATGGTGATAGCTGAGTGCAGGTAGGGAGTGGTGGGGATTGGTTTTATATTCACTCATTCAATTGTTCAATGTTTGATCGCTGCTTACTTTTTCCACTGTTCATGGTGCTATTAATCAAACCCACATGTGCATAAAGAAGGAACAATGAACTAAAAAGAAACAAGGGACAATGAGCTCTAAGCTTGAGCAAGCAGATGTTTTGAAACATTGAATAAAACTTGCATTAAGATGTAGATGCTGGCATGGTATCTCTGTACATCGTCAAGGTATAAAATACAACGATAGGCTCAATATAAATATAAAGCAATCTGGAGATTAAGGGAGAATTTAGTTTAGCCTGGAGTAGACATCAAATACATTTAGTAAATGATTAATTTTCTGAGCAAGTGTCATTTCGGACTTAAAGCTTTTTCTCGCTCCACAGATGCTGCCAGGCCTGCTGGGTTCCTCCATCACTTCATGATTTTATTTCAGATATCCAGCATCCGCAATATTTTGCCTTTATTAATCTTGTGCCTGATGATTTTGGAAAAGTGCTGCTTGGCCTTCCTTGTAATTACAGCGGGCACTCTCCAAGCAGTTTGGTGACCCAAGCCTACTTTTGCATGTTTACAAAGAGCCACAAATATGAAGATTTCAGGTCAAATGCAGTCGCAGTGTTTTTTGCTGTGGAACCAGAATGCAACCTCCCCTCGCTCAACAATGAAACGCTTGTCCACAGTCGACACTCCTGCTTCTCCTGGCTCCATACCAAGCTTAAGTTAAAACTGAAAGCCGATTTCTTTCTTCCATTGCAATCTCTTGAGGTCAGCCAAATAAAGGCACTGCTGGCTAGGCTGCTATTGAACCTTGAAAACTAGTTTGAGCATGCAGGCACATGTTCTGGCTAGTAATAAATGTTCTACAATGTTTTTTAAATTCATTCACAGGATGAGGGCATCACTAGCTAGGTCAGCATTTATGGCCCATCCCTAATTACACAGAGAGCAGTTTAAGAGTCAAGTGCGTTGCTGTGGGTCTGGAGTCACTTGTAGGCCAGACTAGGTAAAGATGGCAGATTTCTTTCCCTCAAAGGCATTAGTGAACCAGATAGGTTTTTACCCAACATAGTGATCATTAATTCCAATTTTTATTAAAAATTGAATTCAAATTGCATTGTCTGCCATAGTCGGATTTGAAACCAGGACCCCAAAATATTGCATGGATTTCTGAATTAACAGCTTAGTGATAATACCACTAAGCCATTGCCTCTCCAAATGTTATAAGTGTTCCAGATAGACCCTGAAGCAAGCTTAAAAGTCCTCTCTGCAGTTTAAGTCAGACAGACACCAGGGAGTCTTGGTGTCCATGGATCTTATTTTGGAAAACTGTGCTATGTGTCAAAGATGTCCTTTGCTGCATCATTTGTGGACATGCCTTTTACTGCTAAAGCTTTAAACTCTCTAATTCCCTCCGTATGTCTCTATCCTCCTTGGAGACATGCTTCAAAATGTGCTCCTTCAATGGATGCCTTTCTTGTTCAAATATCTCCTTTCGTAGATCATTGTCAAATTTTGCTTGACACTAATTCATCAAAATGTGAGAGGATGCTTTACTACCTTATAAATGCAACTGTCGTTGTTGTAGTAGCAGAAATGAATTCAGTTTTGGGCGGAGCCACAACTGGCTAAGCACACATTGGTAAATGTTATAACACATTACAATTCATAATCAAACACTCGTGATGGTCAAGGGCTTTTTACATCTATGTGGAGGGTTGGCAAGATGAAAGGAGTCCAATAGGTGACCAGAACATGCCAACGACCACTAAACTGTTCCAGAGCTAACAGTGGCCACCCCAGAAAGTTACAGAGGAAATCAGATTAGTGCTGCATGCTTAGCATCTCCATACTTAACATGCAAAAATAATTAAGGGGTCCAATCTAAGACTGAGATGAGGAGGAATTTCTTCTTTAAGAGGCTTATGAGTCTTTGGAATTCCTCACTGCAGACAATTGTAAGGGCAGATTCCTTGTGTATACTTAAGGCTGAAACAGATTCTTGATCAGTCAGGGAAGCAAGGGTTATGGGGGAAATGCAGACAAATTATTGTGAGAAGTGTTGGATCAGGCATGATCCTATTGAAAGGCAAAGGAGGCTCCTGTTCCTATTTCTTCATGTCTTATGGTCCTAAAAAAAAATTTGCCCCGATGTTGGCAGAAGTTTTTCTACAGCTCATGACCAAATTCAATAAACACAAAAATGCATTGAGTCCTCATTGCAAAATGATATCTTCATGAGAGAAGCACATTCAAGACATGATTAAATTGTCAATGTGTAGAAAAATAATGTACCACTAAGGAGAAATTAATAGCCTCACAGCAATGTAATTGGGTATTGCTGAAAAAAGACATAGTTTGTTACAATTTATTTTGTCTGGTAGCCTTCTGAACAATTTGTAACAAAGGTCTGCGGCATTTGTCAACATTTAAGTATTGCTGTAAAAAGACATAGCATGTTGATGCTTTCCATCCTGCACTGATCAGGATAATGATGTGAAATTGTAGGTCCCACCTGGTCAGGATGGTCAGTAACTTGCTCATTGTGAATAGATGAAATCATATTCTGTTTCATATACTCTGTCTTGGCCAATTTGAGTCAAACTACCTTGTTTAAATTTAAACAAAGCTTAGCAGTTAATTGTCAGTTATCTTCTAACTGGTGCATTTTCCATGGCTACCCCTCTCCCAATCATCATTCATTTGCTAAACAATCAGCACTCTCCTCTGACATAGTGTAAGAAGGCTGCTTTCTCTTGGCGTTGATATTCAAATGAAATTCAAATGAAATACGAATTGCCCTGATGTGTGCAAGATGGAAAACATCGAGAAAACGTGTCTTGTTTCAGCATCACTCAAGCTATAGGCTACAATATCACAAGTAATATTGCAAATATGTTTGTGCAAGTTATATAAAAATTTGAAAAAAAAAGTAGAAATGTTCAACTAGGCTTTAACTGTGAAGGGAAAAAAGCATGTTGAACATTTAAATCTGAATAGTTTCATTTTCTATTTGGTTTTCTCTCAGATTGCCAAGACCTACATTGTTTTGCTTTAGTCAAAGAAATAACAAGTTGATTGGACTTTTTAAGTGACTGCTATGTAAATGAATAATGTCCCAAAGAAAACTTCAAGATTAGTTGTCTCTGCTTGTCTCAATTATTAGTGCTTGTGTTTCTAAATCAGAAGGCTGTAGATCTCTGTGTTCATCCCAAGGTTTGAGTTGAAGGTCAGTTTAAAATTGAGGAGCGCTGCTTCTTTGGAAGTGCTGCACTTTCATTTACCCATCAATTGGTTAAGGTCCAAAGGGAACACAAAGAATAAGGTGTTCTCCCCAGGTCCTGGCCAGATTAATCGTTTCATATATTAATTTCCATTTGCAGGATTTGCATGTTAAATGATATAATATTTGTCTGCATAACTTTTTCTAACTAATTACCACTACACATGATGTGACTGAGAAAGAACAGTTCATTTCAACAATCAGAACACATTAAACAAACAGAAAGATACACTTATGTAATAAACCTGCTGAAAGCATGCATCATTTTTTTATCCCACTTGGTTTTATTGCTTCCATGTCTAACCTTGCAGTAAAAACTGTGAATTCCTGAAATGCTACCCTTTCCCCCTGCAATCTGCATTCCTCTCTACTAAAGAGCATTTCTATTTATTGCTACCGTTAAGCCATTAGACGTGAAAAGAACATCAGCGTGCTTTAAGGTGCAGATAAGGTGAAAGAATGCCAATGTTCTACCTCTTTTTCTCTTAAGAACACGCAAATTTAATTTCTAAAAACAGTTGGCAAATTTGCTGCAAAATGTGAAAACAGAGGAATTGTTTTTAGCTGTTAGTTCAAATTGCATTTTATACTTCACAAGGTAACCTGGTTTCTACTTTCAGTTTTGTGTTTTTCCTCAGTTTGTGGACATCTATTAATGCGGACACTCTGCCTTGAGCAACTACCAATCTCCAGTGTCAGACTCAGCAATTGAGAGGTGGAAGGGACTAAATAATCTAGCCTTTTCCTGCTATAAAACCTGTCTTATCTAAATCACAATAATGAAGGCAAGAGAGCAGTGAGCACAGAATGCAGCTAAAACAGCGTTCAAAAACCTGAGAATAAGGGAGTGAATCTTAAACATTAACTTGTTTTAAAATCTAGTACTGCTTCATTGAAATCATGAATTAATTTGACCTTATTCTTTAAAGAGCATAACATCTCAATCACATATATAAGGAAGGCTAAAATGCAGAGGGTGTGGAGCGCAGTTCAAAAGATTGTGGAAGAAAAGGGACCAAAAGGGTCCTTTCATTTTATAACTTTCTCAGCCTCCAGGACAGTAAGATTGAAAAACTTGCTTGAAAGGGGCCAGAAAATTGGAAATGGCTTGATTAGGGCCAGACAGCTGTCTGAATATGAGGACAGTGCACTGAGAGCTGGGGTTGAAGCTGATTGCTGAGTAAACGCTAAGTTACAGCATGGCAGATCAGTTCAGCCAAGTGGAATTTACATTCTGCAGTTTGTGGGAGGTCATGAATGCACCGTGTGTTCCAAATGAATAAATCTGTAGCAAGTCTCACTGTGTGCAGAAGCTTGAGCTCCAGGAATTGGTAATCTACCAGTGGCTGGAGTCACTATTGTCCCTCCATGTTAGAGCTACAGGGATAAGATATTGGCGAGGTCAATTATAGGACATCCTTCTGAGAGAAGGTGAACAGCTGGAGATCATGGTCCATTTTTGGTACCAAGTACATAGGTAGGAATAAGGGTAATGCCCTGAGGCTAGACCTAGGGAAGAAATTAATAAGCAATACTTCAACAGCAGTCATTACCAAATTACTTCCAGTGTAAGTCAGCAAAAGAATATCAGGGCTCATCAACTGAACACATGGCTGGAAAATTGGTATAGGAGAAAGACCATCATATTTATAAGGCCTTGGGAGCAGTTCTGGGCAGGTAGAATATGAGCAAGTTGGACAGGCTACACTTTAGCAGGACTGGGAAAAATATGCTCTTTAAGAAAGTGGTGCATGCTGAATGTCACAGTTCATGGTCCAAGGGGAGGCGATGGCCTAGTGGTATTAATCCAGCGACCCAGATCATGTTCTGGGCACCCAGGTTCGAATCCCCCTATGGCCAGATGGTGGAATGTGAATTTCATAAATATCTGAAATTAGGAGTCTAATGACAACCATGAATCCACTGTTGACTGTTGGGGGGAAAAACGCAAATGGTTCACTTATGCTCTTTAGGGAAGGAAACTGTCATCCCTCTCTGGTCTGGCCTACGTGTGACTCCAGACCCACAACAAAGTAGTTGACTCTTAACTGCCCTCTAGAAAATTAGGGATGAGCAATAAATACTGCCTGGCCAGCGATGCCCTCATCTCATGAATGAGTAAAGAATGAAGTGGATCGCATCTGAGCGTGCCCTGAGATGTCAGTGTGCGACGTCCAACATGGAGGTCCTTTGGATTGAGCAACAAGATCAAGTCAACAGGTACCTGCTCTGACTTCCATGTCAAGATTTCTTAATATTGAACAAAAACAAAGTTACTGGAAAAGCTCAGCAGGTCTGGCAACATCTTTGGAGGAGAAAACAGAGTTAATATTTTGGGTTCCAAACTCAGCTCTGAGGAAGGGTCACCGGACCCCGAAACGTTAACTCTGTTTTCTCCTTCACAGATGCTGCGAGACTTGCTGAGCTTCTCCAGCAACTTTGTTTTTGTTCCTGATTTACAGCATCCACAGTTCTTTTGGTTTTTCTAAATATTAAGCTTGTTTGAAAAGTTTGGTAGTGCAGAAAGCTGAATATCAACAAGGTGAGTTGGGCCCTCAACAATGTGTGTAACAAGCAATATTCACATTTATTTGGCAACTTGCCACTGCCTAGCGCTTAAGTTATAACACCATTTGTGAAATACGTAAACGATAGAAGCGCAATGCTGAATGGCCTTCTCCTGCTCCTCTTTTCCTCAGGGTTTTAAAACACAAAAGGATAGAGAGTTACTCAGAGGTCAGTTGACATGTACTGCAACTGACTGAGCAGCGCCTACTGTGTTTTTCTGGGGCCTCAACTATTTACCATATTCATAACTTGGATGAGAAAAGTGAATGCAATCTCGCCAAGTTTGTGACTGTCACAAAAGTAGTTGACAAGGCAGATGGTGTGCACGACACAAAGAGATAAAGTACAGATATGAACAGATTAAGCAAGTGATCGAAAATCTGGCAGATGGAATATACTGTAAGAACAATGTGAGAAGGAATAGCAGAGCTGAATATTACTTAAATGGAGAAAGGCTGTAGAAAACTATGGAATAGAGGGATTTGGGAGTCTTTGCCTGCATATCACAAAAAAGCTGGCAAACAAGTTCAGCAAGTAATAGGAAAGGCAAAAGGAATATTAACCTCTTTTGAAAGGGAATAGAATATAAAAATAGGGAAGTCTTGCTAAAACTAAAAAGGTATTTGTCAGACCACAGCTGGTCTACTCGGAACCATTTTGAGGCCTTATCTAAGGGAGGATATAGCGGCATTGGAGGCAGTCCAGGGAAGATTCTTTAGGATAATCTTGGGTAGAAAGAAACTGTGTTATGAGGAGAGGTTGAGTAGGTCAGGCATGTGCCGATTGGAGTTTAGAAGACTGAGAGGTGGCCACATTAAAACATACAAAGTTCTCAGGAAGCTTACAGGGTAGATGCAGAAATGTTGTTGACCCTTGTTGGACAGTCTAGAATGAGAATTCGTAATCTCCCTTTAAAGACACAGATGATGAATTTCTTCTTTCAGAGAATAGAGCTTTTGTGGGATTCTTTGCTGTAGAGGGCTATTGAGGCTGCATGATTAATTATACTCAAGGCTGAGCAGGACACATTTTTAATCAGTAAGGAAATCAAGGTTTGCAGAGAAAGGGCAGAAAGATGGAATTGAGGGTTATTAGAGCAGCATGATCTCATTGGATGGCACAGAAAACTGAATGGCCTGAATGGCCTGTTTTCACTCAAATGTTGTTGTGGTCACCTCCACTGGCAGTGTCTTCATTGAAGAGCTGCCTGATCCCAAATGACCATTAGCTCTTGGAGGGAGGAATCAGTGATGTGGGGATGTCTCACCTGTGAACGGCCTCATCACTACAGGATCTAACTATGGTTCTCCAAGCCAGCACGGGTTAGCTCCTGTGTCTAGTTTTACGGCTGTCATCGTAGCTAATGCTGGCCCAACAAATTCAAACCTAAGGAACTCTTGTGGATTTGAATCCATGATGGTTGTGTGTGCATAAGTATAAATGTGCATGCGGTGCAGAGAGTGAACGGTGGGCAATGGGCATAGTAGATTGCGAGATAATAAGGTGTGGAGCTGGATGAACACAGCAGGCCAAGCAGCATCAAAGGAGCAGGAAGGCTGATGTTTTGGGACTCGACTCTTCTTCAGAAATGGGCCATGTCTGATGAAGGGCCTAGGCCCGAAATGTCAGCTTTCCAGCTCCTAAGATGCTGCTTGGCCTGCTGTGTTCATCCAGCTCCACACTTTGTTATCTCGGATTCTCCAGCATCTGCAGTACCTATTATCCCGGGCATAGTAGATTATTGACTGCTGTCCACAAACCCAAGGTAATGCATGTTTAATGGAAAATGATTACTGTTGTGAGGGCAACGATTTAAATTATTCCTGTCTGGCTTCCTGTGCTAACAGTTCCATCCTCGTGGGTCACGTAGTTTTTCTCATCATTATTACAGATGAAAAGAGATTATGAGTCTATGAGCTCATGCAAAATAACCACAATCCAGAGTCAGACAGGAACAAAACTAAAGCTGATTGGCTGAAGGGATCACTTCAAAGAAGGTCTGAAATAATCACAAAGGCACAATACATAGCGGTTCTGAGGAAGTGACCTGAGATGTTAACTCTGATTTATCTCCACAGATACTGCCAGGCCTGCTGGGTTCTTCCAGCAATTTCTGTTTTTTGTTTAAAAATATGGCTTGCCTGACAAGAAAGTGAGATTTTGGAACACAGACAAACAATCCAACTATTTGGAAAGGGAAAACAATCCAACACTGCAAATTAAAATTTTGTACTGGTTGTGTTATATAGACTTCTATCAGAAACTTGGCTCCAGAATGCTCAAAGCACATCAAAAGCCGTAAATATTAACTTTACAAAATGCCACGGCCATGGGTCAATCCAAAAGAGATTATACTTTTTTCCAGGTGAATCCTCTAAATATAACTCAGGTTGGGGGAAGGGAAGGGAGTCCTACTCTCTGCTCCAAGAAAACATGTCTGTCTGCTGATTACATTAAGTTGTCATCCAGCAGTTTATGCAGATTGGACAGGCCAAAACAAGAGGCCAAAAAAACCATGGCACACATCCATGTTCTCACGCAGATGAACAGATGTGCAGACATCCCTCGGCCTGTACCACCCAGCTAAAAGTAAATACATTAAACTGTACGAGACATGATAAAACAAAAAGCAAACACATTGAAAACATTTACAGTTCTTTATGTTTTATTCAAACGACAAAGATCATTACTTTATGCAATGCTGTTTTACTATGAGAAAAATATTTTGAAAAATAATGCTGTCATTATAAATGGTGGGGGGGAAATGTATCGCAACCTCTTTACTATAAACTCCCACAAAAACAAAAGGTCAAATTTGTATACAACAGAAAGCAGAACAGAAAGTACCCATCTGAACATGTCATTTACATATTAATAATTGTTCTGTGAATACACTATCTGAGCTGTGCACCTGCATTGAGACAGCACCTCAGTTTGTTAAAATGCTTTATGTCTAAGACACAATAAATTATTCTGAAATCTAGTAACTGTAGGAAGTGCAGTAAGCTACTGGCTCACAGAAGGTAACATGCTAAACAATTCTGATAACATTAAACTAAGTTTTACTGTCCACTATAAACCCACTGACTCCCACAGCTACCTGGACTATAGATCCTCATACCCTGCTTCCTTCAAAGACTCCATCCCATGCTCCCAGATCCTCCTTCCCATTGCATATGTTCAGATGAGGTCAACCTCAACCAGGGAGTCTCCAAAATGTCCACCTCCTTCCTCAACCAAGGATTCCCAGCTCCTTTGTCAGCAGGGCCCTCAACCAGGTCTGATCCGTCTCCTACATTTCTGCCCTCACCCCTCCTCTTCTCTCCTGCAGCAGCGATAGGGTTCTCCCTGTCCTTACCTACCATCCCACTAGCATCCACATCCAGAAGATCCCAGACACTATTTCTACCATCTCCAGCAAGATGCCACCACTAGGCACAGTTCCCCACCCCTCCTTTAAGAACTTCCCCAGGGGCTGTTCCCTCCAGGTCACCCTGGTCCACTCTTCCTTCGCCCAACAGTCCCTTGGCACCTTCCCCTGCAAGCAGGAAGGTGTAACATCTGCTCATTTACCTCCTCCCTCCCCAGTATCCAAGGGGCCAAGCATACTTTCCAAGTGAAGCAACACTTCACCTACACTTCCCAGAATCTAGTCTACTGCATTCGCTGTTCACAATGTCGTCTCCTTTACATTAGGGAAATGAAGTGTAGACTGGGTGGCTGCTTCGCAGAACATCTACATTCTACTCGAAAACAGACCCTGAGCTACCTGTTGCCTGCCACTTTAACACACCACCCTGTTTCCTGGCCATCATCTCCATCTCTGGCTTGTTGCAGTGTTCCACCGAAGCCCAGCGCAAGCTAGAAGAGCAACACCTCATTTTCCACTTGGGGGCTCTGCAGCCCTCCAGACTCAATATCGAGACCAATAATTTTAGGGCCTAAACTCCCCCATGTCCCAGTCCCCTACCCCACACACCAGGCCTTGTTACCACCGAGCCTGCCAGTACACATACCCTGCTGTGAGTCACTAACAGTCCCCAACTATTCACCCTCCCAGCCTGATCATTAGCAAATCATTTGTCTATCCAAGTGTTCTTCTCTCTCTTTTGGTTCTATCACTTATCGTATCATTTATTAACCATCCCATCCCCCTCCCTATTTTCTGCATATAAACTGATGTTTTCCTACCATCAGTTCTGGGAAAGGGTCACCGCACTCACAACGTTAATACTGATTTTTTTCTCTGATGCTGCCAGGCCTGTTGAGCTTTTCCAGCAACTTCTGTTTTTGTTCCTTACTTACAGCATCCGCAGTTCTTTCAGTTTTTATTAAACTAAGGTTATTATTCATTCTTTCCAGCTGACACACCTGCTCAGCTTACAAACTGCTACTAAATATTCAATTTCTTGGAAAACACACACACACACACACACACACACACACATCCCACAAATTGGCTTGTCTTTCAAAGCTTCTTACCCAGGGCCTCCTCAGTGTGTTTATCTCTCTCTGGATTTATTTAACACACTACCAAGAAATTTTTAAAGCAATTTTGTCAGCATTTTTCCAGTGGATAATTAGTAAAAAAAAAGATAAATTACTGTAAACTGGAATAAGCTATTTGAAAGGCTGCCTGGAAACAGACTGGAGAATAGGTCTCAAAGGGAAATTAGATGAAAACTTGACAGGGGAAAAACTAATTCAGTAAAGCAGTACATAGTGGGGTTATCTGGATAGCTCATTAACCATGCCAGTACAGGCAGCATGGGCTGGTCGATCTCTTTTTGGGCTGCTTCATTGTATGACTCTATATTCTTGAGCTGCTGGCGACAGTGCACATGGTTTTGCCATTTCAATCCTGTTTTGCAAAACTGAATTAAGATACACATACAAAACCCAAGTAGAAACCACATAGGAACACTGGAGCAAATGTAAGCCATTCAGCCCCACAAGGCAGCTCCTCCATTCTAGGTCATGGATGCTCATCAACCTCAATGCCATATTCCTGCTCTATCCACATATCCCTTGATGTCACCAGTATCTACAAGTCTATTAATCTATACGTGAAACTTACTGAATAACTGAGCGTCTACTGACCTCAGGGATAAAAAAATTCTAAAGATTCAACACCCTCACAGTAAAAACTTTCCCCATCTGCTTTGTTTGCGTCTTGTTTTGGGACTGTGTCCCCTAATTTTACATAATGGCTTGCTTCAGAGGAAACAACCTGTCTGCACTTACCACATTGCACTCTTTAAGAAATTTGTAAGGTTCTATGCATCTATCATTCATCTAAACATGTTGCAATACAGTTCCAATCTTTTCAAACTCTCAGCAAAAGACAATCCAACAAGCCAGGGATTTGTCTGGTGAACCTCTGTTGCATTTCCACAAATTTCCTGATTTGGCAGCCATTCAGAATATATTCAAATAACAGATGGTCAGGTACTGAGTGCTGAGATAAACAACCACTGTTTTTAGTCATTCCAATTTTGAACTATTCCACCAGTTAAAATCAAAAGGTGCATCAGATGACTGTGAGACTTTGCTTTGAAAGTTTAATCACTGTATAAGAAAAAAAACAAAGAAATGCAGATGCCAGAAAATACAGAAATTGCCAGAAAAACTCAGCAGGACTGGCAGTGAAAGCAGAATTAATACTGGAGCCCAGTTCACTTCTGAAGAAGGGTCATTGGGCCTGAAATGTTAATGCTGCTGACCTTCTCCAGCAATTTATGTTTCATTACTGTATAAGAATCTCTACAGTGTGAAAGCAGGCCATTTGGCCCACTGACCCTCTGAAGAGCATCCCATTTGGACCCACCCAACTAACCTGTCCCTGCATTTTCCATGGTTAATTCACCTAGACTACATATCTTTGGACTGTGGGAGGAAACGAGAGTACCCGGAGGAAAGGCACAGGGAGAATGTACAAACTCCACACAGACAATGCCGTGGAATTGAACCTGGGTTCCTGGCACTGTGAAGCAACCATGCTGCCTTGTGGGTGTATCTATTGTTGCAGCTAGGCGCTCAGGAGCAGTAGGAGGTCATTCAGACGGGTGAGGTCCCAGAGGACCGGAGAACAGCTAATGTTGTCCCATTGTTTATAGAGGGTAACTGGGATAACCCGGGAAATTACAGGCCTGTGGCCCCACATCAGTCATAGGGAAATTATTGGAAAAGATTCTCAGTGACAAGATCTATAAGCATTTCAGAGCAAATGGACTGATCAGCAATAAACAGCACGGTTTTGGGAGATCGTACCTCACTAACGTGATTGAGTTTTTTGAGGAGGTGATGAAGATGATGAGGGAAAAACGGTTGATGTCTACACGAGCTTTAATAAAGCCTTTGACAGGGTCGCTCGTGGCAGACTGGTACAAAACGTGAAGTCACAAGGTATCAGGGGGTGAGCTGGCAAGATGGACACAGAACTGGCTTAGTCATAGGAGACAGAGGGTAGCAGTGAAAGGATGCCTTTCAGAATGGAAGGCTGTGACCAGTGGTATTTCACAGGGATCAGTGCTGGGGCCTCTGCTGTTCATAATCCACATAAATGACTTGAAGGAAAATGTAGCTGGTCTAATTAGTAAGTTTATACATGATGCAAAGATTAGTGGGATTGCGGATAGTGAGGAGGATTGTCAGAGGATACAGCAGGATATAGATCAGTTGGAGGCATGAACAGAAAAAATGGCAGATTGAGTTTAATCTGGATCAATGTGAGTTGATGCATTTTGGAAGATCAAGTACCTGTGAAAATTATACAGTGAATGGTGGAACCCTTTGAAGTATTGATCTGCAGAGGGATCTGGGGGTGCAGATCCATAGATCACTGAAGGTGGCTGCACAGGTAGATAAGGTAGTAAAAAAGGCCCATGGCATGCTTGCCTTCATTGGAAAGGGCACTGAGTATAAGATAAGACAAGTTATGCTGCAGATTTATTGAACTTGAGTTCCGTCTCACTTGGAATATTACGTACTGTTCTCACCACCACACTACCAGAAGGATGTGGTTGATTTGGAGAGGGTACTGACAAGGCTTACCAGGATGTTGCCTGGAATGGAGGATTTTAGCTACTAGGAAAGGTTGGATAGACTGGGTTTGTTTTCACTGGAACTCAGGAGGTTGCGGAGTGACCTGATAGAAGTTTATACGATTGTCAATCGCATGGATGGGGTGGAAAATAGAAGGTTTTTTCTCCTAGGGTGAAGGGGTCAATTACTAGAGGACACGGGTTCAAGGTGCAAGGGGTGTGGGAGGAGTTTAAAAGAGACATGTGAGGCACATTTTTCACACAAAAGGTGGTGAGTGCCTCGAACACGCTTCCTGAGGAAGTGGTGGAAGCAGACAAAATTGCAGCATTTAAGAAGCACCTGGACGAACACATGGATAGGAAGGGATAGAGGGATACAGATCTTGTCAATGAAGACAGTTTTAATATGGAAGGGCAAAATGTGCTGGCACAGACTTGGAGGGCTGAAGGGCCTGTTCCTGTGCTGTATTCTTCTTTGTTCCAGCATTTTGCCGCATTTATTTAACCATGGTTGATCTGAATCTTAATTCCATATTCCCTCTATTGCATTTATCTGACAACAATCTGTCATTCCCAGCCTTTACATTCCCAATTGATCATCATCCCACCTTTCCACTAAAATTGACAATTCCAGATTTCCGTGAATGGAGAAAGATATCAGTAGTTGAATGGTCTAAAAAGGGCTTTAAGCTAACATCTTTTGTTGTAGAAAAACACCCACAGCAGGGAGGATAATTTGATTATGTGTATATATGGAGGTGAAACAGAGTAGGCCGGAGAGAGCAGATAGTGAGAAACTGTTCAAACTTGTTAAAAGGAGCAAGGATAAAAAGGCATTGATTTAAACTGATTTGCAAAAGAAGTAAGAGAGAAAAAGCTTTTTCACTCAGCAAGTACTTAGGGTATGAAATGTACTGTCAGGAAGGTTGGTGCAGGCAGGTTCAATTGAGGCATTCAAAGAGGAGAATCATTTGGGTAAAAACAGTGTGCGAGGGTACGGGGTAAAAGCAGGGTATTGGCACTGGTAGTAATGCTCATTGGATGAGCCGGTGCAGGCACAACGGGTTGAATGGCCATCTTTCCACACTGTAACACTTCTCTGACTCTGCGAATCTGGAATGGACGGGCTGGAACTAGATGCAATATTAACTTTCAAAAGGGAGTCGGATGACTACTGTTTTTCGAAAGAAAATGATTGCAAGGCAGCGTGAAGGTTGGAGGGACTCGAGAAAGGGTGAATGGAGCCTGGGGATGAAGTGAGCTTACACAAATCGTCCTTTCAAAGGAGTGGTGCGATATGACAAGCTAAATAGTCTCTATCTGTGCTGTAAGAGTCAATGAATCCAAGCATTTCCGAAGTACTTTCACAGTTCATGTAATGAAACAGATAGTCTGGCAGACGACCATCAGAGTGAAATGGTGCCAGACATTGATGAGCGCTGCAGGTCATTGCAACCTTCTGTGTACCAAGTCTACTTTCAAAAGCCCTTGGAAAACACTCCGGTTGAACGGCACTAATTAAGTCGAGTGTTCAAAATCATGTCAGCAAAGGGATAGAACAAATACCAAAGACGATGGCTTCTACCAAACACCAGATTGTTCTTGCGCAGAATATGAATATTAGCTGTGCATTAAAAAGTTATTTTTGATCCAACCTTGTTCAGAGATATTATTACACGTGAAAAGTAAGTGCTTGCTTCTCACCAATTTTCTCATAGATTTGCTTGAAAGCATTGATTCTGTTTTAAGTGTCAGTTCAGAAATGAGGGAAACACTCCAACACCTTTCCCTTCATCACAAAGGACTTGAGAGTGATGGTCAAGTAGTGAATTGAATACAGCCTCCCTACATAATCCATGCTCACATCCAGCTTGGGTTACTGGGTAGTGATTACGAGCAACACCAACAATTTTCCTCTCCGTTGGAACACAAGGGACCAATGCACTGTACTATCAGACTGGCATTTTTCCCAACCTGTTTGGACTCTTTGACTCAGGCGATGGCACCATCGTTCTCTAACACCATTCACCCAACTGGGTGACAATCCAGTTAGCTCTGTCTGGCTCCATCGGCTTCTTTTCCAGCCCATGTACTGCTATTCCTTGGAGCTGCCCACAGATCCATCATCTACAGGCTGCCTCCAGGGTCTTTGTCACAAAACACTATCTGTTTCCAAACTTAAGCATAGCTAAGCTCTACCTCACCACCGCCCCTACTTTTAAGACCATAAGACATAGGAGTGGAAGTAAGGCCATTCGGTTCATCAAGTCCACTCCGCCATTTAAATCATGGCTGATGGGCATTTCAACACCACTTCCCTGCACTCTCCCCGTAGCCCTTGATTCCTTCTGAGATCAAGAATTTGTCGATCTCTGCCTTGAAGGCATCTAACATCCCGGCCTCCACTGCACTCTGTGGCAATGAATTCCACAAGCCCACCACTCTCTGGCTGAAGAAATGTCATCTCATTTCAGTTTTAAATTTACCCCCTCTAATTTTAAGGCTGTGCCCACAGTTCCTAGTCTCCGCGCCTAACGGAAACAACTTCCCAGCGTTCACCCCTTCTAAACCATACATTATCTTGTAAGTTTCTATTAGATCTCCCCTCAACCTTCTAAACTCTAATGAGTACAATCCCAGGATCCTTAGCCGTTCATCATATGTAAAATCTACCATTCCAGGGATCATCTGTGTGAATCTCCGCTGGGCACGCTCCAGGGCTAGTATGTCCTTTCTGAGGTGTGGGGCCCAAAATTGGACACAGTATTCTAAATGGGGCCTAACTAGAGCTTTATAAAGCCTCAGAAGCTCATCACTGCTTTTATATTCCAACCCTCTTGAGATAAACGACAACATTACATTCTCTTTTTTAATCACGGACTCTACCTGCAAGTTAACCTTCAGAGAATCCTGGACCAACACTCCCAGATCCCTTTGTACTTCTGCTTTACGAATTTTGTCACCATTTAGAAAATAGTCCATGCCTGTATTCTTTTTTCCAAAGTGTAAAACCTCACATTTACTCACATTGAGTTTCATCAGCCATTTCCTGGACCACTCTCTTAAACTGACTAAATCTTTCTGCAGCTTCCCCACCTCCTCAGTACTACCTGCCTGTCCACCTATCTTCGTATCATTGGCAAACTTCGCCAGAATGTCCCCAGTCCCTTCATCCAGACCATTAATCTATAAGGTGAACAGCCACGGCCCCAACACTGAACCCTGTGGGACACCACACGTCACCGGTTGCCATTCCAAAAAAGAGCTTTTTATCCCAACTCTCTGCCTTCTGTCAGACAGTCAATCCTCAATCCAAGCCAGTAGCTCACCTCGAGCACCATGGGCCCTCGCCTTGCTCAGCAGCCTCCCGTGAGGCACCCGTATCAAAGGCCTTTTGGAAGGCCTCCCCCATTGACAGCGTTCCCTCAGTACTACTTCAAGAGGCAGAGTCTTTCGGACTTAGAAGATTCTTGGGCATCGAGATCACTTGGGTCAGAGCTCTGCCCATCTGCACAGTCTTCCTGGAGGCAGCCTGTTGTAGTTGCCCGAGTGGGCTGTATCCAATTTGAATTGGGTAGGAAACTTCACTAACAATAGCTGAGGCTGGGAATGACCAGCAATCCAAATGGCAGAAAAGGGCACAGCTGAAGCCTGGAATACACCTCCTGCCACCCACCTTCCTGCAAAAATTCCATCCCCTATTTCCAATTCCTCCGCCTCTGCTGCATCTGCTCCCAGGATGAGGCATTTCACTCCAGCACATCCCAGATGTCCAAGTTCTTCAAGGACCGCAACTTTCCCCCTGCAGTGGTCGAGAACGCCCTCGACTGTGTCTCCCGAATTTCCCGCAACACATCCCTCACACCCCGCCCCTGCCACAATCGCCCAAAGAGAATCCCCCTAGTCCTCACATACCACCCCATCAACCTCCGGATACAATGCATCATCCTCCGACACTTCCGCCATCTACAATCCGACCCCACCACCAAAGACATTTTTCCATCCCCACCCTTGTCTGCCTTCCGGAGAGACCACTCTCTCTGGGACTCTCTTGTCCGCTCCACACTCCCCTCCAACTCCACCACACCTGGCACCTTCCCCTGCAACCACAGGAAGTACTACACTTGCCCCCACACCACCTCCCTCACCCCTATCCCAGGCCCCAAGATGACTTTCCATATTAAGCAGATGTTCACTTGCACATCCGCCAATGTGGTATCTTGTATCCATTGTACCCGGTCTGGCTTCCTCTACATTGGGGAAACCAAGCGGAGGCTTGGGGACCGCTCTGCAGAACATCTCCGCTCGGTTCGCAGTAAACAACTGCACCTCCCAGTCGAGAGCCATTTCAACTCCCCCTCCCATTCCTTAGACGACATGTCCATCCTGGGCCTCCTGTTGTGCCATAATGATGCCACCCGAAGGTTGCAGGAACAGCAACTCATATTCCGCTTGGGAACCCAGCAGACCAATAGTATCAAAGATAATAAAATGTGAGGCTGGATGAACACAGCAGGCCAAGCAGCATCTCAGGAGCACAAAAGCTGACGTTTCGGGCCTAGACCCTTCATCAGAGAGGGGAATGGGGAGAGGGAACTGGAATAAATAGGGAGAGAGGGGGAGGCGGACCGAAGATGGAGAGTAAAGAAGATAGGTGGAGAGAGTGTAGGTGGGGAGGTAGGGAGGGGATAGGTCAGTCCAGGGAAGACGGACAGGTCAAGGAGGTGGGATGAGGTTAGTAGGTAGCTGGGGGTGCGGCTTGGGGTGGGAGGAAGGGATGGGTGAGAGGAAGAACAGGTTAGGGAGGCAGAGACAGGTTGGACTGGTTTTGGGATGCAGTGGGTGGGGGGGAAGAGCTGGGCTGGTTGTGTGGTGCAGTGGGGGGAGGGGACGAACTGGGCTGGTTTAGGGATGCAGTAGGAGAAGGGGCGATTTTGAAACTGGTGAAGTCCACATTGATACCATATGGCTGCAGGGTTCCCAGGCGGAATATGAGTTGCTGTTCCTGCAACCTTCGGGTGGCATCATTGTGGCACTGCAGGAGGCCCTTAAGCAGAGGTTCACCTGCACATCTGCCAATGTGGTATACTGCATCCACTGTACCCGGTGCGGCTTCCTCTACATTGGGGAAACCAAGCGGAGGCTTGGGGACCGCTTTGCAGAACACCTCCGCTCAGTCCGCAACAAACAACTGCACCTCCCAGTCACAAACCATTTCCACTCCCCCTCCCATTCTCTAGATGACATGTCCATCATGGGCCTCCTGCAGTGCCACAATGATGCCACCCGAAGGTTGCAGGAACAGCAACTCATATTCCACCTGGGAACCCTGCAGCCATATGGTATCAATGTGGACTTCACCAGTTTCAAAATCTCCCCTTCTCCTACTGCATCCCTAAACCAGCCCAGTTCGTCCCCTCCCCCCACTGCACCACACAACCAGCCCAGCTCTTCCCCCCCACCCACTGCATCCCAAAACCAGTCCAACCTGTCTCTGCCTCCCTAACCGGTTCTTCCTCTCACCCATCCCTTCCTCCCACCCCAAGCCGCACCCCCAGCTACCTACTAACCTCATCCCACCTCCTTGACCTGTCCGTCTTCCCTGGACTGACCTATCCCCTCCCTACCTCCCCACCTACACCCTCTCCACCTATCTTCTTTACTCTCCATCTTCGGTCCGCCTCCCCCTCTCTCCCTATTTATTCCAGTTCCCTCTCCCCATCCCCCTCTCTGATGAAGGGTCTAGGCCCGAAACTTCAGCTTTTGTGCTCCTGAGATGCTGCTTGGCCTGCTGTGTTCATCCAGCCTCACATTTTATTATCTTGGAATTCTCCAGCATCTGCAGTTCCCATTATCTCTGAGCCCAATAGTATCAATGTGGATTTCACAAGCTTCAAAATCTCCCCTGCCCCCACTGCATCCCAAAACCAGCTCAGCTCATCCCCACCTGCCTAACCTATTCTTCCTCTCACTTATCCCTTCCTCCCATCTCAAGCCGCACCTCCATTTCCTACCTACTAACGTCATCCCGCCTCCTTGACCTATCTGTTCTCCCCGGACTGACCTAACCCCTCCCTACCTCCCCACCCATACTGTCTTCTGCACCTATCTTCTTCTCTATCTATCTTCAGTCCGCCTCCCACTCTCTCCAGATTTATTTCAGAATCCTCTCCCCATCCCCCTTTTCTGATGAAGGGTCTAGGCCCGAAACGTTAGCTTTTGTGCTCCTAAGATGCTGCTGGGCCTGCTGTGTTCATCCAGCCTCACACTTTGTTATCTTGGATTCTCCAGCATCTGCAGTTCCTATTATCTCTGATCGCAACTGAGGCACTGCCCAGGTCACTGAAAGGTTGACAAAAGTTGCCAGGGAGTTGGGACCCTTCAATAAGACTGATTCCAGAATGCGAAGCATTATCCACTTCAACTGACAGCCTTTGACCTCAGCCAGTAGCCCATTTGCTGTTGGGGAGAGCCTGAAGTCATCACTAACATGCCCCCAAGTGGACATTTAATTAATAGCAACCAACTGCCATTAAGGGAAACGATGGTGCAGCGGTCATGTCACTGGATAGTTATTCAGAGGACCAGATTACTGCTGTGAGGGCACAGGTTCAAATCCTACGTTGATAGCTGGTGGAATATGAACGAATCTAATAAATCTTGAGAATGAATTTAATCTCTGTAGTGGTGAGTATGAAACTACCACTATTTGTTGCAAAAATCAATGTAATTCACTCACATTTCTTAAGAAAGGCAGTCTGCTATCCTACTTGTGGCTCCAGACTCACAACAATGTAGTTAACTCTTAACTGCCCTCTGAGATGACCATTCAGTTCATTGGGAATTGGGAATGGGCAACAGATGGTAGCTCTGCCCATGAAACCCAAATCCCATCTAAAATTAGAAAGAAAGAAATCACTTACCTGGGCATGGCTTAGAAGTGAGAACATGTTAACGAGATGTTCTGATGCAAAATTTGATCATTTGGCTCTTGATTGCTCCAATGACCAATCCTGATGGGAACTGCAAGATTCCACGGCAGTGTCTATCCAGATTTTTGTGGCTTGGCAACTCACTGCTGTTAGTGGGAGTTCGCTATGCACAGAATAGTTGTGGCATTTCACACACTGAAATGGTGACCGCATTCCAAATGTTGCTAATTGGAAAAACACTTTGGAGTAAATGGAGATTGGGAAGGGCCCTACATAAATGCAAGGCTGCCATTTTAAGAAAAAGATTGAATCAAATCATTAGCTATTGTCAAACTATCAAAAGTCCTTATTACTGTGGACAAGTTACATACCCTTTTATTTATTCACAGGATGAGGGCATCACTGGCTAGGGCAGAATTACTGCCCATCACTAATTGACAAAAGGGCAGTTAAGAGTCAACCACATTGCTCACATGTAGGCCAGACCAGCTAAGGACAACAGCCTTTCCCCAACAATCAATTCACAGTCATCATTAGAATCTTAATGCAGATTTTTCCCCTGTAAATTTATATGCAAACATCTGCCATGATAGGAGTTGAACACAGATCCCCAGAACTTTATCTAGGTCTGGGGATTAACAGTCCAGCATGAATACCACTAGGTTATCACCCATTTCCATGGACAATATAGGAAAATGGGAGGCAGAATAATCGGGTTCACCCGAAAGCAAGGCTGCATGCATGATCAACTCAAAAATCGAAAACTGTCTAGTTTTACGCAGGCTGAAAGGATCGCTGAAATGAGTTGGTAACATCTGCATTTCATGACAGCTGCTGAAGCTCTAGTGGTAGAACTCACTAGCTGTCATCATGGGGGCCCTGTCAATTTCAGGAAGAATTTTTGTTAGTAAGATTTCAGTTTTCTTCACCATTTGGTAGAGCTGGAGGTTGGATAGATACCAAACAGGAGTTATTGTATAAATGAAAGCACATCAAAGATTGATTTTCACAAAAACAGTGATTTAATGAGCAGGGCTGTTCATCTGGTGGGAACAGCACAAGCTGCTATGGAATTTCGAACATCGTGCATATTCAGAGCCCTAAAACTTCCTCCAGAGAGAGAGAGGAAAGGATCAAAGGGAAACATTCTCATCCACTTCCTGAAGGATAGAAAGGAAGCTGGCAGACAAATTGCTTCCCTGAAAATGTGTTTTCACAACTTGAATTCATGTTTTAAAATAAAACTATTCATGTTTCCTGATTGCTGCTATTGCGTCTGCTCTACACTGGGGAAAAAAAAGCCTCATATTTTCCACCCTATCCATGTTATCCACAGTCTTACAAACTTCTAACAGATCACCCCTCAAGCTCCGGCATTTCAGTGAAAACAAACCCAGTCTATCTAACCTTTCTTCATAGCCAAAATCCCCCATACCAGGCAACATCGTGGTAAACCTTAGATAACAAAGAGTGGAGCTGGATGAACACAAGCAGCGTCTCAGGAGCACAAAAGCTGATGTCTCAGGCTAGACCTTTCTTCAGAAAAGGGGGAGGGGGAGAGGGATCTGAAATAAATAGGGAGAGACGGGGAGGCGGACCGAAGATGGATAGAGAAGACAGGTGGAAAGGACAGTATAAGTAGGGAGGTAGGGAAGGGATAGGTCAGTCCAGAGAGGACGGACAGGTCAAGGGGGCGGGATGAGGTTAGTAGATAGGAAATGGAGGCCCGGCTTGAGGTGGGAGGAGGGGATAGGTGAGAGAAACAACAGGTTAGGGAGGCCGGGATGAGCTGGGCTGGTTTTGGGATGCGGTGGGGGAAGGGGAGATTTTGAAGCTTGTGAAATCCAGATTGATACCATTGTGTTGCAGGGTTCCCAAGAGGTACATAAGTTGCTGTTCCTGCAACCTTCGGGTGGCATCATTGTGGCACTGCAGAAGGCCCAGGATGGACTTGTCGTCTAAAGAATGGGAGGGGGAGTTAAAATGGTATCAATGTGGATTTCACCAGCTTCAAAATATCCCCTCCCCCATGGCATCCCTAAACCAGCCCAGCTCGTCCCCGCCTCCCTATCCTGTTCTTCCTCTCAGCTATCCCCTCCTCCCACCTCAAGCCGCACCTCCATCTCCTACCTACTAACCTCATCCTGTTCCCTTGACCTGTCTGTCCTCCCCAGGCTGACGTATCCCCTCCCTACCTCTGCACGTATACTCTCCTCTCCATCTATCTTCTCCTCTATCCATCTTCAATCCACCTCCCCCTCTCTCCCTATTTATTTCAGAAACCTCTCCCCCTCCCTCTTTTCTGATGGAGGATCTAGGACCGAAGCGTCAGCTTTTGTGCTCCTAAGATGCTGCTTGGCCTGCTGTGTTCATCCAGCTCCACACTTTGTTATCTTGGATTTTCCAGCATCTGCAGTTCCCATTATCTTGGTAAACCTTTTCTGTACTCTCTCCAAATCATTGACATCCCTCTGGTAGTGTGGTGACCAGAACTATATGCATGTGTGGGCTCACTGAAGTTCTACAAAGCTGCAGCATAACTTGTTTATCCTTGTATTCAATGCCCCTTCTAATGAAGGCAAACATGTCATACGCCTTTTTTTAATACTTCATCTACCTGCGGTGCCACCTTCAGTGATCTGTGGACCTGCGCACTCAGATCCCTCTGCATATCAATTTATCATATAACCATATCTGTTTCAACTACACAAAACAGATGCTTGCCATTTCACTGGTTCACTGCTATGGCCAATCAGAGCCAACCTGCTTTGTTTAAAATTTAAATGAAGTGTGACATTTAGTTATCAGCTGTCATTAATGGGTGTTTTCTCCATGCTAACTCCTCTACCGATCAAAATCCACTGGCCAAAAATATCAGTAATCGCATGTGGTATAAAGGTTGGTTTTCCTCTTGAATTGGTACTGCAAGTTGTCCTGATGAGTGCAAGATGTAAAGATCTCAAAACCTATACTTTTTTCAGTGAAGCTTAAGATTCCAAAATTTTCTTGTAACACTTATTACAATAACTAGCTTGATTTTACAGATTTCGGTCTCCTTTCTTTGAATAAAAATGTTATATTTGTTATTTTTTCAATCTAATGGAAACTTCATTTGGGAGATGTAAACTAACACATCCGCTGTCTGACTAGCCATTTCTTTTAAGAGACTAACACAAAGCCTAACAAGATCTGGGGAGCAGTCAGCCTCCAATGTCAGCTCAGTAACATTAGTTACGAGTCAAATGTTACTCTCCATTCTTTTGTAGACTACTACATGATATTTTACTTGTACTTGGAGGGGGTGGTGGTGGTGTTGGGTGAAGATCAGGAAATTGTTTCAACAACTCATCTGAAATACATCAACTCCAACAGCACAGCCATCCCTCAGCATTAAAATGGGATTATGAACATTGGTTATTGCACAGAGGTCCCAGCAGTGGGACTTGAACCCATGACCTGTCTAACACAGAAATGAGCATACTACTCACAGAGCTAATGCTAATTTTAACACACTTGTGTTATCGAGGTCTGCTCTTTGTCCCTGGGGTCCTGACTGGGGAAGCTAGAATACCAGACCCACAAGCCACACAAATCAAAAACTGACCTCAATATTGTCTCAGTGATCAGCAGCAGAATGAGGGAACACAAACAGCCAAAGGCTTAACTATTTGATTGATTGCTTTCCCAACATAGCAGCAGGGAAGAGTACAGGAAAAAATGCCATCCTGGCTGCCTTCAATCCTCTCCATGACTTTGAAACAATGAGTAATTGTGCACCACATCTGTCCTGAAATAATAGCTGGTTAAATTCTTAATTAGGCATTTAAAAAAAATACTCCACATAGCACATGCAGTTTGCTTGAAGTCCCCATTTGTTTAAATATATGTCAATTATATTAAGCACCAGAAATAGCCTTGACATTACAATCACTAGATTCCATGATACATCAGTCTTTTCCAGTCTCTTCATCAATCTCACATGCACGTCAATCAGTTCTCAAGGTAAATTCTTGGGTTTACTGAATGGGCTGAATGAAATGCGCTTTGTGCTAAATGACCTTGTGCTATGTTAATTGATGTAAAACTCATTACTTTAGATGTCATTCTGGAGTCAATTGTCAATGACATATTGCGTACTGGTGCCTGCATCAACCTCACAATGTGGCAATCTTTCTTAATGGTGTTGACAGTCTGCTCAAAATAGAGTGAGGGGTATGAGTTGAAGACATCACTTTCAATGGTTTGTTTTAAGGTTAACAGAGACCGATCTCCTCATTCACTGGTCTGCAACTTAGAAATCATATGAGATGACAATAGTCCCTGCTGTTCAAAGCACTGCATTGTCTCCAGAGTGCTGTCAAATGTTGCAAAAATGTAGGCAATGTGGACTATAAAGGCGAAGAAGATGTCACATCTAGTCCAGCTTGTTGACAGTGCTGATCCAACCTGGACAGGATGCTAGCAATTTCTCTATTCGTGCAATCAACAGCTAAGGCTCATTGCCAAGGCTCACAAAACCTCCCATATCATTTAATTATGGGAGTAAGGGGGCAACACTGTCTCTAAGGGTGATAGAAGCAAAGGTAATCAATGACTCAAAAGAAAATACAACTGTAATACAGGGACTTAAACTTGGAGGGCTTTGGGAATAGGAAGGGGAAAATGGTACTCCCTAGGCACAGAGGATTGAAAGGGGGTAAATTACCTCTTCTGTGAAGACTCTACTCAGATCCTATCTATACCCAACATGCAACACCATCGTTCTGTGCTTAGATCATGGCTTTCCACCAATGCTTAGCTCAGGGTGTAAACACAAACTGTAGCTCTCTCAGTGTCCCAACACAGGTAGGAATCCAACCAGCCACATTCCCAGTGTACACAGGACAGTTTTGCATGGGGATGGGTGTTTCAAAAACGAGCTATGAAGGTAAATTGTCAAGTCATTTCTCGATTAGTGTAGCAAATGGAAAAAGGTAACTTGATTCTAAGCAAAACAACTCAGTTTGAAACCGTACTTGTGTCTATGATTCTGCCACTAGAAGACTGTACTTAAGGTTCATATACACACTTTTCTTAATAGTGGCTCCAGCACTCACAGACGAGAGTAAATTCTAATTTAAATTATGCTTCACATTTTCACTCTGACTTAAACTAACAATTACTATTAACAACTGATTTCATTGTAATGCCTTGGATTTTAGACAACGTAATGTCGGGTTCTAATTTAAATAATAATGTCCCTTTGCACCTCCACTTTTCTTGCATCTGCTATGAATGAAGATTTTTGCTTCAACATGAGGGAAGTTATCCCACTTGAGCAACTTACAGGCATCAGATATCATTGGTATATATACAGAAATGTAATAATTAGGTGCGGGACTAAGCCATTCAGCCCTCAAGCCTGCTCTGCCAATCAATAACGTCATGACTGGTCAGATTGTAACCTCAAATCTACAATTCCGCCTCTGATAACTTTCCACTTCCTTGCTTGACAAGAATCTATTCTAATACCGAAGCTCCACACTGCAGAAATTCACCAAATATTCTTAAACAACACCTTCCGAAACCACAACCACTCCCTATCTCGAAACACAAAGGCAGCAGATACCTAGGAATACTTGCAAGTTCCCATCAAATCCACTCACCATTCTGACTTGGAAATATATCACCAGTCCTTCAGTGTCACTGGGTCAAAATCCTGAAATTCCCTCTTGAACGGCATTTTGGATCAACCTTTGGCAGTTGGACTGCAGCGGTTCAAGAAAGCAGCTCACCACCTCGAGTGCAGCGAGGGATGGGCATTAAATGCTGGCCAGCCAGTGACACACACAACACAATGAGTGAATAAAAACAATCCATCTCTATCTTAGAAAGTATTCAAACAGTCAGCTTCCACCACAGTTTCAGGAGATGTTCCAAACACATGAACAACAAAGGGGAAGAATACTCCTCAACTCTGCTTAAAATGAGCAACCGCTGATTTTTAAACAATGCCCCATTGATCTACATCGCCCATTAACTGGAAACATCCTTTCCATAACTAATCTGTTGAAAACCCTCGGGATTTAATAAGTTGCAAATAAATTACTTCTTGCTCTTCTAAATCTAAAAGATAAAAGCCTAGCCTGCCCTATCTTTCCACTTAAGACAATTCATTCATTTCAGATATTAGCTCATAAACCTTCTCTGAACTGCCTTCAGTACATTGAAATTATTCCTTAACTAAGGTGACCATTAGTATGTACAGTCCTCCACATGCGGTCTCACCAGCGCCCTGTATAACTGAAGCATAACCTCCTTAATTTTGTTCTCAATTCCTTTCACAATAAATGATAACATTCTATTAGGTTTCCTGATACTTTCCTGCACCTGCGTACTAACCACTGTGACTCATGCACAATGACACCCAGCTCCTGCTGCATCCCAGAGCTCTGCAATCTCCCACCATTTAGATCATATGCTTCGTTTTTTAAAATTGGCAATTTCACCTTTTCACACATTATACGCCATTTTGCCACATCTTTGCCCACTCATATAATCTATCTATAGCTTTTTTGTAGCCTCTTTATGACCTCTTCACAATTCAATTCCCCTCCTGTCTTTATGTCTTAGCAAATTTGGCAAGCTTACCTTCTGTCCCTTCATCCAAGTAACCTCAATAAATTGTGAACAGTTGAGGTCACAACACCAGTCCCCGAAGCACAGCACTCATTAAATCCTGCCAGCCTGAGGAGGATCCATTTCTGCCAAATCTCTGTTTCCTATTAGCCTTCCAATGTTCGATCCATGCCAATATGTTACCCACTATATCATGGGCTTTTATTTTCCATAGTAACGTTTGATGTGGCCCCTTATAAAATGCTTTCTGGAAATTTAAGTACAGTATATCCACTTATTCCTCTTTGTCCACAGCATGAGTTACCTCCTCAAAAAACTCCAATCAAATCAACAAATATAATTTCCCTTTCACGAAACCATGTTGATGCTGCCTGATTACTCTGAAGTCATCCAAGTGCACTGCTGTAACTTGTTTATGAATAGCTTCGACCACTTTTCCTAAGACAGACATCAAACTAACTAATCTGCAGTTTCCTGTTTTCTGTCTCCCTCCCTATTTTAATGAAAGCAGTTACAGTCACTACCTAACGGGGCCATCGAATCTAAGGAGATTTGGAAAGTAAAAATCAATGTATCAACTAACTCACTCATCACTTCATTTCAGACCCTTGCATGAAGTCCATCAAGATCCAAACACCTGTCTGCCCAAGACTAGAGAGCATATTTTTAACATGACAGGAGCAATATTTAAAACAGACATGAGGCGCAATGTTTTTAAACACAGAAAGTGGGTTGTGTGTGGAATGAACTTCCAGAGGAGGTGGTGGATGCATCTACAGTCACAACATTTAAAACAGTATTTAGGTAAATACATGAATAAGAAATGCTTGCAGGGATATGGGCCAAGCACAGGTAGGTGAGTCTAGTTTAGTTGGGGATTATGGTCATCATGGACTCTATGACTCTATAACTCTAACACTTTACTTAGTACCATGTCTCTGGTGACTGTGATTTTGCTGAGTTCAGCCGTCCCTTCCATTTCTTATTCACAAATGCTTCTAAATGTTACTTGAATCACCTACAGGAAAGGCCAATGTGAAATAGCCATTTAATTCATCTGTTTTGTTATTCAATATTAATTCTCCCATTGGATTTTCCATAAGAGACCACAAGGGTAGAACTGTCTCTCTATCAGGGTCATATCTGTCTCTCAACCAACACTTAAAAAAAAATCATCCAATCACATTCTCACACACACAAAAACAAAAATTGCTGGAGAAGCTCAGCAGATCTGGCAGCATCTGTGGAGAGAAATCAGATTTGGCATTTTGGTTAGAATGACCCTTCCTCAGAACATTAACACACAGCTGCTTGCTGTACACAAATTGGCTCCCTACACCACAACAGTAAATACATTTAGAAAAGATACTTTCTTTGCTGCGAATCACTTTGAGATGCTTTATGGAAAGAATGAAGTGAATAAAAATGCAAAGCTTTCTTTACACGTATGGGATTTCCATTTCCCATCCATCAGCACTCATTGTGATCTTTGGCGTGGGATTGGACGTTTATTGCTACTTATTACAACATTGACGTCAGGTTCACATTTGAGGCCGATAGACAAAGGAGACATTGGAGAATAGTTCCCACAGCAATGGCCCCTCTTACTCTGCCATAATTTTGGCAGATGCTGCGTAGGGTCCTGAGAGCATCCCATGGAGAGGAATCAAATTGATGTTCAACATGTAAAAGTTCTACAGCAATGCATCAAAGCAGCAGCATTAAATTTTTTTCACAAATATCCATTCAGTCAAATACTCCACAATTAGTTTTGGAGTTGATCTCCATATTTTGCCTTCAAATAATAGCTCTTCAATTCTTCATTTGTTACAGAAGCAGGTAGCTATTCTTTTCCTATGATATAACATCTACTAAAAGACAATATATCCCTTTTAGTTCGAATGCCACCTCATCGAAATTATTGGTTAATTACTTTTTGCCGAACATGCAAAAAAATGCTAAATGCTGTTTTAATTAAATTACTTCATTCAAAAAACTAGTTAATACAAATGTTGTTGTATAATGGGGCTTTGAATTAACAGTAGACTGTATTGTGTACAATACACAGAAGCATTGAAATTTCAGCAAATAGGAGGCAGCGTCATCCATCATGCCTCCATGGGTACTGGCTTTCCGACCAGAGCTAACAATTATAATCTCATTCCCTAGCCTTTTTCCCATACCTTTTACTACTTAATCCAAGTTTCCACACATACCAATATTTGAAGCATAGTTGTGGAAATGTGCATGAGGAAAAAATACAACAGTGTATTTTTGCACCTAAACCTTCACCCTTTATGAGAT
This sequence comes from Stegostoma tigrinum, assembly GCF_030684315.1. Classification (NCBI taxonomy): domain Eukaryota; kingdom Metazoa; phylum Chordata; class Chondrichthyes; order Orectolobiformes; family Stegostomatidae; genus Stegostoma; species Stegostoma tigrinum. The sequence continues at coordinate 120,859,358 of NC_081356.1, read as the reverse complement.
CATCTCTAAATGCGATCCTCAAGCGATTAAAACAAATTTGAGATTTGCCAAGATGGAAAGGTTGATCCCATTTTTAGTCTTATCCTATTAATACACAGTACTGTTCTATAAAGGAATCCTTACCAGAGAAAAAGCCCAAGATTTTCATAGGCAGAATTTACATAAATGGAATCATTATTTCAATAATCTACAAACAGTGGCAGGGAAAGAATGAAAATTGAAAATTTATACTTCTGCAAAATGTGCTAGTTTTCTCGCTGGGAAAGTGAGATCTGGCAAAAACTTTAACATGCTTTCTGTGAGCATGTTGAAAAGGGCTTTCTGCAGTAATGTTTGATCTTGGAAAATCAGGCCATCTGCCATCATGAAAGAATTTAAAGTCTGCTGAAGTAATGAGCTTCTTGAACTTTGGATGACTTTCACAGGTCTTGAGAACAGCAAGGTATGACATCACCAAGCGTCAATTCTACATTAAGGGCACTTTGAGTGGGTACCAATTAACCTGCTCAGACTTTCTTAACTTACTTAAAAGAGCCAGTGCCCAGGGCTCCTTGCATGCCAATTCAATACAAGACTTAAACATTAATATAGAGTACAACATGGACTGTACTCCACAGTATGTTGTGCATCATGTCAGTGACAAAAAAGGGGAAGTGGTAATGTGGTGTGTCATCCAGAGTGGATTCAATTGAATTGCATCTCCTTTATTGTTACATGTACTAAAATATAGAAGTAGAGGAATACAGTGAAAAATGTTTACAATGGCTGCCTTTTAATGGTGCTTTCTTAGGTTCTCAGTGCCTGCTAGTGGGTTTGAATCCCAGCATAGCATTCAATAAAAACCTGGAGTTATACTACACCCATATAATTATTGCCAAATGTAAATAAATCCCCATCGGATTCACAAAGGCTCTTAAGGGAAGGAATGTTGCCATCCTTCCTGTCCAATATGTGACTCAGACCTCCATCACTGTGGTTGACTCTGAAACTGCCAATGAAATGGCTTAGCCAGCCGCTCATTTCCAAGTATTCAGGGTTCAGCAATGATTGTCAGCCCAGCTAGTGATGACCACAACCTGTGAGCGAACAAAACTAATAAACTGTGTTCGATGGAGCATAAAACAGTGCAATAGAAAAATCAGAAAGAGCTTATACTTATTTTGTGCCTTGGAGAATATCCCACAAAGTACTTATTAACTATAGTGTAGTAATGTAAGAACTGGGCAAGCAACTTCTGTACAGCCAGGTGCACGAACAGCAATGGGTTTTAGCGATATCAGATTAAGACAGACTATGAGTCGTGACATCTTGGAATAGCGCTTCCCCAAGTTATGTGCCATGGCACAACAGTGTGCCAGAGAAGGGTCACAGAACTGCTGCAGAGTTGTTGCAATTATTAAGTTTTTTTTAATTGAGCAACATAATTTTTTAATTAGATGATAAAATTTCTAAGATGCTAATGTTTAGTTATTTTCTCCTTGATACTCTGTATAACAGTAATTTCTGCCTGGCTCCATCATCACATATCAGAATTTCTTTCTTATTTACCTAATCACACTGGTTTCTGAGAGGTCCTGTGCCCTAGTTGCTGGGCATTGCTGTAGTAATGATCACATGACTGCTTATTAAGTGAATACATCACCACCATCAAGCAATGGAAACTGGCACTGTATAGTCATCCAAGGGTGCCTTCTCATGAGATTACCAGAATGGGAATCTATCTATTCCTGTTAGAGATAATGGGAACTGCAGATGCTGGAGATTCCAAGATGATAAAATGTGAGGCTGGATGAACACAGCAGGCCAAGCAGCATCTCAGGAGCACAAAAGCTGACGTTTCGGGCCTAGACCCTTCATCAGAGAGGGGGATGGGGGGAGGGAACTGGAATAAATAGGGAGAGAGGGGGAGGCGGACCGAAGATGGAGAGCAAAGAAGATAGGTGGAGAGGGTGTAGGTGGGGAGGTAGGGAGGGGATAGGTCAGTCCAGGGAAGACGGACAGGTCAAGGAGGTGGGATGAGGTTAGTAGGTAGCTGGGGGTGCGGCTGGGGGTGGGAGGAAGGGATGGGTGAGAGGAAGAACCGGTTAGGGAGGCAGAGACAGGTTGGACTGGTTTTGGGATGCAGTGGGTGGGGGGGAAGAGCTGGGCTGGTTGTGTGGTGCAGTGGGGGGAGGGGATGAACTGGGCTGGTTTAGGGATGCAGTGGGGGAAGGGGAGATTTTGAAACTGGTGAAGTCCACATTGATACCATATGGCTGCAGGGTTCCCAGGCGGAATATGAGTTGCTGTTCCTGCAACCTTCGGGTGGCATCATTGTGGCAGTGCAGGAGGCCCATGATGGACATGTCATCAAGAGAATGGGAGGGGGAGTGGAAATGGTTTGCGACTGGGAGGTGCAGTTGTTTGTTGCGAACTGAGCGGAGGTGTTCTGCAAAGCGGTCCCCAAGCCTCCGCTTGGTTTCCCCAATGTAGAGAAAGCCGCACCGGGTACAGTGGATGCAGTATACCACATTGGCAGATGTGCAGGTGAACCTCTGCTTAATGTGGAATGTCATCTTGGGGCCTGGGATGGGGGTGAGGGAGGAGGTGTGGGGACAAGTGTAGCATTTCCTGCGGTTGCAGGGGAAGGTGCCGGGTGTGGTGGGGTTGGAGGGCAGTGTGGAGCGAACAAGGGAGTCACGGAGAGAGTGGTCTCTCCGGAAAGCAGACAGGGGTGGGGATGGAAAAATGTCTTGGGTGGTGGGGTCGGATTGTAAATGGCGGAAGTGTCGGAGGATAATGCGTTGTATCCGGAGGTTGGTAGGGTGGTGTGTGAGAACGAGGGGGATCCTCTTGGGGCGGTTGTGGCGGGGGCGGGGTGTGAGGGATGTGTCGCGGGAAATGCGGGAGACGCGGTCAAGGGCGTTCTCAATCACCGTGGGGGGGAAGTTGCGGTCCTTAAAGAACTTGGACATCTGGGATGTGCGGGAGTGGAATGTCTTATCGTGGGAGCAGATGCGGCGGAGGCGGAGGAATTGGGAATAGGGGATGGAGTTTTTGCAGGAGGGTGGGTGGGAGGAGGTGTATTCTAGGTAGCTGTGGGAGTCGGTGGGCTTGAAATGGACATCAGTTACAAGCTGGTTGCCTGAGATGGAGACTGAGAGGTCCAGGAAGGTGAGGGATGTGTTGGAGATGGCCCAGGTGAACTGAAGGTTGGGGTGGAAGGTGTTGGTGAAGTGGATGAACTGTTCGAGCTCCTCTGGGGAGCAAGAGGCGGCGCCGATACAGTCATCAATATTCCTGTTGCTTAGTTTAATAGAGAGTCTTTGGTCTCTGTTGCTGATGTTGGTATGGCTTGTTAAAATTAATTTTCACAGCGAGGAACTGATGTTTACCTTTCTTTGAAGAAAAGTATGTTAATAACATGCAAAGCAATAGCTACAATGTAAACTAAGGGAGTCCGAACATTTTGCATTGAGGGCCACATTAACTAACAGGCTATAAATGACAGGACATATATAGAAACCCAATGTAACCCAGCCTCAAGCAGAATTGTGTGAAAACACACTTTCTAAAAGTAAAGTCTCCATAGTCCTACCACCACAGTGTAGCTCTCCCCTCAGAGAGAGATGACCAATCGTGGCGTAACATGAGGATCATCATCAGCAAAGGTAAAATCACCATAGTTCTCCTCTCTCATTTCAGACAGAAAATTGGTGGTGTGTTTAACCTGAGAATCACCATAACTTGAGCATGGGGTGAAGCTAAGAAAGTGGGACCTTCCGGCTAACCTCAGCTGGTGTGGGAATTGGACCTGGGTCACTCTGCATTGTAAATCAGCTGGTCAGCTGACCGAACACTAAATAACAATATTGTTTTAAGTAACAAGGGTTCATGGCAGTCAGAGTGTTGGCTGCGATAACAAGGTGTGAAGCTGGTGGAATACAGCAGGCCAGGCAGCATCAGAAGTGCAGGAAGGCTGACAGTTTGGATCTGGACCCAGACCCGAAACTGCAGCATTGCTGCTCCTCTGATGCTGCCTGGCCCGCTGTCTTCCTCGAGCTCCACACCTTGTTATCTCAGACTCCAGTATTGGCAGTTCCTACTACCTTGGAGTGTTGGCTGCAATGTTTTATACAGGGTGGGTGGCTTAAACTTGTACTTCAGGATCTGGATGATATCAGGTTTGAGATTCGCGGTTGCAAGTCGCAAAACGTCACCGAGATGGACATGGTTAAGGGTTGATCGAACTGACTTTGTTTAAAGTCAATGTAGAAAAGGCTTGTTTATTTGCACAGCATGTCAAACTAAACAAAACTCCGTTTTTTTTGCGTGCGTCATTCTCAATTGGAGAAACTGCATCTTGTCCAGACAACTGTAAAATTCTGCCAAAGGGAGCTGTTGTTGGTGGAGAACGTCATCAGGCTGTTGTTTGGACACACTTAATTGAAATAATTATGCTCATTCCATGTTTTGCTTACAGTCCATACAGGTTCCACCTTATTGTAAAATTAAACCAAGGTTCCAAGCAAACAGGAACGGCATCTCTACACAAAGCATCCCACTTAACCCCAAAACAACATGTTACAAAAAGTTGCAAGAACAGAACGCAAAGCAAAGCTTTCTCATGAGATAACCAGCAAAAGTATCGGCTTGTGCTCAAGAAGCCAGCTGCAATGTTGCCAGATTGATTGGCAAAGCAAAAAAGCAACATGCAATTGTTGAAACTCTCCATCCATCCACTTGCCAGGAAATTGATTGCACGCTGATCGGCAAAGAAGCAGCAAAAGAGGCAACAGTCTCACATTCAAATAACACCGTCAGCATGTGCACCGAAGACAACGCACAGGTCACAAAGGCAGCACTGATCCTGAAAATACATGGGTCAGGAAAGTTTTTCCTGTGGCCTGAAGAATCTACATCCATTGACAGTTGTGCACAGCTGACTGCTGTTGTTCAGCTCAGTGAGGAGGTCAGTTTGAAAGTGCATTATTTATTTTGCAAAGAGCGTCTACAGCAAATAACGAAGAAACATTCAGAGAGAGCAACAAATATTTAAAACAAATGGAATTCCACAGCAGGACTTCATAAGTGTGCGAGCTGCAGTGCAATGACAGGGAATGCGTCCAAAGTACAATGTGGAAACCCAGAGGTTCAAATCCCTCACTGCTTTCTTGACAGAGAGGCTCTCGTGTCATGTAGCTTGCCAACTAAATGTGAAAATCATCAAGTTCAACAAGCATGACAGCTTTTTTTTCAGTTCTATGCAAAGAAATGAGGGCAGACCATCAATTCTTTCTCTATCGCACTGGCGATCACTGGATCTCAAGAGGCACAAAGTTCTGTCAATTGTTTATGGACTGAAAGGAGAATTGAGGTCATTCATGCACAATGAATCCCAGCATCTGGCTGCAGCCTTACTTTGCTGATGGATTTGAGCACCTGAATAAGCCTAATCAGAGGCTGCAAGGACATATCAGGACCATACTGACATACACAGACAAGCTAAATAGATTCAAATTAAAACTTGGAGAGGAGAGTCTGGGCTTCAAATGTTCAAACATTCTTCTGGTTTAAACCCAGATGAAAGATTGCTTTCATTTGTGGAGCAACATTTGTGCTCAATTCAAGATAAGCGCAGGCATTATTTCAAATCATCTGGGACTTACAAAAACATGGAAAATAGTTGTAGAAGTAAGCCATTTGGCCCTTTGAGCCTGCACGATTGCTGATGATGAACATGGCTGATCATGCAATCTCGTATTCCATTCCCGCTCTCTCCCCATACCCCTTGATTCCTTTAGCTGCAAGGACCACGTCCAGCTCTCTCTTGAATATATCAAATGAACTGGCCCCAAAAGCTTCCTGTGGGAGAGAATTCCACAGGTTCACATCTGTTTGAGTGATGAAATTCTTCCTTGTCTCAGTTCTGAATCGCTTACTCCAACTAACTGTGAGTTTCTCTTTGAAAGAGGAAGAAGAAATCCTGGATCTCAGGAACGACTGCAGTCTTAATCTCAAATTCAGACAGATTCCACTGAATCAATTCTAGCTGCAAGTGGGAAAAGAAAATCCTTTGACCTCATACCAAGCAATAATTGTCCTGCTGCCATTTTCTACCACCCACAGTTTTGAACTTGATTTTTCTACCCTGCCACCTCTCAAGAATCAGAAGTGATAATGTTTCCAAAGTGTGGGTCAGAAGCTTTATGTTCTTTTCCGTTTTGAGCCAAATATTGAATGGTTATGTTTATTGAAACTATCTCACGTCTTACACTGAAATTCTGGTCAAACAAAGTGAAGTTTAATATTTCTTATTACAATTGTAGTGTACTTATATTTCAGTTTGAAATAAGCATTATTTGTTGCAATATCCCTGCTGATTACTTTAAAGGCATTTGATGTGCCAGGCAAAGTTTGGGGTGCTGAAAAGGAGGCACAAGATGAAAGCACAGTCATGGACTCAAGGTAACGAATAATATCAAACTGACAGACCAAAGCAATGCCCTTCTCCTGTTATTAAAACAGAAAATGCTGGAACAACTCAGAAGGTCTGGCTGCATCTGCGGAGAAAATAACAGAGTTAAGATTTCAAATCCAATTACACTTCTTTGGAGCTGAAACGGCTAGAAAACTTTGTTTCTTATCCTGCTGATAAAAGAAGGAAGCAGTGGAACAAGTTGAACAGACAGTGATGGTGTCCAGAGCAGAAGACAAAGTTCTAATGGCCATAGAGAAAATATGGGGATGTTAAATTGACATTAATGATAGGTTTAAGTTATGAGAAAATAGGTAAATTCCATTACAAACAAATCCAACAAGCCAAAAACAAGAGACAGGATTAGATGGGGTCTGTGAAATCAAAGTAGAAGGCAATGCGTATGTGCTAAAGCTGTTGAACTCAGTATTGAGTCCTGAAGGCTGTATGGTACGCAAATGGAAAATGGGGTGCTGTTCCACCACTCTGTGTAAAGTTTCAGTGGAAGCCTGGTCTAGGGCAACAATGTCAGCATGGCAGCAAGATGGTTTATTGAAACGGTAATCAACTGGAAGGCTGGAGTTATTATTGAAGTGGTCACACAGTCTATATTTAGTCTCACCCAATGTAAAGGGGACCACAGTGTGAGCAGCTAATGCAACAGGCCAGATTGAAAGAAGTACAAGGAAAATGCTGCTTCACCTGAAATGTGTGTTTGGGACCCTAAACAGTGAGTGGGGAGGTGAATGGCAAGTGTTACACCTTCTGCAGTTGCATGGGAACGTGCTTTGTGGTTGGTGGAGTGTTAGGTTCGATGGAGGAGTGAACCAGGTTGTCATGGAGGTAAGAGGGAATGGTGGGAATCTTTGACTGTCTCATGAGACAGCCTATAGATGACCTTGCTTCGGTCAGGGCTCAATATCGAATTCAACAATTTTGGGGTCTAAGCACGTTCTCCCATGTTCTTACCCCAATCTCCACGTAACAGGCCATGTCATTACATGGGCTGCTACCACAATCAATGCATTGTCAACCACTAACAGACCCCATTTGCAGCTATTGTTTATCCCAGCCTGACCTTTACCCATTCCTTTGTCTGCCTAACTGTCTCTCTGTCTCCCTGGGCTCCATCGCCACCTTTCGTTTGTTCATCTTCCTCTCCCCACCTCATCTTCAGCATATATACCAACTTTTTCCTAGCTACAATCAGTTCTGAAGGTGTGTCACCAGGCCCAAAACTTTAACTCTGTCTTTCCTCCACAGATGCTGCCAGATCTTCAGAGATTTCTGGTTTTGAGTCGATTGAAACTATGGGTCAACTGAAAATATCAAGCCGGAGGTTGACAGACTTTTGACTGAAAAGGTATTAACAGTTAAGAAATCATGGCTTGTAGCTGAATTTGAGATCAGCCACATTTCTAAATAAATGACAGAATGGACTCCAGGAACACTAAGTGACCTTCTCTTCTCCTTATGTTCCCACAATGTGCAGTACTTCAGCCAGAAACTGTTTTAAATAATTTTCTAAATTGATAAAATATGAAAATTTGATGCTTGCACGTTGAGGCTGCTACCCAGAGGCATTGCCATGCACAGCCCAAACAGTAATTTTGATTTATAAACAGCTTCCAAAATTATTGCACTCTTAATGACAGAACATTACTGCTGAATACTAGATTTATTTTGTAGTTTGCTTGCCAGTGAAGTGGTCCAATTTAGGTAACTACACACACAAGTTTTCACTTAATGGATTTAAAATAATATATAACGCAGTGAAAGGCTTGTAATGTGCTTTCTCTCTGGCAGTAATCAGGGCCACCAGTACTTTAGATAAGCTAAACAGCCCACTGGACAGATGGACACAACATGCCACTTATTATTCTCTCCCACCCCGCTTACCCTCCCCACCCAATACCAATTACTTGTTAATGCTTGCTCTAGCTTGTTGGGGTTAGGCTAACAAAATATTTAAGGAAAAAAATGTTTTCATTTATATAACACCTTGTCTGACCTCAGGACATCCCCAAAGCATTTTGTAACTGTTTACATTTAGACTTTAATAGAGTAAACATGTCGTCCAATTTGTGCACACCAACAGCACTGTGATAATAACCATATGATCAATTCCAGTGATGTTTATTGAGGGCTAAATATTGTCTCTAAATGATGAAAAATGGTTCTGGCTTTGCACTGCTGCTAATTTGGTAATGTGAGTGCATGCTTGGAGACATCGCCAGTTCAAATGGATAAATGTGGACAAACGGATTAAGTCAGGGACATGGTTGCTAAAACCAGGCTGGTAAATAATCATGACACATTTCAGAGATTATGTAAGACAACCATTATCTCCACTACTAACTGTGGTCAAGGGTCATACACTAATTAGTATCAATGGCTACAACATGAGAAGATGCTATGCAGCCCAACAGTTTGCTAAATTGTAGGTGATCTGACCCCGCCATTCCATAAAAGAAATAATTAACAGCAGCCTGCCCTCACATTGGGCACACACCAACCCAATAAGAGCTGATCAGCATAAATGTCTTGATGAATGGGTCAAAACTGAATCCCTTGCTTGGGAAGGAGCTTCAACACAGTAGCAAAATTATTCTGAACAATTTCACTTGGATGTTAACAGTAGAACTAGGGCTGCAACTGCAAATTAATGCTTATACAGAATCTGAAGAGTTACTCACTAATATTCATTTGAATTTGAGTAATACTTCTGTTAAAAAGAACTGCCAATGTTTGTTTTCTTTGTAATTTCACAAAATCTACTTAAAACTTGAACAGGTTAGCAGGATAGATTTATAGAGTCCTAGATTAATGCAACACGGAAACAGACCTTTCAGTCAACTTATCGGCGTTGGCCAGACATCCCAAACTGACCAGTCCCATGTGCCAGAGTTTGGTCCATATCCCTCTAAACCCCTCCTATTCATATACCTATACAGATGACTTTTACAGTAAAGGAATTAAGGGCTATGGTGAGTGGGCAGGTAAGTGGAGCTGAGTCTCAAAAAGATCCGCCATGATCTTATTAAATGGCAGGGCAGGGTCGAGGGGCCGGATGGCCTACTCCTGCTCCTAGCTCTTATGCTCTGATGTTCTTTTAACAGCTGTAATTCTACCAGCCCCCATTTCCTCTGGCAGCTTGTTCTATGCACGTACCGCCCTCTGTGTGAAAAAAGTTACTCCTCAGGTCCTTTTTACATCTTCCTCCTGTCACCTTAAACTTACGCTCTCTTGTTTTGGATTTCCCAGCCCTAGGAAAAAGACCTTGGCTATTTACCCTATCCATGTCCCTCATGATTTTGTAAACTTCTATAGGGTCACACCTCAGTCTCTGATACTCCAGGGAAGAAAGCCCTGGCCTATTCACCCCTTTTTCTATCACTCAAACCCTCTAACCCTGGCAACATCATTGTAAACCTTTTCTGCACCCTCTCAACTTTAACAATATCCTTCCTATAGAAGGGTGTCTAAAATTGTACACAATATTCCAAAAGTGGCCTCAGCAATGTCCTGTACAATGTCCTGCAACATGATGTTCTAGCTCCTATACTCAGTCTTCTGACCAATGAAGGTGAGCATGCCAAATGACTTCTTCACCACTCTGTCTAACTGTGGATCTATGCACCTGCACCCATAGGTTTCTTTGGTTAGTGACATTCGCCAGGGCCCTACCATTAAGTGAATAAGTTAGTGGGCAATATCTTTGACTCACTTGCTGACCAATCAGTTCATCACCCAGCTACACAATTCAGAACTTTTTAGAATTGACATAATGGATATATAAAAAAAATTATTAGTTCATTCATATTTATTTCATCAAAGTATTTATGCATTCCACAGATACTGCATGCATCACTTTGTGCTGTCATCCCAAATATGCAGCAACTATCATCAATGTTATTTTTAAGCTGCAACAGCACAATTAAAGGATCGCTCGACACAAACGACAAGGCAGAGTACTGAATGAATGTCAGGCGCCAGCTATTGAATATGATACTTTATTCTCAGAATTTAACCCATACCAGCAGGCTGCTGTATTTCCAAGTCTGATTTAAAAAAAAGAACAATATTATTCTCACAGAAGAAAAAAAATTCTCCAGAAGTTCAAGTGTGAGACAAAATCAAAAATTATACAAATACCCAACATGTAGCTTCTGCAGAGAAAAAGGCAAAGGTTACTGATGCATTTGATTGATTACTTTTCCTCATAACTGGATTACTCAGCAGAAATATATTATCCTTACTTGTCAGTGTATGATCATTTATAAAATTCCAACATTAAGAGAACCCACATGTCAGGCAACCAATCAAGAGAAACGTTGTTTATACTGCCCATGAATTTTCCTCTCCAATGGGTGGTCGCTAATATTAGACAAGGTGTGAAACTGGCATTCAGATTGTGGATTTTCTGCCTGGTAGGTTAAGGAAAAAGTGTCCCTGATGCTTCAGGCTTGGAGCCAACTTCTGAATCAAAGTTTGTTTGAAACCCTGCTTGGGTATTAAACTTTGATTTTATAGTTTGTACAGATTTAATTATGTGGCATTGTTTTAGTGCCACAACATTTATAAAATATGTGCTAAACTGGTGAGGCTGTTGCCACTTTTAGAATGAAAATTTGGATCAAGATATTTTGTCATGTTGGTTGAGTTGCGGATGGAATGGGTAAAGTGCAACACACAGAGGACTGTCCATCCTCTGAGGTCTGGCTTAATTGGCTCCTTATGTTTGAGATGACTTGAGCTAGTAAAGTTAGTCTTAAAATTTTCTATTTACTTTTCCTAGTTTCTTCCAAATTGACATGCACAGGAAATTTGAGGGCATCATAAGACCATAAGATCATCTGGTATAAGGACTCCAATTTTCCAGCACTGGCAGCCATTTGCATCATTTTGACCAATATATTACCCAAAGATACTTACTCCAGAAATTGATGGGCTTTGTCATGCTATTCTTTTGCTGCTGGCAGGGAAATTTGCACTCATACCTGCAATACTAGCACTCCTTAATATTGAGCTATTTTGAAATTAATTCTAAAAGGACTGTTTCTATTCCATGCCATAAAATAATTAAACAACAGCGAAACAAAACAATTTTAATAGCATGATATAGATTGGAAAACAAGTTGGAACTATTCCGTGTACGTGACTTCAGCATATAATTTACCATTCATTAGTCTTCCCTCACATCAACAGTAAGGTGTGTCACTAATTCCCATTATTTTGTACATCATAAAATCCCTACAGTGTGGAAAAAGGCCATTCAGCCCACACCAATCCTCTGAACAGCATCCCACCAAGGACCACCCCTCTATCCTATATTTCCCATGGCTAACCCACTTAACCTGCACACTACTGGCAATTCACCTAACATGCATATCTTTAGACTTTGGGAAAGAAACCAATGCAGACACAGGGAGCATGTGCAAAGTGCACACAGACAGTTGTGAGGCTGGAATTGAACCCAAGTTCCTAACACTACTTGCCTAACACTGAGTCACCATATGACTTCACTGCACAAGGATTTTCCATGTGCAATAAAGAAGCTGATGCTGTCGTATAGCTCATCAAATAATTTATCAGCATATTCACTCTGAAAACATTAGTTTTAACAATATATTCAATTCTGAAAATTGCCTTTACTGAATGCCTAATGCAGTAAAAGCACATTTATACTGAAATTGATGTTTTATATTGGCCCTGGTGTTGCTGGTGCAATTCGACTTTTTAATGTATCCATCCGCTCATTTATTTTTGCACTGCAAAAGTACGGTAAGTGTGATAAGTGAGAGCTGATAAGGAGGTTATCAGAGTAGTAAGGACCTCTTCAGCATCAAGTCTATCGCTGTAACCAAAGAAGTAGAAGAACAGAGAAAGAAGCAAACTGAAAGAAGCTAACACCAATTCCTTACAGAAAGGATAATAGAGAAAGGAAGGAAGAACACGGTTTAAGAATGAGAGACAATAGACAGAAAGCAAAAGTTTAAAAAAAACAAATTTTAGAATCTTTCTGAAGTATTTATTACTTTGAGGTGGGAGATTCCCACATTTCCATTTTATATTTCTGCACCTCCACTGTTCATTTTCACATCAGGACCATAAATCACATAATTGTAACATAAAATACCAGCCCAAAATTGCTGAGATAAGGTTCACATGTGTTAGTGGTGTCACTCCACAATTTTAGGGCACATAATGACTAATCTCACAGTAGGAAGGTAATTATTTGAGTCAAGACGAAGCTCAAAGAAAAAAACAATAGAAATTGCTGCAAAAAGTGCATCCATAGTCCTTTGTAAAGAAAAACATCCAGGAGAATTAGAACTCCTTTAACTCGAATTGATGGGTTTGTTTTAACACATGAATCATTTATGCCCGTTACCCTTTTGGCAATTTCTGAGCTAATTATTAAGGCCGGGACAATATTTTTCACTGCCCAAAATTAGGAATGTTTATATAAACCAACAGCAAAGTTATTTGTGGTCTCTGCAACTCCTTATCTTGCTTCACGTCAAGGAACTTGGCTTTTTCTTGAAGTTGAAAGATAAATTTGCACATTGCAGTGTGTGATAAGATAATGTTAGCTTTCCCCAGGCTGCTATCGCCAATGGTGGGGAAGCAGGGCAGACCATTGCAGCTATTGTCATGATAGTCACAATTGCCTTGGATAATGTAATTATAGGTTTATAAAAATAGCTTTCTGTCAATTTGGCAGACGTCAACCCCTTTGAGAGTAATTCTCTTCTTTGGCTGCTCTTATAGTGCACAGTTCATGAATGCTTCAGTAATATTGGTTGGACTTATTGCTCTGTGGTAGAAACCACATAATTAAGCTGTGCTATATGATTTCAAATCACAATATCCACATGCAACCAGCTTCATTTGACATGTTAGCATTATTCACAATGGCTGAGCAAGTTTACAGTTTTAAACTTGGTAGGCCTGTTTCAGCTGTCAATCTGCAGTCAAAATGCATAGCTCCCTGCAACAACGCTGCAGCCGAATGCTGTCACAGGTTTGAGGGGGTACAAAACTGCAGTGCATTTCTGTCGTGCAATAAGGCAAGGAAGGAAAAGCATCAAAAAAGAAATTTCACCAATATGCAGTGACATTCCAAAGTACTACCATCAGTGAGTTAGTGTTTTTGAGATATTGTTATTGTTGCAACATAGTGAAACACAACAGCAAATGTGAACACTGCAAGGTCGCTTAATGTAATGAGATAAAAGAAAAACTAGCAAGTAACTTATTGGTTTTAATTTATGGGATTATAAAGGGACAGATGTAGCACTCCATAAGTGCAGCAGGCACTTGAAAATTCAGTCTCGATGCTACATACTAGCTTTCATAACACATGGAGACCTTTGTTGAACTTTTATGGCTAAATTATAGCTTTTTTTTGGCAAGAGTGCAATTATCGTTTGAGCCAGCCCTTTCTCATTTGTTTAAGCACACAACCAAAAGGTGTGAATTGCATCAAGTTATTTTGCCACATCTCTTGCACATATTATCATGTCAAAAATACTCACTTTAAAGGGAATATGCCCTGCTGAAACCATTCCCCCAAGCTCTTCTTAACTTCTAACTGCAGAATTTAGATTTCTGAGTGACAATGGAACAGAGAGGAAAGAACTATAAAAAGCTGGAAAAGACAAGGAAGGTGAGACTGAGAAAGGGACAAAACGGGACAGGAGAGAGAAAAGGTTGGAGAAGCAACGACAGTTGTTGGGAAAATACGTTGTGTATCTGGCAACTAACAGCATCAGCAGAGAGAGGTTAAGACATTTGCAGTGGTGTTGACAAATGCTTTCAGCTGTAACCCACTCTGCAAAATGCCATAAACACACCATCTGTAATCCACAACCTTTTAAAAAAAATCACATAACGTTTTAATCAGCTAAGCAGGGGATCTAAGTTACAGTAGCCTCATTCAGTGAGTGATAGCGCCCTCCAGCTATGACAGCAAAGAGAGAACTCCTTTTACCTTTCAAAACAGCAGAATCCTAACTTCAGCTCCTCCTAGATTTTCTAAACGTGTAATTAGGTCGTTAAAACCTGCAATCATTTACACATTTCTTACGCGTTCGCTGTCTATCACCGAAAATCGATTTCTCTGACATGTCATGGTGTCTCAATTGCATCTCATTCTCTTTCCCTGTCTTTGTCCCTGCGGGTACGTATGAGATTCAAGGCTGTCTCGGTATCTCCCTCGGAAATGTTAATATTTTCGCTCTGGCTTCAGCAGAATGCACCTCAAGCAGGGAATCACTAAGTCAAAATACTTCTCTCACATTTTCACTCTGAATGGAGAAAGGGATCACTTCCTTCATGTGAAAGTGTACCATCCCAGATAACAACATTCTCTTGCCAATGAAAGTCCCCCACCAATTTACAAAAAAGCCTTATACTTAAGCGAATTTGACAAGTCTGGTAGTGCTGTATGCATCTCTACCTTTGAGTGGGCACTTCAACCTTTGCATTATTTTCTGTTTTTTTTCTCTCTCTGCCACTTTTTAATTGCTTGTCTCTACGTATGTCACTGAAATGTATTTGTTGGTCACTGACTTTCTATACCTGAGCGTGTGTCTCAGATTCTGCATTGTGCATTTGTGTGAGACAGTGAGGAAAAGAGAACAAAAACAGAAGTTGCTGGAAAAGCTCAGCAGGTCTGGCAGCATGTGAAGAATTGCTGCCAGACCTACTGAGCTTTTCCAGCAACTTCTGTTTTTGTTCCTGATGTACAGCATCCACAATTGTTTCAGTTTTTATTGAGTGAGGAAAAGAGATCCGCCTAGGCGTGAGAATTCCCTGTGCGGGATCTCCATTTGTCTTTGTGTGCATCTGGGCGCTATTCTCACTCTTAAATGCTGGCTGCTGAATTTGTATATATGATTTCCCTCCTCTTGTCCTTTCCTTTTATTTTGCCCTCCCCCTCCCTCTCTTCCTGTGAAGCCCTGTCAGTGCAACCGTTCTCTCGCTGTATTCATTCTTGCTTTCTTTATGTATTAATGCAGATTCTCTTTCTTAACTTGTGTCCAGTTCTGTTCCTTCTCCCTCCCTCCTGCACCCCTTATCCGTATCAGTTACCATCATCTTCTATGAATCTGTTCTTCATATAGCCAGTCCACACTCCCTCCTCCTCTATCATTTTAAATTATTGACACCTATACACCTTCAACAGGAATTGTCAAATTTCCACGGACTGTCTCCAACTCACAAGATTATCCCTGTTACTCTCTCTCTCTTCAGAACATCAGTGGGTGGAATTCGTTTCTACAAATCGCTGGAGAGAGGCTGGGTTCCTCGTTGTGTTACATTTCTCAACCCGTTTTTCCTTACTGCTTCTGACCCACCGACACACACACACACAATTACTGCTTTCTCGTTTTAACAAAATGTTTCTCAAAGTCTAAAGAAGGAGCCTTTGATTTATAAATCCCCGTGCCTCAAATTTGTATCTCCCACTCTTGAAAGTCTATCTTGTGGCAAACCTGGGACTTTGTGAGAGAAAGTTGACGGGCATACCATGTTAATTCAGTCGAAATGAAGGAGAGAGAGGTTCTCCGTGCATTTTGAATATGCCACTTCCTAAATTTCTCAGCGAGCTTCATTCTAATGTAGAGAGCCATAGGATCCACGCCCCCGTCTGTTAGCAGACTGGGATTTTTTTTCCCCCTCTCTTCTAAACTGAAACCTTTGGCCCGTCTGTGCGGGGAGGTAGGTGTTCCTGACCTACAAGGAGCTGGTGGAAGGTCGCAGCGAAACTCCGCCAGAGTTCAGTTAACACCCAGAGCAAATCTTCCAGGGACCCTATCTCCTGTGAGCAGTTCACCACTCTGTTGTGTCCTTACCTCAGAGGGAGACAAATTCCCAGATACTACAAATGCCAACTATTTCATATAAATATGTATACGGAATGTAATCCAAAGTAGTGTGCCGAAAGTGTATATGGCTCGGAAAATATGCATTAAAATTATTTACATGCATTGAAAATTCACGTGATGTATTAAAAAATGCAAAATATGTATTAATGGTGCAGAATATATAGTTACACAAACGTTCGATTTTACTGAAATGCGCATAAAAAGTATATTGGAAAACTTTTGTTATTACAAAGTTACAAAGTACAATAAAAGTTACATCTATGTTAAAAAGTTGCATAAGTGTCAGATTATGACTGGAGATTGCATTACATGTATCAAAAATCCACAGATGTTAGAAAAAGCTCGGCAATCTGCACCCTTCTCGCCCACAGATTCGCTGCCGCTTGTGCCGTCCAGGTCCTAGTAATAAATTCCTGTAGCGCCAGTGAGAAAGTGAAGGTGATTCCTCGTTGAACAGTGGTACAGTAGCCAGACAGCAACAACAGACTAAGACAGCCGAGGGGGTAGGAGAGTACACTTCTATGATTTAAAAAAAATACCTCCCTTACCTTCGGTTCTCCCAGCTCCTGATAGTCATCGTAATAGTCTTGGCTAGATTCATAAGCGGAGTCCCTTTGCAGCAAGGCCGTGTAAATCAGAAAGAGAGCGATCTCTGAAACCAGCAGCATCTTTGTGCCGGGATACAACAGAAAGCGAAGGCGGCCGGTGCAATATTAAAAAAAAATAATCCTCGGATCTTTTGCCTTTTCCTTTAGGGATCAAGGTGGAAGGGAAAGGAGAGGGCGGGAGAATGGGGATGTGCGGGGCGGTGATATTAAACAACAACAAAAAGAGGGACTCAAAGGATTTAAAATGGCACGAAACGTGATATTCTGTTGGACGGTGGCGCTTTCTGGATCGTTAACTTCAGCGGAATAAGTGACACTTCTTTTGTAAAGGAGGGGAAGTAAAGTTTATCCACGTGTTGTCTGAATAAGCGGAGCTTTCACTCTGACGATCCGGTGAAAGAATCCTTCTGGCTGGTGGATGAGAGACAGCCAAGGAGGGAGGTATGGCATGTTTAATATGCAGACAGCTCCGAGTTCCCCTCAAAGCTTTCAGTGCAGCTTCTCTCCCCACACAGACCGAGTTTCGATGTGATCCCTTGCCTGCACTATTTATATAAGGAGTTTGGCAAGGAACACCAGAGAGAGGGGGTGGTGAGGGGTGAGACACGTGCACATTTTAAGCTCTACACAACCAGGAAACGGGTCTGACAATCCCCACGTGGCTACAAAAATAATATAAAATGTACAAGCCAGGCTCTGCCTTGTATCTCCTTCCAGTCTGACAGCTGTCTCTCTCTCCAGCTTTCGCTGTGGCTACATTAGCCGCGTACTGTATGCAGGCTGGCCGCTTTCGGAGCCTTTTCTCCCCCTTTCACAGGTCTCCAGTGTTAAATACGCTGGCAATGTCCCCCTCCCGGGGAGGGAGGCGGGTCCGGTGTCCAGCTCTGTCCGAAACAGGTTTCTTTCAATAACATGGAGGACCTGCATTTGTATAGTGCCCTTCCACCCCCCGCAGACAAAATGCTTTTTCACAGGCACCGGAGACTTCCTGGAAGTGCTGCAATGTGGAAAGAGGGCAACGGTGTTCGGTGATGAGAGGGTGGGGGTTGATGTCATTTGTGCACAGCAAGATCCCAGCAGAAACAATGAAATAAAGATCAGGTCAGCGCTCAGTAGTTGCATGATGTAACTGCCCTTCCCTCGATTGTGTTCTGGGATGCTTTACGACTGTTTGAAGGAGTGGACTTCGATTCAATATTTGGACTGGGGAGGGTATCTCTGACAGTGAAGGACGCCGTCAGTGAAGTGGGGAAGCAACAGCTTGCAGGCCCATCCTCCAGCTTGCAACACAGGGCGAGAAAATACCATTACAAACAGTTAGTAAGAGTAAGCTAATTGAGCCATTCTTTTTACTAAATGATTAGTTTGGATATGGGTATTGCTGGAAGAGAACGAGATTTATTGTCCAACCCCCCCCCGTCCGACAAGCTGACTGTGATCCATGGGGCTCTTGAGAAAGCAGGGAAGTTCATTGCACCAGTAAGACTGAAGGCACATAGGACAATACCTGGATAACCTGGCAGCTTTACATCTCTGAAGGACATCAGCTAGGTTGTTACAATAGTTGGAAAACTTCACTGGGCACTTTCGATAAAACCAACTTTTGATTTTCTTTTTTTTTAATTGTGGCTAGTTGTTGAAATCACAAACATTTCAATTAAAAAAATGACAGGCAATGAATGACTTACTGCCAAATACGATGGCTAGTAACACACCTCCTGATACCACAAAGCCTGTCCACCATCTACAGGGCACAAGTCAGGAGTGTGATGGAATACCCCCCAACTTGCCTGGATGAGTGCAGCCCCAACCACACTCAAGAAGCTTGTCACCATCCAGGATAAAGCAACCCCCTTAATTAGCACTGCATCCATAAACATCCACTCCCTCCACCAACAACGCTCAGTAGCAACAGTGCATATAAGATGCTCTGCAGAAATTCACCAAAGATCCTCAGACAGCACCTTCCAAACTCACGGCCACTTCCACCTAGAAGGACAAGGGCAGCAGATAGATGTAAACAATGTCTGATCATGAAAACTCGGCTCTATTTTGATTAACCCCCTCAATACTCCCCCCACCACCACCCTGACACACACACACACACACACACACACACACATGTTTGCATGGCTCGACGCAGAGGAGTTGACCTACATTCTGAAGTCTGCACCTGCCATTAACACCTATTCATCACCTATAGCCCTCTACTACACATTTAGCAATGACTTTGACTTTTGTTGCCTCGCCATCAGTTGCAACCTGTTACATTCCTTTGTTAACAGCATAAAAGCCATCATTTTCTAACCACTTTCAATTCTGAAGAAATCATTTCAGACTCAAAATGTTAAATGTTTCTCTGCCCCACTTGTTGCCAGTCCTGCTGAGTTTCACCAGCATTTTCTGTTTTTTCACCACATCACTTTCAAGTTCCCCTCCAAGACACTCACCATCCTGACTTGGAAATATATTACTACTCCTTCCCTATTGCTGGGTTAAAATCTTGGATTTCCCTCACTAATGGCATTGTGGGCGACCCCACAGCAGGTGGACTGCAGGAGTTCAAAAAGGCAGCTCACCATCTCCTTCTCAAGGGCAATTAGGTACGGGCAATAAATGCTGGCCCAGCCAGCAACAGTCACATTCCACAAATTAACTAAAGGAATGCCTGATGCCTTTTTGGTAATATAATCCCCTTGATGAAGATGTCCCTTACAGAACAATGATAAGGTTCTGATTGTCATCACTTTCCACCCCACCAGCTTCTGCCTTTAAAGGTTCGTCTTCTGCTTTCTCTGCTCCTCCCCTGTCAGCATCCCACAGAGACCATTCCCTCTGTTACACTCTGGTCCACTCCTCCATCACTCCTAGCACCTCTTCACCCTTCCATGACATCATCCCCTCCTATCACAGAAGTTGTAACACCTGTCCATTCACCTCCTCACCATTCAAGCCCCCATACATATCTTCCAGGTGAGGTAGCATTTCACTTGAATTTTATTTGATCTAATCTATTCTATTGCTGCTCACAATGCTATCCCCTTTTCTTTGGCAAGGCCAGATGCAGATTTCTTTGGGGAATATTTTAATCTGTCCAGAGGAATGACCCACATCTAGTTGCTAGCTATTTCAAGATAGCATCATTTTCAGATGCTAACATTTCTGTCCTTGGCCTGTCACAGAATCTAACTAACCCAAAGAAACCTACAAGAACAACATCTGATTTTCTGCTGAGGAGCAACAATGTCTGATCATGAAAACTCGGCTCTATTTTGATTAACCACCCCCCCCCCCCCAATACTCCCCCCATCACCACCCCGACACACACACACACATGTTTGCATGGCTTGACTCAGAGGAGTTGACCTACATTCTGAAGTCCACACCTGCCATTAACACCTATTCAGCACCTATAGCCCTCTACTACACGTTTAGCAATGACTTTGACTTTTGTTGCCTCGCCATCAGTTGTAATCTGTTACATTCCTTTGTTAACAGCATAAAAGCCATCATTTTCTAACCACTTTCAATTCTGAAGAAATCATTTCAGACTCAAAATGTTAACTCTGTTTCTCTGCCCCACTTGTTGCCAGTCCTGCTGAGTTTCACCAACATTTTCTGTTTTTATGTCTGAATATGTGGCTGATTGTTGCAGGTTTTGGAATCATCTGGTGCAGAAAAAAGATATCTGTGAATTGAATTGGGATTAGCCTGAAATCTGTAAAATGGATGCACCTCTTTAGTATATTTCAGTTGTTACTCTAGAAAGTGAAAATAATCTGAATATGTCTGATTATTATGTTTCATTAATGCATTTCTGTGTTTGTTCATTAGGAAAATATTCATTAAATGTCTTAGATGCCTTAGATTAATTTTTCATAATTTTATTACTTATTATCGGGTGTTCTACTCTACCAATACTCATTGAATTAATATAGGGATAATGAGGCAAATCTTGCAACTTTGTCCTTGGACCACACCCTGGAGCAATTTGTCAAACTTTTGTCCTGGGCAGTGATTTATTGAGGTCTCTGTGTCTACAGGCTGTTTCCAGCAATGCAAAATGAGTTCAGTATCAACCAATATCCCCAGTATCCCCAGAGGAGCTCGAACAGTTCATCCACTTCACAAACACCTTCCACCCCAACCTTCAGTTCACCTGGGCCATCTCCAGCACATCCCTCACCTTCCTGGATCTCTCAGTCTCCATCTCAGGCAACCAGCTTGTAACTGATGTCCATTTCAAGCCCACCGACTCCCACAGCTACCCAGAATACACCTCCTCCCACCCACCCTCCTGCAAAAATTTCATCCCCTATTCCCAATTCCTCCGCCTCCGCCGCATCTGCTCCCACGACAAGACATTACACTCCCACACATCCCAGATGTCCAAATTCATCAAGGACCTCAACTTTCCCCCCACAGTGATCGAGAACGCCCTCGACCACGTCTCCCGTATTTCTCGCAACACGTCCCTCACACCCCGCACCCGCCACAACTGCCCAAAGAGGATCCCCCTCGTTCTCACACACCACCCCACCAACCTCCGGATACAACGCATCATCCTCCGACACTTCCGCCATCTACAATCCGACCCCACCACCCAAGACATTTTTACATCCCCACCCCTGTCTGCTTTCCGGAGAGACCACTCTCTCCGTGACTCCCTTGTTCGCTCCACACTGCCCTCCAACCCCACCACACCCGGCACCTTCCCCTGCAACCGCAGGAAATGCTACACTTGTCCCCACACCTCCCCCCTCATCCCTATCCCAGGCCCCAAGATGACATTCCACATTAAGCAGAGGTTCACCTGCACATCTGCCAATATGGTATACTGCATCCACTGTACCCGGTGTGGCTTCGTCTACATTGGGGAAACCAAGCGGAGGCTTGGAGACCGCTTTGCAGAACACCTCCGCTCAGTTCGCAACAAACTACTGCACCTCCCAGTCGCAAACCATTTCCACTCCCCTTCCCATTCTTTAGATGACATGTCCATTATGGGCCTCCTGCACTGCCACAATGATGCCACCCAAAGGTTGCAGGAACAGCAACTCATATTCCACCTGGGAACCCTGCAGCCTAATGGTATCAATGTGGACTTCACCAGTTTCAAAATCTCCCCTTCCCCAACTGCATCCCTAAACCAGCCCAGTTCGTCCCCTCCCCCCACTGCACCACACAACCAGCCCAGCTCTCCCACTCCACCCACTGCATCCCAAAACCAGTCCAACCTGTCTCCGCCTCCCTAACCTGTTCTTCCTCTCACCCATCCCTTCCTCCCACCCCAAGCCGCACCCCCATCTACCTACTAACCTCATCCCACCTTGACCTGTCCGTCTTCCCTGGACTGACCTATCCCCTCCCTACCTCCCCACCTACAGTCTCTCCACCTATCTTCTTTTCTCTCCATCCTCGGTCCGCCTCCCCCTCTCTCCCTATTTATTCCAGAACCCTCACCCCATCCCCCTCTCTGATGAAGGGCCTAGGCCCGAAACGTCAGCTTTTGTGCTCCTGAGATGCTGCTTGGCCTGCTGTGTTCATCCAGCCTCACATTTTGTTGTCTTAGTATCAACCTCATTTGGAGGGCCATCATTGCCGTTGAAGATGCAAGTTAAAACAGAAAGTGCTGGAGAAATGCAGCTGGCCTGATGGTATGTGCAGAGAGAAATAGAGCTTTGTGCCTATGTGACTCTTCTTTGGCCAACACTTGCTGGTCTTTCAGTGAAAAGAGTTGTCCTGGACTGGATGTCATTGACAGGCACATTCCAAGGACGACATGCTGAGGGCTGCAGTAAATCTCAGTGCAGCTGTTGCAAGGATGCATTTGGGACAGATCATTGCCAAGCATCCATGAGCCACAGCCTACTGAGGGGCTGGAAACTGCATTACACCTTAATTCTGTGCCTTACAAAGAATGCATGTTGGACATTCAATATATTTTTTATTCATTTACTGGATGAAGGGGTCAATGGCTAGGCCAGCATTTATTGCCCAATCCTAATTGCCCAGTGGACAGTTAAGCAATCAACCAATTGCTATGGATCTGGAGTAACATGTAATCCAGATCTTAGCTAAATTGCTCACAGTGTCCAGGGATGTAGGTTGATTACCCATGGCAAAAATAGTGTTACAGGGGTAGGGTAGGGGGTGGGTCTGAGGGGGATGCTCTCTGGAGGGTCAGTGCAGAATCGTTGGGCAAATGGCCTGCTTCCACACTGTAGGGATTCTATGATTCAATGAAACCGGGTAAGGATGCAGTTTCATTTCCTAAAGGACATTAGTAACTCCCCCTCCCACTCCCTGGATGACATGTCCATCCTGGGCCTCCTCCAGTATCACAACGATGCCACCCGGAGACTAGAAGAGCAGCACCTCATATTCCGCCTGGGAGCCTACAACACAATGGTCTCAATGTGGACTTTACTAGCTTCAAAATCTCCCCACCCCCAGCCTCATCCCAAGACCAACCCTTCCTCTCAAACCCACCTGCCTGACCTGTCCAACTTCTTTCCCTCTTATCTGCCCCTCCCACCTCACTGACCAATCCCATTACTATATACCTGCACTCACCTATCATCATCTCACCTACCATCCCCAGCCCAAACCCCATGCTCTCTATTTATTTCAGAGCCCCCTTCCCCTCCCCTATTTTTGAGGAAGTGTCCCAACGCAAAACATCAACTTTCCTGCTCCTCTGATGCTGCTTGGCCTGCTGTGTTCCTCCAGCTCCACACATTGTTATCTTAGTGAAACATATGGGTTCTTCTGACAATCAACAATGGATGCAGAGCCATCATGGACTCCTAATTCCAGATTATTTTCTTATTGAATCCAAACTTCACCATCTGCCGTGACAGGACTCAAACCTGGGTCCCAAGAACATATCTGCATCTCTAGATTAACAGCCCAGCAATAATACCAATGGGCCATAGGCGCCCCTATACATATGGAAACGTACTGAAGCATCTCAGAATGAAACATAATCTAGAAAGAAAGATTCCATATCTGTTACACTTTCTGTGGTTTCCAATTGAAAAGCTTTGGCCTCAGACTGTGTACCTGATGTGGAATGTATTTTGTAAGTACCAAGACTATTGACATTATACAACATGCTGGAATGGGATAAGATGAATTTGCTGTCAAATTCTGGAATGTTTGAGTCAAATGTTTTGTCATTTTTTAAACAAGCTTCATGGGTGAAGTTTTGTTTTGGGAAAAAATGTCATATATGGAGATAGTAGGACGAGTCAACAAAAGCTTCACTAAAAAGAATCATCCTCAATGAGGAGCAGGAGGCCAAGAGGTTTAGGGAGGTAATTCCAGATCTTAAAGCCTAAGGAAACAAAGGGTACAAAATAGAATCCCTACAGTTTGGAAGCAGGCCATTCAGCCCATGAAGTCCACACCAACCCTCTGAAGACCATCCCACCCAGAGCTGCCACTGTACCCAATTCCTTAACCTTGCATTTCCCATGGCTAATCCACCTAGCCTCCACATCCCTGGACACTATGGGCAATTAGCATGGCCAACTCACCTAACCTGCTAGTCTTTGGACTGTGGGAGGAAACCCGTACAGACACAGGGAGAACTTGCAAACTCCACACAGTCACCCTGATGCTGGAATCAAATCTGGGGTCGTGGTGCTGTGAAGCAACAGTGCTAACCACAGAGCCATCATGCCACCCAATGGCATGGCAGTGATTGTAGAGTGATTAGAATCAGGGCTGAACCAGCCTACAATAATGCAACAGTATGTTTTCCTCTCCTTCTGAAACCGAAGTGGAGGGTGTGTCACAAAGATTCTCAAGTATAACAAAAGTAGGAAATAACCAATTACATAAAATCTTTGGGTGGATGAGTGAGTGAATAAAAGCTGAAGTTTATTTGCACAGACAACTGCAGTCGACGGTAATAATCTGGTCCCACAGAAAGCTAGATAATTTGTTTCTATACTTGCAACATTCAAAGCAATACATAATGAGAAATTTATATATGATTTCCGTAACCACTCTCCCCATTTTACAAGACCATCAGTCATGCTGTTACACAGATAATGGCAGATTTCCAGCCCTTCACTGAAATGGAAACTCCGACATGAACCTCAATGAGTAATGTCAGGTAGGCTATATAATACATATTTTATTCTACTACAGCGGAAATAATTTCAAACTCGTTTTGTCAGGTTAATTACTTTCTTAGACGTATGGGTGAATAAAGAATGAACAATAAAATCCTAACTTCATAATTCTGTGTCCTGTTTTCAAATCTCTTTAAGGGCTCACTTCCCCATCTTTGTAGCCTCCTCCAGCAGCCCTTCAACCTTTGAAGTTTTTGTACACCTATTATTATTGACTCTTACGCCATGTACAATTTATGACCTTGACAGTGACGTAGCAGGTGCCACAATCGCTCAGTTGTTAGCACTGCTGTCTCATATCTCCTGGGTTCAGTTCTCCTCATGCATGATAGCCTGTGTGGAGTTCACATGTTCTCCCTGTGCCATGTGGGTTTCCCTTAGGTGCTCTGGCTTCCTATCACAGTTCAAAGCTGTGTGGATTGGTCATAGGATATTCAGGTTTATAGGGGAGGGGTGGAGGAACCAGATGAGATGCTCTTCAGAGGGCCAATGTAAACTTGATGGTCTGAGTGGCCTGTTTCTATATTGTAGGGATTCTACGTGCTAAGGCCCTAAGATCTGGCATTCCTTTCTTAAATTTGTTCAATTCTCTGCATCACATCATTTAAGCTGCTCCTTTAAATCTATATCTATAGCCAAGCTTTAGTTTGAAAAATAATTTGAAAACATGGGGTCTTCCATTTAAGATGGAAATGGGGATTGTTTCCTTTCAGAGGATTGCGAGCTAGAGAGGAAGAGAAGCCAATTCATTGAATATTTTACAGGCAGAGGTAGATATACCCTTGACTAAACGAGTGAGGGAAAGGCTATCAGGTTGGAGAGAATGTGGAATTAAAGTCACCATTTAATTTGAATTTAATATAGGGCTTCCATTGGGCTTATGTGTTTTGACAGTCATTCCCTGCTGAATCACGCAAAGAGACATCCCAGCAGAGTAGTTACCTTGCTTGTCTATAGGTACACTTCACAGAACAAGGTTACAACAGCAGTGTAAGAGCAGAAAGTGAGAAACCCAGCAGGTCTTCTGGCATCTGTGAAGGAAGGAACTGAGTGAACATTTTGAATTCAATATAACTCCTCTCAAATCTGGATGCAAATGTGGATGTTGGTTGGTTCATTTAGCCAAGAAGTCTTAGGAAGTCACAACTTTCAAAATACCATTTGGAAGATACTTCTTCCAAAATGTGTGTTACAGAATTAATATTTTACATCCTCATGATGTGGTGTTGGTACAAAGTTAGAAATAAATACCAAGAAGTTTTGCGAGTTGGCTTATTGTATGCAACAGCAACAATACAAAGGTTAAAAATTGCCTCCTTGAATTGCACTTTTTCCACTTCCAGCTTCGATATTTTGCACTTTTGCTTTCTCCCAAGGCAGCAGGCTTTTCAAAGTAGTGCTGAGTTTCACCACAAGGATCTTCAGAAGCACTGAATCTGGTCACCAAGTGGAGTCACTCTGCCAAAAGGAGTAGCACATGTAAAAATACGACCTTTCAAGAATTGTTAGCACAGGAAGTCTCACCTTCAGCCTTGCAAATCTCACCAGCATACCATCAGATAAGTGACAGCAGTAATACTGTAAACTAGCTGACTTTTGGGACATGAAGAGTTTATATAACTTGTTATCAAACTGAATTTGCTACTGACTTTTACGCTGGATTTTTGGTAGCTTTCTGTGCTGGTCAATAATATATACCTTTTCTTGTACACTTTTTCAAACAGGTAGCATTTGTTTTGCAAACTTGAGTTAAAACTAGTCCTGGATTGACCAATTCCAAATGGAACCCCTTTTTCTAGCTTGGCATGCATTTCATGTATTGTTGATCTTATGTCCATTATAAATGCAGCCATATGAATATCTGCAATTAAACTGTTTTTCTGGAATCATTTGTTCCATTTAATCTTACAGTATTTGTCTTATTGCCATATAACTTTGATGTCATCAGCTGAATTGACAAACTGCCCTTTTTCAACTCAGGTGAACAGTATGGAAATCAGAACAGATCATCTATGGAACTGCAGAGAATCAGTTTGAGTGTATCATACCTTCCAATTTCCATTGCCAAGCCAGTTTTCAGTCCATTAAGATAACTTTCCATCAGTTTCATAAATGTTAAACTCTCTTGAAGTTTTGACTTCCAGAAGAGCGCATAAATTTGATAAAGCACATTGCCTTCATCACAGAGTTTAATTACCTCCGCAAGAATTTCACCAGATTTGTGAGGCATGACCCATTGCTGCTAAAACATTGTTGCCTGCTCTTTATTGCCTCTGCACTTAGGTGAGCAATGATTGAATTCCATTAAATGCCTTTGTGCATTTTGTGCCCAATATAAATACAAAGGTGATTGGACCAGTATAACATAAAACATGACCATAATCCTTGTAGACTTGGTCTGCCTTGTTATTTTTCTCTTCCTAATACAAATGAAAAGGACAGCATTTTCAATATATTATTTTCAAGACCTGAAAAAATCCACTGATTTCCACTTTCAGTATATTCCGTGCTGCAGTTACGGGTAGCAGTAGCTGAACTGTTACCATAACAGAATTCTGGCAACATTGTTTTGCTCACTTCCAGTTGGAATCCTAAATGCTTGCAACGGGAAGAATGTAGCACTGGTCTGAACGATATGGATCAGTGCACAACTTACTTACAATCAAGCACACTAATAAATGAATCGACAGCAGCAGTAAAATATTTGGCCCCTTGATCCTGTTCTGTCATTTGACAACATCATGGCTGAACTGATTGTGGTCTCAATCCCGATTGAACTGCGACACACTTAGGCTCCCATTTTGTAAGAATCTATCGATAGAATACTCAATTACTTTACCTGCACCACTCTGTGGAAAATATTAAATAAAAAAGGCATTTCATTTTGATTGGAGATAATGGGAACTGCAGATGCTGGAGAATTCCAAGATAATAAAATGTGAGGCTGGATGAACACAGCAGGCCAAGCAGCATCTCAGGAGCACAAAAGCTGACGTTTCGGGCCTAGACCCTTCATCAGAGAGGGGGATGGGGAGAGGGAACTGGAATAAATAGGGAGAGAGGGGGAGGCGGACCGAAGATGGAGAGTAAAGAAGATAGGTGGAGAGAGTATAGGTGGGGAGGTAGGGAGGGGATAGGTCAGTCCAGGGAAGACGGACAGGTCAAGGAGGTGGGATGAGGTTAGTAGGTAGCTGGGGGTGCGGCTTGGGGTGGGAGGAAGGGATGGGTGAGAGGAAGAACCGGTTAGGGAGGCAGAGACAGGTTGGACTGGTTTTGGGATGCAGTGGGTGGGGGGGAAGAGCTGGGCTGGGTGTGTGGTGCAGTGGGGGGAGGGGACGAACTAGGCTGGTTTAGGGATGCAGTAGGAGAAGGGGAGATTTTGAAACTGGTGAAGTCCACATTGATACCATATGGCTGCAGGGTTCCCAGGCGGAATACGAGTTGCTGTTCCTGCAACCTTCGGGTGGCATCATTGTGGCAGTGCAGGAGGCCCATGATGGACATGTCATCTAGAGAATGGGAGGGGGAGTGGAAATGGTTTGCGACTGGGAGGTGCAGTTGTTTATTGCGAACCGAGCGGAGGTGTTCTGCAAAGCGGTCCCCAAGCCTCCGCTTGGTTTCCCCAATGTAGAGGAAGCCACACCGGGTACAGTAGATGCAGTATACCACATTGGCGGATGTGCAGGTGAACCTCTGCTTAATGTGGAATGTCATCTTGGGGCCTGGGATAGGGGTGAGGGAGGAGGTGTAGGGACAAGTGTAGCATTTCCTGCGGTTGCAGGGGAAGGTGCCGGGTGTGGTGGGGTTGGAGGGCAGTGTGGAGCGAACAAGGGAGTCACGGAGAGGGTGGTCTCTCCGGAAAGCAGACAGGGGAGGGGATGGAAAAATGTCTTGGGTGGTGGGGTTGGATTGTAAATGGCGGAAGTGTCGGAGGATGATGCGTTGTATCCGGAGGTTGGTGGGGTGGTGTGTGAGAACGAGGGGGATCCTCTTAGGGCGGTTGTGGCGGGGGCGGGGTGTGAGGGATGTGTTGCGGGAAATACGGGAGACACGGTCAAGGGCGTTCTCGATCACTGTGGGGGGAAAGTTGCGGTCCTTTCACTTTGATTTTCATCTTAAAGTTGGAGACCCATATTTTTAAACTTTATCTCTTCGTCTCTCACACAAGGGGAAACAGGTGACTTTTTATAATCAGGAAAGCAAATAATTAGAGACAACGCAGTGTGGAGCAGAGAAACACAGCAGGTCAGGCAGCATCAAAGGAGTAAGAAAGTTGACATTTCGGGTCGGGATCCTTCTTCAGACCTGAAATGTCAACTTTCCTACTCGCCTGATGCTGCCTGACCCGCTGTGTTCCTCCAGCTCCACGCTGCGTTGTCTCTGACTCCAGCATCTGCAGATCTTGCTATCTCCAAGCAAATAATTAGAAAACTATGAAAGTAAGGTTAGGGTTATAAACATGCAACTTGAGGCAGAGTCAACTATAAAATGGGAAGATATGGGAGCAGAAATCGGCCATTTAGTTAATCAAGTCTGCTCCATCATTCGATGAGATTGTTGTTGATCTAATAATCTTCAACTGCACATTTCTGCTTTTGTTCAATAAACTTTCGTTCCCTTAATGATTAACAATCTGACTATCTCAGCCTTGAATAATGCTTAATGGCCCTCTGTGGTAAAGAAGTCCACAGATCCACTAACTTCTAAGAGAAGAAATACCTCCTCATCTCTGTCTTAGATGTACAACCCTTTATTTTGAGATTATGACCTTTGGCCATGGAATCTCCCATAAAAGGGAACTATCCCTGAGCATTTATCCTGCCAAGCCCCCTAAGAATCTTATCTATTCCAATAAGGGCATGCTACATTCTTCTGTATTCCAAATGTGATGATGCTGTCACTTTTAAAGGTTATTTTGTCCTGGTTTTTGTTTGAAACAAGGTTATAAGGGAGAGGCTCCAAACTGGCAGCTGAAGACGACTTGTATAAACAACTTGTTAGGCCTTGGATTTTTTTTGAACAGCCTGAATGGGTGTGGCCAGTTCTCACAGATCTAGATTTCTAGATTTTGCTTTTTTTTCAATAACATCAGAAGCTATCAAAAGAATTGGAGCTTCTGCAAATGTCTCCTGGCTGCTACACTCTCTGAATTTTCTCTTGATGTTATTTTTCTGCCTGGATTAAAGAATTGCATGGGAGAATCTGTGTCTGAATTTGTCTTTTTGCCCGGGGTGTGTTATAGGATAATACTGTCTTGGAACAGTTGATTAGTAATAGCTACTGTATCTCTTATTCAGTTAAGTTTTCCAAACGTTGTTATTCTAAATTCCTCTTTTTTTTGTTTTTGTTTAAACTATAGTGTTTAAATAAATTAAATGTTTTGTTTAATGCTGAGTAGTTTGACTGATCAAACTGCATCTGGAACATGAAACTTCACCTCTGTCTTGAAAATAAGAAAAAGCAAGGTTTTGTCTACACTCTTAATATACTTTGAGGGGGTCTGGTCTGGGCCAAAACAAATTGGGGCTCCTGTCAGGATCAAAATCTTTAATTCCAAGTCGGGTTTAGGACTGTTGGACCGAAAGGAGGCGAGTAGTACGTGTTAGCGGTCTTTTGCTTTGGGTGTTGAATTCAGTCAGTTTAAACAGGGAGCGCCTTGTGCAGTAATGGCTCTCTTGGAATCTAAGACTTTCCTGGGGGTTGAGGAAGTGACTTTGAGAGCTTTACAATAATAAGGAGGGTAAAGCTGTTGGAATCGGAAAATCAGCTGGAATTGGGGTCGCTTTTGTCCGTGAGAAATGTTGAAAGTGTTGCCTCGATTTTACTGTCTCCGTTCACCCAATCTTTGGACACTGATCAGGCAGAAATTTTAGAAACCGGGGTGGAGTTTTGCCTCAGAAGACCACTATTCCTTTAGTGCCTGTTACATTTCCACCAGAATTCCTGTGGGAAGCATCTGCCTCATCATGTGGGAACATCCTGAACAGCCCATTTCCCATAGTTCTGCGATTCTGTAAATTACATCCCTGTCAAATTTGTCAGCATGCTTTCTAAGTAGCAGTAAGTACACAGAAGCTGATGGAAAGAACACAGTAATACTGAAATAACGGTACCTCAGCTGATTCCTTTGAATTGGCACTGTTGCAAGTTATTTTTATTTTACCCAGCATGAACTCCCGAAAGATGTATTATTTGGATGAAGTAAAGAGGAAGGGCTGAAAAGTGAGGCTAGGTGAGTCCATTTCTATTAGAGATACACTATGCTCATACACATCCCTCATTCACAGGAAAGGGAATGGTCTAATGATATTATCATAAGACATTGGTTAGTAGTGTTACTTCACAGTGCCAGGGACCCAGGTTCAATTTCAGCCCAGGGTGATTGCCTGTAAGATGTTTGTGTGTTCTCTTCATGTCAGCATGTGTTTTCTCCCACAGTTTAAAGTTGTGTGGGTTAGGTGGATTGGCTGTGCCAAAGTGCACGTAGTGTACAGGGATATGAAAGTTATGTGGTTTAACCACAGGAATTGCAGAGTGGAAGGGTGGGATGTACTTCAGCAAGGCAGTGCAGACTGACTGGCCTCTATAGAGATTCTATGATTCCAGCAATCCAGGTAATGCTGTGGGGATCAGGATTGAATCCTGACGCAGCAGATGGTGGATAACAAAGTGTGAAGCTGGATGAACACAGCAGGCCAAGCAGCATCTCAGGAGCACAAAAGCTGACGTTTCGGGCCTAGACCCTTCATCAGAGAGGGGGATGGGGAGAGGGTTCTGGAATAAATAGGGAGAGAGGGGGAGGCAGACTGAAGACGGAGAGAAGATCGGTGGAGAGGAGAGTATAGGTGGGGAGGTGGGGAGGGGATAGGTCAGCCCACGGAAGATGGACAGGTCAAGGAGGCGGGATGAGGATAGTGGATAGGAAATGGAGGTGTGGCTTGAGGTGGGAGGAGGGGATAGGTGAGAGGAAGAACAGGTTAGGGGGGTTGGTATAAGCTGGGCTGGTTTTGGGATGCAGTGGAGGGAGGGGACAAGCTGAGTTGGTTTTGGAATGCAGTGGGGGGAGGGGAAGAACTGGGCTGGTTTTGGGATGTGGTGGGGGAAGGGGAGATTTTGAAGCTTGTGGAGTCCACATTGAATATGAGTTGCTGTTCCTGCAACCATTGGGTAGCATCATTGTGGCACTGCAGGAGGCCCATGATGGACATGTCGTCTAAGGAATGGGAGGGGGAGTTAAAATGGTTCGCGACTGGGAGGTGCAGTTGTTTATTGTGAACCGAGCCGAGGTGCTCTGCAAAGCGGTCCCCAAGCCTTCACTTGGTTTCCCTAATGTAGTGGAAGCCAGACCGGGTACAGTGGATACAGTGTACCACATTGGCAGATGTGCAGGTGATCATCTGCTCAATATGGAAAGTCATCTTGGGGCCTGGGATGGGGGTGAGGGAGGAGTTTTGGGGGCAAGTGTTGCACTTCCTGCGGT
Source organism: Stegostoma tigrinum (assembly GCF_030684315.1). NCBI lineage: Eukaryota > Metazoa > Chordata > Chondrichthyes > Orectolobiformes > Stegostomatidae > Stegostoma > Stegostoma tigrinum. Next base: position 120,826,773 of record NC_081356.1, on the reverse strand, counting down.
TGCAGGGGAAGGTGCCGGGTGGGGTGGGATTGGAGGGGAGTGTGGAGCGGACAAGTGAGTCACAGAGAGAGTGGTTTCTCCAGAAAGCAGACACGGGTGGGGATGGAAAAATGTCTTGGGTGGTGGGGTCGGATTGTAGATAGCAGAAGTGTCGGAGGATGATGCGTTGTATCCAGAGTTGTATCGAACAGTTCATCCACTTCACCAACACCTTCCACCCCAACCTCAAGTTCACCTGGGCCAGTTCCAACACATCCCTCACCTTCCTGGATCTCTCCGTCTCTATCTCAGGGAACCAGCTAGAAACTGATGTCCATTTCAAGCCCACCGACTCCCACAGATACCTAGAATACACCTCCTCCTACCCACCCTCCTGCAAAACTTCCATCCCCTATTCCCAATTCCTCTGCCTCATCTGCTCCCAGGATGAGGCATTCCACTCCCACGCATCCCAGATGTCCACATTCTTCAAGGATCGTAACTTTCCCCCTGCAGTGGTCGAGAACACCCTTGACCCCGCCTCCCGCATTTCCCACACCACAACCCTCACACCCCGTCCCCGCCACAACCGCTCCCAGAGGATCCCCCTCATTCTCACATACCACCCCACCAACCTCCGGATACAACGCATCATCCTCCGACACTTCCGCCATCTACAATCTGACACCACCACCCAAGACATTATTCCCACCCCACCCTTGTCTGCCTTCCGGAGAGACCACTCTCTCCATGACTCCCTTGTCCGCTCCACACACCCCTCCAACTCCACCACACCCAGCACCTTCCCCTGCAACTGCAGGAAGTGCTACACTTGCCCCCACACCTCCTCCCTCGCCCCCATCCCAGGCCCCAAGATGACTTTGCACATTCAGCAGATGTTTACCTGCACATCTGCCAATGTGGTATACTGTATCCACTGTACCCAGTGTAGCTTCCTCTACATTAGGGAAACCAAGTGGAGGCTTGGGGACCGCTTTGCAGAAAACGTCCGCTCGGTTCGCAATAAACAACTGCACCTCCCAGTCGCGAACCATTTTAACTCCCCCTCCCATTCCTTAGATGACATGTCTATCATGGGCCTCCTGCAGTGCCACAATGATGCCACCCGAAGGTTGCAAGAATAGCAACTCATATTCTGCTTGGGAACCCTGCAGCCCAGTAGTATCAATGTGGATTTCACAAGCTTCAAAATCTCCCCCTCCCCCACTGCATCCCAAAACCAGCCCAGCTCGTTCCCTCCCCCAACTGCATCCCAAAACCAACCTACCTAACCTGTTCTTCCTCTCACCTATCCCCTCCTCCCACCTCAAGCCACACCTCCAATTCCCACCTATTATCCACATCCCGCCTCCTTGACCTGTCCGTCCTCCCTGGACTGACCTATCCCCTCCCTACCTCCCCTCTCGTCTCCACCTATCTTCTTTTCTCTCTATCTTCGATCTGCCTCCCCTTCTCTCCCTATTTATTCCAGAACCCTCTCCCCATCCCCCTCTCTGATGAAGGGTCTAGGCCCGAAATGTCAGCTTTTGTGCTCCTGAGATGCTGCTTGGCCTGCTGTGTTCATCCAGCCTCACACTTTGTTATCTTGGATTCTCCAGCATCTGCAGTTCCCATTATCTCTGACAGCAGATAGCGGAAATCAGTTTCCACATAAAATTAAAATCTGGAATTATTTGTCAATTGATGATCATGAAATTTTTGCCAATTGTTGGGATGACAAACCTATCTCATTCACTAATGTCCTTTAGGGAGGGAAACTGCCATCCTTACTGGCCTGGCTTATATGTGACTCTAGAGCCGCAGTAATATGGTTGATTCTGAACTGATCTCTGGGCAATTAGGGATGGAGAAAAGCCAGAAACATCTCCCTCCTGTGAATGAATTAAAAACAAATACCCTGTGTGCTGGACATAGAAGTCAACATTAGCATGCTATGTCTAACAGAAAGTATACAGTCAGCTCACATGCTTCGATAAGGTGTTACTTTTATAAGCATGTCTCTTAATGTTAAATGTATACTGGCTGTGAGACATAATGCAACAAATATATCACAACTGTGATAGTTGATATGTTCTGTCTGATGCAACTTTCTAACTTTTCTAACAACAATCTGTGCATACAGAACCATGTTTATTTTATAGAAAACCTATACTGCGCTTCTTACCATCATTTTCTTCTTGTTATCATGGGGTGATGACCCTGATCCTGGTTTCTCAGGTGTTGAATTGGGCAAAGAACATGGCTGTTCTGCTAAAATTGGACCTTACTGGAGATATTGTTTTTTATTTCAAAAATGTACTTATTGATACCTTTATATACCTACATTGTCACAAATACAACTTGGCTCTGTACGGTAGCACATGAGAAAACAATCAAACATTGGAGTTTTGGGGATAGCAAGAACTGCAGATGCTGGAGTCAGAGTCGATACAGTGTGGAGCTGGAGGAACACAGTGGGTCAGGCATCATCAGAGGAGTCGTAGAGTTGACATTTCAGGCTAAGACCATTCACCAGCCTGCCATTTTTAGTCTCAGAGATAATGGGAACTGCAGATGCTGGAGAATCCAAGATAACAAAGTGTGAAGCTGGATGAAAACAGCAGGCCAAGCAGCATCTCAGGACCACAAGTCTGTTATTTTGTGCATATGGGAAGGCGTTCAAAAGGCAAGCCTTTTTTTTCCTTTATTCATTCATAGGATAAGGGCATCGCTGACTGGGCAGCATTTATTGCCCTTCCCTAATTTACCCAGAGGGCACTTGAGAGGCAATCACATTGCTGTGGGTCTGGAGTCACATGTAGGCCAGACCAGGCGAGGATGGCAGTTTCCTTCCCTAAAGAATGTGAGTAGACCAGTTGGGCTTTTCTGACAATCAATTCATGGATCATCATTAGATTCTTAATCTCGGATATTTTCTTGAATCCAGATGCTACTATTTGCTGAGGTAGGATTTGAACCCAGGTCTGTAGAATGTTATTTAGGTCTCTGGAATACCAGTCCAGCAATAACACTACTGGGCAATCACCGCCTGGGTTTCTGTTAAGAGATCAGTTTTTTTATTGGAACCCACTGCTGCCTGTGCACACATGGTTTGTCATTTTTCCCTGTATGATGTATAGTAGACATTGGGGGCTATATATGCTGTAGCTGTGAGGTTTGCAGGTTCAGTCCTGATGAAGGGCCTTGGCCCGATGCTGCCTGATCTGTTGTGTTCCTTCAGCTCCACATTGTATTGACTAAACATTGGAGCTTGATTCTAACGAAGCAAATCCAAGGCATCTCTTACTTGAACATGACCATGCAATTGAGGCACTAGAGGGGCTCAATAACTGGACAGATCCCAATTTAACTTTGGTAGAAGGATATCAGACAGCGGTCTTTCCCTACTGCGCCTTGGTGTCAGCTCGCCCAAGCGTTAGTGCATCCCTCCGCACATAGTCCTGGACATTGGAATGCGCCAGACTGCAACACTCAGCTGGGGGTCACCTCCATATTCTGGAAGACCAGCAAGTTTTGGGCAGACTAGAGAGAGTCTTTCACCAAGTTGGATAAATCTCCCAAATAGGAACAAATAGGTGTTATGGGCTGTCTCTTATTCTGTTATTTTGCCTTGTGCACATACAGGAAGGCATTGAAAAGGTGTGCTGGTTTGTGTTGAGAAATCAGTAATGTGATTGGAACCCATTTCTGCCAGTGCACATATACTTTGTCATTCTCCCCGATGGATATTATATGACGTCTCATGGACATTAGAGCCTGTATATGTTGGAGGTGTGAGGTTTGCAGGTTCAAAACACATTCTGCCAGACATCAAATTGGAATTTGCAGATGAAGGTCAGATCTACTTACACTGTTATTTTTGCGTAATAAGGATTTGCATTAAGCCACAGTGTTTGAAAATCTTCAGCCCTTTACAGGTCAATCGATTTTTTTTATTCAGCATGTGTTTTCTTAACTTCTCTTCTTTGTAATATCTTTTAACAAATACATGCTGTTCATATGTCTTACCAGTTCCAGCATAAATCTGTATCATGGAGAATAAGTTCCTCTGTAGGCCACTAATCAGGCAGCAGGAGTGAGATGACACTGCTCCAGAGAGAAAAAAATACATGTAAACTATAGATAAGAACTTTGAAAAGCTGATGCAGTACATTTAGAATGTTTGTGTTAATTGAACTGAGGAGGTTTAGCTAAATAACCTGACAATGCTAAATGGTATGTGTAGTTAGATTTCTCACTCCTTAATGTTGTCCTGGAGTGTCCTTTAATGTCTGCTGTTGGCAATCCAAAAGAAAATTCCTAAGGTTCTTCCACCACCTTTCCTTATAGTTATATAGGTAACTTGGAGAAAGGGCTGTTGGCTCACCAGCATGTTCAGACATGGGAGGACTTAAAAGAACAAGAACGGGAGACATAGGCATAGGATATAACCCATCAAGCCTGCTTTGCAACTCAATATGATCGTAGGTCATCTTCATCTTGACTTCCTAGGAGACCAAAAAAGCCACTCAACCCAGCCTTAAATGGATTCAAATTTGAAGTGCCCATACTCCCTGGGGTAATTTGATCCAAAGAGCCACAAACTTTTGGTCTTATTGTTTCGTTCCCAAATTATTGGCCACTTAAGCTGAAACATGCCCCATGTTTTACAGCCTCAGACCAGTGGTAACAATTGCTCAGTGTACATTCAAGTAAGACCCTTCAGAATCTTGCATGTTTCAGCAGAGTCACCTCATTATGTTTCTCAATGCAATGAAGCTTTGGGTAACGCATCCAAGCAAAACTGGCAATCCTAGCGGTAACTTAGAATATTGTTTTTATTGGAATCTCAAAACTTAGTGCACTGAATTTGTAATTTGTTTGCTGGCACCAGAAGTATAGTTAAGATTTACTTGGCTGTGCTTTGAGGAGAAATTAGTTCAACTGGGCCAGTATTCACTCGAGTTTAGAAGAATGAGAGGGAATTGAATTGAAATGCATAAAATTCTAACAAAGCTATACGCAGGGAACATGCTTCCCCTGGTGTGGAGTCTAGAGCCAGGGGTCACAGTCTCAGGACACAGGGTAAGCCAGTTAGGACTGAAATGACAAAACATTTTTTCACCCAGAGGGCAGTCAACCTGTAGAATTTGCTCCCACAGAAGGCTGTGGAAATTGCGTCACTGAGTATATTTAAAAAAAGATTGATAACTTTTACACATTGAAAGCATTAAGGAGTAAGGTGAGAAAGCCAGACAATGGCATTTTGATCGAGGTATAGCTATGATCATCTTAAATGTTGGAGCTAGCTCAAAGGTCAGAATGACCCCTTCCTGTTCCCAGTTTCTATGTTTTCAACTGAATTAACAGAAGACTACAGGCCTGCTGTGACTTAATTGGTACAAAAGGGCTTTATAAAGGGTTGCAGAGAATTTGCAACATGAAAGCAGGCCATTTGACCCAACAGATTCATATGATCAGTGTGGCCTCCCATTCCTTTCTGTGTCATGTGCTTAACTCGCATACCCCTAACTGCATCTGAAATGCTATCCAACACACCATTAATCCCACTTTGTGTAAAAAAAGGAATTCTCCTGAATTCTTTACTGGATATGTGAGTGACAATTTTATTTTCTAATTTTGAGTTTCTTTTTTCTTTAAAACAGCCTCCACCACCTGCCTAACAGTTGAAAATATCTCTTTAACCTACCCTATCAAAGCTCTTCATATTTTACAGACTTCCGCTCCTGGTTTCATTGTCTTGGCAACTCAGATGAATATCCTTATTCCATCACCATTTACAATTGTGCTTGTCAATCTGATAACAATCAGATCATCTGTTTTTGCAATTTTATTTAATGCAGTCACCCTCAGCTTCCACATTGCTAGAGTAAAGAGGACCAACCCATGCAATCCTTCCTGATTATTTTACAGAAGTCATTCCTATGTTTCTATAAATCAACTGTAGTTGGCCTGAGCTAAGTAAGGAATGCAAGAACAAAACAGATATTGCAGATTGCTGTTCCATAATCAACACCGGAAAGCGTTCTTGTCGGGAGGTTAGTCGAGGTTTAACTGTGATGGTTAATGGTTCAAATACCACAGAAGTACACACATGAACAATGGGATGCAGCAAGTTAGTAGATGGCTACCAGAGAGACTTTGAACCATACTTAAACTGAAGTCACCATCTTCAAGAGAGGAAGGGAGAAAGGTGGGTTCCTTTTTTTAAAGGAAGCAGGCAGTTGAGAAGGTCATGGAAATCATCATTGTGGATAGGAGTGTCCGTCATGAAAGTATGTTATGAATTACAAGACTGCCAAAAAAAGCAGTAAAGTGACACTATCATATTTATCCAGGATTAGCTGTCCAACATGGTGGGTCAGATTAGATCAACCTTGAGTTAATAAGTGCACACAGATTCTGCTGCCTTCCATTCTGACCACGGCCAGAGGGATTTTACCATTATTTTTACTTTGCTTTATCTTCAAAACAAGGAAATATATAATTCCAGTCAGCTTCGAATATGTTCGTTGGATCATCTGTCCTGTCTGCAAGTTATATGTTTGCAGCTGCTATCCTCTTTAACTGTGGGGATCAAGAGTTATATCATGTTCAAAATGTTGACACTGTTTCTCTCTCCGCAGATGCTGCCAGACCTGATGAGCTTCTCTGGCATTTTCTGTAATAGTTTTCGGGATTTATGGGGCCTGCTTGTGGTAGAGGAAGACTACTAGCCTAACTAGAAGAAATTCCTGCATTGAACAGAAAGTAGCCTTCTGCATATTAACAACCAGCTGCAGATTACGTTCATCTGAAAGACATTGTTACAGAGACTATGAGGAGGATAACAAAGTTGGATGAACACAACAGGCCAAGCAGCATCTCAGGACCACAAAAGCTGACATTTTGGGCCTAGACCCTTCATCAGAGAGGGGGATGGGGTGAGGGTTCTGGAATAAATAGGGAGAGAGGGCGAGGCGGACCGAAGATGGAGAGAAAAGAAGATAGGTGGAGAGGAGAGTATAGGTGAGGAGGTAGGGAGGGAATAGGTCAGTCCAGGGAAGACGGACAGGTCAAGGAGGCGGGATGAGGTTAGTAGGTAGGAAATTGAGGTGCGGCTTGAGGTGGGAGGAAGGAATGGGTGAGAGGAAGAACAGGATAGGGAAGCGGAGACAGGCTGGTCTGGTTTTGGGATGCAGTGGGGGGAGGAGGCGAACTGGGCTGGTTTTGGGATGCACTGGGGGGAGAGGAAGAACTGGGCTGGTTTTGGGATGCACGGGGGGAGGGGAAGAACTGGGCTGGTTTTGGGATGCAGTGGGAGAAGGGGAGATTTTGAAGCTGGTAAAGTCCACGTTGATACCATTCAGCTGCGCGTTCCCAAGCGGAATATGAGTTTCTGTTCCTGCAACCTGCGGGTGGCATCATTGTGGCACTGCAGGAGGCCTAGGAGCTGGTTGTTCATGATGCCGAGCTGTGCTGGCCACACGTCTGCATGGTACCATCATAGTGAATGCAGCATGAGCCCTTTCAGACCTTAACACACTTGTTCAATAACCACAATACCAGAGAGACTGTCAGACCATTCAAATGCATAAGTTTAAAATGTAGAATGCCACATCCAACTCTCTTGGATATGAGAAAAATGTGACCTAGACTGGAGGCAAGAAGTCTGGCCCCAGCAAAGTAAAGGCAGAAACTATTCCCAATTGCATTAGGATGCATGTTTGAAATAGATGAAAATGAGAACCATTTCTATGGCACAACATCATGTGGTCCAAGTGTGCCCAACCAAACTGATCTGTAACTTGGGAAGCTCATTTGACTGGTCACCAACTAAATTAGGCATTCATTTCCTTCCTGTTAACAAGAGACTGAATCAGAAATTGGATCAGATAGTCCCATCCAATTTTTGGGATGAATTCCAGCCACGGATTGTCACTGGCAAGGCAACTGGATCTTATTGATCTCTGAGAACCAACAGGAGCTAGACTGTCCCACCTGTGATGCCACATTGTCTCCCACAATCATACTCATATATTTTCCTCCAGCCCCAACGTTGCTCCATTCTCTTCCCCAAAACCCCAGGGTCTAATTGAAAACCACTGATGACAAGGCAGTCTGAAATTGGAGGCTTGTCTTCCTGTGAAAAATACTAGCATCTAACTTGGAATATGTGAGTGATATTTACAGACTGATATTGTATCATTTCTGGGACCTGTTTGTTTTTCTAACAGTACAGCTGCTATACAGGCAATACTTATACAACGAGCTAAAAAAAAAGTGGATTGTCCTCTGCACCCATCTGACTGTTTGAAAGAAAGCTTAAATAAGTTATTAAGTCAGATATATTCTAAAGAAGAGTGACAGATTGTTTTCCTCCACCATATGTGATACTGGGCCATATGAGAGTGAAATGCTTATTTTGGTGAGAAAGGTTTGCTTTCTTTCAATGACAGACTGATAACCAGGCTAATAGGTTGGAAACTTGTGTTCTCTATGATTGCAATGTCTAGGGCAAATCATTAATTATCACAACAATCACACGCACATTTTCTCCAATGACTTGCTCAAAGAGAGATTTCAGTTTTGACAAAGGTTCACGGGACTTGGAATATTCCTCCACAGGTGCTACCAGATCTGTTCAGTTTCCCCAGCACTTTCTGTATTTGTTAGAGATTTCAAATCTCTGTTTCAGCAAGGATAGTTTATTGTTATTATTGGACAGCTTGCCGAAATGTGATTGTGTTGAAATGCCCTACCTCTAGTTCAGCAGTAGATTGATGAGAAATTTCTCAGTCTAGTTACACAAAATAACAGAAGTATCTGACGAACTGCTTTTATTAAATTGTTTTCTTTGTTTTTAACAATTATTCTAAAGAGATTTTTAAGCTTAAAAATTGGATATCTCCCAGCCACAGGTTACAAATAACTTACATCATATTTTCCTTTATCTGTCGTCGCTATAGTATCAGGAAACAGCATCTGAACAGAATGTTCTTCACCCAAATGAATATAAACATAATCCTTGTGAAAAATAAAGAATAGACTGACGAAAACAAAATAAATCTTTTCTTTATATTCTGACTTGAATGCAGCCTCTTTCTCAGTTTGACGCTGTTCCTCAGCAACAATATCTATAGAAACAGGTCAAACAGCCACAAATATATTAATGATACCCAGACCTACTTCATGACCATCTCCATTGGCTTCTCCATTGTATCTGATTTCCCACATGCGAACACGAGGTCACTGTCCAGATTGGAGAAGGCCCTTCCTTCAAATACCCCACTGACTGATTGAAGGACCCTGCATTAGGAGGTCTGAAGGGAAAATTGAGTAGGAAAATTGAGTAGGTAAGAATTGGAAATGAGTTTGCTAGCGGCACTGATTATCCATTTTGAAATATACAAGATGCATGGAAACAAATTGCCTCATTCAGCAGTGTTTAGATTTCGTCATGGGAGGGGAGGATCGGCTGGAAGCCACTCTCATACCTTTGCTACCAATCCTCCACCAACTCACCCTGCCATCCATATTCCTCAAAACTACTGCCTTTGCCTTAAGCTTGTGACACTGGGCAATTCTGGATCTCCAGTGGCTGTCACCCTTGTAACAGTCTGCATCTCCCCAGTGACATGGCTGAATAAAAACCATCAGCAGCAGCTCTTGGCAGATGGGACTTCCATCCCTCAGATCCTGAGCTCAGCAAAAGGCCCGATGCTCCTCTTTCCCATTTGTCTGAGTGTCTCATGGCTTGGCAGGTCTTCTTGAGAGAAGACAACACAGGTCTCACACCAACTCTCAAGCCGGCAAGCAAGACCCCTGTCACATTAGCATGATCTATCACATTACTCTCTGTGGTCAATGTTTGGGACTGAACCAGACCATTTGCAAACTTGAGATCCTATAGACTTGTATGAATCTAATCCATCTCAGAACCACCCAGTCCCCCTCTGTTATATCACCCACCGTTAATCTTGCATTAATTGATACATTGATGAAATCTCCATGCATTCATTTGTTACCTATAAACTTGACTGAAGAAGAATCATATTAGACTTGAAATGATAACTCCTTCAATTACAGAAACATAGAAAATAGGAGCAGGCATAGCCTCTTTGGCTCATTGAGCCTGCTCCACCATTCAGTATGATCATGGCTCATCATCTGCATCAATACCTTGCTCCTATTCTTCCCATATCCCTCCATCCGTTTAGTTCTAAGAACTATGTCTAACTCCCTCTTGAGGACTTCTTATACATCATTTATTTTAACAGTCTTCGGGAAGCCCAGAGCAAACTTTGCACATGAGCTTTAGTTGCAGAAACTTCAAATTAAGTACATGCCTGTGAGAATCCCTGCTGCTGTTTAGTATGGATAAATTCCATAGAAATTACGAGGAGTAGCTCCTGATAACAAGTGCAACTACCTACCCAGCAGAGGCAAGAACCAAGAAGGAAGGAAAGAATATAAATTCATTTTCCAAACTTTTTGATTATGATGCGGCATCATAAAACTTACCAGAAAGCACTATGAATATAATCTGTTAAATTTAGATTAAGATAACTTTTAACACACAAGCAGGTTATTGTACATAACGTTCCATATTGTGCTAGTTTTGACTAGTGCTAAATTTGCACAGTGTTTTAGTGGGATTTTCTCCTCTCTCTCACACACTCTTTACTGATGCTGCTAAACTCGTTGCTGAGTTTTTACATCACATTCCATTTTTATTTCAGTTTCTATACCAGTTGGCCAATTCATTATGTCAATTTTAACCTAGGTGGCATGTTATCAACCTACGTCAAAGATCATGCAATGTAATATGGACCTGGTGGAACAAGTACAATCAGCTGAGTGTTGCCTTTTGGTAAATCCTGCCTTCTTACAATCTATATCTCTCTTTTATTTAAGCATGGTTTTTTTTTGACTTGGGCTTAATACTTGCCAGTAGATCGGAAAGAAGTCTGAGATCTTTGCAAGCTTTAATAGGGGTACAACTACAGCATGGTACTGTCCCAGATTTGGGCCAATGGACAACTAAATTGACAATTAATTTCAGCAAGACCACAGTCATGGCTCGACAAATTCCATTATTACAATTATTCTGAGGTTAATCATTTAAGCGCATTATTCTGATGAAGTGAAGAGTCCTTGCTTTGTATCTGCTTGAACCTGATCTGTGAGAACTCGACATAAGAATATTGCCTACACAAATGCATATATACAGACATGCACACATACAAGTGTGCATGGAAACACACATACGCAAAATATAAACAACTAAAGACACATACACACACACACCAACACACACACACACACACACACACACACACACAGTTAATCAACAAATATGGAATAACAAAGTATTCTATATCAAATGTTATTCCCATCAGCATTTGATCACTTTTTTTCTTTCAAAGTTCATTTTATAGAGTTGTATAACACAGAAATAGACTTCAGATCAATTCTTCCATGCTGACTAGGTTCCCCAAACTAAACTAGTCCCATTTTCCTGTGTTTGACCCATATTCCTCGAAACCTTTTCTAGTAACATACGTGCCCAAATGTCCGTTAAATATTGTAACTGCATCTGCACCTCCCACATCCTCTGGCAGGTCATTCCAAACACAAACAAGCCACTGTATGAAAAACCTGTCCCTCAGGTCCCTTTCAAATTTTTCCCCTCTCACCTTAAACCTATCCTTCTGGTTGTGAACACACCTACCCTGGGTAAAAGACCGTGGCCATTCACCTTATCTCTGCCTGTCATGATTTGAGAAACTTCTATAAAGCCATCCCTCAACCTTGTTATGCTCTAGAAAAATGTCCCAGTCCACCCAGCCTATCCTAATAACTCAAACACACAGATCTCAGTAACTTACATTCTTATAAATCTTTTCTGCATCATTTCCAATTTAGTAATATCCTTTTTATAGCAAGGTGACAAGAACTGTAAGAAAAAGTGTTGTAATGTAATGTGAAGTAGAGAAAGATATAAAGCATCACCTGGGATGACTAAGAGATTCTTCAATAGGCAGCAGCTCAGTTTCTGAACTGGAAGCCCTCGTTTCATGATTCATTCAAGCACTTGTTGACCACAGAAGCAATGCTTATTTTGCAACTTAACAGGTTCATTATCAGCCTGCAAATCCTCCCAACACTTCTCCACTATCTCTCAACGGGGGAGAAAAGTATTACGATGCAAAACAAACAAATGCAGCTGGAGGGCAGGGAACAAAGTCATTGAGGAAGGTTTAACACCTGTAACACAGCCTTTGCAATTTAAGTTAATGTAAAGAAAATTAGTTGGGTCAGCAACAGATGTATTAAACCTACAATAGAAAGTTCTAGAAATGTATGCAGGCAGCCAACACTCAAAAAGAAAGAACGGTTGGTTCACTGTTTTTGATCCATCCTTTAATCCATTTATTTTTATTCCTTAAGACAATGCAAACAACAAGACAGAAAACTTCTAAAAACAGCACATTTGAAGTTCCTTCCTGCTTCCAAAGACAATTGAGTGAATTACAATCAAACGTGTTCTAAATGAATGATAAAATATAATGAATGGCCGCTTCCTATATTTTACATTCTAACATTACAGCTCAGCATTACTGTATCCAATGCTATACTTTCACGCTCTACAGCTGGCTTTCCTGTGGTTCTATGGTGTTAGATGAGTAATCGAGACCATGTCCCCATCAACATCAACAGAACTGAGTTTGAGAGAGAGAGTGAAGAGCATCAAGTTCCTCAGAGCAATGTTAACTGATAATCTGTCCTGGACTTTGCATGTAAATGCGACTGGTAAGAAGGCACAACAATGCCTCTTCTTCCTCATGTGGCTCAGGAAACTTGGCATGTCTGTAGAAAGCATACTATCCAGCTACATGATGGCTTGGAATGGCAACTGGTCTGCCCAGGACTATAAGAAACTACAGAAGGTGGTATACACAGCCCAGACCATCACAGAAGCGAACCTTCCATCCATGGACTCTATTTACATGACTCACTGCCGTGTAAAGGCAGCCAACATCATCAAAGACCCAACACGCCCCGGTAATGATCTCCTACAAAGTCTGCAATCAGGCAGAAGATACAGGAGCCTGAACACACACAAACAAGCAGGTTCAGGAGCAGCTTCTTTTTGGCTGTTATCAGACTGTTGAATGAATTCTAGCCTCAAACAATGTAACCTGCAATGTAACCTGTATGCCTCTAAGTCTTTCTGAACTGTACACCCTTTGCTTGTTGTGATCTGCCTGTACTGCTCGTCAACAAAGCTTTTCACTATATTTCATTACACATGACAATAAAATCAAAATCACAATTAAAATCATCATGTTGATGCTTATCCTTTGGAATCTCAATATCATCGAGCTCTGCTTAGCAATACATTTGATTCAACAAGACTGTGGGAAAAAGGACTCTTTCCTCTTTAGTTTCACTTGAAGCTTACGAATTTTGTACTGTGTCCTTTGGTCCTGTGATCATAGCCTAAACTAAACAATCTGTTCATATGACATTATCAATGTTTTAAGAACAGGATCAAGGCCCTCTCTAATGATATCTCCCCCTCCTTTAAATGGCTGCCTGGCAGAGTATTGTCAATCTTAAAGTGACCTCTGATGCTGTGCAGTACATTTTCAATCTAGTTGCTGAGGTCTGCCAGATTACACATTAAAATGTACCATTTACTCATGCAATATTACATAATGAGGTCAAATTTATTTTAGGAAGGCATTTTGTAAAGGGCAACTGTAGAAGTTAACATTTTACATTGTGCAGCATGGATGCAGAACATTTAACCAAACTGCTTCATATGGCTTTCTTTGTCTCTGACAATAGCCCTTCCATGCTAATTGCCTCTTTCTACCCTGCTCCGATATCCTCCTACCCCATTGTTTACATCAAACCCCTGCTTAATTGTGCCTATGAGGGCCAGCTTTCAGTTTACCCTCCTATTACCTGTTGATCTTGGACAGTTGATTTTTGCGATTCATAAACAAGGATGCCGAAATCTCTCTGCTCCATAGCTTTCTGCAGTTTTTCTCCTTTTAAATAGTATTCAGCTCTCCTGTTCTACATGCTAAAGGGAAAACTCTTATTTTTTCTCCACATTGTATTGCATCCGCCACTTCACTTGCCTAACCTGTCTATATCCCTTTGCAAGATAATAGAATGTGAGGCTGGATGAACACAGCAGGCCAAGCAGCATCTCAGGAGCACAAAAGCTGACGTTTCGGGCCTAGACCCTTCATCATCATTTTTGTATCATTCACAAACTTGGTTATGGCGTGATCAATGATCAAGCTGCACCTCCATTTCCTACCTACTAACCTCATTCAACCCCCTTGAGTTATCCGTCCTCCCCGGATTGACCTATCCCCTCCCTACCTCCCCACCTATCTTCTCCTCTATCCATCTTCGGTCCGCCTCCCCGTCTCTCCCTATTTATTCCAGAACCCTCTCCCCAACCCCCTCTCTGATGAAGGGTCTAGGCCCGAAACATCAGCTTTTGTGCTTCTGAGATGCTGCTTGGCCTGCTGTGTTCATCCAGCTCCACACTTTGTTATCTTGGTTATAGAATGTCCACTTTATCCATTCTGAAGAAGGGCCACTGGACCTGAAATGTTAACTTTTTTTTTCCCTTCACAGATGCTGCCAGAATTGCTGAGCTTTTCCATAAACCTTGTTTTTGTTCCACTTTACTCATACAGGTCATTAATATATTTTGTAAATAATTTTAGCCCCAGCACTGATCCATGTGGCACTTCACTCATTACAGGATGCTATCCACCAAATGTTTCCCCCATTTATCATAAATCTCTGACTTCTATCAGTTAACCAATCCTCTACCCATGCTAATGCACTACCTCCAACAATGTGGACTCTTACTGAGTAATATAATGTGTAATCTAATGTGCTTTTAGGGATGAAAGGTCAACATGAGGACAAACTTAGTTTCAAAATGAGTGATAATAACCTGGAAATGTTCATGGGAAAAGTGGAAACAGAGGTAATCAGCAATTAAAAAAATAAAATTGGATTCACACTTGAGAATATGAAACTTGCAGATACCTCGTGATGGAATAATGGAATTGGACCATCTGGATTGGCCTATAGAACTGGGATGTACTTGATAGGCTGAATGACTTCCTTCTGTGCTATAAAGAGTCCACATGGATTGCTGCATGACCACAAATTGATGTCATAGAGTCATAGTGGTTGACAGCACAAAGAATGACTCTTTGGCCCATTGAGCTTGCGTCAGTCAAAAATAGCCATGTGTAAGGCATTTGATAAGGTTCCCCATGGAAGGCTCATTCAGAAGGTCAGGAGGAATGGGATACAGGGGAACTTAGCTGTCTGGATACAGAATTGGCTGGCCAACAGAAGACAGCGAGTGGTAGTAGAAGGAAAATATTCTGCCTGGAAGTCAGTGGTAAGTGGTGTTCCACAGGGCTCTGTCCTTGGGCCTCTACTGTTTGTAATTTTTATTAATGACTTGGATGAGGGGATTGAAGGATGGGTCAGCAAGTTTGCAGACGGCACGAAGGTTGGAGGTGTTGTTGACAATATAGAGGGCTGTTGTAGGCTGCATCGGGACATTGACAGGATGCAGTGATAGGCTGAGACGTGGCAGATGGAGTTCAACCTGGATAAATGCGAGGTGATGCATTTTGGAAGGTCGAATTTGAAAGCCGAGTACAGGATTAAGGATAGGATTCTTGGCAGTGTGGAGGAACAGAGGGATCTTGGTGTGCAGATACATAGATCCCTTAAAATGGCCACCCAAGTGGACAGGGTTGTTAAGAAAGCATATGGTGTTTTGGCTTTCATTAGCAGGGCGATTGAGTTTGAGTCGTGAGATCTTGTTGCAGCTCTATAAAACTTTGGTTAGCCCGCACTTGGAATACTGCGTCCAGTTCTGGTCGCCCTATTATAGGATTGATGTGGATACTTTGGAGAGGGTTCAGAGGAGGTTTACCAGGATGCTGCCTGGACCGGAGGGCTTATCTTATGAAGAGAGGTTGACTGAGCTCGGACTCTTTTCATTGGAGAAAAGGAGGAGGAGAGGGGACCTAATTGAAGTATACAAGATAATGAGAGGCATAGATAGAGTTGATAGCCAGAGACTAATTCCCAGGGCAGAAATGGCTAACACGAGGGGTCATAGTTTTAAGCTGGTTGGAGGAAAGTATAGAGGGGATGTCAGAGGCAGGTTCTTTACACAGAGAGTTGTGAGAGCATGGAATGCGTTGCCAGCAGCAGTTGTGGAAGCAAGGTCATTGGGGACATTTAGGAGACTGCTGGACATGCATATGGTCACAGAAATTTGAGGGTGCATACATGAGGATCAATGGTCAGCACAACATTGTGGGCTGAAGGGCCTGTTCTGTGCTGTACTGTTCTATGTTCTGTGTTCTATGAGTCTTATAATCTCATGTCCCAGAACTTGGCCCATTGCCTTGGATACCTTGACAGTGCAAATTCAAATCTAAATACTTATGTCCCTCGTTATTTTATACATCACAGTCACCCATCCTTCTCAGTCTTTTCAGCTCCATGGGAACCACCCCCAGCCTATCCAGTGTCTCCTCATAATTAAATCTCTCTAGTCAATGCCACATCCTGGTAAATGTCTTCTGCATTCTCTCAAGTGCAATTACACTCTTCTTGGAATGTGGATTCCAGAACCATCCACAATACCTAACCAACAATTTATATATTTCCAACATAATTTCCATGTTCTTCATCTCCAAGTAGTAGCTAATAAAGGCAAGAATCTCATATGCCTTCTTCAAATGTAAGAACATAAGAACTAGGAGGAGGAGTAGGCCATCCGGCCCCTTGAGCCTGCACCACCATTCAATAAGATCAGCTGATCTGTTTGTGGCCTCAGCTCAATTTACCCATCCTCTCACCATAGCCCTCAATTCCCTGACTCTTCAAAAATATTTTAATTTTTTAGCTAAAACATTTTAGCATTTTAGCTTCAGAAAACATTCAATGAGAAAGCCAAACTTCTTCACGATGCTGGGATGTCTACAGACTCACAACCCTTTGGATGAAGAAGTTCCTCCTCAATTCAGTCCTAAATCTGGTCTCCCCAATTTTGAGGCTATGTCCCCTAGTTCTAGATTCAGAGTCCTCTGCACACTTTGCTCTACCACTCATCTTAGTGTCATCCGCAAACTTTGACATACAGCACGTGGTCCCCAACTCCAAACCATCTATGTAAATTGTAAACAATTGTGGTCCCAACACTGATCTCTGAGGCACACTGCTAGTCACTGATAGCTAACCAGAAACACACACACTTATCCCCACTCATTGCATCTTGTTAGCTAACCAATCCTCTATCTATGCCAATACATTGCCTGTAATGCTGTGCACCTTTATCTTATGCAACAGCCTTTTGTGCGGCACCTTGTCAAAAGCCTTTTGGAAATCTAGATACACCACATCTACTGGGTCCACTGCACTCAATGTTTTCATAGAATTCCAGTAAATTAGTTAATCATGACCTGCCCTTCATGAATCCATGTTGTATCTGCACAATGAGACAATTTCTATCTGGATATCTTGCTATTTCTTCTTTGATGCATTTTCCCTGCTACAGAAGTTAAGTTAACTGGCCAAACTTCTTCATCTTCTGCCTACTTCCTTTTCTAAACAATGGCATCACATTTGCTGTTTTCCAACTTGCTGGAACTGCTCCAGAGTCCATCAAATTTTGGAAAATGACCACAAATGCATTTGTTATTTCTTCCGCCATTTCTGTTAGAGCCCTGGGATGCATTCCATCAGGGTCAGAAGGCTTGTCTACATTTAGCTCCATTAGTTTGCCCAACATTACCCTTTTCATGATAATGATTCTGTCTAGGCCCTCACCTGCCTTAGCTTCCATGTCATCAATTACTGCCATGTTACTCGTGTCCTCTACTGTGAAGGCCGACACAAAATATCTGTTCAAAGAACAAAGAACAAAGAAAATTACAGCACAGGAACAGGCCCTTCGGCTCTCCAAGCCTGCGCCGATCGAGAGCCTCTGTCTAACCTATCATCTATTTTCTAAGGGCCTGTATCCCGTTGCTCCCTGCCCATCCATGTACTTGTCCAGATACATCTTAAAAAACACTAATGTGTCTGCATCTGCCACCTCCGCTGGCAACGCATTCCAGGCACCACCACCCTCTGCGTAAAGAGCTTTCCAAGCATATCTCCCTTAAACTTTCCTCTTCTTACTTTGAACTCATGACCCCTAGTAAAGTCCCTTACTCTGGGAAAAAGCTTCTTGCTGTCCACCCTGTCTATACCCCTCAAGATTTTGTAGACCTCAATCAGGTTCCCCCTCAATCTCCATCTTTCTAATGAAAATAATCCTAATCCACTCAACCTTTCTTCATAGTTAGCACCCTCCATACCAGGCAATATCCTGGTGCCACTTTATGTGCCTTATCTTTCAATTTGATTGACTCCCTTATTTCCTGAGACACCCATGACTGATTATTCCTTTTTACTGGTACATATCTTATACAGATGACAAAAAAAGCAACAGATCAACAGACACTGAATTCTTAAACTACTGGACTTATGCTTAACAACCCACTTTAAATTCAACGGCAGGATATATGAGCAGATCAACAGGACCAATGGGCTCACCCATCCCTGAACTATTAGCTGAGGCAGTCATGCAAAGACTGGACCAAACAGCCTTTCCACAGATCCAACCCAAGCTCTGGATCAGATATGTGGGAGACACTTTTGTAACAATGAAAAGAACAGAGATTGAGAACACTCACCGACTCTTCAACACCAAACTCACAGGGATCAAATTAACAAGACAGGAGGAAAACAACAGCAAACTCCCATTCCTGGACGTGATGGTGGAAAGAAAAACGAAGTGTGACTTCACTACAAATGTGTACAGGAAATACACACATAAAGCACAGGTCTTAAACTATCCCAGCAACCACCCCAACTCACACAAGAGGAGCTGCATCAGGATCCTGTTGAAGAGGGCTGCTACACATTGCAGCACACCCAATCTGCAGAAGGAAGAAAAACAACACGTCTACAAGAACTTTACCAGGAATGGATACCCCCGCAGCATCATCCACAGACAACATAATTACGACACACCAAAACCCGAAACAATAACCACCGTGCCATATATGAAAAAAAAACACACCTCAGAGCTGACAGCCAGACTACTCAGACCACTAGGAATCATGAAGGCACACAAACCGGCAGCCACACTAAGACAGCAGCTAACAAGAGTTACAGACCCAATAGATACCATGGACAGGACAAATGTGGTTTTTAAGATACCATGTCGAGACTGCACAAAACACTATGTGGGACAAACAGGCAGATAACTAGCATCCTGCATCCACAAACACCAGCAACTAAACAACATGACCGGATGTCTTTGCTTTCAATGCACAGAGGCAAGAAAAATCACACTTTCAACTGGGACAACAGTAATATCATAGGACAAGCCAAACAGAGGACTACCAGGGCATTCTTGGAGTCTTTGGATTCATCCACAGACCCATCAACAAACACATTGAATTAGACCCAATATATTGGCCATTACAGTGCGCAACTGGATCCAGCAGCTAACGGAAGCAGCAAAAACCAGACCATATAAATTCAAACGGCGCAAGACAACAGCGCTTCACAGGAGGCTCCACAGCACTGAGGATGTCACCTTAAGGGGACAAAATATCTACTATCAAACCTTCCAGCTTGGTGAACACACTAACATCTACAACCAGCACCCGAGCTACAAATCTTCACTCAAACCCTGAGGATCCCTAACTGTGAGATCATAAATTATTCCTACCTCATTATACAGGACCAGATCTAGGATAGATTACTCTTTCATTGATTCCATTACATACTGTTTATGGAAACTGTAGCAGATATATTCAATGAAATCCTCCTCAAGGCTGTCTTGGCCAACCTGGTTCAACCAAACGGCATGTAGATTAAAATCCCAATGATAATTGCCTCAACATTTTGACAGGCATTAGTTACTTCTTTGTCAGTTGCCTGCCCCAGTGTGATGTTATTATTTGTTGGCCTACAGGCTACGTCTATCAGTGAATTTTTCTTCTCAGAATTTCTAATTTCCACCAAATGAATTCAACTTTATTCTCTATAGAACCTATACCATCTCTCACTACCACCCTGATGCCATCATTAAATATCAGAGCAACACTACCCGCCTTACCTTCCTGTCTATCCTTCCAAATAGTCTGATGCCCCTGGATATTTAATTTCCAGTCATGACCATCCTGCAACCATGTCTTCGTTATGGCTACTAAATCATACCCATTCACTTAACCACTTCATCCACTTGTCTCGCTAACTTCAGGGATTGGTAAACACCTTCAAGATCCCTGTGATTATCTAAAATAAGACAAAGAGAAAAACGTGGATGCTGAAAATCTAAAACAAAAGCAGAAATTGCTGGAAAAACTCAGCAGGACTCCAGCATCTGTGGAGAGGAAGTAGAGTTAATATTTTGAGTCAAGTGACTAACTCTTCAGAACACAGGGACAGTTCATTGGACTTGAATCATTAAATCTGCTTTCTCTCCACTGATGCTGCCAGAGCTGCTGAGTTTCTTCAGCAATTTGCGTTTCTGTTTCCTTTGATCTTTGGAGCTGCCCAGAGTACTGCCATTCCCCATGTATTCTCTTGCCTCATTTGTCCTGCCCAAGTACATGATCTCACACTTACATTGTCTATTCATTGATAACATTGTCATTTGTGAGTGGGAGGGCTTGCTATGAGCAAATTGGCTATTGCATTTCCTTTATTGCAATAGTGACTGCATCTTAAAATTATTTCTACAGCTGCAAAGCGCCTTTTCATGTTCTACCACGTTAATCATACCACAATGTCAAGATGACTCACAGTTTATGTGTATGTAGGAATTTTTATAATAAAGTATCTATAGCATTTGTTAGTGCCAGCTTCCAGTTTTTTGTGTACTGTTTGCTTGCTTATTGCTGAGTCAAAAGCCAAGCTTGACTAATCAAGCATGGTGTCCAACCAACTTGAAGCATTGAATGATACAAAATTTTCCTCTTCAAACTATATGCGATACTTTAAATCATTCTAAGCAAGAAACATATGTATGGTGAGTCATTTCTTCATGATTAGCATGTCATTTTTTCCAAGTAAAAAAGCAGTTTTGAAGATACAATGGTCTTTGATGACTATATTTAGATCTACAACATTGAACTTGCGGTTTGCCTAATTAAGTTGATGAGATGGATGATCAAATCACAATTGTTCATCGGAAAAAGAAATGTATCATCAAACCTTCTGTCCTCAAAATATCCTGGTCCACTGTCAGTCAAGTATCTCATAGAGTGATAGAGTCATATAGCACAGAAATAGACCCTTCAGTAATATCAGCCCATGCTGAATGCAATCCCAAAATAAACTAGTCCAACCTGCCTGCTCCTGACCTATATCTCTCCAAACCATTCCTCTTCAAGCTTTAATCCTAATGTCTTTTAAACGTTGTAATTGACCCATATCCAACACTTCCTTAGGAGGCTCATTCCACATGCGAACCACCTTCTGTGTAAAAAACAATGCCCCTCATATCTTATCTAAACCTCTCTCCTCTCACCCTAAAAAAGTGCCCTGGATCACAAAACTGAGTGTTTATCTACTTTCACTACTTAGTCGAGCCTTGAGATAGATTTACGGGAGGTGGTGGCCTTGTGGTATTATCACTGGACTGTTAATTCAGACTTGCAAATAACGTGCCGGGGACCATGGTTCAAATCCTACCATGGCAGATGGTGAAATTTGAATGCAATAAAAATATTTGGAATTAATGATCTAATGATGACCGTGAATCAATTGTCAGGAAAATCTCATCTGGTTCACTAATGTCCTTTTGGAAAGGAATCTGCCATCCTCACCTGGTCTGGCCTGCATGTGACTCCAGACCCACAGCAATGTGGTTGACTCTGAACTTCCCTCTGGGCAATTAGGGATGGACATTAAATGCTGCCTATTCAGTGATGTGCTCATCCCGTGAATAAAAAAAAGGATCCCAACCCGAATCGTTAACTTTTCTGCTCCTCTGATGCTGCCTGGCCTGCTGTGTTCCTCCAGCTCCACACTATGTTATCTCTGACTCCAGCACTGGCAGTTCTTATTATTTTGGATGCAGGTTTCTGAACATGATTTAGTTGTTCAGGTGCAAACCCAACCTTCAACTTTATTTTGTGGTTCACTGCGTATGTTTGCTTATCAAAGCACTCTTTTGCTTTACCTTGTTGTTTTGTAGTTTCTTCTACCTTTGCCTGTCACTTTTGTTGAATAGAGGTTAAAGTTTAAAAATGGTCAGTGGCATAGAACAATGCAATCTATTGCTAAATTCAAACTGTATCTTCCAGTCAGAGAGTGTGGGATAGATTGATATGTATGAAGTAGCACATAAATAGATTGTACAAATGCTGCCACCAGCCCCCCATCCCACCCCCAAGGCATAATTGCTCCCAGTCAATTCTTGATCATTTTATTGAATTGTTTAAAACACATTCAAGTTGTGAGGTCAGATGATGGTGAATTCTATTATGGACTTGGAACTCTGCGAACTGGTTGGCATTAAAAAAAACTGCAGTTCATTGTCTGTAGAAATAGTATATTTTATAAACAACTTATCTAAAATGTCAGTGACTGAAATGATGTTCTCAGAACTCATCGTATGTTTTCCAACCTTTTGTTATGTAGATCATGAACGATACTTAGGGCCATGGGCTACATAACTGCCAAGTTTCTTTACTGGCGTTTCTCCTGTTTCTTTAGACGTCAATCAGAAATATGTTACAATGTAGAAAACAAAGCAGGGGATCATCGAACAACAAGGTCCCACAAATGTTAAGAAATAAATGTTTTATCATATCTGTGTTTTTTGTTGAAAAAAGTTTGATTCAAAAACTAACCTACGCTGACAAATGTGGATAGCAACTTCCACCAGAGTATGGGTGAACCAACAGAAGACACAATATTTTGTTAGTGCCTCATTGAGTGATGTTCATTGTCAGAAAGAATGCTCGAACTATGTTGTCAGGAATCCTTTTGTTCTCCACCTTCATAAACCTTCCAGTACATAATAGCAACAATCTCTCCTGCAAAGCTCTTATTGAAATCAGAGTCAAGAACCGCCAGCCTGTATCTATTAGCTAATAAAATACCAACTATGTTTATTATCATCACGCTGTTGTTTTCAGTCGGTGTTTAAAAGTGTTCAAAATATTTCCATTCTAATGTCACTATGAGAAAAGAGCAAAGGTCCAGTTCTGGGCAACTGTTGGGTCCACAGTCAACAGTATTAACAGCGAAGGTGTATTAATCAACATTAGTCCAATTCAAAAAGCAATCTGGGAAAGTTTTCATGTTCCTGTGCTGTATGATTCTATGACTCTATAACTGGTATTATTGTATGTATAAGAGCAATTTACTGTTTACTGCAAAATTTTTTTGTGTAAGATAGTCCAAGCAAAAGATGATGCAGTAAAATAACAAGGGGCCATTTCAATGATTTGAGGATGAAATAAATCGAGGCACACATCTTTTTTTAAAGCACAATCATGTGACTGGGCAATGTAAACAGATTGGGATGATCTTCTGAATCTACATTTTAGGTACCTTCCAGCAGTACATGTTTGCTACCCAGGCATTAATGGCATGCATTCAAAAATAAAGAACAGCAAGTGTCCTTGCAACAGAAGGTGTCATAAGGAAGACAACCATATTCTGTAGTGTTCTGAGTCCTCTGATCCACCCACAGGAGAGAAGGCTGAGAGATTAAACACCATATAATTAATAATCAAAGCAAAGAATATGGTGGAATTGTGGCTATATTATTGGTTTAGTAATTCCGAGCTCTGGATTAACAAAACAGAACTATACACTAAACCTTATGTTTGATTGGCTAAGTGTCAGGTTTGATGATTTTCACAGACAATATCTCCATCTGAAGCTTAGTCAGATATTTTGCACATCTTACCAAACTTGCCACATTAACTACCTACCCCACCTCCACGATGCCCTCCCAACCGATTCTAGTCCCGTCTTATCAGACACTGTTCCTGGAAGAACTTGTCACTCACCAGATATCCAGTATCCTGTGGGAAAGAGATGCCATGAAGATCCTGAGGGGTTGACAATAATCAAATACCAATTTTCACAGACAAGATGTACATATAACTGGTATCTGTACATCTTGCCCTGAGATGCTATTGCGTGGTAACTATCATGGAGGCTCTCTGCAACCAACAAAGAGCTGAAGAGCTGCCTGGTATCTGCCTGGTATAAGGGATGGTGGTTGCTCTGGCTGAAGATTAATTAGAGTTTCTATTCTTCAAATTATGATTATGAAATTCTGGTCTTAATTGGATAAAAAAGATCTGTTAGATGGAAGCATGGCACCAATGTAAAACTATCAGTGGGGTTTGAAGTCACATCATTCACTTGTGATCATTATATGAAGCATGTGACTTAGACTTGACATTGCTTTCCTAATGGACAAATGTTAACATGATATTAGCTGTGAGCATAACTCATGAAGCACTTTCCTTTGCAGTCTGTCTTTTGTTCTCCAAAGGGAACATCATGGTACCTTCATTATAAGTCTGACAATGGAGTAATAATTTATGGATGCATTGGACCTCATGCCTCATGAGTGATGCCGTTTGCAACAGTGAAGAAAATCATTAGAGTCATCTATTCTACTCTTTGGCAGAAACACTAGCGATCAGTGGGCCATGTTACAATGCACTGTATGCACCATGTTTGAAGGCTCCGCTGAAGAAGTCAGCATTTTCTATTGCACCAGTTATAATTGAATGTGCTCAGGCTCAGCAATATTAAAAAGAATGTGGGAGGCCGTGAAGGTATCATTGCCTTGGTTAATCCTGTCATTTTCATCTTTTGTGATCCACCTTCTTGCAAGGCTAGTGATTCCATATTGACAAAGCTGCATGGATTCCCTACAGCACCTCACTAACACAGCCATGGCATTAGTCTCATGAATGAATTTGGCAGAGCACACGAAGATGGCAAGAATCCAACTGGCCATATCCACCGCTCACAACTTTTCCATTGGCAGAGAGGAGGGGAAGGGAATTTATCAATGCTCTCTTCTCTGAGGCTGCAATCTTTGATCCGTTACAACATCCCTTCAGTTATCCAGCAAATTCAGCGTGTACTGGGAATCAAAAGTGATTTATATTTCCAAAGATTATGCAAAATGACAACAGAACCTGTAACATATCTTGCAGAGTCACAGTAAAATGCACTAACACGATTGCCTAGGCATTATAAGCTTTTGTTTGAGGTAGAAGTGATCTTTTTTAGTCTTGATGAGGAGGTGCTGGTTTTGGACTGAGGTGGACAAGATCAGAAATCACCCAACATCAGGTTATAGTCCATTTCTGAAGAAGGGTCTAGGCCCGAAACATCACCTTTCCTGATCCTCTGATGCTGCTTGGCCTGCTGTGTTCATCCAGCTCTACACCTTGTTATCTCAGATTCTCCAGCATGTGCAGTTCCTACTATCTCAGGTTATAATCTGACAAGTTTATTTGGAAACACAAGCTTTCGCAGCCTTGCTCTTTCATCAGGTATTAGTGAGAGATGTAGTATCAGACACAGAATTTATAAGTAAAAGATCAAAGGGACATACCACTGATGAGTATGTATTAAACTAACCTAAGATTCTATTAAATCTTTAATTATTAGAAGATTTTAATTGATTAATATGTATATGTAAATCCCTGAAT
Source organism: Stegostoma tigrinum (assembly GCF_030684315.1). Classification (NCBI taxonomy): domain Eukaryota; kingdom Metazoa; phylum Chordata; class Chondrichthyes; order Orectolobiformes; family Stegostomatidae; genus Stegostoma; species Stegostoma tigrinum. The sequence goes on along the minus strand of NC_081356.1, from coordinate 120,800,956 downwards.
TCCTTTCACATCACTGCCCTGAGAGAGCTAACGCTTTTATCAGTGTAAAGAAGAGGTGACATTTTAGGTCAAACAATGCATGTTGCGTGTGAGGTGTTGTTTAGAATCTGTTTGTGTTTTGGGTTGGAGTCAGATGAAAGAAGGAATTTATAAAACACCACATTGACTAATTGCCTGTAAATTGTGTGCTTTTTGAAGAAAATGCAAATACAAATTCACGCTATAGATTTACGTGTGTGTTTGTGTGTATATGTGTGAGGGTGAGAGTGTATATGTGGTGGGGTCACCTGTAGTGTGACACGAACACAAGATCCCAGTTGAGGCCATCCTCATGGTTACTGAACTTGGCTATCAGCCTCTGCTTGGCAAATATGCAATGTGGTGTATCTCAAAGTCCACCTTGGAGGTCGTTTACCTGAAGATCCGAGGTTGAATGTCCTTGACCGCTGAAGCGTTCCCCCACTGGGAGGGAACATCCCTACCTGGCAATTGTTGTGTGGTATCCATTTACCTGTTGTCACAGCGTCTGCATGGTTTTGCCAATATACCATGCCTCGGGGCATCCTTGCCTGCAGCGTATGACGTAGACAACATTGGCTGAGTCACGTGAGTATCTGCCATGCATGTGGTGGATGGTGTCCCCGCATGTGATGGTAGTGTCCATGTCAAAGATCTGCCATGTCTTGCAGAAGTTGCCATGACAGGGTTGTATAGTGTTGTGGTTGATACTGCCCTGAAAGCTGGGTAGTTTGCTGCAAACAATGGTCTGTTTAAAGTTTACTGGTAGTTTGAAGTTTTACATGTACGTATTATTCAATTAAAACTTTCGAACTGATTGAAAATTTAACAACATCTTAGGTTTGTTTAGTACACCCTCATCTGTGGTGTGACACGTTTGATCTTTTACTTGTAAATTCTGTATCTGATACTACCTCACTCACTAACACCTGAAGAAGGAGTGAGGATCCCAAAGCCTGTATTTCCAAATAAACCTATTGGACTATAACCTGGTGTTGTGTGATTTCTGACTTTGTAATCTCAGTTCGGAAGATACTGCATTTCTGCTGCTAGTTCGAGATTATGAGCAAAGGCTATACATTAGGCTCAGAGGCTGTGGCTCCAATTCTATATAAGAAATTTGAGGTAGAATAAACAGCAGCTGAGTTCAATTACTTACCAGTCGTTAAGTCAAACATTGGCCCAATTCACATTTCTTCAGGACTTTTGTGACCCTGAGAAAAAAAATAAATATTCTTGGCATTCAGTCTCTGTCATGTTCAAGGAGGGATTTCTATTCCTGAGCAGATGTCTGATCTTGGTGGGTAGCTGGAAAGTCACATCAGTTTACTTCATTCTTCTCATTACTTAAAGAGAATCAGCTGCGGTGGGATGAAGCTGCTGTGGGTACTATGCTATTAAAAGACGGGACAATTTCTTTTCACAAAAAGCAGGACCTCTCAAATCATACGTTTTTTCACATTGTCAAGCTATTATGTACTGCATAATTGGAGAACTTATTACATAATGATCGAAACATATGGTTTGGAGAAACCAAATTGCTACACTTCAGATTTCAGTTCTCCCACGATTTTAATGTAATATCAGAAAGTTTAGATCCTTCTAGTTCCATTGCTTAATGTTTTATCTCCTACCATTATTATTTTTGAATTATTTGCATCCCAATTTGACCCAACACAGTTATATTAAAGCAGTGTCTCTCTCACTCCCAGGTACTCATTTTGACCTCTTTTCAAGAATTTTTTACTTCAGTTCAGGCAGTGAAGGGAAAAGCAGCGGTATCATTTCACGTCTGATATTTTTCATCACAATATCAAGAGCATCATTGAGGTGAAATGTTGGGTGGAATCATAAGGGGCGCAGAAGAGATGAACCATGGCCCGAGATGCAGCAAAATTGCACAAAATGTCCTTCTAGGCCAGTATGATGGCCGAAGAAACTCACTGCATCTTTTAACTAAGTTCTGGTTGACGATGTGAGAGTCGAGCATTGCTGTGGTGAGTTACTTAATGAAGGGGCTTATTGCTTGTTAATGACCTTATTAATTGCCTGTCTCAACTCATTAATGTGCAGCTTCCAATCCTGCCATCTGCGGTGAGCAAACATTCTCAATATGGAAGTGAGAACAGGTTCCTGACTACCCTCAGCTGACCATTGGCTGTAAAGAGCATTTATTTTGCTTGTCATGCAGCTGTATCTCTGCATATGATCCAGGGGCACCAGGCACAAAACACACTTGTCTGATCTTTGCCAATACCTCATGATCTGTCTGTCCGTGCAAAAGATCACGCCAATTACTGACAGTATTTCACTGCTGACTGAGGCTTCAACACACCAACAGGCATGGCATGCTATGGTAAGGCAAGGCATGAAGGCTGCAGGCAGCTTGAAAGAGCAAGGTAGGCATCACTTGGATGTAATGGGGCCCTGGTGGCAAGTGGAGGTGAAGTTCAATGTGGTTGTTCTCCACCTGAAGATAGATGAGCAGAAATGTGCTGTGGTAGTACTGCAAGCTAAAAGGGGACATGGACACTCTGGGGGCTACCTGGTGACCAGATGGAACTTGGTGCTGTCAGCTGTTTTCCCTGCCATCACTCGCCATTCTCTAGATACTTACTGCAACTGGAAAATGTCAGGGGAATTGCTCAGGATGCAGTAAATCAGTTTGATGGGTGAAAGCATAAAATCCATATCTGCTGGATGTTAGGATATTGACAAAGCAAATAAATACAACTTGGGTTTGCAAACTGCAACTGTATTTAGTCTGCATTTGTTTCATTGTCCATTTGTGAGGCATTCAGAGTGAATGTGCTTCGGGTTCAAATATTGGTCAGCAGTGATTCGCACCATGCATTCGTCTGTACAAATTGATCATTGGTATCTTAATGATGCAGAAGTTGGTGGCAATGACTTAAAAAGAGGTGAATACTGGCCAAGGGTGTCCTGTAACTTGTGAAATATCCAAGGAGGCTGTGGAAGGCAGAGGCAATGACTTCATTATTTGTCCGGCAAATATAATAATGAACTCCACTGAATGCAATGATTGGTTACTCGGCTGATGTGGGTTGGGACGGGGAGGATGTCAGAATATGTTCATTGTAATGTGGCGGCCACTCAGCCAGCATGTCCACTTCACCAAGTTCATGCACAGGCTGAGGATGATTGAATGACGGCGATATGATCGTTGCAGTGGGGGTGCTGCATGTCTCACTATCTGGAGGAGTGTGTACTGCCCTCATCTGCAGGATTTGCCATGACTGGCTGTTCTCAGATCTCGGAACCTATTTTGTTTCTTACATTCCCAGCATAGGTTATTGCTGGCAAGAATCGTGTGCTCAGCAGCTGGTGGCATGCATGTTACTGGGGCTGCATTGCTGAGAAGGTGAAGATCGATCCAGGTGAGAATCCTTCCATGAAACTCGGCAATAGAAACAAAGTTGATGGAAAAGCTCAGCAGGTCTGGCAGCATCTGTGGAGGAGAAAACAGAGTTCTGAGGAAGGGTCTCCAGACCCGAAATGCTAACTCTGCTTTCTCGGGCACAGATGCTGGCAGACCTGCTGATCTTTTCCAGCAACTTTGTTTTTGTTCCTGATTTACAACATCTGCAGTTCTTTTGGTTTTTATGAAACTCAGCAAAATTGGCACAGCCAAAAAAGCTTAAATTAACAACCCACTAACCCTCTTTCTCTTCTCCTCTACTAAGTGTCTCCAGCAATTTTTGGTTTCACTCCAGTGTTTCAGTGTCTGTACCAGTTTATTTTTGTCATAGCTGAATGATCTTATGTCTATCCAATGCTATCACACAATAGGTCATGAAAATTGTTTAATTTACATTCCACTGGGGAGAAATTCTTCCTTTCATAGAGCTTATAGAAACTTGCTTTAATGTGGCATGAATGTTAGCTGAATCATTATGGTGGTTTCCCAACAAATTATAAATATCTTGTGAATACTTGTTGTGTACACCAAAGTTCAGGTCGGTTTTGCAATAACATCAGAACATAGGAAAGACTAGAACAAAAATGCATTCAGATCCTCTAATCAAACTATCCACAATCCATAATGCAGATTTTTATGGCAGCAATAGTTGATCCCTTGCCTTAGTTCACAATTTTCTTTCAAGGCATTCATGGAACTCAAAAATTGTCTCTTGGTATTGATGCAACCCAGTGCCAATTCATTTCAATTGATAATATTCTCATAGCATTAGCTTCTCACTCACATTGTCCCATGAGAAATAAAGTTTGAATTGATCTTTCACCTTCCTGGCAGTTTCTGATTCTTGTATGTCTCCTGTAATCCAGTGTTTAATACACACGGTGAAAAGCATTCCACTCCTTCGTTTCCATTATTAATTGCAAGCCCTGTGTTATCACATTATTCAATATGACTCAACTGTAAACATAAAGTTTACTTTCTTGAGCCTGGCTTTATAAGTTGGTTTTCATGAGTATTAGAATAAAACATACTGTTGCACCTTCTATAATGCATCAGTGTCCCTTTGAAATGAGAACAACATTTCATGTCCTGTTCCAGAATTGACCCTCCCAATTGCTTAATTCCAACATGTACAATGTCAATATAACTAGTTCCAATGTGAATTACAATGTCATCCAGATATACACCAGCACCCAATCTCTGTTACTAATAACTGCTTTCTGTTGACCTCATGCTTCAGTATATGACCTGTGTGTATTTGGTCTCTGCTTTCATATTATCTTGATTGATGCCATATTGATTTAGTTAGCTTTGTTTCTTTTAAGAATTAATTTGAGATGGCAAGCATTATAATATGAAAGGTACGCCTTCTTTGCATTGAGGCACTTGTTTACATTCCTGGCAAACAAATTAGGTACACTGGTCTACACCAGATAGAACCCACTCATGACTCACTCAGCATCTCATATTGCCTTTTACTCCTTCTTTTATCCATTACATCTGTGATTTAGTCATTTATCCACTACATTTCAGACATCTACAACCTTGAGGAACATAGTCTTGTCTACTCTTTTCTGATCGTTGCGTCACCAGGGGAGTTAATAACTCTGTAACACTATCCTGATGTTATATGATTTTATAAGTATTATAACAATGTAGATTCTAAAACTGGTCACTGTTGAATTTGACAGGGACCACAGCAGAAATTGGTATATGAAAGGAGGGGATGGGCAATGAGATACGGGGCAGACCATCTTGAGTATTGTGGCACCCCGTAACTCATTCACAGCAGCGTGAAGAGGATAATGTACCATCTTTGACCAAATCTTAACCTCGCCAAAAAGAAGGAAAATGGCTGCCAGATTGTTCACAATGGATACAAATAAATCCTCTTTATTTATCTGCAAGGTGGGGTGTTAGACACGTTTGTACTCTGAGGCAGAGATTTAATGTTGGTTGAATATCCCTGAATGAGTGTGTCTTGGGAAACACAGAGATAAAATGATCCTTTGCCTCCAGTGAAGGGTACCTTCCACCACACATTCTCACATCCACAAGTAAATGTGGAGCATGAGTGTAGGCAAGGGCTTATTAGAAGGCATTCATATTAATTTTGACCTCTGTGCTCTCCTTATTAAAGTGCAGTGTCTTGACTGCACTCATGAATATAAGATTTGAACGATCCCCAACATGTGCCACTACCTAAAATACATTTAGATGTGGACAAATCCCCAGCAATATAACTTCTATCATGCTTAGGATGTATTAACAGGCTGCTTAACTCTGATATGATAGCCACTTAACCAGGTCCTGCAACTAAAACAACTGTCAATTGGATGTGATTATTGAAAATATACATGTATTTAGAGATGAGGAAGGGTGTTAACATGGATTTGTCATCCGTGCTAGCTATGTGCGATCAGAGTGCTATTTTTTCCTTTCCTCCCACTCCCATTATGTTCAGTCGTAGTCCTGGGGTCTTCAGCTAAGTTAGAGGGAGGCTGTTGTATAATGGGCATGGAGTCTTTGTAGCTTGAGCACCCAGATGTACTGAGAGAGTCCTGCCCAAATATAGATTCACCCACCTCAATTGCAACGTCTATAGAGTAGGAAATTGCAGGCACCTGGCACCTCTCAAGGGTCCTAAGAGGAATATTCTGGCACCCCTTGCATGTTTCCTCTCCCATTTTGGTGCCTGCTGGCATTACCCTGTCTCCATGAAAGAAAGGAGCACCTGCAATGAAGTTGAAGGGCCTAAATTTCCCCTCACCCTGTCACTGATGCTGAGCACCAATGGCTAAAGTGATGGGGTGCAGGTCGACATGCATTTCTGGAAGCCTTGGAATATTCTGCTGGAACCATCCTTGAAGAGAGCCAGGTGCGTGCACGCTGGAACCAAGACAATGCTAACATGATAGACTCTTCCAACCTCTGATCCACTTTACGAGTGTTTCTGGCAAACCTGTTGTCTCCCCTGTCAGTAATCAGCTGCTGTCCATCTGTGTCTTCTTAAAGCAACAATGGTCTTAAAGTTGTAAGTTAACGTGTTTTTTTTTCTTTATTCCCAATCTTCTGGGTTATTTTCTCCTCATTGTGGGATTATAAATGCACCATTGCAACCATGCAGTATTTTCTTTGAAGGCCACTCTGAATACTCTGCAATATTTGCTATCCCTACCACTGTGTCAGGGGGTCACTATTGTTTGAGGTAGTTTGCTGGCATCAATCTTTCTTTATCTTCGGCCTATCTAATGATTAGTGATCGAGTACGCAGCACTGTGTCTACAGAGCAGGCGTTGTTCTTGGATAGCAAGAAGGTTGACTACCTGATAGAATTATGTGCAATCACATTTGGTCCAACATGATTAATAGGACGTTATGGTGCTGGTACAAGTACATTTACTTCATCCCAAAACAAGAGTAGAACTTCTTGTCTCCACCAACGGACTATGTGCGGCATTAATAGAATGTGTGGAGCCAATGTATGATAAACATTCACTTCTTCATTAACATAACCTTTATACGATAAGCAGCAAATCAAGAAAGAGCAGGAAGAAACAAAGTTCAGGAGAAGATCAGTCAACGCAAAGGTAGATAGCATGATCTGATCAGCATTGATAAATAGCTCAAATTCACTTATGGCCTTTGAAGCACGTAGCAAAATAAACCAATTAAATTTCACTTACTTTTGTTATACTCTTATAGTTTTGCTCTGTGCTGCCCTCTTGACAATATTACAAAATAATGACATGAAGTTGTTTGTAAGGGACTAAACTGTTTTGCATCCACATTTTAAACCAAAATGCAAGAAGTAATGTTAAGTCATTACCTGTTACTGCAGTGATATATTGCAGAGGGGTATGTTTAATACAATTTCTCATTGTGAGAGGCTCTATGCATTTTTAAGTAGAGGTTCTGTACATTCGTGGAAGCAATAGACCTATTTGCTGACCAAAAATTAAATCCTACTTGTATGATAATTCCAAAACTGGAGGCTATAAATATGACTGTATCCAACGATATTTTAAGAATAAACATATACGATAAATAAATAAATCTAAATGTTTTCTCTCAGAGTGAGAATAAACGGGTTCAGTTGCAAGGAAAAGTATAAAGTGAAAAGTAATAGAGAAGGTACGATTGCTGATTAGTGATGGGGTTGATTGTTAACAGAAGATAGAAGGAAAGAACAGAATGTGTGACTGTCTTATTATACCAAGGAAACACAAAAGTGATGGGAAACTGGTGAACTGATGGCACAAACCGGAATAACAACAGGACAGGGAGTATGGAAAGGGTCAGGAATCTAACTTCAGGCAGATAAGGGGACAACTGTGAGAAGGCTGGTGTGGGTATGGCAGTCAATGCAGGATGAGGCTGTGGTACTTAAATGCACATGGTATAGTGTAATGTTCGTAACAAGGTTAACCAGGTGGACGTCATAGAAGATAATAAAATGTGAGGCTGGATGAACACAGCAGGCCCAGCAGCATCTCAGGACATCATAGAATATGAGTTCTCTGATTGGGGCTGTCAATCAGGAATCCATTGGCTGTCAAGTAAGAACAGGAGTGTCAGGCATTCTAACACTTGAGAGCTGGCTCTGAGGGAGCTGGATCAGTGTCAAGGGCTTTCTACATGCAAACAAGGGACAATTTAGTGATGGGATACCGGCATCTGTGGAGTTATTTCGATGGTGACGAGAGAAAAACATGTGCTTGAAGAAATTCGCTCACGATATATTTTTTTGAGTTGGAGTAAGCATTTCTGGTATCATTCTATTATTTGGGAGGTTTGACTTGCTCGATTCTGCCGTCAAAGACTGAGCCTAGAATGTGGAAAGAATGCATTATTTTTTCTGGGCAAGTGACATTGGGGCAGATGAAAAGTAATTCGCCTGGCAGCTTGTGGGCCTGCAGCTGTTTTGTTTATTAGGAATCCAAGTTTCCCAGAAGTACCAGATACTGAAACCTTTCAAGAGTTGACAGACTTAGTCACGGAATATTATGACCCAAACCTCCTCTAATTTTGAGATGCTATCAGTTTTACTTCGCATTTCGAGAACCAGGGGAATTGTATTAGGTTTTTTGATGAGGTTAAGATGACTGGCAGAGGCATATGACTTCTGTTTAATTTATAATGAGATGCTGAGAGACAGTTCAGTACGTGAGATTAATGTTGTAGCCATGCAAAAGTGCCTATTAGGTGAATTCCAAAGAGACTTCAAAAAGGCACTTCAACTGACTTTATCATTGGAAAATGCAGCAAGTGGAGCATTTAGGTTGCAGGGTACTAGGATGGAAGTGGACATTCGCGCCAGTTCGACTAAGCTTGGGGAACACCACTAGAGTGAAGTCAATTGCATAGCCTCGCTCAGGAAATATCCAGAACAGAGGGACTGCAGGTCAGCCCACAGTTAAACCCCAAAATAAAGTAAAACCAAACAGTTAAAATTTTCTTCAGGTTCTGGGCTGGCAAGCCATTGTAGTTGCTGATGGTATGCGGATTCAAAATGGCAAGAAAGTTCGATGATAACTAAATTGAGTAAAAGAACTAATTGACCAGTATCCAGGAGACTGCACAACCTGGAAAGTTCACCTGCTCTCTGATGAAGGGCCTAGGCCCGAAACGTCAGCTTTTGTGCTCCTAACATGCTGCTTGGCCTGCTGTGTTCATCCAGCTTCACACTTTGCTATCTTAAGTTCACCTACATCTGGTTTGGAACAGTTAAGTTGCTTAACAACATCCATATCAGAACCAATCAAAATAAATATCTGATTAAATGGACATTCACTTTAGATGGACGTTGATGCCAGCACGGCCATTTCAATGATCGCAGAACCAGTCTTTAACAAAATTCAATCTACACTCCAACCACTAAATTTCTGCTAAACCTTAGCTAGACTGAGACCTTATGCCTGGGGACCTTAACAGATTAAGGGAATGGCTTTTTGGGTCCAGTCTCTGATAAGAAGCGGCGCATTCAGTTACCACTAGTTGTAATAAAAGGCATGATCCCAAGCTGATGGGCAAAATTGATTGAGAAAGATTCACCTAGGCTGTCTCAACATTTCTTGGTTAGAAAATGGCTGCCTGGGCGAAGTTCTAATTAAATCCCGGAAGATTTTCAGGAAGTTCAAGGGAATATCAAAGGAGACAAGGCTAGTGTGCACGCTGAGTAGGAAGCAATTCAATTATTCTGCAAGGCCTGCACAGTGCCATTTGCCTTATAAACAAGAGTAGAGGTGGAAATCAGGAGGCTGGAAAGCGAAGGAATCATCAAACCAGCCCAGTTTGCAGAATGTGCAGGTATCAGTCGGACTGATTGTGAAGCCCAATACATTGGTTTGTTTTTGTGGGGATTTTAAACAAATCACAAACTGCTTTTTGCAGCTGGATAGGTACCCATTCCCTCGCATAGAGGGCTGAGGTGCAAAACTGGCAGTGGTGGCGGTTCTTCACGAAGATGCACATGAGCTATGTATACCCTCAATTGTGCTTAGATGAGTATTTCCAGAAATTTGCTGCAATTACTACCCATAAGGATCTGTACCAATATTTGAGAGTGCCATTTGGGGGTATTGCCAGCCTGTGCAATTTTTCAGCAGATGATGGAGAACATTTTGCATTGTTGGTTTAACCCTTAATGAGAAACTGAGAAGCCATTTGCCATGTGGGATTAATGACATAACAATGCAAAAGCACCTAAGGCTCAGTGGTTAGCACTGCTGCCTCATAGCACCAGGGACCTGGTTTGATTGCCTGTGTGGAGTTGACACATTTTTCCTGTGTATGTGTGGGTTTCCTGCCACAGTCCAAGACGTGCAGTCTAGGTGGATTGGTCATGCTAAATTACCCGTGGTGTTCAGGGATGTGTAGATTAGGTGGGTTATGTGGGCTAGGTCTGGGTGGGATGCTCTGAGGGTCAGCGAAGACTTGTTGAGCTGAATGGCCTGGTTCCGCACTGTAGGGATTCTATGATTATTCAGGTGAAGTCCAACTGGACTTCAAATAGGCACTACAATTGGCTTTATCATTGGAGAATGAGCCAAGTGGAATGTAAAGGAATAAGAGATATTGATGGTAGCTGTCTTTTCTTAAGATGGGGAATTTTAAGATGAAAGGTTACATTTTATTAAGGTGAGAGGAGAGAGATTTAAAAAAGACAAAAGAGGCAAATTTTTACACAGAGATTAGTTTGCTCGTGGAATGAACTTCCTGATGAAGTGGTGGACGTGGATACAATTATAATGTTTAAAATACATTTGGATGGATACATGAATAGGAAAGGTTTAGAGAGATATGGACCTGGAGCACGAAGGTGGGACTAGCTTAGTTCCGCATTATGTTCAGCATGGACTTTGGGCCAAAGGGTCTGTTTCTGTGCTGTATGTCACTTTGACTCGATATGAGTTACAGGATATTCCAACTGAAGTATACAAATTCGTCAGTCCAATTGTTTTGGGGAACACTGCTTGAGTGAAGGCAATTTTACAGCCACACTCAGGGTATATCCTGAACAGAGGGACTGCAAAGGAAAAAAGGCCCTGATGAGAGTTATGCGCAGACCTCTCACATTGTCAGGATGTAGGGCAGAAAATAAATCATGAGATAGAAAAGGCATGTAAGAAAGGCATTGTCAGATTAATCATGGGGGAATTCAATGTACAGATGGGCTGGGAAAATTAGGTTGGTTATTGATCCGGTAAATACATGAATAGGAAAGGTTTGAAGGGATATGGGGCAGGAGCAGGCTGGTTTAGTTTCGGATTATATTTGGCATGAACTGGTTGGACCAAAGGATCTGTTTCCATGTTGTGTGACTCTAAAAAGTATTTGTGGAATATCTATGAAATGTTTTTTTTTCTGGTGCTGCTTGTGATAGACCCCACTGGGAATCAGACAATTCTGGACTTGGTTATGTGCAATGAGGCGGAGCTTAAGATGAAGGAACCCAACGGCCATAAATGATGGAATTCAACCCATAATTTGAGAGGGAGAAGTTGGAATCAAATGCAACAATAGTACAATTGAGTAAATGTAATGACAAAGATATGAGGAAGGAGCTTGCCAGAGTGGAAGAGGAGCCTAGCAGGGAAGATGGTGGACCAACATTGGCATGAGTTTCTATTGGTAATTCAGAGTGACAGTGGAAATTCACCCCAAGGAAGAAGAACCATGCCAAGGGGATGACAATGCAACTAGGGATGACAAGGGAAATCAGCACAACATAAAAGCAAAATAAAAAATATTCAATGTGGTAAAGATTGCAGGGAGGCCAGAGGGTTGGGAAGCCTTTTTTTTAAAAACCAGCAGAGGATAACTGAAAAAAAGCAATAATGGGGGAGAAGATAAAATATGAGGGAATGCTCATTAGTAATATAAAAGACAATTTCAGAGTTTTTATGGATGTCTAAAAGGTAAGAGAGAAGCGAAAATGGATTTTGGACCACTGGAAAATGAGTCTGGAGATGTAGTAATGGGAACAAAGAAATGACAAAGTCACCAAATAGGTACTTTGCATCAAGCTTCCTGGTGGAAGACCCCAGTGGCAGACCAGAAGTACAAGAAATTCAGGCAGCAGAAGTAAGTATTTTGGAGGTCATTAAGGAGAAGGTGATGAGTAAGCTGAAAGGACCAAAGCTGGATAAATCACCTGAACATTTGGACAATACAAAAGGAATTAGCTGAGGAGATTGTAGAGGTATCAGTAGTGATCTTTTAAGAATCACTTGAGTCAGGGAGAGTCCAAGAGGACTGGAAAATGGCCAATGTAACATTCCTGTTTAAGAAGGGAGGGAGGCACTGGACAGGAAATTATAGACCAGGCAGCCTGACCTTGCTTGTTGGTAATATTTTAGAGTCCATTATTAAGAAGGAGATTGTTGAGTAAAAACAGGTCTGATTCAGCAAAGCCTTTTCAAGAGGAAGTCATGGCTGCCAATTCTGAGGGAATTCTGTGAGGAGGTGTTGAACTAGTTAGGCAAAGGAGAGCCAGTGGACGTGATCAATTTAGATTCCCTGAAGGCATTTGACAAAGTGCCACATGGGAGGCTGCTAAATAAGGTAGGAGCCCTTGACATTAGAAGCAAGGAACTGGCCATCATAGAAGATTGGCTGACTGGCAAAAGGCTGAGTATGGAGAAAGGTGTCTTTTTTCAGGATGACAGGCATTGACTAGTGGAGTTCAACAGGAGTCAGTGTTGGAACCATGGCTATTCATGGAGCTGGGGCTATTGTTGCCAAGTGTGCAATTGACACAAAGCTGGGTAGAGGGACAGGTAATCATCAGGGAGAGGGGAGGCTGCACTAGGACTTGGACAGGTTAGCGATTGTATTCCATCTATCACTTCTTTACCCAGGTGGGAAAGTCTGAGGTTATGTACTTTGGTAGGAAGAATAGAGGTGTCGACTATTTTCTAATTGGGGAAAGATTTCAGAAATCAGAAACACAATCTGACTTAGGAGTTCAAGTTCAGGATTCTCCTAAGGTTAACATGCAGGTTCAGTCAGGAAGGCAAATGTAATGTTAGCATTCATAGTCATATAGCATGAAAAGAGACCCTTCGGTCTAGCTAGTCCACTCTGACCATGTTTCCAAACTAAACTAATCCTATCTGCCTGCAGTGGCCATTATTCATCCAAACATTTCCTATTCATAAACTTATCCAAAAGTCTTTTAAACATTGTAGCTGTACCCGCGTCACCACTTTAGTGGGCAGCTTGTTCCACACACAAAACACTCTTTGTGTAAAAATAGTTACCCTGCATGTCATTTTTAAATATTTATCCTCTCATCTTAAAAAGAATCTACTCCTCCCGACCTAGTTTTTAACTCCGCCTCCCTAGGGAAAAGACCCTTTCCATCTACCTCACATTTGCCCTCATGATTTTAGAAACTTCAATAAAGTCACCCCTCAACTCCTACACTCCAGTGAAAAAAGCCCCAGCCTCTCCAGTGTAACCCCCCATTTCCAACAACATCCTGGTAAATTTTTTTTCTGAACTCGTTCCAGTTTAGTAACATCTTTCCTATTACAGGGCAGCTAGAACTACACACAGTACTATAGAAGATGCCTCACCAATATCCTGTAGAGCCTCAACATGACAACCCAACTCGAACACTCAAAGGGGTGAGCAATGAAGGCAAGCATGCTAAATGCCCTCTTAACCACCCTGCCTATCTGTGATGCAAATTTCAAAGAATTATGTACTTGAATCCATAGGTCTCTCTATTTTACAATACTACCCAAGGTCCCACCATTAATTGTACAAGTCCTACCCCTGTTTGTATTCCCAAAATGCAATAAGCTTATCCAAATTAAACTCTATCTGCCATTCCTCAGCCCATTGATTCAATTGATCAAGATCTCTTTGTAATCTTGGGTAACTTTCTTGCATCATGTGTGAACATACTAACCATGCCTCCTATATTCTCATCCAAATCATTTACATAAATGACAAACAAAAGTTGACCCAACACCGATCCCTGATAACAAAGTGTGGAGCTGGATGAACCCAGCAGGCCAAGCAGCATCTCAGGAGCACAAAAGCTGATGTTTCGGGCCTAGACCCTTCCTCAGAGAGGCCATTCAGCCCATAGAGTCTGCTCCACCATTCAGTCATGGCGGATGTGTTTCTCAATCCCATTCTCCTGCCATCTTCTCATAACCTTTAATCCCTTTACCAATCCAGAAGTAATCGATCTTTACCTTAAATATAAACCTCTGATGAAGGGTCTAGGCCCAAAACGTCAGCTTTTGTGCTCCTGAGATGCTATTTGGCCTGCTGTGTTCATCCAGCTCCAACACTTTGTTATCTTGGATTCTCCAGCATCTGCAGTTCCCATTATCACCAACACCAATCCCTGTGGAACATTCATTTCAGAAGGGTGAGACTACAAAAGCATTGATGTAATGTTGAGGCTGTTTAATGCTCTGGCCAGACTGCATTTGGAATATTGTGAGCCCCATCTCTAAGGAAAGATGCGCTGGCTTTGAAGGTGTCCAAAGTACATATACAAGAATGATCCTGGGGATGAAGAATTCATCATTTGAGGAGTGATTGTGGACCCTGTGTCTGTACTCAAAGGAGTTTAGAAGGATGAGGGAAATCTGATTGAAACATATAGCATACTGAAAAGCCTGGCTATATTGGATGTGGAAGATATTTTTCCAAGTATGAGAGGTTAGGTTCTGAGGGGCCCAGCCTCAGATTGAAGGGGTGACACTTCAGAATTGAGATGGGGATGAATTTCTTTGATCAGCAAGTGATCAATCTTTGGAGCTCATTCCCACAAAGGTCTGTGGAGGTCAAATTATGGAGTGTATTTAAGGCAAAGATCGATTACTTCTTGATTGGTAAAGGGATAAAAGATTATGGGAAGATGGCAGGAGAATGGGATTGAGAAACACATCTGCCATGACTGAATGGCGGAGCAGACTCTATGGGCTGAATGGCCTAACCCTGCTCCTATATGTTATGAAACCTGATATTAATGCTTGAGGTAATTAACACAGGCACGTTTGAACAGAAACTAAGGAAATTAAATTGAAGGAAATTGTGATAAAATGAAATTGGAAGATCCTTTCGTACAACATACGCCTAAATACAGACTTTTTGGACTAATTGGCCTACTTCTACTTTGTAAGGCAAAGTTGCCAGTGAAGCAGGTTTTCTTCATTTTGACTTAGTCATTTCTGTTACAAGCATAACTCTATCTTTGACATTGCTTTGTTTTTCTGAATTCCATTGCTTCTGTATGTAACTGCCTCACCAGCTGATTAACTGTCTGCTTAACTTAAAATTACTTAGTGCTCATTTTCATTGCCTGATCAGTCGTTCAAATTAGTGATACAAAACCAAGATCCTGCCAGTACATTCAGAACGGAAAGAGTAGTTTTAGGTTTAGGTCTATACAACTACTTACAGAGTATTTGATGTGCATGAATCCTGATGTTCACCACTGCAAATGGTGTGTCTCATCATTAGACATTATTGAGATGCAACATATGCAAATATTGCATGTAGCCCATTAACCAAAACATTACCAGCCCTCAACAGTCCAAAATGTATGAGAGAATATAGGACATTACAGCGCAGCACAGACCCTTCGGCCCTTGACATTTTGCTGAACTGTGAAACCAATCTGAAACCCATCTAACCTACACTATTCCATTATCATCCATATGTTTATCCAATGACCATTTAAATGCCCTTAAAGTAGGTGAGTCTATTACTGTTGCAGGCAGGGCATTCCACACCCTTACGACTCTCTGAGTAAAGAACCTACCTGACATCTGTCCTGTATCTAACACCCCTCAATTTAAAGCTATGTCCCCTTGTGCTAGCCATCACCATCCGAGGCAAAAGGCTCTCACTGTCCACGCTATCTAATCCTCTGATCATCTTGTATATCTCTATTAAGCCACTTCTTAACCTTCTTCTCTCCAACAAAAACAACCTCAAGTCCCTCACCCTTTCCTCATAAGACATTCCTTCCATACCATTCAACATCCTGGTAAATCTCCTCTGTACCCAGATAAATATATAGTGGTTGGAAAACAGAGCAGCTTACCAGAGATTTGGAAAACAAGAAGCAAAAAAAAGCCAAGGATCATCGCTTATAAATTGTTTACTGGTTTTTATTGAAGAATAATTGAATTGAGGCAACATAACCATGTAATTAGGCTAACACAAACTGCTGGCAAGATATATAGAAAGTAATATTTGTCATAGCTCACACACAGAAGTCTTTAGTATGTCCTATTTTTGCCAGGGAGTACTGATATCTTCCTATAAGTGAACGAAGTTGCAGTAATAAACTGTGCAAGCTCCAATTGCAAATTACCATCCAGCACAAAAATGTGACATAAAGTTGTTTGCAAGTGCATGTATTGATTACAAATGTGAATATGAAACAAAATGCAAAAATAGGTATCAAGTTGTTGATTGTTCCTGCATATGCTGTTGTGACATATGTTGCAGAGTGGTATATGTGACATGGTTCATCACTGTGAAAGGTTCAGTGCTATTTTTCGTGGAGGTTCAGTATATCAAAGCAAGGACTAGACCTATTTGTGACTTGTTGATAGCAAGCCGGCCAATTTTATGGGCTACTTCAACCAGCCATTTGGACTGTAATACAAATATTAAAGAACAAGCATGTTTAGAGTAGTTGTCCATGTGATTAATAGGGCATTTTATTTCAGGATTCAGCAAACACTATTTATTCCAAATCTTTAACCACAACAAAAAATGTTTTGTTTAACTCAACTAAATAATGCAGTAAACATTTGAAAGCCTTCACTCGCTATTGATAAACACGTTTGCTTTCAATTTCTCATTTTTAAATTTGTCATTCTTTAACAAAATCCAGACTACAACGAAACCTTTACATGGCCGCCAGATCCTTTCTGCCTCATGATTATAAGTTATTCACATCATATTCCTCACAGTTAGGCCATTATCTTGTCTTCTGAGATAATTAATTTGACACTTATGATCTTAAAGGTTGCATTACTTTGCAAGTTCAATGCTTGGTCGAACGTTGTCAGAGTCTGCAAAACATCCCAGCCTTAGATAATTGAAAATTCTCCACTATCGTTCCAATGTCTTAGATTTATCTATCATGCAGATTTATCCTCTGGCACTACAAGTTACATATGTTTTCCTTGAACAATTCATCATCATACCTCCATACACTGAATTTGAAACACACACCATTAAATGCATGTCTTCTCCATCACCTGCTGGCTATAGACAAATGAAAACTGAAAATGACAAAATAGCTGCATTGTCATATAAAAACAAATTGCAGAGCTTTCACCCTGCAGCTGGCATGTTTATAGTTGAAATGTTAGGATTTAATTTCTAAATTCATCTGTTTTGGAACATGGTAGTGTTGCTATTGGCAAATGTTATGAATTTCTTTAGCATTATTCAGCTCACATGGCTTCAAGGATTTAAAAAACACTTGTGTTCACATTTCTATTTGAAGCTTTCCACTTCAATTATCAAAGTGGCAGAATTATTTAGCTTTGGAAATAAAAACACAGTAAATATGAACCCGCTCTCTGCAGTTATACTTTTGTCTGTAAATGGTAATTCACCTGCTTAATTTTTCTTAGAGACTCATCATTAGTACAATTCTATGATGTGTTTACATACTTTAGATATAACTGCTGATGAAAATGGGGCGGGAACATTTTTGACATTGAAGGAAGCGGCAATATAAGCTGATGGTATAATCTAACAACTTTAAACTCTTGCATCAGTGTATTTTGTGCGCATTTAGTGACTTAAATAACTTGTATTATGACAAGACACTGAAGACAATGATAGCCAACTTGAAGAACAGGTTCATTGTTTGCTTACAAGCCCTTTAATTGTCTTCTGCTCTTTTTGAATATATGACACTCTCACGTAATTGGACTATTAAAACAACTAATAGGAATCAAACACCATACACTATTAATTGTATGGGACTTCAGCCACATGTGACAATGAGAAGAAATGTAACAATATTTGGAATTTCTCATGTGTCCAGTTTAGAGTGCAAAGGCAGTAAAAGTTATGTCTGGCTGGACTCAAGATGCATGACTGCTGCTTCTCACAGGAGTATCAACTCATTGGAACTGAGGAACCATACAATGGTAAGAAAGGACCCTGGCCCAGAAAAAAAAATCAGAACTCAGTTAACAGTGGAATTCAAGGGGAACTGTCAGCTTTCAAATGTCTCAGTTCAAACCTGCTTCATCAAAGATTGAGTCGAGAAGGCTAATCTCATTTTCTAGCCCCTTAAATCCTATTTTCCCAGGCAGCTTTACACTCTGCTGTCTCAAGATGTCTCTTAAGGAGCATATTGTATTCTGTGTAGAGTCTTAAATGGAACAATGTCTCTGAATACATCAGTGTCACAAACACTATGTCAGTCAAATCCAAAGGAATTCACTTTATCCCTGTAAGAAATGGGAATTACATCGATTAGCTGAAAACTAAGTGGACATATTTGGTTTGATTACGTACTCCTTAAATATATCCTATCCAATAGAATGAATGATAATTCCCACAAGTGAAAAAATAAAATTCAGATGGAAGTATTATTGCTTAACTAGCTTGTAGGGTCTAGGCCTGAAACTTTGTGCTCCTAAGGTGCTGCTTGGCCTGCTGTGTTCATCCAGCCTCATACTTTGTTATCTTGTATTCTCCAGCATCTACAGTTCCTTTTGTCTCTGTAATTTGGTACCTGTTTTCTGACTTTCACATAATTGTGATTGTTTTCATGTCTATAAAAGACATAAATGACTGCTGATTTTGACAAATAGAGACCTGCAGTATTACACAGTAGTTACACACAAAATGACACTGCAGCCAGTGAAGCAGGTGCAGTTTTGAGCCTCTATCGAGATTGTGGTCATCGGAAATTTTAACTTGTCAGTGAAGATTTAAATATGAAGGGTAATCAGGTGGAATTTCAGTGGGCAGTCTAACCAAGATCAGCTGTTTTAGGCTGTTGGCCATTTTGTGCCAAATCCTCAGTCAAAACTGTACAATTGCTGTATGCATGATTAGTTATCGATTCTCTACATATGCTGCCTACGCTGTAATTGGTATTTGCTCATAACTCAAAGGAGTTTACAGCACAAAGTTTCAATTGTCACCAATTCAAGAGCTGGGGAGATGGCTTTATCCTCCTGGCATTTGCTCTAATGAATGGAAAAAGCTTTGGGGTTGGCTAGCAACCCAGCATCACATTCACGCTGACAATCTACAATTTGTCATTTTAAAGGGTGAGGAAAGCAATAGTTTATCATCAAGCAGCTACAGCCTGTCCAACCAGTAAACACTGTATAATATTCAATGGGGTTCCTTGGTCTCAAAGTCACTGGCCAAATTTCTCCTGTTCCTCTTGCTGATGCGTATTCTTGAAGAATCTGTCCCCTCATACAGAAAATTCATCCAAATCATTCTGTGCTGATAAAGGTCTCTCATGCATTGATGACTCCTAGCTGAGTTAGCATGGTACACTATTTCATTTGTTGCATTGATGGCAAAGCCAAAGATTTTAGGAGGATTTAAATTATTGATGTGGGGAGCCCTGAGTGTTCCTTTTAACTCCAAAAATAATTAAGGCCACTGTTGGCTCCCCCATCCTCAATTCCTTCACCTCATAACCATGGTATTAAGAAGCTGTTTCTGCCCAGAATTCGACAGAACACCAAATATTAACTGGGCCTGAATCTGGTGAGCTGCGTTCCAATGCCAGCTTGGTATCTGCAGCTCATTAGTCCTACTTCTGTTTTACCAGGGCCTCTGCTCCTTTTACTCTTGAACCCAGTGAGATTTTGGAGCGCTCAGTCTGAATATATAAACTTGACTTGTTTTGGAAATGTTCAGATCAAGTATCCAGTATTAAATATCCAGCTTCATAGTTAGTGCCATTTTCTTTTTCCGACATCAGTGGTAGGGAAGCTATTGGAGAAGATACTGAGGGATAGGATCCATTCCCATTTGGAAGAAAATGGGCTTATCAGTGATAGGCAACATGGTTTTGTGCAGGGAAGGTCATGTCTTACCAACTTAGTAGAATTCTTTGAGGACGTGACAAAGTTGATAGATGAAGGAAAGGCTGTAGATGTCATATACATGAACTTCAGTAAGGCGTTTGATAAGGTTCCCCATGGCAGGCTGATGGAGAAAGTGAAGCCACATGGGGTCCAGGGTGTGCTAGCCAGATGGATAAAAAAAACTGGCTAGGTAACAGGAGACAGAGAGTAGTAGTGGAAGGGGGGTTTCTCAAATTAGAGACCTGTGACTAGTGATGTTCCACAGGGATCTGTGCTGGGATCACTGTTGTTTGTGATATATGTAAATGATCTGGAGGAAGGCATAGGTGGTCTGATCAGCAAGTTTGCAGATGACACTAAGATTGATGGAGTAGCTGATAGTGAAGGGGACTGTCAGAGATTACAGCAGAATATAGATAGACTGGAGAGTTGGGCAGATAAATGGCAGATGGAGTTCAATCCAGGCAAATGCGAGGTGATGCATTTTGGGAGATCAAATTCAAGGGCGAACTATACAGTAAATGGAAAAGTCCTGGGGAAAATTGATGAACAGAGAGATCTGGGTGTTCAGGTCCTTTGTTCCCTGAAGGTGACAACACAGATCAATAGAGTGGTCAAGAAGGCATATGGCATGCTTTCTTTCATTGGGCACGGCATTGAGTGCAAGAGTTGGCAGGTCATGTTGCAGTTGTATAGGACTTTGGCTTGGCCACATTTGGAGTACTGTGTGCAGTTCTGGTCGCCACATTACCAAAAGGAGGTGGATGCTTTGGAGAGGGTGCAGAGGAGGTTCACCAGGATGTTGCCTGGTATGGAGGGTGCTAGCTATGAAGAGAGGTTGAGTAGATTAGGATTATTTTCATTAGAAAGACGGAGATTGAGGAGGGACCTGATTGAGGTCTATAAAATCATGAGGGGTATAGACAGGGTGGATAGCAAGAAGCTTTTTCCCAGAGTGGGGGACTCAATTACTAAGGGTCATGAGTTCAAAGTGAGTGGAGGAAAGTTTAATGGAGATATTCGAGGAAAGTTCTTTACACAGAGGGTGGTGGGTGCCTGGAACGCATTGCCAGCGGAGGTGGTAGACGCAGACACGTTAGCGTCTTTTAAAATATATTTGGACAGGTACATGGATGGGTAGGGAGCAAATGGACACAGACTGTTAGAAAATAGATGATAGGTTAGACAGAGGATCTTGATCGGCGCAGGCTTGGAGGGCCGAAGTGCCTGTTCCTGTGCTGTAGGTTTCTTTGTTCTCTTTGTTCTTTGTTTAAGTCTATTCTCACTTGATCTTGATATTGCTTGTTCTGCTGGTCATAGTATCCCTACAGTGCAGAAAGAAGCCATTTGGCCCATCCAGACCCATCCTATCCCTGTAACTCCACGTTTCCCATGGTTAAATTGACATAACCTACACATCTCTGAACACCATGGGGCAGGTTAGAATGGCCAAAGATGTGGACCGTGGGAGGAAACTGGAAAACCCAGAGAAATGCCACACACTCACAGGTTGTGCAAACTCCACACAAGCAATCACCCAACGTTGGCATTGAACCTAGGTTCCAGGCACTGAGAGGCAGCAGTGCTAACCACCATGCCACTGTGCCATCCTGATGTTAGCTGTTAGCATCTGTTAAAATGTAGAATGAAAATGTCAATGGTCCCACCTTACTCCTGTGCATAGATCTCCTGAGATAGAAGCTACTTCGGCACTGCCCCAAAGAAGAGTTCTATCGGACTCGAAACATTAGCTCTCTGTGTAGACCTTGTTATAGCTGCTAAGCTTTGCCAGCACTTTGTTTTTAAATCCCCAACATCACAGCATTGAGGTGAACAAACACATTCTTTCAAAGCCCTTGCTTCAATTTTTTCATTGAGAACCTTGTGAACAAATGAGGCAAAAAAAACGCATCAAGAAATAGCAGAAGTGATTTCTTCCTCGAACAGGTGACTTTTGAAATAGTTGAAGTGGTGAGACGTAAAGTTCATTTCACAAAGGAGACTCTTGTCAAAATACAGATTGCGTCAGTTGCCTGAGTTCCGGCCAAACACAAATGTTAAAAAAAAGGACAGGTCATATATAAAGCTGAAGGATTAAGATGTGAAAGGGTTTGCTTTTACCATTTACAAGTGGAAGAAAATTGAGAGACTGCACATTAAAATTTCTTAAAATGTGCTTCAGCAAACTTTAAGTGGAACTTTATCATCTGTTGCCAATTGATCTCAAAATCCCATTCCAGGCTAATGAACAGAAGCGACACTGTAAAATGATTAGAAAGGTGTTGCTTGAATCATCTGCTACACATTTTCTCTGAAACTTTCAATGACCTAAGTGTGTGTTCAACCAAAGGATGATGGGTGGAAGGTCAAACTGAGGACAATGACCTGCCTGGCACTAAACGTAGAACAGTTATGGTCATTCTCAACTCCAGAACTAAGGGAGGGCAGCGAATAAAAGGTTAAGCCAGCCTACAGTCAGATCCTGTTGTCAGAATTTACATCAAATTTTGGACTAGCCAGTAAGCTTTCTTTGAAAGACAGCATGTCTCAAAGTCCAAACTTTCACCAAAAGCTCTGTAGTGCCACTGTAACTGAATCAAACACTTTCTGGTCAGGACCAATATGTTAAGTACATTTACTTCTACTGTAAAAAAGAAACAGCTGATCTAAACAAAAGTGGCATTCTAAACAAACAAGTTGTGGGTGAAAATGAGTGTATTTCAGGGCTTGTTAGCTAAGCTAGAATTCCTAATGTCTGACTGTGGGAATGCAATGCTATTAGAGATGACTTTCAGAGGAAATGTTAAAATGGGGGTCTCAGCTAGGTGAGTGTCAAATATCCCAAAGCATAATTGAAAGAGTAGTAAGAGGGCGCTCCCAGATTACTGCTCCTCAACTATCACCCAATCAATGTTACCAATAAATGGCAGATCTGACCACTTATATCATTATGAACTATGAGATCTTACTTATTTACCCTTCAACAGTGCTTAACTGACTTGCAAAAAGCATGATATAAACGTAATTCGTTTCAAAGATCACAAGGTCTATAGTTTGATTTGGAACGTATTAGTCTGCCTCCAGCATGGAATTGAAGGATATGCCAATAATTAGATAACTTTTTCAGTTCAAGCGTCACTTTAATCTTGGGCTAGCGCAGGCAATCATGACAATGAAATCTTCATTTTGTCTCAAATATCAGACATTGACCTCTGAAAAAGCATGTTGTAATCCTTACAAGGCTCATGGGCAATCACTAATTAATCTCCTTGTGGAGCCTGTTGAGTATCAGTTCCTTAGTAACAGGAAATGTCCTATCTAGCTGGAACTCAATACTTGAACTCCTTATAAATCAGGCCTAGGGCTTTTGCAGCACAGAGGCAATATCCCCACCCCTGGACCAAGAGGCCTGGATTGAAGTCCCACCTATTCCAGAGGTGGCTAATAACATATCTGAACAACATGATCAGAAAAATAAGTTATATAAAAAGTAGACCCAGTCTATTCCCACTCTCGCTGCCTCACCTTCACTTTTGAAGGCTCACATTGATCATGATGGGTTTTGGTTGTAAATGGCTACATGGGTGTTTTATTGGTAGTGGTTAGTATTTAGAAAGGAAATGAAAACAAAACACAAAAATGAGAGTTGTGGTGACTTTGGTGATGGAAAAGTCGCTTGGTTGTGCATGATAGCACTCCTGAGAATTAAAAGAAGTTAAAATTAATTGGAGAGTGAGAACTAACATCTTGGAACATCCTTCCTCTAGCTAACCTGGAAAGCAGGCTGCAGTTTCTTCCAAGATGTAAAGCCTTTCCTGATCTTTCTGTTTCAAATGCATCTCCACCATCTTTATTGGACAGTGACTGAGCACATCCTCCAAACATTAATTGGACAATTCAGAGAAAATCAAATTGGGTGACTGCTTCCCATCCAGTGTGGGTTTCCTACCTCCATTTAACTCTATTGTTGGGATCTTCAAAAACATTGATGAAAATCTTGCCAGTGAAGGAATTTCCAGAGGACTATTCAAGTTCCCCAAGCAATGCCTTCAGAGTCTGCTGCAATGGGAATCTCACATGCCATCTCCCATATAGACTGGAAGTCTCAGGCCTTTATTTTCAAGAACAGTATAGCACAGGAACAGGCCCTTCAGCCCGCCAAGAATGTGCTGACACATGATGCCTTCTAAACTAAAAACCTTTAGCTCCCACACTGGCGATATCCCTCTATTCCCTGTCTATTTATATGTTGGTCAAGACAATATGGGGTATTTCTGGGATGTGATTATGTAAATTCTATCTCTTCTGTTTCCTCATTTTGTTTCAGGATATCTTCTATTTCCAAAGGTAGAGAACGGTTCCAAATTAAGCATATATTATAAGAACAATACAGAAAACGATAGTTGTGGTTGGTTCACTCACCAAGCTGATTTGTTAGTTCGCAGCCGTTTCATTACCCCGTTGGTTAACATCAGCAGTGCAGCCTCCGACGAAGCATGGTAACAAAGTGTGGGGCTGGATGAACACAGCAGGCCAAGCAGCATCTCAGGAGCACAAAAGCCTGACGTTTCGGGCCTAGACCCTTCATCAGAGAGGGGAATGGGGAGAGGGAACTGGGATAAATAGGGACAGAGGGGGAGGCGGATCGAAGATGGAGAGAAAAGAAGATAGGTGGAGAGGAGAGTATAGATGGAGAGGTAGGGAGGGGATAGGTCAGTCCAGGGAAGACGGACAGGTCAAGGAAGCGGGATGAGGTTAGTAGGTAGGAGATGGAGATGCGGCTTGAGGTGGGAGGAAGGGATGGGTCAGAGGAAGACAGGTTAGGGAAGCAGAGATAGGCTGGGCTGGTTTTGGGATGCAGTGGGGGGAGGGGTCGAGCTGGGCTGGTTTTGTGATGCAGTGGGGGGAGGGGAGATTTTGATGCTTGTGAAGTCCACATTGATACCATTGGGCTGCAGGGTTCCCAAGCGGAATATAAGTTGCTGTTCTTGCAACCTTCGGGTGGCATCATTGTGGCACTGCAGGAGGCCCATGATGGACATGTCGTCTGAAGAATGGGAGGGAGAGTTAAAATGGTTCGTGACTGGGAGGTGCGAACCATTTGTTGCGAACCGAGTGGAGGTGTTCTGCAAAGCAGTCACCAAGCCTCCGCTTGGTTTCCCCAATGTAGAGGAAGCCACACCGGGTACAATGGATACAATAACAATATACCACATTGGCAGATGTGCAGGTGAACATCTGCTTGACATGGAAAATCATCTTGAGGCCTGGGATAGGGGTGAGGGAGGAGGTGTGGGGGCAAGTGTAGCACTTCCTGTGGTTGTAGGGGAAGGTGCCGGGTGTGGTGGGGTTGGAGGGGAGTGAGGAGTGGACAAGGGAGTCGCGGAGAGAGTGGTCTCTCTGGAAGGCAGATAAGGGTGGGGATGGAAAAATGGCTTGGGTGGCGGGGTCGGATTATAGATGGTGGAAGCGTCGGAGGATGATGCATTGTATCTGGAGGTTGGTGGGGTGGTATGTGAGAACGAGGGGGATCCTCTGGGAGCGGTTGTGGCGGGGGCGGGGTGTGAGGGATGTGTTGCGGGAAATGTGGAAGACGCGGTCAAGGGCGTTCTTGACCACTGCAGGGGGAAATTTGTGGTCCTGGAAGAACGTGGACATCTGGGATGTGCGGGAGTGGAATGCCTCATCCTGGGAGCAGATGCGGTGGAGGCGAAGGAATTGGGAATAGGGGATGGAATTTTTGCAGGAGGGTGGGTGGGAGGAGGTGTATTCTAGGTAGCTGTGGGAGTCGGTGGGCTTGAAATGGACATCAGTTACAAGCTGATTGCCTGAGATGGAGACTGAGAGGTCCAGGAAGGTGACGGATGTGCTGGAGATGGCCCAGGTGAACTTGAGGTTGGGGTGGAGGGTGTTGGTGAAGTGGATGAACTGTTCAAGCTCCTCTGGGGAACAAGAGGCAGCGCCGATACAGTCATCAATGTACCGGAGGAAGAGGTGGGGTTTGGGGCCTGTGTAGGTGCGGAAGAGGGGCTGTTCCACGTAACCTACAAAGAGGCAGGATCTCCGATGAAGCACTGTTGTGCTTTCCCACCTGTTATTTAAACTCTGGATTACCTCACTTCTGGTTTTCCTCTGTAATAGAGTGTATATGGAGTCGAGTTCTATGTGTTCATTGATGGATTTCTTATCAGGCTTCTAGGAATTCCTGTGCTTGTCTCTTCTTTGTCTATCCAAGGATCCTGGTGTTGTCCCAATGGAATTGGTGGTTTTACTTATCCGTGCGGATGAAAATGAGTGAGTATTTTTCATGTCTTTTTGTTGCCAATTGATGTTTGTGTACCCTTGTGGTTAATTTCCGTCCTGTTCGTCCAGTGTAGTGTTTTTCACAATCTCTGCAGGGATTCTTGTATATGACATTGGTCCTGTCCATAGTGCGTAGTGGGTCTTTGGTCCGGGTGAGCAGTTGGCGTAGGGTAGATGTGGGTTTGTGTGTTACCCTGATGCCCAGTGGTCGTAGTAGTCTTGTGGTCAGTTCAGACGAGTTCCTGATGTAAGGCAGTGTGGCGAGCATGTCGGCCGTGTAGTATCTTCCTGTTGTCATGTGTATGTGATAGGAATCTTCGGACCCAGCTTTTCGGGCATCTTTTTTTTTGAATACTTGAAAGAGGTACTTTTCTTCTTGGCATAGCGCTGTGCTGCTGCATTGTGTTGTTGCCTGTTTAAATAAAGTTCTCACACAATTTTGTTTGTGTGTGTTAGGATAGTTGATGTTGAAGTTCAGCACTTGATCAGTGTGTGTGGCTTCGCTTCCCTGTGTACTTTTGTTAGGAATTCCCCATTTGCCCTGTGTTCCACCATGACATCCAGGAATGAGAGCTATTTGTTCTTCTCTTCTCAGATGAATACGATCCCGGTGAGGGTGTTGTTTATTAGTTTGTGTGTCTCCTCTAGTTTGGTCTGTTTAATACTGACAAAGGTGCTGTCCACGTAGTGTATCCATAGTTTTGGTTGGACTATCGGAAGGGCCATATTTATCTACCCTAAACCTACTCTAAAATCTTAGAGAATGATAGGTTTGATTTCTTGGCCCTGCAGCTGACAATGCTACACAACATACCAGGAAATTTAGGTGGATTGAAGCATATCTCTATGAGCGAACCAATTGGATTAACTGCCCAGTTAAACTGCTAGACAGAAAGCCAGGCAAACTCCTTCAACATGTTACTCACCCTCAGGTTGACACTTTGGATCTGCAGTCCTTCATCAGAACTCATGCTTGTAATATCATAAATCATTTGATAATTGTATATTTTTATTGAAATTGAATATTTTCTGCAATATTTTTGAAGGTATTCAGGGGTGGCTGGATATGGCAATTGGAATGTTTGGGATCAAAGCTTACAAGGAGAAAGCAGGATTTAGGCTCCTGAGTTGGACAGTCAGTCATGATCGTGATGAATGGTAACGCAGGCTCGAAGGGCAGAATGGCCTCCTCCTGCTCCTATCTTCTATCTTTCTAAGTTTACGAATGGGACATAGTAAATGTAAAGTTTAAGTGCTCGGTGTTGCAACCCTTCAAGTGTGAGACAACAGTACGCTCGCTGTATGAAACAGGTTTGCATTTTCAAACTGCTATGCAGAATTAAATTATTTTAATGCTTTAGCTCAGCTCAGTGTTTTGGTTGTCATGGTCAAGTCAGCCGATATCTAAAGCCAACTTTTCACAAGCTCGCAATCACATGCAAGTGCTTTTTAAACAGAAACCTTTCAGAGTTACTTTGTTTCTGCTGGTAAACAGAATCCCTCATTTGTCTTGTGGTTGACTCCCTTAGACTGGCTGCTGACTGTGACCACAAAGATTGCTTATTTGCACGATAAATGCATCACTCTCTTAAAATCAGTCTCTCTGCTCATCTACAAATTTTTAAATGTATAAGTCAGCAGAGAGTTCATGGTGTTCATCTGCACAAATGCTTCGCTGTGACAGGGCAAATTGATACGATGGGCAAAATGCATTTGGGTTCCTGGAGAATTTATAAATAAAGGAAGAGAAGTGAAAAGAAATTGATCATTTTGGACAAAACCTGGCACCGCACATCAGGAGGCATCAGAAACAGGCCTAGACTGAACTCCAATAAAAGTCAAAAAGCTCAACCAAAACAATTGTCTTCACTGGTAGCCAATGCAAATCTTAACATTCACATCTTCTGCTACCAAATGCAGTGTCAGAAGTGTGTGTTATTGCATGTTTCACTGATCAGGCAATCATGTACCGGTAAGAGAGTGAAGTGATGATATCAGCATTGCTTCATGCTATATGATACTCTTGAATAAAGTTATCGGCTCAATCATGAATATCTACTGCTGTGCTTTGTAATCCATCAGGAAACTCAATTAATCAAGTGACTTGAACCCAGGCTATACAAGGTCTGTGAAAGAATTGCAATGTATTTGTTTGTTCTGCAAATAAATCTTCTCATACTCGTTCTCAAAAAAACCTTACATTATGAGATTTAACATAATACTAACACCTAAAGTACATATCAGTGTGTACTATGTACAAGATGAAACAAGGCTCCTTTGATAGTCTTATCCAAATTAGCAGCCTTTGTTATGACCTCAGTTAAGCTCCCACTTTGTTAAGGTTCCAGATACCACAAAGCACGCCAAATGAAGAGAATAAACTGGCTCACCTTCTTTATTTATCTGTTTCTCAGTCAGTTGTATCAATGTTAGTTTTCAAAAGGATCCTTTCCCCTGTGGAAACCTTTCTCCCACATAAGCGAAATTATGTTTTGAAATGAGTCAACTTAACTTGGCTTTCTGAAGTTAACAAAGAATGATTTCAGATGAAGGGTCTAGGCCTGAAACGTCAGCTTTCCAGCTCCTCTGATGCTGCTTGGCCTGCTGTGTTCATCCAGCTTCACACCTTGTTATCTCAGATTCTCCAGCATCTGTGCAGTTCCTACTATCTCTAAAAGAATGAGTTTGTTCATTACTAAACTGAAGCAGAAATAATAATGCAACATACTATACACACAGATTGCAAGTAAGAAAATGGTCCAAAGAAGATAAAAGTTACGAAAAAAACACACATGGGTCACTATCAGTACCATGCACAGAAAGTAGATAGAAGCGTGTTGTGACTGTTATAGTAATAGTTACACTCATGGTTAACAATTGATTTTGAGATTGCTGGCTTTGCAGGTCAATTGAAAATCTTTTGGCCTGGTTCCTTTTTATAGTGGCTAGCTGGCAGTACTGAGAGAACAAGTATCTTTTCCCTGTCTTTACCCAAAGTGCAGGTATGTTTAAAGGTTGTTCCCACACGCAGTAGGAAGCCAGGCCCGCTAGCATGCATAGGTAAAGGTAAAGATTGCTTTTAAACTTTGTTTTCCTTATATATTCCTGGAGATGTTATACACAAATATGTCTGCGGAAGAAGGCTCACTGCTCAGTGAAGTTGAGTAGTCTGTCTTTTGTGAATTTTTCCTTTTTAGTCTTTCTGGTAGAACTCCCATGACTATGTACAGGTATGACAAGTAATACAGCCATTGAATTTACATCTACAGACATCTTGTTTGAATTAGTCCTCTTTCAGAAAAGATATGTTGCAACTAAAATTCAATACACCCATAGGTGACTATGATCTATGGTTGTGACAATCACCAAAGAACAATGACAGAAGTTGCTGGAAAAGCTCAGCAGGTCTGGCAGCATCGGTGAAGAAAAATCAGAGTTAACATTTTGGGTCTGAAACATTAACTCTGATTTTTTTTCTTCACAGATGCTGCCAGACCTGAGGAGCTTTTCCAGCAACTTTTTTTTGTTCCTGATTTATGGCATCTGCAGTTGTTTCGTTTTTTACCAAAAGAACAATGATAGAAGATGTCAGGAACAATACCACCCATCTGCAAGTTCCTTTCCAAGCAACACCACATGCTGACTTGGAAATATACTACCATTCATTTGCTGTTGGTCAGTTAAAATCCTGCGGCCTATTTTCTAAACACACTATGGGCCTAGAGTGCCTGATGGCCTACTGAAGTTCAGGAATGTGACTGTCCTTGAGGATAATTAGGGATGAGTAATAAATGCAGCTGAACCAACAAGGCTCACATCCCACGAATGAATAAATAATATTGTAAGAAATAGTATAGGGGAGGTTCACCACGCTGTAATAAGGATAAAGATCTAAGAAACAAAAACAGGAGTTGCAGGAAAAGCTCAGCAGTTCTGGCAGCATATGTGAAGAGAAATCAGAGTTAACATTTCAGGCTCAGTAACCCTTGCTCAGAACTGACATACTTAGGAAAATGTTGGCTCATATGCAGAAGATAGGGTCGGGTGATGGGGTAAGGAGTAAATGATAGGTGGGTTAGAGCCCAAAGAGAGAGGAGAACAGTTATACAGAAAAGTAATGGATAACAATCTGGCTAGAAGAGTGAATGACTATTAATGGAGTCTGTTTGTGGCTAACAGTACGTAGTGTGTAATGGCAGGCTATGTGATAACAAGACCTGCTGTGTGGGTAGGGGTCGAGGATATGGGAGAGTTCAGGCCCTAAAATTATTGAACTTGATGTTGAGTCGAGAGAGCTGCAAGGTCCTCAGGCAACTGTAAGTGGGCAGGGACTGGACATTTTCCGTTAGGGGACATTGGAGCCATGGAGTGGTGCATCCCTGAACCAGTGTGATGTGATGTTGTTGGAGAGAGAGGTTGAGAGTACATATGTGACACGCACGGTATTGAGTGGATCTCAGGATGCGGTGAGAGCAGCTGTTTGTGGAACATTGAACATCGTCGAGATATCTGTAATCCTGGGTGGATTCAAAGTACGAAACATGAAACTTGAGTTGGAATCCACATGGGGTGAGTCTGAGCTGGAGGCAGTCACTGAGGAATGTGAAATGGCTGTGGAAACAAGTTTTAGAGAATACTCGGGCAAACACCAAGAGTGACCGTGAAATTAATGTCGGTGGGCGAGAAGAAAGATTGGAATGGAAATCCTATTGGAGAGAGGAGCAGAACCTCCTCACCATCCCTCCTAACCTCCCGCTCTCCGATGCTGAATGCTCTGTACTCAGCATAGGCCTCAGCTTTATTCCTCTGCGTCCCCATCTTAACGAATTTTGGGCATGACATGACGTCGAACTCTTCTTCTGCCGTCTTCATCTCCGCGCTCATTTCCTTGGACAAGAGTCCTCTCCCCATCCCACAGACTCCTTTGCCCAACTCCAACACTCTCCCTCCACCTGGACCCCTCCCTCCAGCCTTTTATCTGCACTCGATCTGGTCATTGAGAACTGTGGGTGTGACATTGGTTGTCTCAATTTCTCTGCCACCCTCATCCAATCCAACCTATCTCCCTCCAAACTGACTGCACTCCGTGTGCTTAGATCTGAAGTTGTTATTAAGCTTGCTGATAAGGGTGGTGCTATTGTAATCTGACATACTGATGTCGACCTTGCAGAGGCCGAGCACCAGCTCTCAGATACCTCCTCTGGACCATGGCCCACCTTGGAACACCATGCCATTGTATCAACCACGATCATTGACCTCATTTTTTTCTAGTGATGGTCCCCCCAGCTCTGCCTCCCAACTTATAGACCCCCATCCCAATGCAGTTCGCTTTTACCTCCTTCCTGAAATCCACAAAACAGGACTGTCTGGTTAGACCCATTGTTTCTACCTGCTCCTGCTTCACAGAGCTCATCTCTTCTTGCCTTGACTCGGTCTTTTCTCATCTGGTCCAGTCCCTGCCCATTTACATCCACAATTCCACTGACACACTACACCAGTTTCAGAATTTTCAGTTTGTAGTCTCCAGTCGCCTCCTCTTTACCATGGGCATGCAATCCATTTATACGTCCATCCCCCACCAGGAGGGCCTTAGGGCTCTCTGGGCTCTCTGTTTCTTCCTGAAGGAATGGTCTGGACTGTCCCCACTCACCACCACCATCCGTCGTTTGGCCGAGCCCTTTATCATCCTCCACAGCTTCTCTTTTAACTCCTCTCATTTTATACAGGTAAGATGAGTGGCTCCAGTTATGCCAGTCTCTTTGTGGGGCACATGGAATATTTCTTGTTCCGGTCTTTTCTGGCCCTCACCCACAACTCTTTCTCTGATATATCGATGACATCATTGGCGCTGCTTCCCACTCTTGTCCGGAATTAGAAAAGTTCATTCGTTGTGCTTCCAATTTTCACCCAAACCTCACTTCCAACTGAGCTATCTGACTCCTCCCTTCTCTTCCTTGACATCTTTGTTTCCATTTCTGGAAATAAGTTGGCCACTAATATTGATTATGAACCCACTGACTCGCATAGCTACCTGGACTGTACATCCTTGCAGCCTGTAAAGACTCGATCCCATTCTCCCAGTTTCTCTATCTCTGTTGCATATGTTCCGATGAGGCCAGCTTTGACAAGAGAGCCTCTGAAATGTCCACTTTCTTCCTTAACAGAGGATTCCCCAGCACCATTGTCAACAGGGCCCTCAACTGGGCCTGTCCTCACTCCATCTTGTTCCTCCCACAACAGCAATAGTTTCACCCCTGTCCTTACATACCATCCCACCAGCATCCACATCCAGAAGATCATCAGATGCCATTTCCGCCACCTCCAGCAACTTGCCATCACAGGACACATATTTACCTCCCTTCCCTTGTCTGCCTTCCGTAGGGGCCGTCCCCTCCAGGACACCCTGGTCCACTCCTCCTTCTCTCCCAACACCCCCTACAGTACCTTCCTCTATAACGGGCGAAGGTGCTACACCTACTCACGTACCTCCTCCCTCCCCAGTATCCAGGGCCCAACATACCTTCCGGGTGAAGCAGCACTTTACCTGCACTTCCCAGAATCTAGTCTACTGCATCCTACATTCATCCTCTACATTGAGGAAATGAAGCGTAGACTGGGTGGTCGCTTTGCAGAACATCTACATTCTGCCTGCACAAAGGACCTTAAGCTTACAGTTGCTTACTGCTTTAGCATGCTCCCCTGTTCCCTGGCCAAAATCTCTCTCTCAATTTTGCTGCAGTGTTAGAACAACACATTTTCCACAGGGAACCTGCAAACCTGAATAAATGGGAAAACTGGGCTAGTAATTAAGAATGAGGAAGTTATAGGATTATGGTCAAAAGTCAGGGTGTGGAACATGGTTATTCCTTCAAAGGGCCAGCACAGGCACCGTAGACCGAATGGCCTCATTTTGTGATCCACGTTTCCATCATTTTATCATAACTGTTTCACCGTTTCAATCATGTATACTTAATTAAGCAAATCCTAACCACTTGATTCTTCTGTGGGACGTCTGGTAAAAAATTGATGACCTATCGCAATAATCCCATTGCAGTTGGGTACATTGAATCAAAGTGAAATCAAGTTTCATTCTTTCTGCATTGCGGAAACTGTCATTTTAAAGTGGAAATTGTCACCCTGACCAGGCTTTGATGTTTACAGAATCAGAGAAATTGGCTGCATCGTGTTTGTGCTGAGTTTTGGAGGTTCCAACTAATCATGTGAACTCTCCAAGATAACTTTTCAAGTGCTCAGAGTTTTAACTTGTAAGTAGAGAAAAACACTCCGAATCAGACACTTAGTCTCAAAACAATTCAGGACATCTATTTCGAGTTGATATGGAGGAGCCGGTGTTGGGCCAGGGTGGACAAGGTCAGAAGGCTTCGGAAGTGACTTCACCTGAAAGAGGCAACTCTTCAAAAGCTTGTGATTTCAAACAAACTTGTCGGACTATACCCTGGTGTTGTCCGACTTCTGATCTATTTAGAGTTGGCATTGTAACTTAATGGTTAGCTTATTGCTGTGTGGCCAACATCATGACCACTAGAGTCAGAGTTGTTTTCTTTTGTGTATTTGGAGTATTGGAAATTAAACCAGTGAAGAAATGGAAAAGGGTGGTTGGAGAAAGATGTCAAAGACAAGCTGTCTGAAAATATAAATAACCTAATCAACCCGTTCATTGGAGGGATGAGTATCTCAATAGCTTGCACAAGGAAGGCCCAAGTTAACTCATCAACTGCAACTGAACAAATTACCTCACACCCTTCACTTGCTGATTTCTACATTGCACCCTACTCAAGGCTGGCAGAGAATGGCCATATGCTTCATGGCTATGAAGGACAAAGTCTGAATGAGGCTTTTGTCAACCCTCTCATTCCCTTTCTTAATCAGATGTTCTGAGAGATAGTTAAAGTGCTGTTTGATTGTATCCATTCATGAGCCAATTTATGCAGTAATTGAGAATCTTACACAGACCTTAATTAGGACTGAGGTTTATGACTGTGAAAGAGGCAATTCAGCCCATTGTACCCATGTTGACCAAAAAGGAGCTATCCAGTCTAATTCATCTTCAACCCCTTTTGGTTATTACACCTAAAGTGCGCGTCTATCTGTTTTTTTTTAATGCAATGAAGATTTCTATCATTTAAGAACAGGAGATAATGTTTGAGGTGTAGGATTGCTAAATTATTGATCCACAAACCTAAATAACACCTTGGAGACCCAGTTGTGAATCCCACCATGACAGATGGTGGAAATTTGAATTCAATGCAAAGAATTCTGGAATTAATGATGACCATGAATCAATTGTTGTTAAAACACATCAGGTTCACAAATGCCCCTCAGGGAAAGAAGCTTACCTGATCTGGTCTATATATGACTCCAGACCCACAGCAATGTGGTTAACTTTTAATTCCGCTCTTGGTAATTAGGATGGATAATAAATGCTGGTCTGGCCAGAAATGCCCACAATCCGATGAATGAATAAAAACAGGTTCTTTTCAGTCTTGGAACTCAGGCACCTCCACCCATTAGTTTTTTTACAGGTGAAACATATTACTTCTCTCACTCCCCCTCTAATCCTTCTACTAATGGTCTAATCCATGCCCCACTGGGTTACTGGCCTTTATGTTGCAGGAAATATGTCCTTCTTATCTATTCCTCCCAAGTCCCTCAGTAAAGATCTCCAATCCAAGATGACCGCAGTGTAATAGGGCTGCGTGTGACCTCTTGCCTGGGTTCATCCACTTCTGTATGCTTTCTCTATTTTTAACTTTCTGTTTACTTCTGCTCTGTTTCTTTCATTTTTCTTTTCTTTGGAGCCTTTTGCAGCAGGTTAGATGATGAAGTTGGCGTGGCAGCTACAGCGGGCTGGGCATGGAATGGTGGCTCCTGCCAATAGAGGCCCTGGCTCCTCATGGTGACTGGAGTCACCAGTGGCAGTTGCAGCAAGGATATCCTCCTGGCATTCGGGACTGGCAGCGGCAGCAAATCTCCTTTCGCGATTGGAGGGTGGGGTGGCAGCAGACTTCTCAAGATGGCAGTGCCAGCAAGGTGACCTCTGGCTGGAGAGGGACCTGTGATGAGACAGTGGCCTGGCCTGGCAGCAGGCCAAGGACTCCTGGCTTATGGGGCGAGTGTGGGTTCAGCACGGGAGCCGGCATCAGCAGTGGGGAGGTGGGCCCAGCAGTAAAGAGATGGTGCCCAAAAGGTGGTAACTCTGACATTGGTGGGTCTGGCACAGACGTAGTGAATGGGTATAGGAGAGATTGTGGCACAAGTCTGGTTGGTGAGCTTGCTCAGGACTGTCTTTTAGTTACAGACTTTATCTTTTTTATTCTTAAACTATGCTCTTTCAGTTATATCTTTTATCCTTTCTATTCTTAAACTGTTCAAAATGGCGCTGGATTGTGATGGCTGTTGAAGCTTTTCACTGTTTTACTGTACTATTCACCGTAAAATATAAGTGACAATAAAGAAATCATTCATTCATTATACACTTCTATTAAATCTTCCCTCAAACTCTGCTGCTCCAAAGAAAATAAACTCAGTCTATCCAATCCTTCTTTATAGCTACAATTCTTCATTCCTGGAAAAGTTCTCGTAAAGTCTCCTGTTTACTCTCTCCAATTATGATCGTATCCTTCCTGTAATGTGGCGACTGAACTTTAACTGTGGTCTAATCTCCGTTGAAGGCATTTACCACAGAAACTCCCTGTTCCTATACTCTTGGCAATGGGAAATTGAGCTCAATTTGTTAAGGCTGGACTGTACCTATTGAGAATAAAATTAGAAAGTGATGGAGAAACTTAACAAGTCTGAGCTTCTTTGGAGGGAGAAAATAAAATTAATGTTTCAAGTCCAAATGATTCTTCTTCTGATCCAAAGTATCCTCCTGCATTTTGTGACCTGTTGCCTTCTGTCTAATATTGCTTCAGCATTGAGTAGTAGCTTGCTCATTGCTTTGCTATCAATAGGACATATTTTCTGCTTCTCCTGTTAGTATTTGCTGGAGAAATGATAAAATCAAATACTTTTCAGTCCTTCTTTAAACTATTGAAATCCAAATAAAATGTCTGCAATGTCAAAACAAAACCAAGATAAACTATGAAATTTAGCAGGCAAGAAAATATTTATTTTTGGAATCATTGCTGCTTTGCGTTCACATAATTTTATATTTCTGGAATTATTGAATTTGTTAAATGCCAGAAATATTTAACTAACATTTTTGTCCAGATGTTTGTTCCTGCATTGGGAGTGCAGAGGTAATACTTTTTCCACTCTGAAAACTCAATTTTGGAGGAACAGGTTTGCCAAGTTGGATTCTCTTTCTGGGGGAAGAAGTTTGGTGCTCACTGGGAGTTGTTCTGAATGATTCGGGGATAAAATTAGAAGTTCCCCAGCTGCAGATTCAGGCTGGGCTCAAGACACTGGCGCAAGCTCTGGGTGAAAGATTAATTTAAAAGGTCTAATGATGCCAGAAAATAGCTCCCCAGCTTTCACACCTCAAGCTTATTCTCTCCTGCACCCATGGACCATTCATATTAGCATGCCACCTAATATGCTACACCCACCTCCATGGTTCCTCTCTCCACATCATCCAAGCCAATCTATGCCCTTCTACCTACCCCATTACACTGGAGATCCCCCATGCCCTCCACTTATTCCTATGGCTCCGTATAGTCCCTTTACTAACTTCATATCAACTCATGCCATCCCTTGCCCCCGCTCATCACTCTTTTCCCTTTGCTTTCCTTGCCAGCTTCCCTAGTACATTCTATAGAAGCACCTCATTTTCTGAGCATCACCCTTGATGATATGAAATTACACTATGAGATCAGTAACATTATTGCTGTTAAAAATACCTAAATTGATAATAATTAATTATTTTGAAACTCCTGCAATTAATCTCTTATGCAAACAAATGCTTCTCATAGAATCCCACCAGTATGGAAACAGGCCCTTTGGTGTAACAAGTCCACACTGACCCTCAGAGCATCCCACCCAGGCCCATCCCCCTATAACACACCTAATCTACACATCCCTGAACACTATGGGCAATTTAGCATGGCCATTCCACCTAGCCTGCACATCTTTGGACTGAGGGAGGAAACCGGACCACCCAAAGGAAACCCACGCAGACACGGGGAGAATGTGCAAACTCCATACAGACAGTTGCCTAAGGGTGAAATTGAACCTGAGTCCCTGGTGCTGTGAGGCAGCAGTGCTAACCACTGAGCCACCATGCCACCCCTTTTGTTTCGGTTCCATAAGAACTTGGAGTTATTCAATACTAAAGAGGCAACCCACTGTGAAAATAATAGGCTGTGAAATTCATGAGGAAGCACAATTACCCATCCAAAGGAAGTACACGTAAATTCAATTTATGAATGTCCAACTTATAATTGCTTGTACTTCGGAATGTGTCCCCAAACATGATTGAGATTTTAAAGACTCAAAATACAAACATTTTCTGTATATTTATTCACAGACCGAGGGCATTGCCGACTAGGCCAGCATTTATTGTCCATTCCTAATAGCCCAGGGGGTATGTAAGAGTAGGCCTGAAGTCACACATTGGCCAGACCAGGTGAGGATGACCGATTTCATTCTGTAAGGACATTAGTGAAGAAGATGGTTTTTTTTCTCAACAAAATGCAATAGCCTCATGGCCACATTAGACACTTCATTCTAGATTTTTCTTATTGAATTCAAATTCCACCATCTGCCATGGTGGGTTTCAAATCAGGGTGCCCAGAATATTACCTGTGTCTCTGGATTTACAGTCGAGTGATAATATGAGTAGGTCGTTGCCTCCTTAGCTGCTGTCCATTATCCTGCCATGTTTTCTCACTTACGCACATTTCAACTTGCAAGAGAACACCAGAACATAACCCATTCGTAATCTGGGGACTGTCTGTACATTGGCATCCAAAATGTGTCAACAAAATTCAAACTCAACAGGTCTAACATATGCACTTTGTGGCCTGTCGAATTCTTTGGAATTTCCTCTTTAATGGCATTTTGGGTCTACCCACGGTACATAGACAGCAGTGGCTCAAGAAGGAAACTCAATGCCATTCTGTCAATAAATGCTGGCCCAGCCAGCAGTGCCCATGTCTCATGAATGATTTAAAAAACAAAACGATACAGCCATGTCTAAATCCATTTCTGCCGAGGTAGCTGGCAATTCAAATGAGAGATAACAAAGTGTGGAGCTGTGTGAACACAGCAGGCCAAGCAGCATCTTAGGACCACTGTTCCTAAGATACTGCATGGTCTGCTGTGTTCATCCAGCTCCACACCTTGTTTTCTCGGATTCTCCAGCATCTGTAGTTCCCATTATCTCTGGCAATTCAAATGGCCAGTTTACTTATGTGTAAAACCCAGTCTGACTCTTGCCCCAGCTAAATGGAAGTGCTGTGTTTGGGAGTGCGACTTACAATTTTTGATCACTTTGGCATGACAAAAAGGCCATGGGTCTCCATTATGGTTAAAATCTGGGCATGAGCTTTTTGTGCCTTTTCATCATATATCAAAAATAGCACATTGTTGCAGAAAATTCTTAACTGAGTTTAGATAGCATTGATCCACAAATGTTGCCTTCAAGTCAAAGGTATACAAGATAATGAGAGGCATAGATAGAGTTGATAGCCAGAGACTATTTCCCAGGGCAGAAATGGCTAGCACGAGGGGTCATAGTTTTAAGCTGGTTGGTGGAAAGTATAGAGGGGATGTCAGAGGCAGGTTCTTTACGCAGAGAGTTGTGAGAGCATGGAATGCGTTGCCAGCAGCAATTGTGGAAGCAAGGTCATTGGGGTCATTTAAGAGACTGCTGGACATGCATATGGTCACAGAAATTTGAGGGTGCATACATGAGGATCAATGGTCGGCACAACATTGTGGGCTGAAGGGCCTGTTCTGTGCTGTACTGTTCTATGTTCTATGTTCTATGTTATAAAGAAACATTCGCAGCAACTTTGTATTTGTTTCCCTCAACTACGAGAACTAAATCTGTCTCCTGCAGCCTGCCTGTGCATCACCACTGAACTCATAAACTTTTACTGAGTCTTCATTGATCTGTAACAAAAACAGAAATTGTGGGTAAAACTCAGCAGGACGGGCAGCATCTGAATGAATAATGGATAATTAATATTTTGCGTCTGGTGGCCTGACACTCTGAATTGTCCTGTGCCATTTTATACTTTAGAATCAGTTTAATTGTCCTGAGAAGTTTTAGTTTCTGATCTTATTTTTTGTTTCTTGAGAAACTGGGAGAGTCACTTTCATTTCTCTATTTCTTTTCTTAGTGTTCAGTAAGGGCCCATTTCAAAATATATGGACCTAGGAGCCAAGGATTCAATCATAAACAGTACAATTGAGAACAAGCCTATCACTTCTGTCCTGGCTGTTTGAAGAGCAGTCTAGTTACTCCCAATCCCTAATCTTTCTTCATATCCAGG
The DNA here is from genome assembly GCF_030684315.1 of Stegostoma tigrinum. Lineage (NCBI taxonomy): Eukaryota > Metazoa > Chordata > Chondrichthyes > Orectolobiformes > Stegostomatidae > Stegostoma > Stegostoma tigrinum. Next base: position 120,761,168 of record NC_081356.1, on the reverse strand, counting down.
CAGATAGCAAGGTGTAGAGCTGGATGAACACAGCTGGCCAAGCAGCATCAGAGGAGCAGGAAGGCTGACATTTCAGGCCTAGATGCTGCTTGGCCTGCTGTGTTTATCCAGCTCTACACCCTGTTATCTCGGAATCTCCAGCATCTGCAATTCCCACTATCTCTCATATCCATGCACACTTTTTTCTTCAAACATTGCGTTCAGTCAGAAAGTTTTTCGCACAGGAAGAGGCAGTTCTTCTGACCCAGTCTGAGCCAACACTTTTGTAGGGGAATTCAGCTAGAGTTCTCTTAACTACTTTCTCCCCAAATCCTTGAATTGTTTTCTCCTTCAAAACATTTGATTCCCTTTCCAAGGTGAATATTGATTCTGTATGAAACGACTCCACAGAAGCCAGTATCCTCTCACAAATCACCCTTTATTTCGCACGTGTAGTACTTGACACTGACCCAGCTCCCTTAGAGACAGCTCTCAGAGTGAACAGAACCCTTGACACTCCTAAATAAAAACCAAAGGAACTGCAGCTGCTGTAAATTGGGAACAAAAACAAGGCTGCTGGAAAAGCTCAGCAGGCCTGGCAGCATCTGTGGAGAAGAAAACAGAGTTAATGTTTCGGATCCAGTGACCCTTCCTCAGAACCCATTCTAAAGGGCCATTCCTAGACTTTTTGGTCCAAAACGTCCATGCGATCAGATATCCGAAATTAAATTAGTCCTAGTTACCAGCATTTAACCCATATCCCTCAGCTGGCCTCATTACATTCATTACATTGTCTCCACCAGGCATTATATTGCAATTCCTAAGCATATTTGGCGTAAATTGGCTTTGTCTCACATTGTGATTCGTTCTATTGCCAAAGACTTTAAATCCGTCATCTGGGTTTTGACATTTCAGCCATCAGAAACAGGTCCTTCCTGTCTAAACCCAAAGTTTTAAGCAACTTTGTCCAACCTCTTCTCTGTCTTCCCTGCTCTCAAGATAACAACTCTGCCTTCTGTGGTTCATCCCCCGTAATTTCTGGAAATATTCTAGTCAATGAAGCACCACTGGGTCTGAAATGTTGACACTGCTCTCTACCAGTGTTGCCAATGCTGACTGTCCCCAGAAACTCTTGTCCTGGCTTCAGATTTTCAGCATCTTTAGTTCTCTGTTTTATTTGCGCCTAAATGACAGAATTCAGCGAGTTTGGAAACAAAATAGTTCACCTCATTGCAGAGCAGTTCAGAGGGAAATCCAGTAGAGCTAGGTAAAACTAAAAGGGATTTTATTAAAGTAAGCAGGAACTACTTCCCACAGCAATGTTTCACCCTCAGTCTGCTTTCTGTCCACAGATGTTGCTGGGCCTGCTGAATTTCTCCAGGAATTTATGGTTTTGTTTCTGTCATTTACGGCATTGTTGTGCAATGTTTGGTTAAAGTGAGTCTAGAGGCCTCAGTTTATCCAAATTATCCCCATTTGCCTCAGATCCAGGTGTTATATGGAGGGATGTCATCAGAATTGAAATTCATGTGGGCTGAGCAAATTAAAAGTTTTGAAGGCACCTCTTTAAATGAGTGGACTTTACCAACACTGAGGGTTAGTTTGAGAGATGACCAGCAAAAACTGAAGGGTTGAAAAGAAAGCTGAGAGTGGTGGCCTCTCGCACTGCCTTTACCATGATCACCACTGCCACAGCAATGAAATACTGCATTTGGAGAACTATTAAATCGAAACTAAATACTGAGAGGCCTGGATAGCGTGGAAGTGGACAAGGTGTTTCCACAAGTAGGGGATGATGTGAAGGTGCTATACAACGCCAGGTTTATTTGAAATCACAAGGACTGCTGTTCCTTCCATCTGACAAAGGAGCTGTGCTGTGAAAGCTTGTGATTTCAAATAAACCTGTTGGGCTATAACCTGGTGTTGTGTGATTTCTGACTATTAGGAGACGCTAGGACCGAGGGAAGAGCCTCAGAGTAAAGGGATGGCCCTTTAGAACTGAGATGAGGAGGAATTTCTTCAGCAAGAAGATGTGTGGAACTCATTGCCACTGAAAGCTCTGGAGGCCATGTCATTGATTGTATTTAAGACAGAGATAGATAGGCTCTTTGTTCGTGAGGCGATCAAGAGTTGCAGGGAGAAGAGAGGAGAATGATGTTGAGAAACATATCAGTCATGATCAAATAATGGAGCAGATTCAATGGGCTGAATGGCCTTATTCTACTTCGATATCTTATGGTCTTATGAAACAGAAATAGCTTATGGCAATGAACAGGCCAACCAGCATCTGTAGAATGTCTTTTCACACACTAACCTTCATCGGAACTGGAAAGCATGGAGAGAATTGCAACCAAGACCGTGCCGGGGAAGTAAGGATGGGGAGCATTTCTCCATCTGACATTTCCATAAAAACAGAAGCACATAAAATTATGAGAGTCATGGATAGGGTTGGCAGTTGGAGTCTGTTTCTCAGGATGGAAATGTCAAATACTAGGGGGCAATAGGTTTAAAGTGAGAGAGGGAATGTTTAAAGGATATATATGAAGCCAGTTTTTTTTTACACAGGGTGTGAAAGTTGCCTGGAATGTGCTTCCAGGGGAGGTGGTAGAAGTAGATATGATAGCAATGTTTAAAAGGCATTTAGCCAGGCACAAGAACGGGTAAGGAATGGAAGAATACAGACCATGTGCAGGCAGATGGGAGAAGTTCAGAATGGCTTTATGGTGAGCACAGACATGCTGGGTTGAAGGGCCTGTGCTCTATTGTTTTATGTTCTAACAGCTTCAATGTATAATTGCTGTTAGTTGAAAGGTACCACTGGTCTGATCTATTTTGACCTCACAGAGAAAAGCTGCAAGAATATCTGATCTTGAAGGTAACGATAACTGATTGGTGGAGTAGGGCTGCTCTTCTGAAGTGGGGTGTGAGGCACTTTGTTGGGGTTTTACTTTGTAGCTGGACATACTACACCTGAACTAGGCCTAGTACTAGCTGTCTGCTCCTTTATCCCTTGCATTAAAATCTCAGCTGATGATAACACTGGGCAAGTCAGATCTCAGACTGAAGTCTGGCATGAGAGATTTTGAGGTTTATTTTCTTCTTTCTATTGTGGACATCAATCACTGAATATCTTGACAGGAGGCTGCTAACGCACTTTTAACAAAAGGACTTGTAAGTTTAATAGAAAAAGAAAAGAAAAACTACAAACTATAACATTACTCAAGAACAATTCAAATGATTTCACTATAGTTATCAGAAAGGAAAATTCAACCATTTTACCAATGCAATACTCTGTCTAACAACTAAACCTCAGTAAAGGTGGTGGCATGGTGGCTCAGTGGTCAGCACTGCTCCCTCACAGTGCCAGGGACCCAGATTCAATTCCACCCTCTGGTGACTATATGTGTGGATTTGGCAAATTTTCCCTATATCTGCATGGGTTTCCTCCCACAGTCCAAAGATGTGCAGTTTAGGTGAATTGGCCATGCTAAATTACCATATCGTGTCCAGGGATATGTAGGCTGGGTGGATTACCCATGGGGAATGTAAGGCTGAGGGATAGAGTGGGGTGGCGGGTGTGGGTGGATCTGAGGGGGATGCTCTGCAGAGGGCTGGTGTGGACTAGATGAGCCGAAGATTTGTTTATGAAATGTTACTCCTGACTCTAAGCTGAAAGTTCCTTGTTCAGCTGGCTTGATTGTAATAGGCTTTTTAGAGACCAATTTCTGTGCAATCTCTCAATGATATTTTCTTCAGTCAATGCCTCTCCCTGAGATTTTTGAAGCAAACTGCTCACTCAGCTCACTGTTGTCTAACATGTGCTGTCTAAACTCATGTAACCCACAGCATTGGAGGATGTCTTGCACTCTGACCACCTACACTGGCTTCAGATTCTGGAGCTTCTTTCCCACTAACCTCTAAAAAATCAAGACTTCTCAACAGCTTTGACTGCCTGAAGGTTGCTGATCACAGGACACCTACAATTATTGACCACTTCTCTCTGATTGAATCTGCTTCTGTCTCCTTCGTTCCTCTCTCTGTAAAACCCAATTGCAGCAAAAACCTTGGTGATTATCTCTTCAGGTAGTTTACTGGTTATTTAGCTAAAATTGTAAATCTTCTCGTAAATTCAGTTTTGAATACGTTGTTCAAAATGACTTTCTCATCATAAAGAAAAAGCCAGTCTTTCTTGGAAATGGCAACTAAAATCGCCACTAGCCCCTCCACCCCGGGCATCTTTCTCCGCAACCGCAGGAAGTGTTACACCTGCCCATGCACCTCCCTTCTCACCTCCATCCAAGGGCGCAAAAAAACCTTCCACATCAGACAGAGGGTCAGCTATACATCCACTGATGTGGTCTACTGCATCCGTTGCTCCCGATGTGGCTTCCTGTACAAAGGTGAGTTCAAGTTGAGGCTCGGAGACTGCTTTTTAGAGCATCTGTACTCTGTACATGACAAAGGATAACTACTTTCAGTCATGAACAACTTCAATTCTCCCTTCCACTCCATGGACGACATGTCCATCCTGGGCTTCCTCCCGTGTCACAACGATGCCACCAGGGAACTGGAGGAGCAGCATCTCATAGTCCACCTCAGGACCCTACAACCCAATGGTCTCAATGTGGACTTTACTAGTTTCAAAATCTCTCCACCCACTCTGGCCACTTTCCATTTCCAACCCTCCCCCTCAACCCCATCTCCTTGACCTGACAAAACCTGTCCATCTTCTCTCCCACCTATCAGCCCCACCCATCCCACTGACTAATCCCCACTTCTCCCTACCTGTACTCACCTATCACCATCCCACCTACCTATCCCAGCTCCACCCCTCCTCTCTCTATTTATTTTAGAACTCCCTTCCCTCTCCCTTGTTTCTGAAGAAGCGTCCTGGCCTAAAACATTAGCTTTCCTGCTCCTTTGATGCTGCTTGACCTGCTGTGTTCCTTCAGCTCCACACTGTGTTATCTCTGACTCCAGCATCATCAATTCTTACTATCTCTAAAATTGATTTTTTGTCTCATTTGGAATCCAAGCTCCCAAGTAATAATGAACAGACTGTAATCCTTGATTACACTTATCTTGTTGGATACCCAGAATCAATTTAGATTTACTGAGCTCAATGTTAATGGAATGACAATGGCTTCAAGCAGTAAATCCAAGTTATAAGAACTTTGAGATCCTGTGATGAATGCACAGCTGCTATTCCTAGCAGTTCCTGTATCTGTTTGAAATGGTGCTTAATTTTCAGCAATAATGCATTGGATTCTGTTACATAATTTGGACAAAGATTTCATTGTTTGCCACAAATACAATGTAATCATAAATTCATTTGTGAAGAACCACTATAGATAATTTACAGAAGAACTCTTGCTGATTAAATGCAGGCTAAAAATAAATCAAAATAATAGCTGCTAACTAGCACGGGTTCCAGTAACACTTCCAACAACTAACAGAAAGATTTCTGCTGTTTAACTAATAAATCTATGCAGTCAGTAAGTGATGCCTACCTATAGAAACTTTTGGGTTCAAACTGAAAAGTAAAGTTTCAGGGTCATCGAATGCAATGACCTTTTACCCTCAACTACTGATATCTTGCCCTTGCAAATTACTTACACTGGGCCGACAACGCACTAACCAAGCAGGCATAGCAAACGTGGGCAGATTTATCTGTGTGTTGTATCTAATTTACATGGAAAGCCACTTTAGAAAATTTTTAAACCATTTGCGAAAAATGCCTGACTAACGGTTACTTAGGAAACTTTTTATTCTAACTTTGATTCAGTTTTGTGTTAACTTTATAATTCAGGGTATAAAATGTTTGCAAAATGTTAACTTTTATATAACCTGTTCTAGTTGTATTCTTAAAATAAAATCCAGGGTCTTGTGATTATACCAATCCTGCACTGAATTAATTGCTTAAGACAGGAATTTTTAATATTTAGCCTTATCCTTACAAAGTTTGTGACTGTCATGAATTATATCTTAAGTTATTGGTGAACCAACAATAGCATAAACTATTTGATACTTCAAGGATTTGATTGAGTAGATTGAGGGAAACTATTTCCTCTCCTTGAGGGGGGGGGGGTGCGGAGCCCAGGATAAGGGGTTATAACCTTGCGAGTAGATCTGGGCCATTCAGTGGTAATGTAAGGAAGCATTTCTTCAGTCAGAGGGGAGAGCTAATCTGGAAATTTCTCCTCAAAAGTCTCTTGGGGGTGAGCTAATGGAAAATTTCAAAACTATGATTGATAGACTCCTGTTAGTGTTCAAGGCATGAAAGGACATGGACCAGGGACGGATAATTGGAGCTAAGGTACAGGTCAGTTAATGTTGAACAGACTGGAAGAGCTGAAATCCCTCTTCTTACCCTTCTGATCATTTGTAAGCTCCACTTTAAAATCAAAGTAAGACATGACCTAATCATAGTTGGCTAATTTACTTTCCACCAGGAGAAAAGTAACTATATGTCAGAGGCAAGCCATGGGTTGTGCAATGGTTTTCAAAGTCTTGAGATGATGAAAGGCTCAAAATAAATTAACTTTTATTTCACATTATTTGTTTTTTCCAGCCTAGTGCTCTTTGAATCTGAGGAAAGTCTTGAGTGACAAAAATTCTCTTAATCCCACACTGGAGTTTCAACTTAGGGTATGTTTTTAGGCAATAGCCTATTCCAGCAAGAGTCTAACCAGGTAGCCTTGGCCATCACTTCATCCCCCACCATTAACTTCCTGCACTTTGCCACTGGCCAGAATTTAACAGGACCAGCCATATAAATGCTGGGACTACAAGCCCAGGTCAGCGACCAGGAATCGTACAGTGAGTAACTCAGCCCCTGACTGCCCAAAGCCTATCAACCATTTTTAAAATACAAGGCAGGATGTGTTATAATACTTTCAACCTTCTGTGATCATTATAGCTGTAACAACACTCAAGAAGCTTGACACCATAAAGTGCTAGGTAATAAAATGTGAGGCTGGATGAACACAGCAGGCCCAGTAGCATCTCGGAGCACAAAAGCCTGACGTTTCGGGCCTAGACCCTTCATCAGAGAGGGGGATGGGGTGAGGGTTCTGGAATAAATAGGGACAGAGGGGGAGGCGGACCGAAGATGGAGAGAAAAGAAGATAGGTGGGGAGGAGAGTATAGGTGGGGAGGTAGGGAGGGGATAGGTCAGTCCAGGGAAGACGGACAGGTCAAGGAGGTGGGATGAGGTTAGTAGGTAGGAGATGGAGGTGCGGCTTGGGGTGGGAGGAAGGGATGGGTGAGAGCAAGAACAGGTTAGGGAGGCAGAGACAGGCTGGGCTGGTTTTGGGATGCAGTGGGTGGAGGGGAAGAGCTGGGCTGGTTATATGGTGCAGCGGGGGGAGGGGACGAATTGGGCTGGTTTTGGGATGCGGTGGGGGAAGGGGAGATTTTGAAGCTGGTGAAGTCCACATTGATACCATTGGGCTGCAGGGTTCCTGTCCGTCTTCCCTGGACTGACCTATCCCCTCCCTACCAGTGCCACAATGATGCCACCCGAAGGTTGCAGGAACAGCAACTCATATTCCGCTTGGGAACCCTGCAGCCCAATGGTATCAATGTGGACTTCAACAGCTTCAAATCTCCCCTTCCCCCACTGCATCCCATAACCAGCCCAGTTCGTCCCCTCCCCCCACTGCACCACACAACCAGCCCAGCTCTTCCCCTCCACCCACTGCATCCCAAAACCAGTCCAACCTGTCTCTGCCTCCCTAACCTGTTCTTCCTCTCACCCATCCCTTCCTCCCACCCCAAGCCGCACCTCCATCTCCTACCTACTAACCTCATCCCACCTCCTTGACCTGTCCGTCTTCCCTGGACTGATCTATCCCCTCCCTACCTCCCCACCTGTACTCTCCTCCGCACCTATCTTCTTTTCTCTCCATCTTCAGTCTGCCTCCCCCTCTCTCCCTATTTATTCCAGAACCCTCACCCCATCCCCCTCTCTGATGAAGGGTCTAGGCCCGATACGTCAGCTTTTGTGCTCCTGAGATGCTGCTTGGCCTGCTGTGTTCATCCAGCCTCACATTTTATTATCTTGGATTCTCCAGCATCTGCAGTTCCCATTATCACCATAAAGTGCTCATTCCTTTCACCTTCAGCAGTGTAGTATCTACAAAGTGAATTGTAACAATGCACTAGGACTCCTTCAGTAGCATTTTCCATACTTGTCATTTCTACCTGTGAGAAGGATGAGGGTAGCAGATGTGTGGGGGCATTGCAAGATCCTCTCCAAGCTACATGCCCATCTTCACATGGAAGTACACCATAGCAGCAGGGTCAAAATCCTGGAACTACCTCAGTAATAGCAGTGTGGGCGGCTCTACACTATTTTGGACTGTAGTAATTCAATATAATGGCCTCTTACCACCTTTTCACAGAGGAAAGGACAGTGAATGCTGCCTGGGGTGCTGCCTTGCCCCACACCCGACAAACAAAATAACATGTGGATGCTAGCAAGTTGTTTCCTATCGGTGGGGAGACTAGGGCCCGTGGGCACTGCCTTAGAATTAGAGGGGGTAAATTTAGAATGGAAATGAGGAGACATTTCTTCAGCCAGATAGTGGTGGGCCTGTGGAATTCATTGCCATGGAGCGCAGTGTCTTCAAAGCAGAGATTGATAAATTCTTCATCTCGTAAGGAATTAAGGGCTACGGGGAGAGTGCAGGGAAGTGGAGTTGAAATGCCCATCAGCCATGATTAAATGGCAGAGTGGGCTCGATGGGCCGAATGGCCTTACTTCCACTCCTATGTCTTATGGTCTCTGAAGTGGGAAGTGGATGGCTATCATTCTGATTTGGAGGTGAGATTATTGCTCCTGATCAGCTAAATTTAAGACTTCTTTAAAAAATTTTTCAGTGTTTAAGTGTTCTGTCAAGAAAATTGAAGATGTAAACACACTTACTGCATTAAAATAATGTCAGAACCTGTCTTCAAAGTACAAACTAAGAGTTTAACTTAATTTAGGCCACAGTTTGTTGATAACATTTACAATCATGCCACTTCACAAATTAGAATGACCACTGCCCAAGGGACAATCCATTTATGCCTGTCTGTAACAGCCATCATTGAAATCAGAGAACAAAGCATCCAGGTCAACAACACTGTGATGTAAGGAAGTTACATGAATTCTTAGCAGTACATGCATTCTTGCTATCTACTGGGGTTGGGGGGGGGAGGGGGGCAGGAAACAATTTTGCCAGTGCTCTTGTGAATCAGGCTGACTGGATTTGTTTTCTCCAAGTGATCAGGATTTCCAGAGCATGCACTTGGCTGCGAACACCACAGTGTTGAGATTGTGGAATCACCTTGTCACTCTGAGCACGCTGATGAATACAAAAAAAACAATCTGGCTACTCTTTACATTAACGGTGTACAGAGAGCTTCCTGCTGAAACTGCAGGATAGGGTGCTTGAAGGATTGTCATTCGGGGAAGCTTAGTACAGAGGGCAGACTCACATTGAGCCACTGCTTTACTTGTACATGGAGTTAGTGGAGCACATTTAACTTTCACTGCAGGATTGCTCACTCGCTGAGCCAGGAAGCCTGGCTTCATGTCCCATCTGCTCCAGAAGTATGGAACAACAGTTTTGAACAGGTTGATTAGATAATACAAACTTGAATGTAGAGGCCAAGGAAAGGATCCTCCTAGCTCCAGGGGAGTGTTGCCCATTCCTGCCCAGACAGCTCAGATGTTAACTCCCACCTCTAAATATAGCTGAGGAGAGCTGCTCAAAAAATCCAATTTAATTTTGCTGATGATTCTTGCAGTTTTTGAGAGTTTGCTGAACGCATATTGACTGCCAGCATTCCTCCATTATAGTCTTGCCTACACTTCAAGAGTATTTCATTGGCTGCTCAGCAGTGGTAGAGAAAAATGCAATGTAATTGCAGATCTTTCGTTTGCCTTTGTATCTGCTACCTGAAATGGCAATGCAACAACAACTTAAAATGGGTGCATGTTTCTTAGCTTACCTGCTCCCGGGCCAGGGAAGCTGGAGTCAACTGTTTGGCCAAGGAACTTTCAGCACCAGATGTGATTGGTGATGTTTACAAGGCAATTAATCAAATGCAAATTCTCCTTCAATAAAATATATACTGGGCACAGATGTAGAGTGATCATTGAGGTTGAATGCTTCATAACATTCGGCACGCTGGGCCCTAAATATGAAAATACATCTTGAAGCGAAGAAAATGCTGCCAGCAATCAATATCTGAAAAATGAAGCGATATCTGCTTTCGGATTAAGGCAGCAAATACTGGCTAAGCTTCAACTGGTTTTGAATGGAATGTTGTTTTTGCTTTTCTACTTAATCTCTTTAATCTGTTATTGATCAGCAAGGATCATGGGGCAATGCAACCAGGCATGAAGAAAAATGTATAAGGCCACTTTCTTTAAAGCCTGGTGTTACTTGTTCACGTCACACAGTTAAACCTAATTATGAAAGCTGAGCCGTAATTTTGTGCTTTTATGTCTTCCTCCAGCAGACCTTTGCTGCAGTCAAAAATGTGCCCTTTGAATTCACAGCATATTTTCGAACCGGGCAGGCTGGATGTAAATTCCCCATAACAATATTGTGCTAATGCAGGATAAGTAGTCCTTAACATTGGTTGCAGTCACGTGATTACATTAACCGGCTGGTTACAGTTCTGAAAGATGACAGAACCTCAATTCCTATTCCCAGGGAGGGTTAAAGTAATCCCTGAATAAAAAACAAAAACCCACAGAGGAGTAAGCCACCCCCACAGCCCCCAACCCCTGCCTCACTGGCCTGTTACCATATTGGAGATCTGTAGATGCCTAGTGCTAATTAGCAATAATAAGGCTGGTAAAATCTGCACTGTGGGTTTATTGTTCCTGGGAAATATTGGACCAGAAGCAAATTGACACCAAAAAGCCTCAGGTACAAAATATTGTAGATTTTCAAGGTTGATTATTCTATCCTTCACTCATCCGTCTTTTGTCCACTAACATGAAAACTGTGCTCACTATGGTTCTTTTGTGATCTGTTCTCAATAGGAAATGCTGACTCCTGACCAAACTGACCCCTTTTATTGTTATCTGTGCCATTCATAGCCATCCTCCCAATAACACAGTTGTCACAGTGAGCACCTGGGGTTGGAATCTGGCCCTGGTTTACAGGGTCTATTCTGAGCTAATAAATGTTCCACTCACTTAAAAGCCAATAAGTCAAAGTTTTCAGGTATTTGCTCTTTTGTTCACTTCAGCTTGGCAGGCAAAGAACAAATGAGAGAAAACTCTCAATGGGCAGCATGGTGGTTCAGTGCTGCCTCACAGCACCAGGGACCTGGGTTCGATTCTAACCTCAGGTAACTGCCTGTGTGGAGTTTGTACATTCTCCCCATGTCTGCATGGTTTTCCTTTGGGTTCTCTGGTTGCCTCCCACAGACCAAAGATGTGCAGGCTAGGTGGATTGGCCATGCTAAATTTCCCATAGTGTTCAGGGATGTGTAGATTAGGTGTGATGATCCGAGGGTCGTTGTGAACTTGTTGGACTGAAGGGCTTGTCCCCTCACTGTAGGGATTCTACAAGCATTATTTCAGTGACACCTGTTTCTAATGAAGATCAGTTAGAAAGGCAATATTCAAACAAATTCAGTCACCTCTATTTGGGAAAAAGTGTGCTTTCAGTTGTAGTTCTGTCGGTGCAAACTCAATGGGTTGAAATGTCTTTTCTGCGATGTGTAAATCTATTATTCCATGTTACTTAGAAAATATGCCTTTGTATGCTGGAAATGTTAACACTCAATAATGGCAGGACTTCAGAGACATAAATAGGCACATTAAAGAGTAAAAAGGTGCAGTAATTTTCCTTACAGATTGACACATTGTGGATTGACACATGAAGGAAGGGGTCATAGCTAGGGTATTAAATGAATACATTGCATGAATTATTACCAAGGAGGAGGATCAAAAACAGAAGTTGCTGGAAAAGCTCAGCAGGTCTGGCAGCATCTGTGAAGAAAAAAGTCAGAGTTAACATTTTGGGTCTGGTGACCCTTCCTTAGAGCTGGTAAAGATGAGATGATTCAGATACCAAAAAAGTTTCAAATTGATATGGAGAAAGTATTGTTTGAGATCTCCGTAGGTAAGGTTGTGAAAGCCAAATGATATGATTCTATAATTAATTGAGGGAAGTGAGTTTGGAACAGTGGAGGCACTGACGATAATCGTTTCCGATTTCTTTGACTTAGTGGTGATTTTAGAGGAGAACTGCAAAATGTTATGACTTTCTTCAAAAAGAGATTACACTTAAGACCAGCAAATACAAATATATGATAATCATGGGAATCAGGAAGCAGGAGATGATCATTAAGCCCTTGGACTCTGCTCTGCCATTCAGTAAGATCATGGCTAATTTCATTGTACCCTCAGATCTACATTCTCAGTGAGCCGTGATAACCTTTCCACCACTTACTTACAAGAATTTATCCACCACAGCCTTCACATTCAAAGATTCTACGTCTACCATCACTTTAGAAGAATGTTCCAAAGAGTCACAACTCTGTGAAACAATAACAGTTTCGCTCATCTGTTTTAGATGCATAATCTCAGATTTTTTAAAACATATGTGAATAGAGGATCGATGTGAAATTACGTATAAAATCATCTGCCATTTATTCATTTTCTATTAACAAATCTCCAGATTTGTTTTCTACAGGACCAGTGTTCACTTTGCGAACATCTTTTATTTTAAACATTTATAGAAACTCATACTACCTGTGTTTGTATATCTGGTTAGCTTTCTCCTGTACGCTAAATTTTTCCTCTTTGTTTTCTTTTGGTTACTCTTATTATCGATTTAATATTCTGTTGTACACCTCCTTCGTTTAACTATGTTTATAATTTCTTTAACATTCTAGTTAACCATGGATGGTGGGTCAGTCTCTTGGAATTATTCTTATGCTTTGGAATGTATGAATTCTGCGTATCCTGAAATATCCCCTCAAATGTCTGTCACCGCATCTCAGTTCGCTCCTAATCCATTACCCTAATTTTCCACTTCATTTTCACCCGCTCTGCTTTCATGCCTTGTAAAGGCTTTTATTTAAGTTTTAAAATAAAGTCTCAGATTCATGCCTCTCTCCCCCAAATTGAACGTGAAATAAAATCACAGTTTGTTCACTGATATGGAAGGGCCCACTCACTATGAAATCATTAACTAATCGTACCTTGTTATTTAGTGTCAACTGTAGAAGACCCTGCTCTCTGGTCAGCTCCACAACATGCTGTTTAGGAAATTATGCCCAAGACGTGTTATGAACTCCTCCTTAAGACCTTTGCCCATCTGACTCTTCCAGTCCATAAATAAACTAAAGTTGTCCTTGATTACCACTGAGACTTTTCAGACAATTTCCCATTATTTATTCCTTCTTGATACATGTGGCTACATCTAGGGAACGAGCACACCATCCCCACATGTGATGTTTTGGCTTTATAATTTCTAATTTTTGCCCCAGTTGCTTCCACATCCTGATTTTCTGAGCTCATGTTATTCCTATTTATTGTACTCACGCCATTGGTAACTAACAGAGCCACCCACCACCTTTTTCTAGACAGGCCAGCCAATTAACTTCAGAGATACGGCAACTTTTGGAAACAATCATTTGTGGTAAAATTAAGAGGGGCAATAAATGCTGAATAATGGACTGTAATATGGCATATTATGCCAGAAAATGGGATTAGAATAGTTTGGTGGTTGGTTTTAACCAATACAGGCCTGATGGGTTTAAGGACTTTTCTCTATGATGTCGACCTCTATGACTCGATGCCTAGACAATGAAACTCATGCCCCATTAATGCACAAAAGAACTAATGCCTTGAGAGAACGGCATAAATACTTTATTATTTCTTATTAACTGACAGTTTTCAGTGGAGAATGACCTCCAGAAACTTTGAGAGCTGACATCTAGTCCCTTATTGTGACCAACACTAGTCCTTGCCAGTTTAGTGGGTGGGGACTTTGGGGGTGACTGGACTTGTTCATATCTTGAGGAGCTGCAACAACAGCTCAAATTTAAAGAGTGGTAGAGTTGTACAGCATGGAAACAAACCCTTCAGTCCAACTCATCCAAGGTGACCAGGTATCCTAAACTGAATACATCCTATCTACTTGCATTTGGCCCATATACCTCTAAACGTTCCTATTTCATGTACATATATAAATGTATTTTTAATACCAATATTGTACCCACTTCTACCACTTTATCTTGCAGCTTATTACACACACACACACACACACGCACACGCACACGCACACACAAACACACACACGTGCACACACACACATGCACACACACACATACACAAACACAAACACACACACACACATTCACACACATACACACGCACACTCACACGCATTCACACACACACGCACACACACACATCCTCTCAGGTCCCTTTTAAATCTTATACCTCTCACCTTAAATCTATGCTCTTTAGTTTTGGATTCCCCTACCCTTATACCTTCATGATTTTATAAACATCTATAGTGTCACTCCTCAGCCTCTGACACTCTGGGGATAAAAGTTCCCAGCCTATCCAGCATCTCCTTATAACACAAGCCCTCTAGTCCTGGCAACATTCTTGTGATTTGTTTTCTGTACCCTTACTAGGCGAACCACATCCATCCTACATCAGAGCAGTCAAAATTGTACAAAATATTTTAAAAGCTGATTCACCAATTTCTTTTATGTTTGCAATATGACGTCCAAACTTCTGTGCTCAATGTTCTGATCAATAAATGCAAGCGTGCTAAACGGCTTCTTCAACAGCCTCTCTACCTGCGGCACCACTTTCAAGGAACTATGTGCCTGCACCCTAGGCCCATCTGTTTGACAAGACTCCCCAGGGCCTTGCCATTATCTGTGTCAGTCCTGCCCTGGTTTGCGTATGTTATTGTCAATGTATAAAAAATGTACAATGCGCAAGAAACGAACTGGAGAAAGAGAGGTTTAAAAATGAGAGATCAGAGGTCTTCTACGAAGAGTTGGATATTCAAAGAAGGACAACGTAGATTTGAGGAGAAATACCAAAGTTGGCAAATCTGAAAGGGTGATATCTCACAATACAACAATGACTTTCATTTATATACTCTCCCTAACTGGCAAAATGCCTCAAAGTGATTTGGTGGTAGGGTGCGTGGGGTGAACACCAAGCGGAACCTGACTCTGATTCACATGAGGGCACTGAGCTATTACAACAGGTGAAGGAAGGTTCTTTGGGATGCAATAAAGGAGGAATGAGAGACGGCAGATTTAGAGTGAGAACTTGAGTGTTTAAAAACCGAGGGACCTAGGTACCTGAAAGGACAGTTACCAACAATGCCTTTTAAGAAGCTTTAATACTAATGTCACTAAAATAGAAAATGTTGTTAAGATAACATTGCCATGTGCTTGTTTCAGTGGAGTATATTTCAACAGGTAAATGCTGTACTTTATGACTGAAGTTCCCATTTTTTTTAAACAATGCCCTTGTAAAGGAAATTGAACAATATATTTGGGAGACCAGGTCATAATCTAACCTCAGCACTGAAGTATCGGGTAGGTTAGATATTGCACCATTCTGTAGGCTCAAATCCCTGCTTTCAGACAGCAGAAGTGTACCACTAGCAGGTTCCCTGTTTATACCTCAGCCAGTGCCTTTGCCTTTATGTAAGACTGACAAACCCTGCTGAAGCTGTTGGGAAAAATGTGTATATATGTAGTCCCGGACCTAAACTTTATAACCCTATTTCACAGTCCAACATTAGATCTTTCAGGATTTCTCAGCTGATGAACTGCAGAAATCTGCAATTTCCCTTTCCCCAGATTTTTGGATTTACCAAAAAAGATGTTTCAGAACAATTGAAATGAAAACAAAATGCATACAGTGCAGAAACAAAACACATTCCCAATTATATGTTAAAATAGAAGTAAACTCTGTAAATGTCAATGGTCTCCAAGCGTAGAAAGTAGAGAGTTAGACATATAATATTACTGTGGTTTCTTGATAAAAATGGGTTGTGTTTTTTATTATTAAATCCTGCTTACCAGAGAAAGGTAAATGTCAAGGTTAAATTGGCAGTCACAACTTTCATACCTTTCCAGCACATGATACTGAATGTGTGCCAAATATTTGTGCTTCAAGTTATTTATATTGGAGGAGAACTTGTTTAAACCTTACCATTCATACAATTAAGAAACAAGTGAATGTTTAATCTGCTCACTCCATTGCCCAGGATAATAGTTAAAGACTGTTAAAAAATTTGGTAAAAATTGCGTCGTTGGTGATTCCCTCACTCTCATTTCAAAATAAATAAGGAAATATTTTGACTTTGAGAGACAATGATCAAAATTTACAACATCAACGCGTGGTTGATGGAAAAGTCAAGCTAACAGTTCACCAGAAGGGTCCTCTGCCTAACTTAAACCTCCATCTGGAGAGAAATTTTAATGTGCATTTTAGGATTTTGTGTCTATATGCCAGATTTGCAATGTTGGTGGTTTCTCTGTTTATCACCATGGCTTCAACAGACGTTGACATAAACTTGAAAGTATTGGCAGATAAGAAAAATATGTTTGAGCATGTAATATAAACTGTGCAGCATGTAGGCAGGCAAAAAGTCAACATTAGAATTGAATGTTGGTGTCTTAAGAGCACCGATATCTAAGAGGTGGTAAATTTTCAATATTTCACAGACAGAAACATGCTGGATCACATCTTGCAACTGCCATGAACTGTTATGTTGATTGACTGGATCGTACATTGTGTGGGAGTTTCCATTTGGAAGCTTTTGAAAATCAGTAAATATTGTTAAGAAAATAATTATAATTATTCTGAAGACATTTGTCATGGTAGATGCCAAGAGGTCTGCCCACCTGGCTGAAGAATCTTAACATATGAGGGCCTGGTCTCAGGATGAAGGGTTGGTCATTTAAGCGTGAGATGATCACACAACCTTCAGCAACTTTAGGGTGCACCCCATCTGGATCGAGTGTTTGTTTTACTTTAAGTACTGCCCAACTATTGAGTGTCTTTTGTTTGATCTATTTTATCCAGTCTATTAATGCCACTCCCTCCCATTGTGTAGCTACATTCGTGACATTCTATTCTCTAGTGAAGACAGATGGAATGTATTCATTTAGTACCTTAATTCTTCCCTTTGCCTCCTCAGGAAAATCTTGCTTTTGAGTCCAATGGACCAATTCTTCCTTTAACTAGTTATATGCTATAAACTTGCTTCAGCAAATTCCCACTCTACAACTCTCAATCTATATTTAGACCATCAAGAGGGTTGGTCAACATCATTTTAATAACTTGCTGATGCTGAAACAAATCATGAACAACGTCAACCTTTCTTCTTACCGTTTTTTTTGGCTTGACAACGGCCTTCAACTCTGTAAGTTGTGATGCACACTGCAATATTCTGCTGAAACAAGAATGCCCTTCAGTATTTCAACACTGTCCTTCTCCTGTTTGAAGGTGATATGTGGGCAGTGCTCTTCAGCAACTGAATCATTATAGACCACTTTGACATGAGTTAAGCAAAGCTATGTGATAAAACAAATCTTTTTACAGATTTCATAACTGCCATACTCCTTTCAGCTCAAGACAAGTCCCCTGCTGGAGTGCAATTATTTATTAGATGGTCAATAAACTATTTAATCTCAATCTAGTGATGGCTACCCTGACTTTTGCCATTCTGCACTGATACATTTATTGTACTGCAGTTAGTGCTTTATCAGGCACAGATCCCCAGAGAATTATTGATGTATTAACAGAGATGTTGGGACACGCAATTAACATTTAGAACTTCAAAGTCCTCCATTAGCAACATCCACCCCAGTTCTACTGATTGATCAACAATAGAAGGCATATTAGAACTTGGAGATGGCAGTAGAGCGCTATTATCTTTGGGTTAGCTAATCATGGAGATTTGGGTTCAAATCCCACAATGGTGGAATTTATTTTTAATGTTATGCGCAAATGAAGCATAAGTGATATGAGAAAAGACTTTGTCACACTATGAGTAGAGAGAGTACGGATTAAACTGTCAGGAAATCTAATGGAGGCAAGTTCAGTTGAAGCATTTACGAGGACATTGGGTGTTATTTGGATATAAACGGTGTGTGGGGATATTGGGAAATGAAGGAGATTGGCATTAAGTAACATGAATAGGGCAGGTATAAATAAGTTGAATGGCCTCCTTCTGTACTGTAACAATTTTCAGGCCCTGTAATGAGTGCCTGGAAAATATGGAACATTTCCAGCTCCTTGGAAGTTAGCTTTCATGGATGGCTAACTTGTATGAAGAAATCCAGCATCACCTGATCTTTGCTGATGTAGACGGTGTTTGAAAACTGCAATATGAGAATGAATATTGGGCTCAAGATCAATTGTGATCCCTACCTTACAGTATAGGGTTGAATCATAGGCAATGCAGAGAAATTATCTCAAAGTCCTGGAGTCATATCATCACTGCTGCTTGTAGAGCATCCTAAATCTCAACTGGGAGGACAAAAACGCCAATCTCACTGATGCCTAACAAGCAGGCACTGTAGCAGACCATTGAACTCATCGAATCGATGCCAATATTCTGGAGAACATCTCCCCTACCCTATCCCTGTAACCTGACATTTTCCATGGGTAATCTACCCCACGTACACAGCTTTGGACAATTTAACATGGCCAGTACACTTAACATATACATCTTTGAACTGTGAGAGGAAACCCACTTAGGGAAGAGGACAACATGTGAATTCCACACATACAGTTGCCCGAGGGTGGAATCAAACCCACTTTCCTGGCACTGTGAGGCAGCAATGCCAATCACTCAGCCACCAGGCCACTCTATTCAGCTTCAGCTTCACTTGGTTATGAACATCTGACTTAGGGGCAGGAATGAGCCATTCAGCTACTCCAACCTGGTCTGCTGCTCAATAAGTTCATGGCTGACCTGTTTGTAAGCGCAAAGTTACCCCGATAACATTCACTTCCTTGCTGAACAAGAATCAATCTATCCTTGCCTTAAAAATATACAAGGAGTCTGCTTCCAGCTCTTTTCAGGATGAGAGCTCCAAAGACTCATAACCTCTGAGAGAAAAAAAATTGCCTCGTCTCTGTTTTAAATGGGTGACGCTTGATTTTACAACAGGTGACTTAGATGAAGTAAGTGAGACCCTGAAGAGCCTTGAATGGATAGATAAGTAGAGAATGCTTCCTGTTGTAGGAGAATCTGCATCGGCTGTCCAAATGAACTTTAGTGCCATTTTCCTGAATGTTCCCCACTTTTAAGACCATTAGACATAGGAACAGGAATTAGACCATATAGCTCATTGAGTCTGCAATGCCATTCATTCCTGGCAGATAAGTTCATCAACCCCATTCTCACCCTTTCTCCCAGTAACCCTTGATCCCCTTGAAAATCAAGAACCTATCTATCTCAATCTAAATGTACTCAATGACTTGGTCTCCACAGCCTTCTGTGGCAGTGAATTCCATAGATTCGCCACTCTCTGGTTGAAGAAGCTTCTCTTTATCTCCATTCTAAAAGGTCTTTCCTATACTCCAAGGCTGTGCCCTCGGGTCCTAGTCTTTCCTACCAATGGAAGCATCTTTCCAACAGCCACTCTGTCCAGGCCATCCAGCATTCTGTAAGTTTCATTTGGACAGTTTCAATTTTCGTTGTACGTTGTTTCTATTTAAATCATTCTCTGTTGAAAGCCTGAATTGAACCTGCATTCACCACACTTACAGGCAGTGTATTGCAGATCTGGACCAGATGCTGTGCAAAAAGGCTTCTTGCTCTTATCATGTTCTTTTACAAATCATATTCAATCTTTCCCCTCTGCTTTGTGGTCCTCTTATAAGCAGTTTTTTCCTCTCTTCTCTGTCCAGTCCTCTCATGATTTTCAAAACATCTATCAGATCTCTTTTTATCCTTCTTATCTCCAAAGAGAACAGTCCCAACCTGTACATTCTATCCTCATAATTGAAGTTTCTGATTCCTGGAACCATCCTTGTAAACTATTTCTGCATTTTTGGAATGCATTCAGGTTCCTTTCTGTAATGTGATACTCAGAACTATACAACAAATCTCTCAAGTAAGTTCAACATCAACTTTCTGATTTTGTACTTTTTGCCCCATTAAAACAATACCTGAAGCTATTGTATTAACTACTCTTTCCAATTATCCTGTCACGTTTAATATTCTGTGTCTGTATACGCCCAGGTCACTGTTTTCCAATGTCTTATTTATTCCATCAATTATTTCATAGTGTCTGTCTACAAGCATCCCATGCAAATGCTTCACTCTACCGTCCTCCACATTAAATTTTACTTACCACTTACCTGCCCATTCTCTTCATCGTCTATGCTCTTTTGGAGTTTTACACAGGGCCCCTCACAGTTTAGAATGCTTCCAAGTTCTGTATCAACCAGGAACTTTGAAACGGTTCCCTACAAATCAACTCCAGATCATTAAAGTATATCAGGGACAGCAAGAATCCCAATGCTGACGTCTAGGAAATTCCACTATAACCTTTCTCCTGCCGTAAAATATCCACTGTCCATTGCGTCTGTGTTTCTTTACACTCAGCCAATTTTTTATTCCCTGTTGTTCCTGTCCCTTTTATTCCATGAGTTCTAACTTTTCTCAAAGGTCAGTTGGGTAACACTGTATTGAATGCATTTTAAGTCCTTTCCCCATCACATCAACAGCATTACTCTCATTGAACTTTGTGTTACCACTTCAATAAATTCCAGTAAGTTAGTTAAACATGAATTCCTTTCCCCACGTGACTACTAATTCTGTCCCAAATAACTGTTTCTAGAATCTTCCCCTGCACTAAAGTTAAACTGGCTCGTCTGGAATTACTGGGTTTTTCCTAACAAACGTTTTGAACAAGGGTGTAATGGTTGCAGTTCTCTTCTTATCTTAAGCCTTCCCTGCGACTTAGGGAGATTATGGCCAAAGCCCCGGCAATTTCCACTCACACTTTCAGTCCCAAAGCCTTGTCAACTTTAAGTCCTAACAATCTATCTAAAACTTTGCCTTTACCAGTTATGAAACCTTATTGTGACAGAATTTCTGCCAATGTCAACATTCATTTCCTTGGTGAAGACAGATGCAAAGTTCTTATTAATATCTCAGAAATCCCTCTTGCCTCCTTGTGCAAATTCCCTTTTTGCTCCCTAATCAGCCTACTCCTCCTTTTACCACATACATGGCTTCAGAGGATTTTGGAATTTCCCTTAATGTTGGATTGGCCACAAATATTTCACAACCCATCTTCACTTCTTTAAAAGCATTTCAACTGCCCTCGGAACTCCCTATGTTCCTTTTGGTTTGCATTTTCTATCTGACACATGTCATAAACTGACTTTTTCTTTATCTTAACTTCCTTTGCCGTTTTTCACGCAGGGATTTCTGGCTGTGTTCGCCTTACTTTGTCCTTTCTGAATAATCCTTGACCATGTCCAAGCTATTTATTATTTTTTTTGAAAGGATGCCTTTGTTCAGCTACCAGCTGGTTTTTCCCATCAACTTTTGCTCCAGTCTACTCGGCCCTGCTGTTCTTGCCCTATTGAAGTCTTCTCTCACCTTGTTCATTAGTTTTATGCTTGATTGCCTGTTGTTCTTTACCATTGTACTCTTAAAATTTGCACACAAGGATCGTAGTCTCCCAAATGTTCCTACCTGGCCCAGCTCATTTCCAAGAACCAGGTATATGAGCACATTCTTTCTTGTTGGACAGACACATTCTGCTGTAAAAGATTTTCCTGAACTCAATCAAAGAATGTTTGCCCCATCTGCTCTTGAAGCTATCACAGTCTGAGCCTATGTTCCAGTAACTAAATTCTTCCATTATAACTATTATGTTTGCATCACTCTGAAATTTCCCTGAAGACCTGTTCCTCTACACCTTTTCCATTAGATGGTGGTATATAGACTACACCCAATTGTAACATTGTAGCCTTTTTTGTCCCTTAGCTCTGGTCAGATTGATTCTGTGTTTGAATCCTCTGAAACAGTCTTTTCCTCCACACTGCAATTAACTCCTTCACCAACACTGCTACCCCTCCTCTTTTTCTTCCCTTCCAATCTTTTTTGAACATTTTGTACCCCGGGATGTTTAAACTCCCAGTCATGTTCTGCTTTGAGTCAGGTCCTCACCTATCATATCTGCACATGACAGTCTGTACCTGTTAGTCCCCAACTGTGTTTATTAATCTCTGTATTCACATCAATGCACAGTAATCTTGATTTAGACTTCATTACTTTCTCCCTCGTTCCGAATCACCCAGTGACCTTTTTTAATCTCTAACTCATGTTATCTGACTTTCCAAGTACTTTCTGCTTCCTGCTATGCTTCTCTAATATTCTCTGTGGCTTCTGCTGAGATAGTTTAAAACTCTCCCAACAACACGAGCAAAATATACCTCAAGGAACTCAGTCTGAAATCTGCACAAGTACTGAGCAGGGAAGCTGACGTTTCGGGTCTAGACCCATCTTCAGAAGGGTCTTCATTTTCTGAAGAAGTGTCTAGCCCTGAATCATGAGCTTTCCTGCTCCTCTGATGCTGCTTGGTCTGCTGTGTTCATCTAGCTCTACACCTTGTTATCTCAGATTCTCCAGCAATGCAAGTTCCTAATATCTCAGGTACAATTGATCTGCCTTGTACAGCCCAGTCCCAGGAATCTTGCTCACAGAGTTTGAAGTCTTGAAGTATAGTTTCACATGACTGATGCCGATCAATTTTTGCATGTGCTTCAGTATTTTCTCAGTCTAAGCAGCTTGCTCATGTATGAGGTGAGGAATGGCACATAGGCACAACTTGTTCAACTGAAGGATGGATGTAGCCCACAGTTCAACAATAATTTGTGGACACAGAGTGTGAACAGAATGAGGGATATGAGAATGAACCTTTATTTGGTAGGAATGTGTAGCAAGTCAACTTGAACTTGCACATCCAAGATTTTAAGGCTTTCAGTTTTGCGAGGATGTAGCTTATGATACGAGACTAAAGTTGGAAGAATTATAAACTGTGAGGAGGACAGTGTGGAGAACTCCACAAGGATGGTGGCTCAGTGGTTAGCACTGCTGCCTCACTGCACCAGGGACCTGGGTTTGATTCCACTCTCGGACGACTGTCTGTGTGGAGTTTGAACATTCTCACCGTGCCTGAGTGGGTTTCCTCCAGATGCTCCAGTTTCATCCCACAGTGCAATGATGTGCAGGCAAGGTGGGTTGGCCATGCTAAATTGCCTGTAGTGTTCAGGGATGTAGCTTAGATGGTTTATAGGGGGGGTGGGTCTGGGCGAGATGCTCTGAAAGTCGATGTGGACTTGTTGGGCCGAAGAGTCTGTTTCCACATTGTAGGGATTTGTTGGACATTGACAAGCTGGTGTGGTGTGTAGATAGGTGGCAGATACAGTTTAAAACAAAAAAAGATAAATATTAAGGTCAAGGCTATCTCCTTGATATGTTTTGAGGGGGTTTGGTCTGGCCCATGACAGCATAGACAGCCATACATTCAGCGTGAGAGAGATTCACTGAATGGGCAAGATGGACGTGCCCTCCGAAGAGTTTTTATAAACATTGTTAACGCGAAATGGCAGCCATCGCTGTGGCATCATCAAGCAAAGACAATTTTCTGCTGCACGGAGGATGTCTCCGTCCGTCTACTGTGTTTCACCTTCCGTTGGGAAGCGCAGGGTTTTGATGGAAAATCCTACGAGCATTAATAAACCCTTCAACTTTATAAGCCCGGGGGAATCGAGTAAAACATGGTGTTTGTACTGAACCAACGTCAGCCTGAATGTTTGAGTATGGACTCCAATTAAGACCACTGCAATCAATTCAACATTTTAGTGGTTTTTATTTCTGGGCTCTGGCAAGAGACTGGCTCTCTGGCTGTTGTTTCCAGTCACATCTCTTTATATGTCAGAAATTCTGCCCATTCCGTCTGTATAAGCGCAAGCATGTGCCTGCTTTGAGAATTTTGCCATTTGTGGCTCTTATATATAAGCTGGTAGAATCAAATGCAACAGAGAAAAACTGAGAATCATCTGAGTCATGGCGTGTCACAATTCGCACAGACATTGCCCAGTCACAGCTACCATGGTAAATTGTCTATTAAACATATACAAAGCCGTACAGAAGGAGTCTTTAACCGTGAAGTTAGATTTCTCATTTCTGAGCTTGATCATACATCAACAGACGTCATTGTAACTGGAAGTTGAAGAATTCTTGCAGGTAGAGGCTGTAGTTTGAATGTAACACTGTAGGGTGTACCAATTTTAGTGAAATGTGGCCATTCTCCTGCTTTGTGTTGCAGTAACAAATGGAGAAACTCAATCCCTTTCAAATGTTTTGACCATACGTTTTCATTCCAATGGGCATATAAAGGAAATGAAGGAGGTCCACTTAGAGGGTGAAAGGCACGCTTAAAGTAAAAAAGCCTCATTATGGTCTGGGAGCGCTAAGGAAATTAAAATTGCATTAAAGAGATTAACTTTTTCCTATTGCAATATGGCTGGTCTCAAGATTGTTGAGTGAAATTGAATTTCCGTTTTGAAATAAGCAACTTCAAGTTGTCCTGTAAGTAATATTGATATTGTCGCATGCTACTCTATTTGCAGTTACACAATTTTTCACACAGTATTATTCAGACCAGCAGCTAGAATGTGGAAAAGGCATGAGGGTTACTGAGAACCTATTAATTTCTCACACTAATAGCAGATTTGCGAAGAGAATGCATTGGCACGACTCCATGTGCGCCTTGAGCTGCCCATTTTGACATCCATCCGGTCATTACATTTCTTTTACATGTTCTTTCAATTGCATAGTCACTCAAAAAGGCCTGGGGTTTTATCAACCACAACGGTTTTATGGCTTTTCTTTTCAAAATACAAATGGTGAAATTTCCAGTCACAGTGCAATACCTGTGGCTTAAAAGCTGCTGGTTGGGAATTTTCATTTCATGGCAGTCATTTTCATGGCAGAAAATCAAGCTGATTTTAATGACTAACACAGGCATAAACATTTGACTGTCAGTGTCCTTAGCAACCTCATAACATGTCCAATTTTACATTCATTTTGATATCTATTATTGTTGTCTTTGACAGCCATTTGTTTCCACAATGAACAAGGTCTATGCAAATCATAACAGAGAGGCCACAAATAATTTGATCCTGAGGATAAAATATGATGTGAATAATTGCAACATTTGTTCCAAATGGTCATACTCACATTTAATATTCCATTTCCATAAACTATATGATACTGGTTTAGTTTAATACAGTGGCAGCATTCTCATGTTTGATTCTGAAGATTGAGAATTAAAGACCTCATAGAGTCACAGAGCTGTATAGCATGTAAACAGAGCCTTTGACCCAGCTCGTCCATCCCAAACAGACATCCTAAATTAATCTAATCCCTTTTTCCAGCATTTGGCCCATATCTCTCTAAACCCTTTCTATTCATACACCCATCCAGATGTTTTTTAAATGTTGTCATTTTACTAGCCTCCATTATTTCCTCTGGCAGTTCATTCCAAGCATGCACCCTCTCTGCTTGAATAAATTGCTCCTTAGGTCTTCTTAAAATCTTTCCCTTCTCATCTTAAACCTATGCCTTCTAGTTTTGCATTCCCCTACCTGGGAAAAAGACCTTGGCAGTTCATTCTACCCATGCCCTCATGATTTTATAAACTTCTATGAGTCACCCCTCAGCTTCTGATGCTCCAGGGAAAATGGCCCCAGCCAATTTCAGCCTCTCCCTATAGATCAAAAACTCCGAACTCGGCAACGTCCTTGTTAATTTTTTCTGAACTGTTTCAAGCTTCACAACATCTTTCCTATAGCAGAGAGGCCAGAACTGAATGCAGTATTCGAAAATTGGCCAAACCAATACCCTGTACAGCTGCAACATGACATCCCAAATCCTCTACTCAATGCACTGATCAATAAAGCAATGATGTGGAGGTGCTGGCATTGGACTGGGGTGGACAATGTCAGAAGTCACATGACATCAGGTTATAGTCCAACAAGTTTCAACAGGTGAATTGTCTGATGAAGGAACAGTGCTCTTGAAAGCTTGTGATTTCAAATAAACCTGTTGGACGTTAACCTGGTGTCAAGTGACTTCTGACACTGACCAGGAAAGGCAAGTCTACCAGACACCTGTGTTAAATAGCTACAGAATGATTCAATGCAAAACAGTGAGTTTCTTTTTTTGTCTGAGCCCGTATCCCCTTTTATACCAATGCCATTGATATGATAGCAATTGGTGACTCCCTTTATCTGTTGAGTGATTTGAGAAATTTATAAGAGACATGGTGAGTTGTTGTCTAAGTACAAGTGCATTCTTCCTCCTTTGTTCATATTATTTGTATCTACTTTAGCAGAAGGTTATGAGCTTATCATTTGACTCAAGGATATATTCAACCACTTTATCACTATCTGATTTTGAAGGGAGCTCTGATTGAATAAGACAATTCATTAATCTAGATATGTGTATCACTGGTAATGCCAGCATCATTGCTCACCAATAGTTTGCTGTGCCATTTCAGTGGGGCTAGGTTTAGGATTAAAAGAGCTTTCTCTGAATTTGCAGTTACATGTAGACCAGGCCTGGTAAGGATTGCAAGTTTCTTTCACCAAAAGATATTAGTGAACCAGATTGCTTTTTCCTACCAATAGTTTTCTGGCCACTTGTACTGAGGCAATATTTTAATTCTAGCTTTTAATGAACTAAACTCATATTCCACCAGCAACTATATTGATACTTGAACTTCCGTCCATAAGACGATAAGATATAAGAGCAAAATTAGACAATTTGGCCCATTGAATCTGCTCTATCATTCACTCAAGGCTAATACATTTCTCAACCCCATTGTCCTGGCTTCTCCTGTAACCCTTGATTCCCTTGCTGATCAACAGTCAATGTATCTCTGCCTTAAATACACTCAGAGCGCTCTACAGCCCACTGAAGCAATGAGTTCCCTGAATTAACTCCCTGTGCCTGAAGAAATTCCTCCTTATCTCAGTTCTGAAAGGTCTTACCATCTCTCCGAGGCTGTGCCCTTGGGTCCTAGTCTCTCCTACTAGTGGAAACATTTTCTCCACATCCACTCTATCCAGATCTCCTAGTATTCAGTTAACATTCAATGAGATACACCCTCATTTTTCTAAACTACACTGTCTCAGAAAATTACACAGGACTTTGGCTTAATGTCCTTGTAACATCGCTATTAAGCCACCATATTTCCAGAAAAGTCAAGCAATATATCTGGCTTTCTTTAAGTTTCTATTTACATCAGCTGCCTCTGGGCTACCCTCTCGAAAACTCTCAGCCTCTCTGCGTATCTGTCTTCTTTTAAGTTGATGCCACCTCTTTGATCAACATTTTGGTCACTTGTCCTTACCATAGCTCAGGGGCAAATTTGATTGGATAGCCTTCCCCTGAAGCACTTTGTGATACTCTACTGCAGTAAAGAGACCACAAAAATACAACGTGCTGGTGTTGGTTAGCAACAATAGGTTGCACTATTCATGTAACAGGATAGCAAAGTTTTGATTGATGAAAAGCTTGTAAACTACAAAAGTAATTTTTTAAAGTTGGAATGACATTCTGCTCATTGAATAGGCAAGTATTACGTCATCTCATGCAATACTTTCTTAATGATTCAGTGTGCCTGACTCTACATTTGCCAGCTGTATACAGTCTTTCGTGATAATACACAGAGTGAAAAAAAGAGAGGGTGCAACATACGGGGACGTAGGGAAGAAAGAAGGGACCAAAGTGTGAAATTTTCATTTCCAGTGTCAAAAGTGGAGCCTTGGGAAATTTTCAGCTTCAGAAACCAACTCAGGAATAAGTGTCACTATCTGACGGAATTTTGCTTTGGGGTCTTTGGAGAATGTCATTTGAAGTTGGGCGTGAAGGTGGTGGGTGTGGATCTCCCCAGAAGGAGTTAACCTCAGCTAGCTCTCATCCAGCAGAATTTCACACACCCCATCCATATCAACTCATGCCACTTCGTACCCACTACACATGGACCTCTAAACCAAAGACAATGTTGTCAAGGAGAATGCTGAGATACAGGCTATTAGACTACACAGGATTGAGGTTCACAAGGAGGAGGTGTTAGCAATTCTGAAAGGTGTGAAAAATAGATAAGTCCCCTGGGCCGGTTGGGATGTATCCTAGGATTCTCTGGGAAGCTCGGGAGGAGATTGCAGAGCCTTTGGCTTTGATCTTTATGTTGTCATTACATTCAGGAATAGTGCCAGAAGGCTGGAGGTTAGCAAATGTAGTCCCCTTGTTCAAGAAGAGGAGGAGGGACAATCCTGGTAATTACAGACCGGTGAGCCTTTCTTCAGTTGTGGGTAAAGTGTTGGAAAGGATTATAAGAGATAGGATTTATAATAATCTAGAAAGGAACAGTTTGATTAGGGGTAGTCAACACAGTTTTGTGAAGGGTAGGCCGTGCCTCACAAACCTTATTGAGTTCTTTGAGAAGATGGCCAAACAGGTGGATGAGGGTGAAGCGGTTGATGTGGTGTATATGGATTTTAGTAAAGCCTTTGATCAGGTTCCCCACGGTAGGCTATTGCATAAAATACAGAGTCATAAGGTTAAGGGTGATTTAACGGTTTGGGTCAAAAATTGGCTAGTTGGAAAAAGACAGAGGGTGGTGGTTGATGGGGAAATGTTCATCTGGAGTTCAGTTACTTAGTGGTGAACCGCAAGGATCTGTTTTGGGGCCAATGCTGTTGATCATTTTTATAAATGACCTGGATGAGGGCATAGTAGGAGGGGTTAGTAAATTTGCAGATGACACTAAAGTCAGTGGATCTGTGAATAGTGCAGAAGGATGTTGCAGGTTACAGAGGGACATAGATAAGCTGCAGAGATGGGCTGAGAGGTGACAAATGGAGTTTAATGCAGAAAAGTGTGAAATGGTTCACTTTGGAAGGAGTACCAGGAATACAGAGCACTGGGCTAATGGTAAGATTCTTGGTAGTGTGGATGAGCAGAGAGATCTCGGTGTCCATATACACTGATCCCTGAAAGTTGCCACTCAGGTTGATAGGGTTGTTAAGAAGGCATACGGTGTATTAGGTTTTATTGGTAGAGGGATTGAGTTTCGGAGCCATGAGGTCATGTCGCAGCTGTACAAAACTCTGATGCGGCCGCACTTGGCGTATTTTGTACAGTTCTGGTCGCCGTATTATAGAAAGGATGTGGAAGCATTGGAAAGGGTGCAGAGGAGAGTTACCAGGTTGTTGCCTGGTATGGAGGGAAGGTCTTATGAGGAAAGGTTGAGGGACTTGAGGCTGTTTTCGTTAGAGAGAGGATGGTTAAGAGGTGGCCTATTGGAAACATACGAGATGATCAGTGGATTAGATAGGGTGGAGAGTGAGAGCTTTTTTCCTTGGAAGGAGATGGCTAGCACGAGGGGACGTAACTTTAAATTGAGGGGTGATAGATATAGGACAGATGCCAGAGGTAGGTTCTTTACTCAGAGAGTAGCAAGGGCATGGAATGCCCTGCCTGCAACAGTAGTAGACTCAGAGATAATGGAAACTGCAGATGCTGAAAAATCCAAGATAACAAAGTATGGAGCTGGATGAACACAGCAGGCCAAGTAGCTGCTTGGCCCACAGTAGTAAACTCGCCAAGTTTAAGGGCACTTAAATGGTCATCGGAAAAACATATGGATAATAATAGCGTAGATTAGATGGACTTCAGTTTAGTTTCACAGGTCAACGCAACATCGAGGGCCGAAGGGCCTGTACTGCGCTGTAGTGTTATGTTCTACGTTCTATTTATTTCAAAATATGCTCTCCAGCCATTTTTCCATGCCAACTAACTGTTAATCCATTCCCTCTCTCGCAACTCTTTATCCTTATGCCCTTCATGCTAATTCAGCCAGTATCCACCATGGGCAGATCTCAGGAGCCATGCTAATACGAAATACAATTAAGTTCTAACTATTTGCTATTGAAATCAATGCTCTCATTGATAGAAGTTTATTCATTATATTTAACTCTATGCAAATATTTAACATCTTTATAAAAGGTTGTATTTAGGACCTTATATTAAAGGCTTCTATAAACGCTCAGACTTAGTAGAAGTGGAAATTTCCCTATTCCCATTGTGGTAATGATTGGTGTTGAAGCAGTCAAGGAACACAGACCCTATTACGAAGCCCTCAAGCTTCTGTTAACAAAAGTCTATTAAAATTGTAAGTACTGTTCTTTGTTTTAAATGCAGGCTGGCTGATCTTTAATTCAAAATTTAAAGGGGCAGGGCTTTTAAATGACTGGATAGCTTGACAGTTCCAAACATACTTCATCCACATTTTTTATACACACATTCTTGCCTCTTCTTAACAGTCCCAAGGGGGTATCTGATCTCTCCTAAGGGCTTGCTGATTTCTCCCAAGGAATGCCTAATCTCACCCCAAAAAGTACATTACCTGTTCAAGGATTCAGATAAGTTTAGACATCTCCCTTAAAAATTGTGGTCATATGAGTCATATTTCTGCAATCTGGATGACAAAATTGCTTCTGCTTGAAGACACTTGCACTTTTTTAACAATTTGCTGCATCAATAAGCCACAAATGTGTGCTGTTACCTCCTACCACTGCTCCATGTGAACTGTGTGGCTAGTGCTCTGAGGGTCTATGCACACTGAGCTGCATGCCAAGGCCATGCCTTCATTACCATTCATTTCCATTTTCTCCAGCCACTGTCATGCACAGAGCTCAGACATCAATGCAGTAGCTGGAAAATTTCAGGGGAATGTAACCTCCCATCCTATTTTCCCTCCCTTTGGTGAAATTGACAGGGGCTGAGCTCAGGGGTGGGACCTCTGGAATCAGCGCTATGTCTCCATTTTGGTTAACATGCCAAGCCCTTCCAACATTTCTATTCATGGGTGACTGAAGTGGTACATTCCATGATGATGTGAAAAAATCCCTTTGATCTTTGCGCTCTGGACCACATCCATGCTTTTGAAAGGTCTGAACCTGCCACACTAGGCGAGGTTAGTTTATTAAAATATTTTGGATATGTTCCCAATGCAATTTGGACCTGCATAGGGGAACATTGGTGAGAACGTGAAATCAGGAGCATGAAACCCATAAAGGTTTGCTGTTCTTAAAAATAAAATGTGCAGCTAGCTAAAGATAAGTTGTTGCCTAAGGGTGAAAAATGATTGCATCCTCAAATGAGGAACGGCCTTTGTCAAGTGTGCACTGAAGATAACAGGCAGCTGCAGTCAGAATAAGCATTGCATTGTTCAGGCACATTGCTGAGGTGTTGTTGTACAAATGCTAACCCCAGCCCTTTTTGATTATGTCATTACAGACTCCTACTGCATGAAGTAGAGCACACAATGCCAGATTTGCCCAATAGCTGGGCACGTTGGATCCAAAATTAGCTCAGTAGTAGGAAACGGAGGGTGGTGGTGAAAGGCTGTGTGAGTGACTGATTATATGTATAAAACCGATGTAGAAGAAACTATGGAGAGGATGATAAACGTACAGATGACACTAGGTGGTTGACAATGAAGAGGAAGGATTTAAGCTACAGGTGGTTTGTCAGACACTTGCCTTCATCAGTCATGGGCTAGATTATCAGAGCGAGAAGGTTATTTTGGAGTTGTACAGAACTTTAGTGAGGCTACAACTGGAGTACTGTGCATAGTTCTGGTCTCTGTACTATTGGAAGAATGTAATTGCACTGGATGTTTTTTCAAAGGAGATTCACCAGAATGTGGCCTGGGATTAGGCACCTTAGCTGTGAGAAAAGGTTGGATTAACTCGGGTTTTTTGTTTCTAACAAGAAGGTTCAAGGGGGCCTGATTGAAGTACCTCTGATTATGAAGTGTACAGGGAGAGTGAATAGGAAGAAGCTGTTCACCTTAGTTGAAGGGTACAAGAGGCATAATTTTGAGGTGAAAGGAATACAATTTAGAGGGCTTTGAGTAAATAATCTTACACCCAGAGGGTGGTGGGCGTCCTGAGCACACTGCCTCACAACACAAGTGAAGTGCAACATCTCACAAGCATTAAAAGTCCTTGGACGAGCACTCAAAACATCATAACATTCAAATGGCCCAAATACTCAGGAATTGGACTAGTTTAGCTTAGTGTACAAGATTATGAGGGGCATAGATAGGATGGATAATCAAAGATTTTTTACCTGGGCGGAAATGACCATTGTGAGAGGGTATAATTTTAAGGTGATTGGAGGAAGGTATAGGGGAGATGTCAGAGTTAGGCTCTTCACACACAGTGGTGGGTGTGTGGAATGTGCTGCCGGCAGTGGAAGTGGAGTCAGATACTTTAGAGGCTTTTAAGTGACTCTTGGATAGGCACATGGAGGATAGTAAAATGTATGGTATGCCGGGTAGATTAATAAATTGGCACAACATCGTGGGCCGAAGAGTCTGTACTATGTTGTACTGTTTCATGTTCTATGTTTATTTTTAGATTTAGAGTAGATTTTGTCAGTGCATATGTGATGGGCCGAAGGCCTCTCCTGCACTCTATGATTCTAGGAGATAGGAACTTGTTTAAATATTGCCTCAGTACAAGTAGTATCTATAAATAACTGCTGCAGAAGATGCCATACCTGGACAGCATTCAGACTTGGCTGCTAAGTGCCAGGTAATGACCATCTCTAATGAGAAAAAATCTAATCACTGTCCTTGACATTCAACTGATCAGTATGCAAATTCACTCACCATTGACATCCTGGTAGCTCTCATTGACAATAGACAATGGACAATAGGTGCAGGAGTAGGCCATTCGGCCCTTTGTGCCAGCACCACCATTCATTATGATAATGGCTGATCATCCACAATCAGTATCCTGTTCCTGCCTTATCCCCAGAACCCTTGATTCCACTATCTTTAAGAGCTCTATCCATCTCTTTCTTGAAAGTATCCGGAGACTTGGCCTCTACTGTACTGTGTTGCACTGTTCCAAGTTCTATGGTTATTTTTTAGATTTAGAGTAGCTTTTGTCAGTGCAAACGTGATGGGCTGAAGGGTGTCTCCTGCACTCTATGATTCTAGGAGATAGGAGCTTGTTTAAATATTGCCTCAGTACAAGTAATATCTATAAATAACTGTTGCAGAAGATGCCATACCTGGACACCATTCAGACTTGGGCTGTTAAGTGCCAGGTAATAGACTGAACTGGGTTAACCATATAAATTTTGAAGAAGAGTTATACGGATTTGAAACATTAAGCTCTATTTCTCTCCACAGATACTGCCAGACCTATAGAGTTTCTCCAACATTTTCTCCTTGTTATTTACATAAGCACTGTGGCTCCAAGAACGGGTCACAGATTAGGAAATCTGTTATCAGTAACTCTCCAGCTGACTTCCCAAAACTTATCCATTATTGCCAATACACAAGTGAGGACTGTGATAGAATAACTTACACTTGCTTGGATGAATGCAGCTTCACATTGTCCAGATCAATACAGCCCCCTTGACTGCCCGCCTCCCATTCCACCACCTTTAATGTTCACTCCCATCTGGCAGTGACATATAGGGTCATTAGTGAGCATCATTGACAAGATGCAATGCAGAACATCAACATGTCTTCTTTGACAGCACTTTCCAAACTCATAGGACCTAGAAAAACAGCGACAGCAGGTACAGTGGAGCTCACCACTTGCAAGTTTCCCTCCAGGTCACTCAGCATCCTGACTTGGGACGATGTCTTCCACTATTACTGGATCAAAATCCTGGAGCTCCCTCCCTAAAAGCATTGTGGGTGCACATATACCACATGGACTGCAGCAACTCAAGGTGTCTTACCACTATCTTCTGAAGGTCGATTGTGGGTGAATAGTAAATGCATTGATTTTCATATACCAAGAAAGAAATAAAAATTAAGTGATTAAGGCATGTGGCATTACTATTTCTGATCATATAGTAGGACATGACTTGGTACACTTGGCATATGCAAAATAATCCCGTTCCATGTTTGGTGCTCATCAATGTGCAGCCTTTGCATAATTTGGTTCTTTTTATTGTAATTATTGTGAGCATGGGCACTTTTAATGTGGCGGTCAAGATGTGTAGCTTCATAGCATGACTGTACAGCATCATATCTCATTGTGAAAGAAGAGTGCTTGCTGGAAGAACTCGGTGATGCTGTGATCATGACTGCATTCAAAAGAGGAGATAAATCTACTTGCTGGCGTTGTGCCACTACAAGGATCATTGCAAGGAGCCTCCTCTGCTCCTTTTCCCAAAGGCTGAAGAATGCCTTCAAGAATCACGGTCTGGTTTTTAATCCATTGAGAACAACCCAGATATGATTTCCATTGTGTATCAAAATCAAGAAAGGTGCAAGACACAGCACTGACATGGTATTTTCCAATCTCATTGCATAAAAATCAATCGCTTGTGGAGTATCTCCTCAAAGAGTTGAAGAATGCAAATGGCACTTGTGTGTGCCCACTCAGAAACTGAGTTTTTGGTCATTGCTGGCTCTCTCTCTGTTACATAAAATAATGGGCCTTTCATTATCATTTGGAAAACTAAGATCCTCTTCCAACCAGCTCCCACAGAACAATATCTGCTTTTAAAAATCAAGATAAATCGAGATAGTATGGCTGTGCTAGATTGTCCGTAGTATCCAGAGATGTGCAGACCAGGTGGTTTAGCCATGGAAAATGCAGGGCTGGGGGGTAGGGGGATGGGGGATGGATCTGGATAGACTCCACGAGTCAGATGATCTGTTTCCATACTGTGGGAATTCTATGATTCTGTGATGAATGGTGAAAGCCTGGGAAATATGAAATTTTCCAGATCTTGTGGGTCACCTCTTATCAAAGCAAAATAGACAACAAATGTCATCATTGCTTCCAACATGCCAGTTTAGACTTCTGCTGAATGGGGAGAAGCGTATTTGATCACCGGGATCTCAAGCATGAGACTAAGATCATAGCGTACTGAGCAAAGGTTACCCCATGCACATATAAACTTCAGAGACTTGGAAAATCTATTGCAACAGCCTTTACAAGATCTTCCAAATATTGTGGCAAGAAAGGCTATCGAACAGCAGTGACCTCTCTTAGCTTCGCAATGCTAATTGTTCAAAGCCAGTCTAAATTGGGCAGCATGGGTAGCTTGTGTACTTGAAATCAAATTCCTGAAGCAACTTTGTGACTCAGAATTCAGACACAGCAGTAGATTTCCACAAGGACAATGGGAACATTTAAGGCATGGCCTCAATGTACCCTCAAAGAGGTCAAATATCACCCCCAATGCATTGTCATTGACCAGAATAGATCAAAATGGTTCATCCAGGAAGGCACTGGACATATCAATGGGCTCCATCAGGAACATACAGAGCGAAAGTCAAGACACTGGAGGGAGTCTACAATCCTCCAAACAACCTATCTGCCAACTCTTTATTCACCACCTATCCCAAACATTGGCAAAGTGGATTGGATTTTTCACTCATGCCAGAATTCAGAGAATCGTAGAATCCCTACAGTGTGGAAGAAGGCCACTCAGCCCATCGAATCCACACTGATCCTCTGAACAATATCCCAACCATATCCACTCCCCCATCCTATCCCTGTAACCTTGCATTTCTCATGTCCAACTCATCTAGCCTGCACATCCCTGGGCACAATGGACAATTTTGCTTGGCCAATCTGCTTACCCTGTAACTTCATCCACAGATGCCTACTAAATAGACAACAACAGAAGGACACAGTAAGCCCTAACACATGGCCACACTGCCCTACATCATGATGATATTGGAACTGACAAGACTTCGAACACCACTAGAAATCATGGTGACCCACAGCCACTCCATGACAAATACTCATGAGGATTAAAAACCCCATTCCC
The DNA here is from genome assembly GCF_030684315.1 of Stegostoma tigrinum. NCBI lineage: Eukaryota > Metazoa > Chordata > Chondrichthyes > Orectolobiformes > Stegostomatidae > Stegostoma > Stegostoma tigrinum. The sequence goes on along the minus strand of NC_081356.1, from coordinate 120,725,256 downwards.
ACAACATGCAGAAGCAAAGTGGTTTACAAAATACCATGTACTGACCTCCACAAACATAACATTGGGCAGACAGGAAAGAAACTAGCCATCAGAATACATGATCATCAGCTAGCAGTAAAACAGCACGATTAACTCTCCTTAATATCAGTACACTCAGGCCACACAGGCCATCAGTTTAACTGGGAAAAGGTAACCATAGCAGCTCAAGTCAAACATAGACATGCATGGGAGTTCCTAGAGGTATGGTTTGCCACCAGTAATGCAATCAACAAACATATAGAATTTGACAACTTATACAAACTCGTCCAGATCAAAACCATAAATGATAGTACTCGCTATAACGGACCAGACAGTATAAATTCCAAGTGGGTTAGAAAAACATCACTTCATCAGAGGCTCCACTGATGATGTCACCAAGCATGGTGATGAAACGTCTGCACGAGAACAAGCCAGCTCGGCGAGCAAGTCAACAGCCTCACCCACAACCTGAGCTACAGATCTTCGCCAAAACTTTAATGAATGAGGATGTTTGGGCGTGAGGCTATGTGGAATGTAAGCACTGGGCCAGAGTAGTTGGGCTGAATGTTCTGTTTTTATGCTGTAAATTCTGCGTAAAATGTTGACATTTTGCCGTTAGTTTTCATGCCAAAAAAGGTGGCTTTGATCTGAAGCAATTGTTCCGGTCATTGACAAATAAGTGTGTCATGACTTGCTGCATGGACAGGTGAGAACTTGCTAATCTCTCTGGTATTTATCCTTTTATCCTCTACCTTCAAAATGAAGCAATTAAAACAATCTTTCTTTAAAGGCTAAGAAAATACAACTAACAAAATTAGTTCCCCAAAGGATGAACAATTCCGGAAAGCAATTCGAGAAAAGCAAATTGACAATTTCCCATGAAAACTGTAAAACATTATAAAATACTGCAAAGTCCATTTAACCTCCATAGAGTTTTCCTTACACTATTCTAAGTGGGCTCATGACAACTTTGAAAATAGTTCTAATTTTTGCAGCAGGCCTGGACCTAAATGCGTTGTATACATCAAATAAATCAAGTATGTTATGTTATCAACAATAAAGGACAGAGAATGAGCTAAGCTTATTAATACGCTGTTTCAGCTACATGTCTACACTTGCAGATGTTTTAAATTGGGGAATTAACTTTGATTTGAACTTCAAAATAATACATTTGTTCTTCAAAAGTATGACATACATGAAAGTGGAGTCACAGGTAGATGGGATAGTGAGGAAGGTATTTAGTACACTTGGCTTCATTGGTTAGTGCATTGAGTATAGGAGTTGGGAGGTCATGTTGTGGCTGTATAGGATATTGGTTAGGCCACTCTTGGAAGATTGTGCTTAATTCTGGTCTCCCTGCTATAAGAAAGATGTTGTGAAACTTGAAAGAAATCAGAAAAGATCAACAAAGATGTTGCCAGGTTTGGATGGTTTGAGCTATAGCGAGAGGCTGAATAGGCTGAAGCTATATTCCCTGAAGCATCAGAGGATGAAGGGTATAAGATTGTGCAGGGCATTGATAGGGCCAATGGTCAAGGTCTTTTCCCCAGGGTAGAGGAGTCCAAAACTAGAGGACATAAATTTAAGGTGAGAGGTGAAAGATTTAAAAGGGCTCTAAGGGACAAATTCTTCATGCAAGAGCATGATGTGTATATGGGATGAACTGCCACAGGAGATGGTAAAGGCTGGTATAATTATAACATTTCAAAGGCATCTGGATGGGTATATGAATAGGAAGGGTTTAGAGCGATATGGGCCAAATGCTGGAAAATGGGACTAGGTGAATTTCAGATATCTGGTCGGCATGGACAAAGTGGGCTGAAAGGTCTGTTTCCATGCTATACAGCTCTATGACTCTTTGAGGACTATATCCTAAAAAGTGGCAGGATACTTTGAGAACAAAGTATTTCCAATACCATTTCTTCTCCTTTAAGGGGTATGTCAAATGCTCACAACATATATTCCATACGTTAGCGCAATGACACTTGACCAATGAAGATGTTGTACTTGAAGGTGGCATTCATTGAAAGATTTTGTTTTAATGAGACAGTGACATAGTAATTCGAATTATGTCAGATTTTCAGTTGGAAGTCCACCAGAAAAAGTTCACCCTATGGAATTTTGGCCTGATAGAAACTAAATGGTAATTATGTTAAAATGGGGAACAGAAATCCAAAGAGGCACAATTAGTTTAATAATTCATGAAAAACTTGAAATCTTCAAGCAAAGTTGTTTATATTGAGAAGAGTGATATAACCATTACTTTCCCAAATTGGCAAACAAGGTTTGGCACCCAATACTTTTTCTGAGTTTGTCAATTGTCCAGGTAGAACATTGCTATTCAACTTTTGGATTCTACACTTCGAGCAATGGGGATTTCCTTTTGTGGCTATTTTGCTTTGGAAATTTGTTACCACCACTGCTCCAGCAATGGAGTCTGGTGTTCTTTGTGCCTCTATTTTTGGGAGTCTGACAATACTTGCAATGGATGAATTTTATCATATGCGTATTTTATTTTCCTAAAACCTGTGATCTTTTTACCAGCTCTTAGATCTTCAAAAAATTGCTGCTGTAATAGACAAAACAGAGAAAGGAAAATGAGTGAGTTGTTGTTGCATATAAATGGAAACCATATGGTTTTGAATTGTGGTACAGGTTTACATGATTTTTCCAATTTTTAGAAGTTTACCTTAAAACAAACGTGGCATATCTTTTAACATGTTAGCAAGTAATAATTTTGGAACAATTTTTAACAACTTGTGACTATGATGCACAGTTTGAATATCTGGAATAGCATGCAGCTGATATTTCATGATTTACATATTTTGTTGTGTTAACTAATTAAGTTGCAAACTTAATACCATTCAACAAGGTAATTGACTGATGAAGAGCAAATATGTAGCCAGATTCATTATTTTTATGGTATTGCAAGTAACTACACAATCTTTACTTAGAATTAGCACTTCATGACAAAAGAGTTTGAAGAGTTCAGTGAAATATTTCTGTCTGTAATGGGAAATTATGACGGCATTCTGGACATCTTAACCTCTTCTTTTTCTCCAAGTAAGAAAATAACAGTTCTTCAGTGTGTGATCCTGTGATTTCTTAGTACTTGCTGAATAACACTGAGTGAACTAATAGCTCCAAAGATAAGGTGATGATCTGAAATCATATTGCATCTCAACTACACTTACTACAAATGATATAAAATATACACAGGGACCCATTCTCCACCAACAAAAAATATATTTTCAAGCTTTGTACCTTTTTTGAATTACCTAGAAACTTGGGACACCTATATTTCCCCATCATTATCTCTCTGTCTCAGCCAATTAGAGTCAAATTGCTGACCAAAGAACAGTCTTTTTTCCTGCAATTTAAATTGTTACACTCATTTGAAATTTGACATTCTTACAGTTAACTTGACAATGCTTTATCAGCAATATCCATATTATTTATACGTACCTTTGTCACCAGACTTTGATATCTTAGCACCAATTAGTGATGAAATAGGCTTGCATTTAAATTACACTATTTTATGACTTTAAGCTATCTCAAGAAAGTATTTTTCAACATGGTCATTATAGTAACATGGAAATGCCATAACCAATTTGCACACAGCAGGGTACATGAGACAGCAGTATAATAATAACTAGTTAATCTGCTTTACTAAATTGTACAGGCATAAAGTTAGTCAGAGATAATGGGAACTGCAGATGCTGGAGATTTCCAAGATAATAAAATGTGGGGCTGGATGAACACAGCAGGCCAAGCAGCATCTCTGGAGCACAAAAGCTGACGTTTCGGGCCTAGACACTTCATCAGAGAGGGCCTATAAAGTTAGTCAGCATGCTTTTCAAAGTGAGCCACAGAAGGTTTTGCACACACATTGTTTCTGCTTAGTGTCTTAAGACGGTATGTTTGTGAATATGACTCCCCAACATTACTACAGTAAGGTGTTAGCCTGGACTCCGTGCTCAGTTCGCCAAACTGAAACCTGATCCCACAACCCATAAGAGTTGTGATGAAATATTATCTTTTTGAAATATTAATTCTGCTCCTCTCTCGCCAAACACAATTCATTCTGCCAAATATTTCCAGCATTTTTTTGTTTCTAAGTTGAAATTCCAGCATCTGCACCATTTCAATTTTTCTTTATGTGGAACAATGATATTCTAACTCAGAATGTGTGATGCTATCAAAAGAGCAGCGGCTGACAATGAAGAAACAATGATCTGTTAGGCACTGTTCATAGCTTCTCGGCACCCATAGTGAAGCTATAAATATTAACAGTCATAATATAAATGATTCATTTCCCACAAGCTTGCATTATCTTCCACTTGACAATCGTTCTCAATATGCAGACTTTCGTCTGCTTTCATAGCTGGGTTAAATATTAGGAGTTAGCTGCTGTCTTTGCATACATTTATTACTTTGGGGTGGGCCAAGGAGTGGAGCGATACATGTAGAAATCTATGTCTCTTGTGTGTTATTCACACTGACATTTTTTGTCAAAATAAGATGGTTGGCAACTGCATTAAAGCGTTTCTGGGGTGGATTGAAAGGGGGAGATCAAAGAGGAAATGAGTTCTCAAGGAGAGGATTTGTGATGCAGTACTCCCCTTCCAGCAATAATTTGCTTCTTGAACATTAAAGCTGAATTTGTCCAGCCCTATTGTGGTGTTTTTAACAAAAGTCTTTCTGAATGGTCAACGTTCATTGCTGTCTCAGTACAGAAACCAAGATCACTTGTTGTCCAGAGATATGGGGAACTGCAGATGCTGGAGAATCTGAGATAACAAAGTGTGGAGCTGGATGAACACAGCAGGCCAAGCAGCATCTTAGGAGAACAAAGGCTGATGTTTCGGGCTTTCTGATGAAGGGTCTAGGCCTGAAACGTCAGCTTTTGTCCTCCTAAGATGCTGCTTGGCCTGCTGTGTTCATCCAGCCCCACACTTTGTTATCACTTGTTGCCCAGCCTGTTTATTCATGGATTAATCATCTTCTGATAAAGAAACCCCAGAGTATTTGGGTGCCTAATGTTTGGTAGCAGGTACCGTGGGTGTTTGTTTGATCACTAGACGGTAACAATGGAAGTTATATCAGAGAACTGTTTTGGGAATGGCAGTGTTGTTTTTATTGAATTGGTTTTCTTTCAGGCTTCAAAGCATGACAATATTTCTACTTGTGACGTGGAGGGTCCAACTATTCCCAGATGTGGAGGGCCCCACCAATTCCAGATAGTATGTGAAGGATTTTCTAAGTGCTATGTTATTTCTTGTTAAGTGTGAATTTACCTTCCAGACAGACTTGTGTCTTGTAAATGGCTTGATTTTGGTTTGGAGATTTTTTTCTATTTTTGTATGTGCACTGGCTTTTAAATTATCTTTTCTTTCACTGTAGGTCCACAGCTAAATGACTTCTGTTTTCATTTGGTTACTGATTTACTAAATCTGTCCGATTCTAAAAACTATATCTTAAACCTGTATGATTACACATTGTACAGTAGTTAGAATGTTTTTCACTGAGATGAAATGAAATGTAATGTGCAATGGTTAGGTGGTTGTCATAGATTTGTAATGTACTTGCTGATGATTTGACTGAATGCTTGTTTAAACTATCCCTTCATTGTACACTCCAAGTGTCATACTGTACATTTTAATCTATTTTCCCATTGTTTTTATAATTTAAATCTGTTCAAAAATATCACTCACAGATTGTGCAGCAAGAGTCATTTTATGCAGCAATCTTGGAAAAGTCTTTTTGAAGTTTCTTGCTTGATTTTTCTTGTTGTAATAAACATTTGGTTGCAACAAAGATGTTGAACAAATAAAAATCTCAATAGATTCCCTTATGAATCTTGATACATATCAACTAAAAGAGTATTTACAGGTTAATTAATTATAACGAATTATGATGCTTGAAGTATGCTTTTATTTCATTCCTTATTCCCAAAGTGGAAAAGGAAGCTGGAAGAGTTGGAAGATATTTTAGAATGTTTGAGTATTATATAAACAGAAGCTCGAATAAAAGCATTGATTCTCACGGACAAATGGGGATCATCCTATTAAGCAATTCTCAGATGATCCCATGTAACAGTAATGGTGGATGGCTTATTCAGTCATCGGATATCTATGATAACCTCCAGCATTAAAGAATGATTCCTTCCACAAAAATGTAAGATAGTGGTCAATAGATTGGTCGGCGCAGGGCCGAAGGGCCTGTTCTGCGCTGTATTGTTCTATGTTCTATGTTCCAAAACTTCAGAGATGAATGAAAGAATCAGTGAAATTTGATTTGTTAGGTAAAATATGGTTCTGACTGTATTTGATTTGCCAGGCCACTCGAGACAAATTCCATCACTCTGAATATAGGGTTTTACAGACATATCCTACACAGATATCGAGGTGAGGAACAGGGAGCGGGCGCAGCTTAACACGTGGCTGCGCAGCTGGTGTAGGAGGGAGGGCTTCAGATATGTAGACAACCGGGATGCCTTCTGGGGAAGGTGGGACCTGTACAAGAAGGACGGGTTGCATCTGAACTGGAAGGGGACCAATGTCCTGGGTGGAAGTTTTGCTCGAGTAGTTCGAGAGGGTTTAAACTAGTATGGCAGGGGGGTGGGAACCTGAGCTGTATACCGGAGGTGAGAGTTGATGCAGGTGAGGCAATAGCAAGAGGTAGACCAGCTAGTGGGAAGGATTTTCCTGGGAAGGAACCAAGGGATCGATTAAAGTGTGTTTGCTTTAACGCAAGGAGTATCAGGAATAAAAGTGATGAACTTAGAGCATGGATCAGTACCTGGTGCTATGATGTTGTGGCCATAACAGAGACATGGGTTTCTCAGGGGCAGGAATGGTTGCTGGATGTTCCAGGGTTTAGAACATTTAAAAAGAATAGGGAGGGGGGAAAAAGAGGAGGGGGTGTAGCACTACTAATCAGAGAGGGTATCACAGCTACAGAAGCTTCCATTGTCGAGGAAGATCTGCCTACTGAGTCAGTATGGGTGGAAATTAGGAACAGCAAGGGAGTAGTCGCCTCGTTAGGGGTTTACTACAGGCCCCCCAATAGCAGCAGGGAGATTGAAGAAAGCATAGGTCGACAGATTTTGGAAAAGTGTGGACGTAGTAGGGTTGTTGTAATGGGTGACTTTAACTTTCCCAATATTGATTGGAACTTCCTTCGAGCAGAAGATTTGAATGGAACTGTTTTTGTAAGGTGTGTTCAGGAGGGTTTCCTAACTCAGTACTTTGACAGGCCGACGAGGGGAGAGGCCATTCTAGACTTGGTGCTCAGAAACGAGCCGGGGCAGGTATCAGATCTTGTGGTGGGAGAGCATTTTGGTGATAGTGACCATAACTGCCTCACATTCTACATAGCTATGGAGAAGGAGAGGATTAGGCAAAATGGGAGGATATTTAATTGGGGAAGAGGAAACTATGATGCGATTAGACATGAGTAAGGAAGCATGGACTGGGAGCAATTGTTCCATGGTAAAGGCACTGTAGAGACTGTTTAAGGAACAGTTGTTGCGAGTGATAAATAAATATGTCCCTCTGAGACAGGCAAGAAGGGGTAAGATAAAGGAACCTTGGATGACGAGAGCGGTGAGCTTCTTGTCAAAAGGAAGAAGGTAGCTTACATAAGGTGGAGGAAACGAGGGTCAAGCTCAGCTCAAGAGGATTACAGGCAGGCGAGGAAAGAGCTCAGAAATGGTCTGAGGAGAGCCAGGAGGGGGCACGAGAAAGGCTTGGCAGAACGGATTAGGGAGAACACAAAGGCATTTTACACTTGTGTGAGGAATAAGAGAAGGGTCAAAGAAAGAGTAGGGCCGATCAGGGATAGCATAGGGAACTTGTGTGTGGAGTCTGAGGAGGTAGGGGAAGCCCTAAATGAGTTTTTTGCTTCTGTCTTTACGAAAGAAATGAACTTTGTAGTGAATGAAACCCTTGAAGAGCAGGTGTGCATGCTGGAATGGATAGAGATAGAGGAAGCTGATGTGCTGAAAATTTTGTCAAACATTAAGATTGACAAGTCGCCAGGCCCGGACCAGATTTGTCCTCAGCTGCTTTGGGAAACGAGAAATGCAATTGCTTCGCCACTTGTGAAGATCTTTGCATCCTCGCTCTCCACTGGAGTCGTACCTGAGGACTGGAGAGAGGCAAATGTAATTCCTCTCTTCAAGAAAGGAAATAGGGAAATCCCCGGCAATTACAGACCAGTAAGTCTCACGTCTGTCGTCTGCAAGGTGTTAGAAAGGATTCTGAGGGATAGGATTTATGTCCATCTGGAAGAGCATGGCTTGATTAAATGCAGTCAACATGGCTTTGTGAGGGGCAGGTCATGCCTCACAAACCTTATCGAGTTCTTTGAGGATGTGACTAGAAAAGTTGATGAGGGTTGAGCTGTGGATGTGGTGTTATATGGACTTCAGCAAGGCATTTGATAAGGTTCCCCATGGTAGGCTCATTCAGAAGGTCAGGAGGAATGGGATAAAGGGGAACTTAGCTGTCTGGATACAGACTTGGCTGGCCAACAGAGGACAGCCAGTGGTAGTAGAAGGAAAATATTCTGCCTGGAAGTCAGTGGTGAGTGGTGTTCCACAGGGCTCTGTCCTTGGGCCTCTACGGTTTGTAATTTTTATTAATGACTTGGATGAGGGGATTGAAGGATGGGTCAGCAAGTTTGCAGATGACATGAAGGTTGGAGGTGTCGTTGACAGTATAGAGGGCTGTTGTAGGCTGCAGTGGGACATTGACAGGATGCAGAGATGGGCTGAGAGGTGGCAGATGGAGTTCAACCTGGATAAATGCGAGGTGATGCATTTTGGAAGGTCGAATTTGAAAGTTGAGTACAGGATTAAGGATAGGATTCTTGGCAGTTTGGAGGAACAGAGGGATCTTGGTGTGCAGATACATCGATCCCTTAAAATGGCCACCCAAGTGGACAGGGTTGTTAAGAAGGCATATGGAGTTTTGGCTTTCATTAGCAGGGGAATTGAGTTTAAGAGTCGTGAGATCTTGTTGCAGCTCTGTAAAACTTTGGTTAGACCGCACTTGGAATACTGCGTCCAGTTCTGGTTGCCCTATTATAGGAAAGATGTATCAGAGATAATGGGAACTGCAGATGCTGGAGAATTCCAAGATAATAAAATGTGAGGCTGGATGAACACAGCAGGCCAAGCAGCATCTCAGGAGCACAAAAGCTGACGTTTCGGGCCTAGACCCTCTGATTAAGGGTCTAGGCCCAAAACGTCAGCTTTTGTGCTCCTGAGATGCTGCTTGGCCTGCTGTGTTCATCCAGCCTCACATTTTATTATCATAGGAAAGATGTGGATGCTTTGGAGAGGGTTCAGAGGAGGTTTACCAGGATGCTGCCTGGACTGGAGGGCTTATCTTATGAAGAGTGGCTGACTGGGCTCGGACTCTTTTCATTGGAGAAAAGGAGGAAGAGAGGGGACCTAATTGAGGTATACAAGATAATGAGAGGCATAGATAGAATTGATAGCCAGAGACTATTTCCCAGGGCAGAAATGGCTAACACGAGGGGTCATAGTTTTAAGCTGGTTGGAGGAAAGTATAGAGGGGATGTCAGAGGCGGGTTCTTTACACAGAGAGTTGTGAGAGCATGGAATGTGTTGCCAGCAGCAGTTGTGGAATCAAGGTCATTGGGGACATTTAAGAGACTGCTGGACATGGCTATGGTCACAAAAATTTGAGGGTGCATACATGAGGATCAATGGTTGGCACAACATCGTGGGCTGAAGGGCCTGTTCTGTGCTGTACTGTTCTATGTTCTATGTTCTACAGCTTCTCATTTTCTATTGGTTATCCTTAAAGAAGAAGACTTGATGTTTTGTGGTTATCCGCCCTGCCTTTGATCCAAAAGCTTTGGATTAAAATGCAACTCCAGGACATGTTAACCATCGAAGAAGCAACCAAACTGATTGATAATCAGCCTGCAAATCCTTCCAGTGTGTTCATAGATTCATACAGTGCAGAACAGGCCCTTTGGCCCATTGAGCATGAACTGAAAATAATTACTACTGAGGGTGTGCTAATCCCAATTTCCTGCATTTGCCCACTATCCTTGAGTGTTATGATATTTCAAGTGTTCATCCAAATATTTTTAACACATTTTAAGGTTTCAGGCCTCTACTACATTCCCAGGCAGTGCATTTCAGATTAGATTAGATTAGGTTCCCTACAGTGTGGAAACAGGCCCTTTGGCCCATCAAGTCCACACTGCCCCTTGGAGCATCCCACCCAGACCCATCCCCCTATAACCCATACGCCCCTGAACACTACGGGTAATTTAGCATGGCCGATCCACATAGCCTGCACATCTTTGGGCTGTGGGAGGAAAGCGGAGCACCTGAAAGAAACCCACGTGGACACAGGAAGAATGTGCAAACTCTGCACAGACAGTTACCCAAGGCTGGAATCGAACCAGGGTCCCTGGCATCGTGAGGCTGCAGTGCTAACCACTGAGCCGCTGTGCTGCCCCAAATTTCCACAACCTTCTAAGAGAAAGAAGTTTATTTCTCAACTCCTGTCTGAATCTCTTGCCCCTTAGCCTAAAACTATGCCTTTCTTGTAATTAATCCTTCAACCAAGGGGAACATCTGTTCTCTATTCAGTTTGTACATACCCCTCATATTCTTATACACCTCAATTACGACCACTGCAGTTTTCCCTGCTCTAAAGAAAACAATTCAAGCCTATCTAGTCTCTCATCATATGTTAATTTCTCCATCCTAGCGATATCCTGCTGTACCTCCCATACCCCCTCCAGTGCTAACACATCTTTCCTGTAGTGGGCTGACCAGAACTGCACACTGTCCAAGCGAGGCAAGCAGTAATGCTGGATGTGTGTGTGTGTGTGTGTGTGTGTGTGTGTGTGTGTATGGTGTCATGGTGGTCAGGAAGCGTGGTGGGTGCTGTTGGAGATGGCTAATTTCTTGCCAGCCATACTTGACATTGCTCTTCAAGCAATTAAGTCTCTGTTTTTATCTCTCTGAAAGAGAGAGAGAGAGAGAGAGACATCTATACTCAACTGGTATAATTATAACATTTAAAAGGTATCTGGATGGGTACTTGAATAGGAAATGTTGAGGGAGATACGAGCCAAAGTTGGTAAATGGGGTTAGATTAATTTAAGATACCTTATCAGCATAAATGAGCTGGCCTGAAGGATGTTTCTGTGTTGTATAATTCTATCACTCTAAGTGGACCAGTGTGAAGACACTTGGAGCCTTAAGATTGTGTCCTGAATAAACTATGATTTGCCTTTGTTCCTGCTCCAGTGATCTTCTTCAAATATTAAAACATATGTTAACAATGAATGTAAACTGCTGAGTCTAGAGCAGATAAATAATGGTTACATTTTTCCTACTTTGAGTTATTAATTCTCACCAAATAGTTCACTAAAGACTGAAATGTTACTCTTTGCAATGATGGCTACCATCACAATATCCTAAGATAAGTCACATACCTGGGCAATGATTGTGGAAAAATTAACAAAGTTTCCAAGCATCACTGAACATTACAAAGTAGCCAGAAAGGATTCAATGTTGTGAAATACCAGCTATAAAAGAAGAATGCTCTAAGATTGAAAGAGTTTCCTTCAATTATTCTACCAATGAATAGAGAACAACTTTGAAATAATTCCTCAGGACAAAACACCTCAACAAGATTCTCAAGCATTTGGTAAAATTCTGGAATGCATTAAAGACAATTGGAAAGTTGCAGTGTGTAAATATTTTCGCATAAAGTGAAAACTTAAAGGCTCCTGTGTAGCTTCCAAAATAATCTGTCATGGTAAATAATTGGCAGCCAATTAATGAAGTAGCAGGTTACAGGTCAATCCATTTTTAGTTTACATTGATTTACAGTATGAAACATTACCAGGATACAACTTGTAACATCACCTCAACACCAGTGCCAATAAGAATCCATTTACAATGAGCTGACCCTTAAATGGGCACTGTGACAGAAGAAAAGTGAACTACAAACAAAGCTTTTCAAATTAAAGCATCATTGAGTGAGCGGATGACACACTCCGGCCTGCGTGTGTGCATGTGCTGACAGATATTAGGGGCTTCTCATTCAGGGTTATCCAGAAGCACACATAGCCTTGGAATAGGGGAAGGTAGACAGGCCGAATGGCCCCCCACTGTCTGGATCTGCTTCGACTATCTTGGCCATGCCCAGAAGCAGGCTATCACAAAAATACTCTGCCCTAAACCATTATACCCTGCTACCCAACCGCTGTTGCTCAGGATGTTGAAAGATCAGGAGGGTGGGGTTGAAGTGCAAACATAATAAGAGGAGCATGTAAATAATGAAATGGAAGCTGAAGCCTTTGCAAGCCTGCATACACATGGAGCATGGACTCTTTAAGGCTCCCTCAGAGTCTGTGAACTATCTTAATCACTAGCTGCATAAAGCTACTACACATACAAAGCTCCAACACCAACCCACTGATGGTCAATGGGAGGAATCCCAAGTTGAGAGCCTTCCAATTGGCCACACCCCTTCCTAATGGCAAAGCTGATTGCCATAGTGTGTCTGAATGGCCAGCAAGGAATTCGAGGAAATGGAAATGATAGCTGCTTGTGTAGGAAACTGCTCCATGCAGAGTGGAATGACGTAGAGGGATGAATATCTCTTTAAACACTATTGAAAATTGGGGAGGCAATGGCGTAATGGTAATATCACTGGATTGTTACTCCAGAGACCCAGATAATATTCTGGGGGCCCAAGTTCAAATCCTGCCATGGCAGATGGTGGAATCAGAATTTGATAAATATCTGGAATTAAGAATCTAATGATGACCATGAACCCATTGTCAATTGTTGTGGGGAAAAAGAAACATCTGGTTCACTAATGTCCTTTAGGGAAGGAAACTGCCATCCTTAACTGGTCTGGCCTACATGTGACTCCAGACCCACAGCAATGTGGTTGACTTTGAATTGGCCCCTGGGCAATTGGGAATGGGCAATAAATGCTGCCTCTCCAGTGATGTCCTTGTCCTGTTAATGAAAAATGAAAACCATAAACTAATTAATTTGAAGAAGATGAATAAATTAACCCAATTTAACTACTTCATAAAAGACACACTGCAAAAGGCAAAGTCACAAGTAAAATTTGTTTTTGTGCAGTAATTATGGACCCAATCTAGAGGAGATGGGTAATGGTTACAATTTTCCTACACTGTTGATCCCAGCAACTGTGGTCAAACTGAAGCATGCCAATGGGTACCACATGCTCACTCACCAAGAACACCTGAGTATGGAGGTAACTGCAGAAGAGAGACAGGCAATCGGACATACTAGTCTTCCTCTTGACCCGCTAACGCATAACGTTCATACTGGCATAGTCCGGGAACAGAAACACAAGGAAGTTTGCCAATTTAGGGCCTAAGCCTGCAATGAGTGTCAAAGATCAGGAGCTTGGGGCTGAATTGCAGGTTAAATTTGAGGAGCATCCCCAAAGTCTCTTCATAAAAAATACACTTAATCTATGTGTTCCGACTGTTCATGGCACACTTCCACAGTTGATGCACCTTGCACTCCTTGCATCAAATGTTCAAGCATTCATCCCATTGTTAGTCACCTGGATATGTTTAGTTTTAATTTAATTAAATTTAATTTAATATAATGTCTTCTGAAGTAGCCACTTTTTTCTCCAAAATGCGCATTGTCTGAAAAATGGTGTCTGTGATGCTGGGAACACCAGGAAGAGGTTGAGTTGGATCACCCACTCAGTACTTTTGAGTACAGCTAGTTGCAAGTGTCTCGGATGTGTCTTTTGCACTGATACAATACACTGCCCATCATTAATGATGTGTCTCCTTGTTCGGTTGGTCATTTAATTGTCCACTACTGTTCACAATTTGATGAAGCAGGGGTGCTAAGTTTTGACATGCCCTGTTGGTTTTAGTTCTGTCAATCACATTGTTTGGTGACTCAGCCATCCTGAGTTGTAGCTTCACCAGGCAGGTTCCTCATCTTTAGGTATGCCTGGTGCTAGGGCTTGTGTGCCCTCTTGCATTCTTCACTGAACAAAGTTTCATTCATTCACTAGAAGGTATTGGTAGAGTGAGGTATATGCTGGGCCTGAATGTTGCAGATTGTGTCTGAATACAATTCTGCTGATATTGACGGCCCACTGTAAGTCATGCGTACCCAGTTTTGAGCTTCTAGATCTGTTCAAAATCTATCCCATTTAGTATGGCAATTGTTCCACACAATAATGATCAACTTTGTTTCAGGTTCCTTGCATCTGTAATGTGTTAAAACAAAGAACTGCAGGTACTGGAGATCTGAAGCAGTAATTGCTGGAAAAACCCAGCAAGCCTATCAATTAAGAGAAAACCGAGTTAACGTTGTGTGCCCAGTGACTCCACAGATGCTAACAAACCTGCTGAGTTTCTCCAGCAATTACTGTTTCTGTGTGCAGTATTTTACTTTGGTTGGCTAACAGTTAGAAATGTTTGGCAGTCTTAAGCCCAAGACTAAAGTGTCTGCCTTGCAGCTACGGTCATCCAGTGCTGCTGACGCTCGTGTCCATTGTGTGCTTTTTCAATTAGGACCTGAAGTTTTCTCTGAACAAGCTCCAGACTTTCATGAGCTTTTTACAAGAAGTATCAAAACTTTTACTGCTTTTCTGAAAATAATACCTTATACTGCCTTCAAGAAGCTTTGATATTTTTGTTGAAATGCCAGTTCAATCAGGTTCTCCTCCGGAAATTCCAAAACTTTAACCTTTCAGGGTCATGAGTAGCAACAGACAGTTTTTTGCCTTGAACACTGACCCCTGTTCATTTTCAATCTAAACAAAGTATCCAATGCTATCTATTTGTATACCTCAGAGCTTATGAAATTAACCCACCCTGCCTTCCCAAGACCAATAAAAACAATTCCACTCAGCTTCACATTTTTGTCTAGTTTAAGAAAAGTTTTCAAATATGTATTCTGGCTAAGCCTAAACTAGCACTTTCATTTTTCTCTCTGTTTCAACCACTGCCTCTTCCTCCCAATTTGCCTCTATTCCCATCTGCATTCAGACTTGCATCTCACCAATAGCAACCTTACTCGTGTCCTCTGCCAAGCAAGACAAACAAGTAACAAGCTAGCCTTTAGCTGGTGATTAGCCAATTCATCTACATTAAACTATTATTTGTTTGCCTGAATGATTCCCTCAAATTTTTATGATTGTGTAATAGCTTTTACTCCCAAATTTTCCTCATTTGCGTTGAAAATAGTTTGATCAGAAGCTGTACAATCTCCTTTCGCAAGGAAAGCTACATAGACTGTTCACAATAACTGAATGTTGTTCCCAGTGGTTCACCACTGGGACTTAGGATTGTAGCTTGTCACAGTCATAGTAAAAGCCAATTATTCAATTGAATCAATATTCAATTTACACCATTGAATTTCCTTATCTAAGATCTTACGCAGAAGAAAATGGTTTTAAAAAGGACAAATATGAGCCTAAAAGATTGCTGTGATTACCTGACAACATTGAGTCAAGGTCACAAAGCTGTCAGTAAATAATGGCCACCTGGAGCTGAAACTGATGTTGTTGTAGAAGGCAGTGAAATTCAGATCTGTATTTCATGGTTGATGCGATGAATGTCACTCAGAGATCGTCTAGCTTAGTAAAAGATGGTGAAATAAACTCTGGAATGCAGAGTTTATCACTGCTGCTTCACAGAGATAGCACGATGGAAGGTAACCAGAGCACCCAGAGGAAAGCCACACAGACATGGGTTTGATTCCAACCTTGAATAACACTCTATGTGAAGTTCGCGTGTTCTCCCTGTGTGTGTGTGGATTTCCTCTGGGTGCCCCTGGTTTCCTCCCACAGTCCAAAGGTGTGCAGGCAAGGTGGATTGGTCATGCTAAATTGCCCTATAGTGTCCAGGGATGAGCAGATTATGTAGGTTAGTCATGGGAAATGCAGGGTTACAGGGATAGTTTGGGGGATGGATCTGGATGAAATGCTCGGTAGACCAAGTGTGGACTTGATGGGCTGAATGGCTTGCTTCCACACTGTATGGATTCTATGATTATATTTGACTCCTTAGTTTGATCTCTTTAATTGTGCTTTGATTGAAAAAAATAAAGGTACTCATTTTGATTGACAGAGATGAGGTTTAAAAGATGGGGGCCGATTCTTCTCCTTGCCTGGCCGTCACAAACTTCCAAATTTTCCTCTTGATTAAACACAAAAATCCCATCACAGTGAACTTTGTTGGCAATATCTGCAAACAAAAGGCACCACTCTCAGTGGAAGGCAAAATAAGAATGTTAACCATTTGGTTGAAACTATTTCCACCTCTTCATGTAAAAGAATGTTCTTTAGCGAAGCAAACTGCCATCCTTCCCCGGTCTGGTCTACATATGATTTCAGACCCATACAGATCTAAGTCAATCGTATGTGCCTTCAGGGCAGCTAGGGATGGGAAATAAATAATAGTCTAGCTCTCAATGCCTAAATTCTGTAGATTTTCTTTCAAAAAGTTATACTTGGAAATTGTGGGGAGAGTTCTGAAGGACACAATCCAAAGCATTAATATGTCCGTTCTTTTCTCTAGATGTCAGCTTTGTACAATTTGGCAGCGCATTCTCCTCTGACTTTGAGTCAGAAGGCTGTGAGTTCACTCCAGAGAACTGAACATTCAGGCAATCACTAGAATGGAGATAATGATCTGCCTGAAACGTCAGCTTTTGTGCTCCTAAGATGCTGCTGGGCCTGCTGTGTTCATCCAGCTCCACACTTTGTTATCGTGGATTTTCCAGCATCTGCAGTTCCCATTATCACTGGAGATAATGATCTGGTGGTTTTAGCACTGGGCTACTAATCTAGAAATGCCTCCAAATAACCTTCTGGTGATCTAGACTCAAACCCTGCCATGGGAGATGATAGAATTCGAAACCAATTTTTTTAAAAAAAGCCCTGCAATTAAAAGTCAAATAATGTCTTTGAAATGTGGGGTTAAAATAATCCAAGATAATAAAGTGTGAAGCTGGATGAACACAGCATGCCAAGCAGCATCTCAGGAGCACAAAAGCTGACGTTTTGGGCCTTGACCCTTCAGCAGAGAGCTCTCTGATGAAGGGTCGAGGCCCGAAATGTCAGCTTTTGATCTCCTGAGATGCTGCTTGTCCTGCTGTGTTCATCCAGCTTCACACTTTATTATCTTGGATTCTCTAGCATCTGCAGTTCCCATTATCACTTAAAAATAATTCATCTGGTTCATTAATGCACTTTTAGGAAAAAAATCTGCTGTCCTTTTCTAGAACAAAAACAAAGTTGCTGGAAAAGCTCAGCAGGTTTGGCAGCATCTGTGAAGGGAAAAACAGAGTTAAAGTTTCTGAGGAAGGGCACTGGACCCAAAGCGTTAACTCTGCTTTTTCCTTCACATATGCTACCAGACCTGCTGAACTTTTCCAGAAACTTTGTTTTTGTTCCAGATTTATAGCATCCGCAGTTATTTTGGTTTTTATGCTGTCTTTTCCTAGTCTGGCCAACATGTGACTATAGACCCACAGCAATATGGTTGACTCTTAACTACCTTCTGGGCAATAAATGCTGGCCTGGTCAATGATTTCCACATCCTCTGGTACTGCTCTGTTACAATTTATAGATGAGATGTTATATTGAGGATTGATCTTGTGTGGATGTGAAATATCCTCTGGGACTATTCTGTACATAAGTAAGTGATTTTCTTTCTTATTGTCCTAAACAGTTGTCTACAACACATAAGCTAGCAGCACTTCTATTTCATAAGTTACCTTGCTTCTCATCTAAAATTATTGTTGCCTGTTTTTTCCCCTTCATGATCAATGTGACTGTCTCCAATTTACAGTCACATTGATCATGAAGGGGAAGAAACAGGCAACAATAAATGAATAGACTCCAGCTGTAGAGTTGCACATTCATCTATCACTCTGTCCTCTCATCTTTAAAACAATGGATAGAAAAGAAACTTACATTTTTACAACATCTTTATCAGCCTTGGGAAATCTCACTGTGCTTTACAGCTAAAGGAGTTTTTTTGATGTGGAGCCACTGCTGTCACGTTGCAAAATGTGGCAGTCATTTTGTGCTCAGCCAATCAAATCTGAACCATTTCTGTAGGACTCGATAAGTTAACTTGATAAACTTACTCATGGTCGCTATGGTTCTTCTGGAAAGTCTGGATAGGAGTTGAGAAGTCACAGGAGGCAAGGATCAGAGAACCAGATCAACAGTCTCACAACCCATACATTGGCGCCCAAGTGGGATTCCGAGCTGAGATTTTGTGGCTCACACACTCTGAAGCATCAGTGGTTGCTATGGATCTCTAACTTACTACTACCCTCCTGCTCCAAGAGGCCACCAGATAACATTCAAACATCAAAATGGGCTCAAATTGGCACATCCTTACATCTTAATCATGCTGCCTACAAACACAACTTCTCTACTAGTAATGTCAAATTATTGTTGCTGATCCTGACCCATCACATTGTATTTTTAATTATTAGAAATCGACATACATTTCTTTATAGTGTGGCCTCCAACATTCCCCCGGTGGATTGGCCACAGGAAATGTGGGTGTGGCTTTTGGTGGGATGCTCTTCGGAGGGTCATATGGACTTGATGGGTCAAATGGCCTGCTTCCACATCGCAGGTATTCCATGATTGATTGAGTTAAAATTTGAGGGAAGAAAGAATATTCTTTCACACTCATTTACTTCTCTATATACACTTTATAAATAATGACATTTTTTCATTGAGGGTCAAAGTAAATCTTATCTTTCCATTAACCCTGTATTGGGCAGGGTAACTTTGCTATTTCTCTCGACCTAGAACTGTACCTGCACAGAAGCAGAAAAGATTTTATTTTGAGAAGTTGTGCTAATAAGGGCACAACATCGTGGGCCGAAGGGCCTGTACTGTGCTGCGCTTTTCTATATGCTAAGTGCGTAATAGCCCAAAATATGCAGCTAGTAGATTCAATCTTTCTGGTAGCAATGTTAAAGTGAGTAGTTAGTTACACATTCCACTCAAGTTCTAGGACAGCAACGGAATGCTCCAAAACGCTCTTAATTCTGGAGCCATTTCAGAAACACTTTAATTTTAAAATTATCCTCACTATATTCAAATGACACTATGTTTTTACCCTTGTAAACTGCACCAACCCTTTAATTCTATGACATTTCTGCGCTTGCCCAATTCTGGTCTCATCTGTAATCCCAAACTCTTTCTCACATTTCAGTTGGTTGTGCCTTCAGTTATGTACTAAACTTTGCAATTCACCCTCTAAGTTTCTCTGTCCCTCCACCTCACTTCTTACCTTTAAAGAGGTCCTCTAGACCTTGCTTCCTTGGACAATTTTTAGCCTCTCATTCTAATATCTTCTCTCCAAGCTCAGTGCCAGATTTTTGCTTGATGACATTCCTGTAAAATGTCTTGGGATATTTTACAATATTAATGACACTATATAAATGCAAGTTTGCTCTTGCACAGGGATTGCATGGACACAATATGTTGAAAGACTTCCTTCTGTTCTATAACCATTTTATGATTCAATGTTAAGTTTTATTTTTATTTTTGTAGGCTTTATTTTGGTATATTTTCTCCATTCAACAGCTAGCATCATGAACACACAAGGTTTTGGATTCTCAAGGAGGAATCTTTGGTTCTAATTTGCTCACAAGGTGTGGCCATTGCGAGCTGGGCCAGCATTTATTCTCCATTTCAAGTTACTCTTGAAATGTGGTGAGATACCTTGAACTGCCCCTGGTATGTAAGGATACCCATATACTGTTAGGAAGGAAGTTCAAGGATTTTGACCGAGTGACACTAAAGAAGCATGGTGGTGGAGTGACTTTGGATGGGATGCCAATCAATCAACTGCTTCCCTCCTTCATAAAAGCAGAAGTGGTGATATTTTCCAATAATTGTACAATGTTCAGCATCATTCACGACTCACTTATTGAAGCAGTCCATGTCCAAATGCAGTTGACACCTGGAGAGTATGCAGACTTCGGCTGACCAGTGGCAACGAATACTGATGCCACTCAAATGCCAAGCAATGATCATTTCCAACAAGACAAAATCTAACAACAACCCTTTGATCTTCTACGGCATAATGCCCGAAGGGCTACCATTGTCTGGAAGTTGAACGAGACTAGGACTGTGGTTACAAGACCACGTCTGAAACTAAGAATCTTGCAGCAAGTAACCCACCTCCCAATTCCTGAAAGCCTGTCCACCATCTAAAGGCAGAAGCCAAGAGTGAAATGGAATAGTTCTCACTTGCAAGATGGGTGCAGCTCCAACAACACTCAAGATGATACCATCCAGGACAAAGTAGCCTGCTTGATTGGCACCTTATCCACAATCAATCACTCTACTCCTGACACATGTCAGCAACAGAGTGTGCCAACTACAAGATGTACTGCAGAAATTCGCCCAGGTACTTGGAAATGTCAAACCAGTTCTTTACTCTGTACTCCACCACAGCAAATGGTTTTCAGGGGGACAAAGAGAACTTTCCAGAACATCCTTAGAATCTCCTCGTCAAAGTACAATATTTCCAACAAATTGTAAGAACCTCTTTCCTAAGACTGCCCAAAATGAAGAAGAAGAATCTGCAAAGTTTTCAACCATCGAGTATCTCTGACTGTTCCAGGTAGAGGCCAAGTAGAAACAATGGAAGGAATATGCTGAAAACCAAGCATTCCACCTGTGGCATGGTTTAAACAACAAGCATTAGACTGTTCAGTCACTTCTAGACCCACAACTCCTGAATAGGAGAAAACCACAATGGAGCTCATGGTACTGCTTAAGAAGATGAGTTATTGCTACTACATACATGTCAGCAAATCTAATACTTCAATATGTGATGCAAAATTAAAGCAGAATTAAAAGATGTGGCATACATAACAGTTATCCTTGCTCTACAGCTAATTTTAATAATAAACAATTCAAGATGCCTTTATTATGTTAAAGTTATTAAAAAATAACAGACTGTTTGGCTACTAATGCACTTGCTTGACATATGTCCAGATATTATTGTGATCAGCGATAATGGGAACTGCACTTGCTGGACAATCCGAGATAACAAAGTGTGAAGCTTCACACTTTGTTGTCCAGATATTATATTTTACATTCTGAGAGTTCTGCTGCAGAGTTACCTCTCAAAAGCAAATGCACCTAACTGTATCTATTATCAGTGGGAATATTTTTACCTGTTTTTTATGGTTAGCAACATCACATAAACAGACATTAAAGATAAGCATTTCAATTTGCTCAGTAATGAAATCCTACAGGTGTTTTCTTTAAACATATTGAGGTAAATTTTGACTTTTCGTGATGATGCAAAACACATGAATGTGAATTGGCAACCTGCTTTAAATCTCTGGTTTGAGATTATTGGTGACTTCTTCTGACAAGAAGTGGTGGGGAGTTGGATGTGGAGGTGAGGCTATCATCAATGAAGCTGCACTGATATATTTAGCATCAAATGATTAAATTTTTTATGCTTGTGCTGTGATTAAAAGTAAACACTAATAGTTTACTTAATAAATATATTGTGACAGTAAAATTTGAGTCATTTTGAACCCAATTGGATGAAGATACTAATTCTTAAATTGCACATTTTATGGTAAATTTTCTGATAAATGTGGGGATGATCATAGAAAATAATTGTAAATGTCTAAAACTGTTCATGAAATTGCAATACAATTTATCATATTGTTCCAAGTTGCTGAGCCTATGTTTTATTCAATAAAGTCACTGTAATTCCATAGAACAGGAGGGCTGCTCTCTCATTAAAGAGCGATGACTGATCGTGGCTTTTCCTGAAGGTCACCATACCTCTGTCAAGAAGAGAGCTTGAGAAGAGGACTCTTTCATGGTAACTTCAGCTATTTTGGGAATAACACCCCAACACAAAAAAGGTTGTTTTAGAAATGTCTCATACAATACTAAATCATGATATACGGCTCACATTTGGCAGAGTGTAGTTCCTACAATCAGCTGTCAGGCCTTGCAGTTCTACAGGTGAGGCTTCAGAATACTAACATCATCCATTATTTCCTCATAACTAGCATGGAACTCTTTTAAATTGGCTCCCCTCCCAATCAACAGCAATGATGCTAACATGCTCGGGCAGCTACAGTATGTGATGCTCGATATTAAACTGAGACTGTGATTCACGATTTACAAGAATTGTAACAATTACTTGTTCATAACTCCTTCTTTCTCAATGGAAAATCTTAAAAGATAACATTTGGTTGAATGCAAGACATTCACATTTGAAAATGAGTCATACCTTCTATCCTGCCCATTGTCCATCTGCCCCATTAAGAACTTCATTTTACACTAGCATGTAACCATAGAATTAGTCACTTACACACACAGTTGTTCAACCAATGACTCACTTTCCTAAGGGTGCCAATCACTTACATTTCGAGCTTATGTAGAAATAAATCCATTGAACGTTGTAGGATACCTTCATAGAAGAAAAGATGCTCAGATTATGAAACAATATAAATAGGGAAGACAGTACAATCTGCGTAGCCCTTGCATTGAATTTTACTTTAGGGAGACAATCTAACTGATGCATGGAGATGTCTTAGCTCCCCTGTGTGAGAGAAAGTGCATATAATGAGATTTGTATGCATAAAGGCGTACATTATAAGATCAGGGAGGTTTTGTTGGAGCTGTATAAAACTTTGATGAGGCCACAGCTGGCTGTAGTGTATGCAGTTCTGGTCATCTCCCTGTAGAAAGGACATGACTGCAGTGAGGAAGTTAGGAAGCAAAGGGGGCCAAAAGAGATCGTCCAGGATGTTTCTTTGAATGCGGCATAATATCTATGAAGAAAGGCTGGCTAAACTTAGGTTGCTTCCTTAAGTGCTAGGAAAGGTAAGGGAGACCTGATTGAGATGTTTGCCGTTATGAAGACATGAACAGGATGGATAGGAAGCTGTTGTGCCCCTTAGTTTAAGGGTCAATAATGAATTGACATAATTTTAAGGTGAAGAGAAGGAGATTTAGAGAAGATTTGAGGAAGATGTCTTTCACCCACGGGCTGGTGGGAATCTGGAATGCACTGCCTGGGTGGGCAGTAGAAGTGAGAGACCTCACAACCTTTAAAACGTACATGGATAAGCACTTATAATGTCATAACATTCAAGGCTATGAGCCAAGTGCTGGAAAGTAATTTATTTGTGAAGATAAAAAATTGGCACAGATTCAATAGGCCAAAGGGACTCTTCTGACTGAATGAGTCTATGATTCTATATCATGAGGGGTGAAAGGAAATGTAATTTTGGTCAAACGATCCTATGCAGTTTGAACATGCAGGGGCAGCTACAATTAATCCTGCTATCTGTTTTCTAAAAGCATTTCATTTCTCCTGAGGGAGATCTACCAGATACTAAAGACAACCATCAGTGTTATGCAATAGGAAATTCCACAGAGATCAAGCAAAACTGCTGAACACATTTTTGCATTATCTCTCCTGAGTGGTACAGGTAATTGACATATATATTTTTAGGTCTTCAACTATCTTTCTGATAACTCTCATTGCAAACTGGATTTGCTGCTTTCAAAACTCTTTAGAGTGGAGCAAGGAATTTAGCAGATATTACTTCTCATTCATGCCTGGCAGTGCAGCAGTCTTACTACAAGAGGTTTGTAATATAATGTAGACAAAGGTAATTGGCTGGCATGCGCATGCTTACGCCACACACAGCTCAAAATTGTTGTAATATCAGCGGATTCTGTCTTGATGGGATAAATTGGAGGTTGGAATCCAATATAGAAATTACTAAGAACGAATGAACTAAAGAAAGGAACAACGTTAGTGGAGTTTTGGTCTTCATTGGCAGAAATGGGTGAAAGTTATATGTAGAGTTGTATAAAGTTTTGATTGGTTTGCATTTGAGCTCTTTGTATTGTGAACCATGTTCTGTTCCTGGATGGAAGGCAGCAGAGTTTAATCAGAGTGATATCTGGACTACAAGGATTAGTTTATGAGGACACTTTGCCAAGTTTATATTTACTGTAGTACAGAAGATGAAGAGGGAATCAGCACCTTCTCAAGGATCATTAGAGATGGCCAGTTAATGATGGCTCACCTAGCAAGGGCTTCATGATTTGACAGAATTTAAATAGAAAGATCTAACTGAGGTTTGAACTGATTAAAAAGGCTGCTCAGATGAATAGAGAGAACCTTCTTTGTTCTACTTATAGAGTCATAGAGCTGCACAGCATGGAAACAGACACTTTGGTCGAACTCGTCCATGCCAACCATATATCCTAAATTAATCTAGTCCCATTTGCCAGCATTTGGCCCATATCCCTCTAAATCTAGATAACAAAGTGTGGAGCTGGATGAACACAGCAGGGCAGCAGCATCTTAGGAACACAAAAGCTGATGTTTCGGGCCCAGACTGATGAAGGGTCTAGGCCCGAAACGTCAACTTTTTGTGCATCTTAGGAACACAAAAGCTGATGTTTCGGGCCCAGACTGATGAAGGGTCTAGGCCCGAAACGTCAACTTTTGTGTTCCTAAGATGCTGCTTGCCCTGCTGTGTTCATCCAGCTCCACACTTTGCTATCTAGATTTAGAGGGATATGGGCCAAATGCTGGCAAATGGGACTAGATTAATTTAGGATATATGGTTGGCATGGACGAGTTCGACCAAAGCGTCTGTTTCCATGCTGTGCAGCTCTATGACTCTATAAGTAGACAAAGAAGGTTCTTTCTATTCATCTGAGCAGCCTTTCTAATCAGTTCAAACCTCAGTTAGATCTTTCTATTTTAATTCTGTCAAATCATGAGGCCCTTGCTAGGTGAGCCATCATTAACTGGCCATCTCTAATGTTCCTTGAGAAGGTGCTGATTCCCTTTTCATCTTCTGTACGTTGACGTTGTAAGTTGACATTTCGGGCCTAGACCCTTCATCAGTCTGGGCCCGAAGCATCAGCTTTTGTGCTCCTAAGATCCTGCTTGCCCTGCTGTGTTCATCCAGCTCCACACTTTGTTATCTTGGATTCTCCAGCATCTGCAGATCCCAATATCCCTCTAAATCCTTCCTATTCATATACCCATCCAGATGCCTTGTACATGTTGCAATTGTGCCAGATTCCACCACTTCCCTGGCAGCTCATTCCATGCATGCACCACTCTCTGTGTGAAACAGTTGCCCCACTGGGGGTCATTTCCCTTGAGATTTTAAAATTAAAGTGAACTCATCCAATGGAAACGTTTACCTTACTACTCCGAGCAAATAAGAACAGAAGAAAGAGACATGAACCATTTGAGCTCTCAAACTTGCTTCACCATTCTTTAAGATCATGGTTGATTTAATTGTCATTTATTTGATTTGATCAGTTATCTGTTCCTTTGCTTGGTTCCTGAGCATTGATTTGTTTGTAAATCAAAGTTCTGCATAACTCAATCTTAAACATGCTCGGTCACAAAACTCCCCAAATTCTCTGGGCTGGAGAATCCCAAAGTTTCATAACCTCTAAGATTTGAAATTTCCCCTGACCTCTCCCTTAAATGAGATTTTGAATTTTATCTCGAATCTTATCCCTAATTTTGAATTTTATGCTCCCTCTTCCTTCATGAGAGGATACATCCTCTCGACATTGCCTTCATCTTCTTATGCAGTCTCTCAGCACCAAGGATGACCCTGAGATGTTAATCAGTCCAATGCTAGATCCACATACCCTGCTAACGGAAGGCTGTTTATCATTCTGCGTGGATTTGATGTATCTGTTGTTCATGCTCCATGTCTCTGATGCAGAAGTAGGGCTGGTAACATTGTTGTCCTGTAAACCACGAGCTTGGTGCCAGTTTGAAGACTTCATTATCAAAAACTCTATTCTGTAGATGGATGAAGGCTGCTCTGGGACACTGAAGGTGATATTGAATTTCATCTCTGCTCTCACTGATGACCAAAAATATGTGAATTTATCCACATTGTCAAAAATCTCACCATGGATCTTTATAGAGGTGGGTAGTGTTACACGTTTGAAACAGGCTTGATGTTTCCTGAATATTTAGCTGAAGCCCTCTTTTGTCATACACTTCAATGAATGCACTGATGACAACCTGTAAGGTTTGCCATTGAGCGGATAACTTTAACGCACTCCAACTTGAACATAGATGTCAAGGTGGTCTTGGCTCTGGGCTGGTGATGATGTAGGTTGAGCAGTTTCCCACTTATCCTATAAAGAAGCACCATTCCTTTGGAGATAGTAAAAACTGTTGATGCTGGAGTCAGAGATAACACACTGTGGAGCTGGAAGAACACAACAGGCCAGGCAGCATCAGAGGAGCAGGAAAGCTGATGTTGTGGACTGGGATCCTTCTTCAGAAAAATCTGAATTTTTCTGAAGAAGGGTCCTGACACAAAATGTCGGCTTTCCTGCTCCTCTGATGCTGCCTGGCCTGCTGTGCTCCTCCAGCTAAACGCTATGTTACCATTCCTATGGTTAGACCGCAACTTATTTAGGTGGCATGGTGGCTCAGTGGTTAGCACTGGTATTTCACAACACCAGGGAACTGGGTTCGATTCCACCCATTCGACGACTGTCTGTGTGGAGTTTGCACATTCTCACTGTGCCTGCGTGGGTTTCCTCCGGGTGCTCTGGTTTCCTTCCACAGTCCAAAGATATGCAGGCTAAGTGGATTGGCCATGCTCAATTGCCCAGAATGTTCAGGGATGTATAGATTAGGAGGGTTATAGAGGTATGGATTTGGGTAGGAAGCTCTGAGTGTTGGTGTGGACTTGTTGGGCCGAAGGACCTGTTTCTACACTGTAGGGATTCTATGATGAGCTGAAATACTGTGAACACTTTTGTACCCTCTATCTAAGGAAAGATATATTAATAATGGAAGTAGCCTAGACAAGGTTCACTAGGTTGATCCCATGTCCGGAAAGCTTTTCTTATGATCAGTGATTAAGTAGTTTGTGTCTGTGTTCATGGAGTTTGAAAAATGAAGGGTGACCTATCTTGCATCACAGAGTGTACTCAAGCAGTTCTTTACAGATTCAGTTAAATGTAGTTAAAAGAAGGTTCGACAGCAGCATTTTGCTTAAATATGAACAGTTATTGAGTAATAATAAAAGACAATGAAAGAGAGGAACATTTATTAAGTAAATAAAAGGAATGAAAAAGAAAGGAAAAAGCAATAAGCCTCACTCCCTTCAGCCCATCGGGGACACCTCAATTAATGGCTGGTCTGGAGGCTGAGGCACTGTTTGCGATCCTGGTCCAAGGTGAGGCCCAGAGACTTGGAAAGAAATTCTCTCTCTCCCATACAGTGTAACAAACAGCCAGGCATAGAAAATGCCATTACAGAAAAACTCATTGGTCGGGTTATCTTTGGTACATACAGGAATGTTCACAGGACTCATTCAACATCATGTAACTATCAAATATCATTAACAGGCTTAGCCCTTCAGCCCATCCTATACAATCCAACCCGATGATATTTAACAGCACATGTTACAATTGCAGATGCTGACGCAAATCAACAACAGCCGCTTGAGAACATATAATAAGTGTGTGTAACCTACACCAGAAGATTCAAACTAGAACGAAAATAGGTATTGTCAGTACAAGTAATAGAACAATTTGGTGTATCTTCAAATTAACAATTGCAGTGGTCTTTGGGGACCGACCCTTAAGAGCGAACTATACAGTAAATGGAAAAGTCCTGGGAAAATTGATGTACAGAGAGATCTGGGGGCTCAGGTCCATTGTTTTCTGAAGGTGGCAACGCAGATCAACAGAGTGGTCAAGAAGGCAGACGGCATGCTTTCCTTCATCGGATGGGATATTGGGTACAAGAGTTGTCAGGTCATGTTACAGTTGTATAGGACTTTGGTTCGGCCACATTTAGAGTACTGTGTACAGTTCTGGTTGCCGCATTACCAAAAGGATGTGGATGCTTTGGAGAGGGTGCAGAGGAGGTTCATCAGGATGTTGCCTGGTATGGAGGGTGCTAGCTATGAAGACAGGTTGAGTAGATTAGGATTATTTCCATTAGAAAGACAGAGATTGAGGGGGGACCAGATTGAGGTCTATAAAATCATGAGGGGTATAGACAGGGTGGATAGCAAAAAGCTTTTTCCCAGAGCGGGGGGCTCAATTACTAGGGGTCATGAGTTCAAAGTGAGGGGAGGAAAGTTTATGGGTGATATGCTTTGAAAGTTCTTTACGCAGAGGGTGGTGGGTGCCTGGAACGCGTTGCGATATTGTCTTTTAAGATGTATCTGAACAGGTACATGGATGGGCGGGGAGCAAAGGGCTACAGGCCCTTAGAAAACAGATGACAGGTTTAGACTGAGGATTTTGATCGGCGCAGGCTTGGAGGGCAGAAGGGCCTGTCCAGTGCTGTAATTTTCTTTGTTCTTTGTTCTATTTATCCCAACTCTGATGCACAGTTACGGCAAAGGCTGTGAGGCAACCAGCAAGTCAGCCTTCTGACTGAGGCGGCCGGAATATCATCTACGCTTTTTTTTCTGGTTAATCTATTTGCATTAACTCCTCTAAAATTCAGTATATTCCAGATTCAAGTTCCTTAATTTATGTGTGTTTTTATCCACTCGTTCCCTATCCACAGATCACTTCACCCAATAACAGTAATATAATACCATACATGGACTCAAAATTTCTCCAGCTCTCTTCATCTGCAACTGTCTCAAGGATACTTCTTCCAACTGTTTTCTTCTTTACCTATTGAATGAATGATCGTATCATTGTGTGGTAACGATCTCCATATGAAAGTGTTCCTTTGAGCTGCACGATACATGGGATGAAACAATACAGCTCTAATGTTCATCAGGCTTTACCTTAATTTATGCTTCCCACCTTTTATTTTTTCACGGTTCCCTTACCACAGGCTCCTACACCATCTGCGTCTTAGCTCAGCTTTCTTTCACATACACTGTTATCAGACGGTACAATTTCACCTAAGATAACAAAGTGTGGAGCTGGATGAACACAGCAGGCCAAGCAGCATCTCAGGAGCAGATGCCGCTTGGCCTGCTGTGTTCATCCAGCTCCACATTTTGTTATTGTGGATTCTCCAGCATCTGCAGTTCCCATTATGTCTGAGTACAATTTCACCTACCAGTTTAATCACACAAACGCTCAAGATATGGTATCTGTGTGACATCCAATGAGCTGTTTCACTCAGTCCACTATTATTCCTCCCAGAGTCCTTATTCATATATTTCTGTAACATTTTGACGTAAGAACCAATCACACTTTTTATTTTGATGGTAATTCTTTTATATCCCTTTCACTAATACAATTTTCATTGTTTTAAAGTCAGTTTCTCTATGGATTTTGTGTCAGTGTCTTATTGTTTAAACTATGTTTTTGTGCTCTTCCAAGCCACACTAATCCTTTTGTCAAGTAGGTGTACATGTTTGAGGTCCATTTTTCAGTGCATGCTTTTGTGCTGCCTCATGTTTGTTGCCTCTGAAATAACATCCACTTTTTCACACTTACCTCGGTGTACCAAGAGCATGTCAAACATTCTTGACTCCCACATGATCTAATCAAATGACCGATGAGATTTTATTTATCTCTCCACGTATGGTCCCAATGCCTCAGGTAGTGACTTGATCACCAATTCAATCTTTCTTAAAAACAAAGACAAGGACACAAACATAATTAAGAGAAGGCTATCATTTTTGGTTCTCTCATCTAAGCTTCCTTTTCATGAAAATGCATTTTAACCTCAGTTGCTGCTTCAATGCATTATTCTATTGTTTTCTTCTGCCACCAGTCTCCACCCTTAATTACTACATCTCATCCAATTTTGCAACTTAACTATTACCACCATATCTAATTCCAGAGAACTGAAGAGATTCGTAGTCCATGGAACATAATCTTATAATATTTTGAAACAGAAGTCAAACAATTCTGTTTGACTCACGCAACACATACTTTGCCCTTTTTCTCATATGATCCACTTTTTGTTTAAAGTTATTGATAATTTTTTCTGGATTTTTGATATATGTCTGTGTATATTCGTCCAAATCCAAGTTTCTGCTTACTCCCTTAAAGTCACTACTCATTGTTGTAAGTATTGAACACACTGAGACCATGTGTATGCACTTAATAATTTCCCAGAATCCCTATAAATTTTCAGGTAACTACTATTCCATTTAAATGTTTTGGATATCCATGGCATGTGAGTCTTAATATAGTTTTGTCATGATATACTTAGGTGCACTCAGGCTCAGTGGTTTCGAGATTCCTGACACTTACTACGCTTGATATTTCCACACTACTTGCCCAACACTGAAATGCGTTATTGATGAATGGCTTGATGGGTTGAGGGTGCCTCATCCATCACTGCATTGTGACGTTGAAATTCTGCAAACAGGTTCAGTATTCAGTGTCTTCAGTGTCTTAAAAAAAATCCAAGCTCCATCCATTCCACATTAAGCAGAATGGGTTAATGAGTATTAAGCTAGTACAGATTAGATTCCCTACAGATTCAAAAGGGGTTGGAGTATAAACTCCTGCATGTAATTATATCATCTGTTTCTCCTCTTCCCTGAAGTAAGGAAAAGCCTTTGTTAAATTTGCCTTTCCGAAACTCCTCACATATAGGGAGTTGCACTTTCAACATTTCAATATCCCTATCGCTTGCGTATAAGCAATGAGTCAATCTTATCATCCAGAATTAACAATTCACTCATGTTATAACTTTATTTAGAAGTTCACTGGCCTGAAAATGAAAGTCCAAACATGGTGATTTTTGCGATTGAAATTTACCCAAGTCCAAACACAACACGGAGCTAATTCCAAAGGTAAACTTTTACCAAAATTTACAAACCAAATTTGGAATCGACATTTTGTAAATTTTTGCTTTACATAACCACTGATGGTTTATTAAACTATCAACCATACATGTCCCACACTGGTACAGGCACACAATGCACTTTCAATTCACTATACATTCCCAAAATTCAAACTAACTTCAAAGGATCCCAGATCTCGGGTTCCAGAGAACAAAAAGACACAAATTATACAAGACGGCATTCGGCAAACAACTAAAAAAGGTGCATTCAAACCAGCTCACAAAGAGTTAACACTTCGACAAGACATATATTCCCCGCTCCTACCAGACACATATTCCCCTCTCCTACAAGACACATATTCCCCTCCCCTACCAGACACATATTCCCCTCTCCTACCAGACACATATTCCCCTCCCCAACCAGGCAAATACTCTCCTCCCCTACTAGATACATATTCTCCTTCGCCACCAGGTAAACATTCTCCTCTCTTACCAGACACATAATCCCCTCCCCTCCCTTGTCTGCCTTCCGCAGGGACCGTTCCTTCTGGGACAACATCACACTTCCTTCACCCCCAACACCTCCCCACAGCCCTATGGCACCTTTCCCTGTAGAACATAGAACATAGAACAGTACAGCATAGAACAGGCCCTTCAGCCCACGACGTTGTGCCGACCATTGATCCTCAAGTATGCACCCTCAAATTTCTGTGACCATATGCATGTCCAGCAGTCTCTTAAATGTCCCCAATGACCTTGCTTCCACAACTGCTGTTGGTCACGCATTCCATGCTCTCACAACTCTCTGTGTAAAGAACCCGCCTCTGACATCCCCTCTATACTTTCCTCCAACCAGCTTAAAACTATGACCCCTCATGTTAGCCATTTCTGCCTTGGGAAATAGTCTCTGGCTATAGACTCTATCTATGCCTCTCATTATCTTGTATACCTCAATTAGGTCCCCTCTCCTCCTCCTTTTCTCCAATGAAAAGATGCCGAGCTCAGTCAACCTCTCTTCATGAGATAAGCCCTCCAGTCCAGGCAGCATCCTGGTAAACCTCCTCTGAACCCTCTCCAAAGCATCCACATCTTTCCTATAATAGGGCGCCCAGAACTGGACGCAGTATTCCAAGTGCGGTCTAACCAAAGTTTTATAGAGCTGCAACAAGATCTCACGACTCTTAAACTCAATCCCCCTGTTAATGAAAGCCAAAATACCATATGCTTTCTTAACAACCCTGTCCACTTGGGTGGCCATTTTAAGGGATCTATGTATCTGCACACCAAGATCCCTCTGTTCCTCCACACTGCCAAGAATCCTATCCTTAATCCTGTACTCAGCTTTCAAATTCGACCTTCCAAAATGCATCACCTCGCATTTATCCAGGTTGAACTCCATCTGCCACCTCTCAGCCCATCTCTGCATCCTGTCAATGTCCCGCTGCAGCCTACAACAGCCCCCTATACTGTCAACGACACCTCCAACCTTCGCGTCGTCTGCAAACTTGCTGACCCATCCTTCAATCCCCTCATCCAAGTCATGAATAAAAATTACAAACAGTAGAGGCCCAAGGACAGAGCCCTGTGGAACCCCACTCACCACTGACTTCCAGGCAGAATATTTTCCTTCTACTACCACTCGCTGTCTCCTGTTGGCCAGCCAAGTCTGTATCCAGACAGCTAAGTTCCCCTGTATCCCATTCCTCCAGACCTTCTGAATGAGCCTACCATGGGGAACCTTATCAAATGCCTTGCTGAAGTCCATATACACCACATCCACAGCTCGACCCTCATCAACTTTTCTAGTCACATCCTCAAAGAAAGCGAGAAGGTTTGTGAGGCATGACCTGCCCCTCACAAAGCCGTGTTGACTGCATTTAATCAAGCCATGTTCTTCCAGATTGTCATAAATCCTATCCCTCAGAATCCTTTCTAACACCTTGCAGACGACAGACGTGAGACTTACTGGTCTGTAATTGCTGGGGATTTCCCTATTTCCTTTCTTGAAGAGAGGAATTACATTTGCCTCTCTCCAGTCCTCAGGTACCACTCCAGTGGAGAGCGAGGATGCAAAGATCTTCGCAAGTGGCGAAGCAATTGCATTTCTCGCTTCCCAAAGCAGCCGAGGACAAATCTGGTCCGGGCCTGGCGACTTGTCAATCTTAATGTTTGACAAAATTTTCAGCATATCAGCTTCCTCTATCTCTATCCATTCCAGCATGCACACCTGCTCTTCAAAGGTTTCATTCACTACAAAGTTCGTTTCTTTCGTAAAGACAGAAGCAAAAAACTCATTTAGGGCTTCCCCTACCTCCTCAGACTCCACACACAAGTTCCCTATGCTATCCCTGATCGGCCCTACTGTGTAATCAGCGAAGGTGCAAAACCTGCCCATTTACCTCCTCCCTCCCCAGTATCCACGGGCCAAAACATACCTTCCAGGTGAAGCGATGCATTCTCTGTTCTCAACATGGTCTCCTCTATATTGGAGAATTAAAGCATAGGTTTGGCGACCACTTCGTAGAACATCTATGTTCTGCTCGCAAAAAAGACCCTGAACTAACCTGTTGCCTGCCACCTTAATGCACCACCCTGCTCCCTGGCATGTCTCTGTCTCTGGCTTGCTGCAATGTTCCAGCAATGCCCTGTGCAAGCTGGAGGAACAACATCTCATTTTCCACTTGGGGATGCTACGCCCTCTGGACTCAATATTGACTTCAATGATTTGGGGCCTAAACTTTCCCATGTCCCAGCCCCCCACTCCACCCACCAGGCCTTGTTACCACATAGCTAGCCATTATACAACCCCTGTTGTTAGTCACTAACAGTCCCCATTAACAACTATTCATCCTCCCAGCCTGATCGTTAGTAACTCCTTTGTCTGTCCAACTGTCTTTCTCCCTCTTTGGGCTCTATCCTATCGCTTACTCCCTACCCCACCCACCTCCCTATTTTCTGCATATGAACTGACGTTTTCCCAGCCACCATCAGTTCTGAGGAAGGGTCACTGGACGTTGTAAACGTTAACTCTGTTTTCCCCTTCACAAATGCTGCCAGACTTGCTGAGCTTTTCCAGCAACTTTGTTATCCCAGCATCCGTAGTTGTTTTGGTTTTTATTTTCCCAAACACCATCAGTTTTGGGGAAGTGTCACCAGACCAAAAACGTTGACTCTGTTTTTACCTTCACAGATCCTGCCAGACCTGCTGGGCTTCTACAACACTTCTACAAAGTTCAGTACACTTACACAGTGCAGGAGCCTGGCCTCCATGTCTCTTTTTCCAGTTACAATTGTCCCTCTGCTTCCAGCGGTTGTAATTGTACTATCATGTTAGCTACAGGCCCAATCCAGAGTGAGCTGCATTTTACACTGGAAGGCAGAAGGTCTCTGAAGCATTAGGTTGCTTTTCCCTTCTCTAACACATTTTCCTGAACCTCATCCTCATTTGCAAAAGTGCCTTGGATCACAGAGTGTGTCCAAACAATTCTTTGAATGTAGTTAAGAGAGAAGGCTCGACAACGGCAATTTGTTTCAATATAAACATTTATTGTGTTAATAATAAAAGATAAAGGAAGAAAGGGGCATTTATGAAGTAAATAAAAAAATGAAAAAGAACGTAAAAAGCAATACCCTTCTGTCCATTGGGGACCCCTTGATCGATGGTTGATCTGGAGGCCGAGCTTAGAACAAAATTCTCTCTCTCTTACACAGCGTAACAAACAGCCAGGCACAGAGAAACAACTGCAGAAAAACCCATTGAATGTGTCATCTTCAGCACGTACTGGAGTGTTCACAGGACTCATTGAAGGTCGTGCAGCTGCTGAATACCATCAACAATTTTAGCCTTTCAGCCCATCTTATACATTTTCTTGAAACTTACAACTAGGTTGTAAGGATCTTGGCCGAGTTTTTGCAGAGATGTTGTATCCCCTTTTTGGGCAGTCTAGGGCCAAAAGGCATGCAGAGAATGCAGTGTCAGGAGGCAGGCCCTGCTCCTCTTGTTTGCAGTTGGAAAGTCTCAATAAGGTCATTAGACCATAAGATATAGGAACAAGGGGATCGAGTTTAAGAGCCACGAGGTTATGCTGCAGCTCTACAAAACCCTGGTGAGACCACACTTGGAATATTGTGTCTAGTTCTGGTCGCCCTATTATAGGAAAGATGTGCAGGCTTTGGAGAGGGTGCAAAGGAGGTTTACCAGGATGCTGCCTGGACTGGAGGGCTTGTCTTACGAGGAGAGGTTGACTGAGCTCGGACTTTTCTCTCTGGAGGGAAGGAGGAAGAGAGGTGACCTGATCGAGGTGTACAAGGTAATGAGAGGCATGGATAGAGTCGATAGCCAGAGACTTTTCCCCAGGGTTGGATTGACTGCCACGAGGGGTCATAGTTTTAACGTGTTAGGAGGAAGGTATAGAGGAGATGTCAGAGGGAGGTTCTTCACCCAGAGAGTTGTGAGCACATGGAATAGTTTACCAGTGGTAGTCGTGGAAGCGGAGTCATTAGTAACATTTAAGCGACTGCTGGACATACACATGGACAGCAGTGAATTGAGGGGAATGCAGGTTAGGTTATTTTATTTTATTTTTGGATTAGGATTATTCCACGGCACAACATCGTGG
This sequence comes from Stegostoma tigrinum, assembly GCF_030684315.1. Classification (NCBI taxonomy): domain Eukaryota; kingdom Metazoa; phylum Chordata; class Chondrichthyes; order Orectolobiformes; family Stegostomatidae; genus Stegostoma; species Stegostoma tigrinum. The sequence goes on along the minus strand of NC_081356.1, from coordinate 120,689,773 downwards.
GCGGAAGGGCCTGTACTGTGCTGTACTTTTCTATGTTCTATGTTCTATGTTCTAGGAGTAAGCTATTTAACCCCACGAGCCTGCTCCATCATTCAACAGAATCATGGCTGATCCAATACTCTTCACGTTCACATTCCTGTCCTTCCCTTGTAACCTTGATTCCCTTACAGATCAAGAATCTAACTCAACCTTAAGTCTACACAAACGTTGTGCTCCCACAGCTCTCCGTGACAAGGCATTCCAAAGACTGACAGCCCTTTAAGAGAAAAAAACATATTAACGTTTAACCTATAGCTGAATAACACTGAATGAGACTGATTCAATGCATCCTCTCATCAAAAGAACAAATTTAGCAGACATCTCCTTTAACAGGCATGATCCAAGGGCCTGATTTAGCCTGTCCCTCAGAATATCTAGGAAACGAGACTGACTAATCTAGCGGTGGGCCTTTCTGCTGCTAACTTGACCAATATTGTTTCAATCCAAAAATTGTTACATGTACAGTCAATGACCTTGGTTCAGCATTTCATCTTTAATCTATTTTCCATTTGGCCTTCATGTAGATTTGAGCTCAGCTTGTTCAACACCAATTTTAAACTTTTCGCCTTTTTTCCCACAGAACCATCTGACCAAGGTGAAGTCGATCCAGAAGAACATCGAAGGAATGCTCCTGTAGTTCTGCCGAAATTCGGGAAGTCAGACTGACATTGAACATGTGGCAACAGTTGTGGGAAGCTGAAAGAGAGCGACGTGGGAAATGTACAAGACACTATAAATTAGCCACGATATTGTTGGCAGGGTCAAAAAAAATGACAGGAATTAATTGAGCACATCAAGAAGATAAATTTGGGAGAGAGGTTATAATATTTGACTATATTACTTTAGTATGAACTCTTGCCTTTGCTACTATCCAGGTGCTTTTGCTCAGTTATAAACAAATGTGTTTAAATGATGCACGTGAGAGCATAGTTGTGACAGAACATATTGCAATAACAGTCCAATCTTAGCAGGTAACAAGCTACTTAGATGGACCAGGCAGAGAATATTCTCCCTTCAAAGAACAAAGATTGAAGAAAAACATGTTATCTTGAAAAAGGCATTTTCTGAGTGGGCTGGAGTTCGTGAATAAGATCAATGTTCAGGGTAAACTTTATACTGGCCTGGCCATGTAATTAATAGTCTCCAGGTCTCCATATTTCACTAGATATAGACTTAAAAAAGCAGTAAACATTTTATACTGATGGCCTCGAATAAATTACTTAATTCTTGCTGTAGACCTGGGAAATTGTTTTTCTGTTTGCTTATACAACGACAGAAAAAATATTTCAAATAATTTTTGACATATCAGTGGCTGTGATACTTGAGTTCTTCGTACATTTCCTGCAATAGGTTCTGCTGCGTTATTGACTAGTAGAGATGCTGACCTGTGTGATTTAAGCCTAGGCAATCCCAGTCTTATGGGATGGCTTCAGAGAGGAATAATGGAGAGCCACCTCATGATATTCATCGTAAATCTCGATGGTGGCCTGTTGTGAATTTCCTGGGAGGCATACACGAGTGGCTTTTTAAACATTGCATCTTTGATCACTGAAGATGCCAGAACAGACATTCACTTCCCCTCTGCACTTGATTTGCCCTTTAAGGTGCCATGGAACTCACTGGTGTTAGAAATGCACTGAAGAGCAGATGTCCATTGCAGCCAACCTAACCACAGACATGGCTGGTGTTATGCTGACTAAGACATCCTTGGTTATATTTTACTGCCAAAATGAAAAATTCCGAGCCCATAAATGAAAAATCTCCCAGAAGCAGCACCACCAGGGAAGATTAATTTTAGTAGTTTAATTTTTTTCCACTTAAAAGTCTTTGAGTTGTTAGATGGCGCAGTTTTATAAAAAGTATTACAAATTTGTTACTGAACCATTTATGCCTCACTGACACTATTAAATTTCACTATAAATGTAAAACTTTTTGATTTGTTTTGAAAATATTTGTGATAGCATGCATTCCATTTCATCCTCTCAGTTATAGACAAATGCTCCATGTCTAATAGATTGAAAGTTGGTTTTCTGTAGTAGTCAATACATGCACAGTGACGCATAAGATTTGAATGATTTCATTAATTGTTAAAGATGAGTGAAGTGGCCTTGACTTTGTATAGTTAGTTTGGGTCAACCACTCTTGACTTGAGTCTGTTGAACTCAAAGCCAGGACCCCTGTGCTAATTGTATTATTTTCATGGGCCAAATCAATGGTAGAATGAAATATTTTCTTAATGTCAGGTTTCCTGTCCAAAGCATACAATCCCTGTCAAAGTAAAATAAATTATCTTCACCTTTGTGTGCACTTATCAAAATCCATTAGTGAGTTCAATTAACCAAAGTGTAAAGGCCCTTATCTTCAACGAAAAGTTTCTGACTGTTTTATGTGATCTGCATAAATGCCTAAGCGTTATGAGGACAAATAATTTGTAAATATTGTTCTCACTGATTGCAGGAAGCAGAGGAAGAGAATTTTTTTTAACTGATTCATTGTGGTCTACCTTTCTTTTATTCATTCATGGGATTTGAGCGTGATTGGTAGGGCCAGCACTTATCGTCCATTGCTATTGTCCTCGAGCAGGTGATGTTTGAGCTGCCTTCTTGAACCACTGCAGTCCACGTTCTTTAGGTAAATCCACAATTCTGTTAGAGAAGAAGCTCCAGAAGGAACTCCAGCAACAATGAAGGGATGGTGATATATTCCAACACAGGATGGTGGGTAGCTTCAAGGGAAGCTCACAGGTGGCAGTGTCACCATGTCTCTGCTGTCCTCTTCTTTTTAGATGGAAGTGATTGTTGGTTTTAAAAGTGAAGCTCTTAATGAATTTCTGCACTGTATCTTCTACATTGTTGCCATTGTGTGTTGGTGGTTGAGGGGCTTATTGTTTGTGGATGTGATGTTAATCAAGTGGCAGCTTTGTCCTGGATGATGTACAACTTCTTGAGAATTGTTGGAGTTGTGCTCATGCAGTGACATGGGGAGTTTTCCATCACATTCCTCACTTATGCTTTGTAGATGATAGATAATCTTTAGGAAGACAGGAGATGAGTTGCTTATGACAGGACTTCTAACCTCGGACCTGTTCTTATAACCACAATATTCATACAGCCAGTCCAGTTCAGCTTCTGATCAATGATAACCCATAGGATACTGATGATAAGTGATTCAATGTTTGTAATGCCATCAAATGTCAAGGGCAATGGTTGGATTCTCTTTTGTTGAATCTGGTCATTTCCTGGCGCCTGTGCGGCATGAATGTTACTTACCACTTGTCAACCCAAACCTGGACATCGTCTCAATTTTGCTGCATTTGGACATGGATTGCTTTAATATGAGGTGTTATGAATGGTGTGGACTCAGACTCCCAACCTCAGTGTGGGCTTGAACTCCCGGCCTCAGTGTACAATCATCCCACTTCTAACTTTATGAAGCAGCTGAAGATGAAGCTTAGACAAATTGCTGATTTTTTTCTACCTTAATGCTTGCATCTAGCTTCAGCAATTAGTGGTTAACTCTTTATCAGAGGTAATGGGAACTGCAAATGCTGGAGAATCTGAGGAAACAAAGTGTGGAGCTGGATGAACACAGCAGGCCAAGCAGCATCTTGGCCTTTAGTGGTTAACTCTGTTTGGAATCCGTGAACAAAGGAAATGCAATTGTGAGACATGCACACTTAAAGAGAATGAATATCTTGCCAGTAAGACCAAAACATCCTTCTGGAAACAAATTAAAAACCTGCAATTCTCTCCTCAAGTATTTGCACAATCTCAGAATTTTTCATCAGGTAAGGCTATCAAGAGAAATGGAATTAACACGGTTGAACTTGTTTGAGCTACATATCGGTGAGGAGCAAATTATTTGACTAGCTGAATGGGGAAGAAGAATTGAAGAATTAGCTTTATTGTTGCATGTACTCACATGATTACAGTGAAAAGTTTGCATCATCTCAGGTACCTGGGTACCTAAGTGCAGATTCTTAAGTATTAATTGTAAGGGAGAAAAGTTAGAAAGATAAATAAATGAGAAGCCCAGAAATAAATGAGCAAATGAGAGAAGTAAGAGATCAGAATAACAGCCCTTCAAACCTGGACATGACTGGGCTTCTGCTCAAGGCTGGGAGTTTGATTCCATGCTGAGGCTGGGAATTCATATCCATGCTGAGGCCTAGAGTCCAAATCCACGCTGAGGCCAGGAGTTCGAGTCCATGCTGAGGCCGGGATTTCGAGTCCACACTGAGGCTGGGAGTTCAAGCCCACACAGAGTTTGGGAGTCCGAGTCCACACTGAGGCTGGGAGTTCAAACCCACACTGAGGCCGGGAGTTTGAGTCTACACTGAGGCTGAGAGTTCAAGTTCACACTGAGACTGGGAGTTTGAGCCCACACTGAAGCTGGGAGTTCAAGCCCACACTGAGGCCGGGAGTTCAAGTCAGCCAACACTGAAGTTTCTGGGTGTTGCCACAGAAGGCAAGTAAGGATAAAGTTTAAAAAAATAAACAGGGAAAGAATATAAAAGCTGATGGAGTGCTACAAGGTGTGGAGTTACAGTTCACAAGGATGCATCATCCTTTACAAAAGAGTTCAGTGATTGCAATAGGTTTTAAGGAGCAGAAGATTTGAAGACTCAAAGAGTTTTACAAAAGGAATTTGATTTCAGGTACTTATCCACAACAGAGTGGAGCATGGCAATGAACCTATTGACGGTTTAATAGTAAAATTTGAGGAATCTGTGGTTGGTAAGCTTGCCTGCCGGGTAATATCATCAGTGCAAACTCCAATGACTTGCTGTTGTGTTTTCCCAAGTATTCCCAAACTCTGCGGTCCGTTGGATTTGATTACCTCATTCCCGGTTTTTCTTCACCGTAGTGTATATGTAGGGTCTAGTTCTATGTGTTTATTGATGATCTTCTTGGTGGAGAACCAGGCCTCTAGAAATTCCTGTGTTTGTCTCTGTTTGGCCTGTCCTAGAATCCTGATGTTATCCCAATCAAACTGGTGGTTCTCCTTATCCATGTGGATGGAGATGAATGAGTATTGGCTGTGTCTTTTTTTTTTGCTAGTTGGTGTTCATGTGCCCTTATGGCCAATTTTACTTTCCTGTCTGTCCAAAGTAATGTTTGTTGCAGTTCTTGTGACAGCGCTTCATTGGAGGCTGCACTGATGATGTTACCCAGCAGAGTAGTGAAACGTCTGCAAACTAATGAACCAGCTCAGTGAGCCAACCAACTACAGTATTCATAACCCAAGCTACAAATCTACTCGAGAACATGTGAAGAAAAAACAGACTTTGTGACCAGCTTACCAGAAACTGCCATACGTCAACTTGACTATCTAACATAGGTAGCATAAAATGTAGCAATGACATAGGAGTTATAACGTATTAATAATGTCCACCAGCAAGTTGAGTATTGTAAAAAAACCCAGTTCATTAATATCCATCTGTAAAGTTAAGTCACAAAAACAAAGTTGCTGGAAAAGCTCAGCAGGTCTGGCAGCCTCTGTGAAGGAGAAAACAGAGTTAATGTTTCAAGTCCGGTGACCCTTCCTTAGAACTGATGATGGCTGGGAAAACATCAGTTTTTATGAAGAAAATAGGGAGGTGGGTGGGGCTGGGATTAAACGATAGGATAGAGCCCAAAGAGAGAGAAAGACAGTTGGACAGACAAAGGAGCTACTAACGATCAGGCTGGGAGGGTGAATAGTTGTTAATGGGGACTGTTAGTGACTAACAACAGCGGGTGTGTAGTGGCGGGCTATGTGGTAACAAGGTTTGGTGTGAGGGGTGGGGGGCTGGGACATGGGGGAGTTTAGGCCCTAAAATTATCAAACTTGATATTGAATCTGGAGGGCTGTAGGGTCCCCAGGTGGAAAATGAGGTGTTGTTCCTCCAGGTTGCATTGGGCTTCGTTGGAACACTGCAGTAAGCCAGAGACAGAGATGTTCGCCAGGGAGTAAGGTGGTGCATTGAAGTGGCAGGCAATAGGTAGCTCAGGGTCTTTTTTGTGAGCAGAACATAGATGTTCTGCGAAGTGGTCACCAAGTCTACGCTTCGCTTCCCCAATGTAGAGGAGACCACATTGTGAGCAGCAAATGCAGTAGACCAGATTCTGGGAAGTGCAGGTGAAGTGTTGCTTCACCTGGAAGGTATGTTTGGGCCCTTGGGTACTGGTGAGGGAGGAGGTAAATGGGCAGGTGTTGCCGTTTCGCCGGTTACAGGGGAAGGTGCCGTAAGTTCATCATCAGTTCTGAGGAAGGGTCACCAAGCTTTTCCAGCAATTTTGCTTTTGTTTCTGATTTATAATATCTGCAGTTCTTTCGGTTTTTATTTTGTCAAGTTATGTCTGCTGTTTTTAATCTTGCCCAGCCTACCTGTGACCCCAGACCAACAACAATGTGGGTGAACCTTCACAGCTTATCTTCACTGACCTCCCAAGACACTCATTTACATCACAGCTGTTAACAAGTGTAAATCAACAATGGACAACTTGGCATGAAACCAGGCACTGGAAACACAAACGGAAACCACAGCCCTTGTTGAGCCTACAAAACGCTCCTTACTAAAGTCTGGGACTTACGCCGAAACTTGGGAGAGCTCTCTCACAAACTAATCAAGCAACGGTCTGTCAGGAAATGTCCCAGACATCGCCACCAACTCTGGGTGTATTCTGTCCCACTGATAAGGCAGACCCAGCAGAAGCGGCAGAGTAGTGGTGTGCAGTCAGGAGGAAATTACCCTGGCAATCCATGACTTTGGCTCCAGGCTTATGAAGTGTCATGGCATCAGTACAAAAATAAGCAAGGAAACCTTCTGCTGATTACCACTACCTGCCCCTCATTTGACTGATGGAGCACTGTTTCTTGTTATTGAATGCCAGTTTGGAAGAAACACAGAGGGTGACAAGGGCACAGAATGTAAAGGAAGGGTTAATGGTAGATGTCTGTTCCCTAGGAGTGGGATTTCAGGACCAGGGAGTACCTTTTTGGATGAGAGGAGAGAAATTTAAACAGGATATGGGGGCTTTTTTTTACACACGGAGTGGTTCACATGTGGAATGAACTTCCTGAGGAAGTTGTGGATTACAATGTATAATCACAATGTTTAAATGACTCTTGGATAAGTATATGAATAAGAAGAGTTTGGAGGGATATGGTCCAGCAGCTGGCAAGTGGGACTAGTTTAGTTTGGGATTATGTTTGGTCAAGGGTTGAGCCAATATGTGTCCTGTCTACTACCATTGGCACTACTGCTGCTGAATCACTTACATCAACAACACACGGGGTAACTAGAAAGTGAACTTGACCAACTATGGAAAGATTGTGATGCAAGTGGAGGTCAGCAGCTCGGAATTTTGCAGGGAATAATTCACCTCTTATCTCTCGAAAGTCTGTCCATCATCTTCAAGACACAAATTAGGAATATGATGGAATGCACTCCACTTACCTAGATGTTTGCAATTCGCAACATCATTCAAGAACCTCGACACCATCCAAAACGAAACAGCACGCTTGATCGGCACCACATCCACTGCCATAACTATTGACTCCCATTACACTGGTGCTCAGCAGCAGCCGAGTGTACCATCTTCAAGACGCACTGCAGTAACTCACTAAGGTACGTTTGGCAGCACCTTCCAACACACCTCCCAAATTATTTTGAAGGATCTGTTCATTGTTTAATGTGTTTACTGATGATTTATTTCATATTAATTGCTAACATCTGATCCATCAGGTTCGAGGCTGGAATGTATTTCCTGGCGAGGAGCCTGGATACCAGTTGTGAAGATTGTGATCTCAAGCAGTTAATTGCTAGGAAAAGGAAGGCAATGGTGTAGAGGTGTTACCTCTTGGCTATTAATCCAGAACCTCAGCTAATGTTCTGGGACCCACGTTTGAATCCTACCATGGTAGGTGGTGGAATTTGAATCCACTAATAATCTGGAATTAGACATCAGCTGAATATACAATGAAACCATTGTCAATTCTTGGAAAAACACATCTGATTCACTAATGTCCTTCAGGGAAGGAAATCTGCAGTCCTTACCTGGTCTGGCCTACATGTAACTCCAGACACAAAGCAATATGGTTGACTTTCACTGTCCTCTGAAAAATGGCTGAGCAAGTCACTTAATTCAAACTCAGCTATTGCTAGAACAGTAAATGCTGACCATCCAGCAATGCCTACATTCCACGACTGAATAAACGAAAACATGACCAGTACAATCTAGAACAACAAGGGCCGGAGATGGATGAGAACCCTGCACACAAGGTTCCCTCCAAGCCCCACACCATGATCTTAATGAAATATATCGCCTTTCCTTCAGCGCTAATAGTCAAAGTTCTGAAACTCCCTCCTTGGCAGCATTCAGAGTATACATACATTACCATGGACTGCAGGAGTACAAGAAGATGGATCACCACCATTATCTCCATGGCAATTTGAACTGGGGGCCACAAATAATGGCCATTGCCAAAATTGCCATTGGCACCCATATGCTTTGAAAGAAATTAAAACTACTTGTGGCTGGAGAGCTCGAGCCAAGAGAGCATTCCGTTCCCACTTCCCTTTTCTCTGCTACAATGGAAAGGCAGCTGAGAGGGAACGCACAGATGTGACCTAAAAAGTTCTAAGGCCTTGGTCAGAAATTGATATTTTGCACTTGCCTAAAATTCATTAGGAGTTAATCCTGACAAGTGTGTTGAGAATTTTGCAGTAAATCAAGATTGGACTAAACCATCCCCATTCCATTGAACACTGACTATACTTGGTGTTGCTTTTAAAGAGTTTGATCATTCTGTTACATAATTATTGTGCATTTATTTCTTTTTAATTACTAACAGCCGATCCATCAGAGATTGTTTCAGGGGCTGGAATGTATTTCCTGGGAAGGTGCCATACACCCTGAAACCAGTCAGGAAGAATTTGATCTCAAGCACTGAAGTGCAAGGTAGAGGAAGCCGATCTACGCACCCAGCAAACAGGAAAGTGTGGATCTGTTTGATTCACTTGGACCTTTCCAGACATAGTTCCTACTTTCTTCATCTTAAAAAAATAAACACAACTGTCACAGAGATCAAGGGTGTTGGAAGGAACAGTTTGTTATGGATCACTTGATAATTCCAAAACATCAAAATATGGCAAGACCTAAGGAGGTGTGGAATGAGCAGAGAATGTTTATTGTTTCTTTTCTTTACTGGCTTATCTTGTGGTTCATTTAGGAACAGTTGTTCAAACTTTAAAGTGTCTCTCTGTGCTGGTGTAAATCATAACAGATTCTGCACTTTCTCCCCGGGCCCAATTACCAGAGTTTTGCATACAAAATGTCAGGCATAATCTGAAAAAAACTGCTTTCAGAACAAAACTGAGAACTCAATTACTTTGCTATTATTAATTATCTGCCCTATATATCATGTTGTACAATGATAGCAGGTCCACTTGGATGTGCTTTGGTGTTTGAGGTTACGTAAGCTTAATAGATGGATGACTGATATCAAACTTGTTTTGATGGATGGCAGTGGATGAAAGTCAATTGATCAGAATAAAAAGAGTGGTTGATATCCTAGTCCACAAGTGCAAAGGGCAGATTGCTTAGGAGTTTCATGTGAACCCTGAAATTTAATTAACAACACTCATCTAACAGCAGGTACTTAATATTGCTGTTCATAAGCTTTATCATTGTGGTGGAGACTGGCCGTCTCATTAATAGGTAGGAGTTCCATTGGGGCTTCAAGATGAAAGATTGCTGTGTGAAACATGGGAAAGGGCTTTTACCCGTTTCCTGACATAGGTCTGGCAACCATGCCCCCAGGTCACAAACCTGAATTTTTCTTGCATCTACATTTTCTTTTTGCTGTGTTCAATTAACGACATTCCAGGACATCCCTGTCACCTTTTGCAGCCCTAGAACCTTGCAGGGGGCTTCTGTCTTCCACCAATTCTGGCCTCTGTGTGTCTCCATTTCTTCTGGCCACGCTGTGGGTGACTATGCTTCATTCACTTTGACGCCGATCGCTGGGATTTCCCCAACAAGCTTCTGACCCTCCACTTCACTGTCTAGTGGTTTTAGGTACTGTTTGTATCCTTACTCTTTCACAATGTTTTTAACATTGTTCTAACATCATGTTCTTTTTATCTGGTGTCAATCTTTGCCCCATGTCTGCAGTCATCTCCCATTGGAATTATAGTGAGTGAAATGGAGGGGAAAATGTTTTGTCTACATGATAAATACTACTATAAACCAGTTAAGTTGAATTGCAGGCTTCTATACAGAAAGTTGTAAGTAACTGTGCATGTGAGACTACTCATTTGTTATTATCACACAGTTGAACATATGTTAAACAGCTGGAATGAACTGAAAGCAATGCTCTTTACGTCACTCTTGGGTTAATTGCTAATTGATTTTTGCTGGAAGCTGCTCAGTTAGTTGACATGCTTGGTAAAAATTTTAGTTTTATTCAAAGACTGAGACATCCACAGAGATTAATATTGGGCATAGTAAAGGCTTTGATTTTTGGTTTTTGGATTCTGGGCAGGACACTTGCTCCTAATCACAACTTCCACTCTCCTTGACCCAAAGCAGGACAGGAACAATTAACATGACGAGCACAGAGGAGGACAAACCACTTGAAGAGGGAGAGGTATAACATGGAGAAGACCACTTAGAAGGAGATACAATTGTAAGAGATTGTTGGCAGGTCAGTGAAGGGAATGTAGTGACAAGCAGAGTGTGGGATTGGGGGGCTCACTTGTAAGGATGAGACATTTGAGATTGAATTTAGTGAACTTGACAACTTGCCTGTGTTTCTTAAACCTTCACACAATGCATCCGTGCCCTCCAGCCCACAATATTTCCATTGCCAGCAATAGTTATCTGCCTCCACAGCATGTGATTATCTGGTGGGTCTCCAGGCCTATACTGTGGCTAGAAGCTATTCCTTCTCCTGTTCACTAAGTAGTGCCCTAAAACAGCACACAATCTGCCAAGTCGATTAATCATAGAATCCATGCAGTGCGGAAGTCTCACACTGACTCTCCAAAGAGCTTCCCACCCATACCCAGTCCCTTACCCAATTTCCAAAGCTTGAATTTGCCATGGCTAACCTACCCAGGCGGTATATCCTGAGACACTACGGTACAATCCATTTAACCTGCAATCCACCTACCCTAGAAGAAACCCACACAGACAGAGGGAGTACATGCAAACTCCACACAGCCACCCAAGGCTGGAATCGAACCCAGGTCCCCAGCAATGTGATACAGCAGCGACGACCACTGTGCTACTGTGTCGCCCAGACAAACATATGTTGTTCCTCTTCCTGCTGAGAATGTCTAGCCCAGCCACAACCGGTTCCTGCAGGAATGTTTCACCCCTTTACATGACACACAGAGACTTTAAGTCATGCAGAATAGTTTTTACATGTGACACTGGGTCCCCTTTTGAGAAGTGTAGCCACTTGCCAGCGCACTTTGCACTGTGTTGAATAGTTATGCCATTGAAATTAACAGGCAGTTCAATGTCTGCTTTCTACCTGTGTTGCAAAGAACAGATATCATTTAAACTCCTGCTCCCCATGATTACACTGCCCATTTCTTTTTTGGTTAGCCATTGAGTTTTATTCCCCATAAATGCAATCTTTATTGCAGACATTTAAGAGTTTCTCATAAATTGCCCACAGAGATAATCCTCCCTGCAGGTTATCCATTTTCTTGCTTTCAGACCCACACTGGACACCTAAGACCTGCCACACGTCAGCAGGGTGGAGAGATGGAAAAAGAAAGTCCTCAACCCAACTTGCAAGATCCTTGGAGAGAATTTGCAACACCTTTCTCCATTTCAATCAGAGACTATTCGAGTATTCCAGCTTCCTTTTTTTGAGAACTGGTATCCAAATGGTTTTAATGTGGAGTAGCAGATGACACCTTAGATAGCACCCCTATTGCCGGGCCTGAAGTTTCGAATTCGAAACCCATTCCAGGACCTGTTGACCACAGAAGGAGAATTCAAGCTCTGGCTCATTCAAAGGAAGTGAGAGGCTGCTGGGGGAAATCCTTCCACCAACTTCCCACTGGACAGAAAAAAAAAGCAATGTGTGTGCAAAAGTATGCTGAAAGGCAGAAAAAATATGTTAGCTGAAAAATGGAGGGATCAGAGTGGGAACTGTTCTGTTGCCCACAGTCAACTGTTTCTTCATGTTGAGTCATAACTCGTATTTGCCATGGAACATTGTCAAAGATGCTTTGGATTAATGAAACTGTACTCGAGGACATGCCAACATCAGGGGAATTAATTATCCTGTGTATGTTTGAAAGCTGCTGGCTAAGTGTGGCAGCTATTAGCGGGATAAAGTTGAGTATCATTAAACACTGGAAACTAATATTTTTGGAATGCTTACATACAGGGAAGGATTTGCAGAATGATATTTTCTTTTATTAATTGATACGGACTGGCAGAATAAATAGGTTTGATATTCTCATGATCAACTGATTGGAATTTTCACATAAACTTCTCCTAAATCTCAGGAGGTTAATGGGATCTATCTGCCTTAGACTATAGGAAATTGTCAGTCTCAAAAGTGTACAGATAGATGCTGCTTGTTCAGTTAGGCCAACTCCTTGAGCTGTGGCCAGTGGAGCGTGGAAATAAAAAATAGAATTGAAACTCGGCATCTGTATTTAACACACTCAACCGTTGCAAAGGGTTGATTTTAAAATAAACATAAAAGCAAAAGAATGCAGGTGATGAAAGCCTGAAATAAAAGCAGAGAAGGCTGTAAGGACTCAGCAAGTCAGACAGCATCAGTCAAGAGAAATGGGGTTAATGCTTTAGGTTGTAACCTCACGTCCTACTCAGACACACTTTACTCAGATCTTTTTCTGCTAAACTGCTGACTTTATCAGTTTGCCTTCTCTTCTTACCATGGCCTGAAAATTTCATTTTCAATTTCCACCCTCTTTCACCTTCACCTGATGCATCTCCAACTCTCCCCCTCCCTTCTCTGCCTCTCGAATTCAAATTAGCTTGATTGTCACATGTACTCACGTGAGTACAATGAAAAGTTTACAAGTCGCTACTTACGGCACCATTTCAGGTACCACGGTACCTAGGCATGGATTATTAAGTACCAGGGGAGGTGAGAGGTCACTGTTTATATATGGTATCAATTAATATTCAAAACAGGACCTTAGCCTTCCATAGCTACCTTAACTACACTTCTTCACATTCCACGTTCTGCGAGGATTTTATTCTATTCACTCAGTTTCACTGTCCCTGTGCATCTGCTCAGGTGATTGAAACTTGAATACTAACACTTCTGGATGTCTTCCTTTTCGTTCAACCAAAGACTCACAACTCCCACTCTGCCTGAGCCTGGGTGACAGAGTCCTTTACTGTGTCTAATCTATTTCATGCAGTTCAGTTTCCATTTCCTTGCCCTCCGTCCCAGAATTATGATAATATCTCTCCTATCCTCACCTTCAAGCCAACTAGCCTCTGAATTCAAGTGTGATAAGACCAGAAGATGCAGGAGCAGCATTAGTCCATTCGGCCCATTGACTCTGCTCCACCATTTCATCATGGTTGATACCACGTACAAACACATTCCCTGCCTTTCCCAGTCTGTGTTTCGAAGAGGATTGCTATCTCCATGGCTCTCTGATCAACTCCTCAGTTATTCCAGTAGCTCCTCACACACCTTTCTATGCAAGCCTAGGAGATGAGATATCAGTATTTTTATCCCTTCTGTCTTAGAATTTGAAACTCCAAACACTCCTCCTAAGCAACAAAAATAGATTGATATCTACCCATTTCAATTGTGTCTGGTCTATTCATATTTTATGATGCTCGAGGTTAGGAGGTCATAATTACACTAAGCAACTTGGACAAGCACATGGATGTAGACGGAATAATGTAGGTTAGATGGGCTTCAGATTGGTATGACAAGTCGGCACAACTTTGAAGGCCGTAGGGCCTGTACTGTGCTGTATTGTTCTATGTTATGTTCTTAACTGCTTTGTAGGCTGCCCCTGAGCAGTCCTCAGACATGACCCTGAACTCCATTGTCTATCATTTCAATTCTCCACCTCACCCCTCCTCTGACCATTCTTCTCCTTAGCCTGTCCCAATGTACCAAAGAAGCTAGACAAGGTCACTGCCTAGCATTCTGGACTTCAGTACTGTTTAACAATTTTAGGTCATGACCTCTGTCTCTATTTTGCTCCATGTTCTGTTTTGTTGACTCATTGTGATCTCACTTATTTATTCTTTCGCTCAACAATCAAACATGGCTCTGCAGCCATTCACACCCCATTGGGACAATCTTTGTCGCTTTAGACAATTTCCCTTTAGCAGAGGCCATGAAATCTTTACCCTATGTTTCCTTCTGTTCTTCTGCATCTGCCAACTTTCACTGGCTCAGGAGTTCCAATACATTTCTATGTTTCCTCAGTTCTAATAGAAGGATCACTACTTGAAATCCTAAATTTGTTCTTTATCGACAGTTTTGTCTGAATTCTGAGTATTTCCAGTCTTTTCTAACTTTATTTTGGTAATTTGACATTCTGGTGTGAATTGGGAAGGTTGTTAAGCAGGGGGCACTCAACACCTCCTTTATGACACAAAGCCTGCACCACTTTGAAATATGGACCTTTTTCTCAATTTTATGAGATCACTTTAGCTAAGTTGCAGCACTATTGCCTCGAATCTGGACTGTCATAGATTCACCTTCAACTCAGTTGGTTGAATCGTGGCTGAAATTCCCAGTGCGATACAAGGGAATGAAAACTAACAGAAAATGTGAGGGATCAGTGAGCTTCAGAACCGGATGCTTACTGATCCCTCACAGCCTCTGTTCCTACAATTGTTGCATGTTCGTACGAAAATCTGAACGATCAGTGAGTATCCAGAACAGCCAGACTGGCTCATCTGGCTTTCATTAGAACGTTGACAAATGTATTGAGCCCAAACTGGGTCGGATCCGATATTAAAGCCTCATTTCTCTCCAGTTAAATGACAGGATCAAGAATTGTTCATTTAGAGAGAGACAAAAAAGGCCTGTGTTCTCAGGTAATTAAAAAAAAAACTGAGTTATTTTGTCCAGTCTTAATAACATTGGTCATACTTCAACTTAAAGCTGTGAGTCATTTTTTAAATTCACCAGATAGTTATATGTATTGCCCAACCCTAAATGCCCTTGAGGAATTGGTGGCTTGCTGCTTTCATGAACTATTGAAATTTATTTGCTGCAGTTGCCCCTATTGGGAGGAAGCTCCAGAGTTCTGACCCAGTGACACTGAGAAAACAGAGACATAGATCTTAGTAAGGTTGGTGTGTGACATAGAGGGGGACTTGAGGATGGTGGTGTTCCTATGTATCCATTGCCCTTCTGGTGACAAAGACTATGGGTTCAGAAGTTGCTGCTGAAGAAGACTCAGTGAGGTCTTACAGCTTGTACACACTGCTGTTTCTGTGTTTCAGTGATGGAGGGAGAGAATGTTGACGATAGTGGATGGTATGCCAGTCAAATGGGCTTTTTTTTACTTGAGTGGGGTGAACCATTTTGAGTGTTGCTAGAGTGGCACTCATCCAGACAATTTGGGAATATTTCAACATGTGCTGATATATACCATATAGATGTTACAAATACACTGGACAACTAGGCGTGGGTTATTTATCATTTAATTCCTAGCTGCTGACCTGCTCTTATAGCCATGGTGATTATGTGGTTAGTCCAATTCATCTTGTGGTCAAAGTCAAAGCACATGGTGTAGATGGTGGGGAATTAAGTAAGGATCATATTCCATTTGAATGTCTCACTCTCTCTCATTGAAGGTGGCACTTGTGCGGAGTGAATGTTATTGTTGTTTATCACCCTGCGTCTGAATAATTTTCAGGTCTTGATGCATATTGATACGGAATAGACTTTTTTTAGTAGCTGAGGAATCACAACTGGTGCAATTAACATCAAAGGTTTTCTTATCCATCTGGAGGATGTAGGCATCACTGGCTTGGCCAGCATTTGCTGTTCATTCCTACCTGCCCTTGACAAAGTGACTGTGAAGTGCCTTCTTGAGCCATTGCAGTCCATTCAGTGCAGTGTGTTGCAAAGTTGGATTTAGTATTTGTGGAATGGAAGGCAGGACTTTTAGAGCTTGATGCTTATAAAATGGCAGGGGCTAAGAGTGCCTGGTTTCTTTAAAAGATGATGTTTTTTGTTTTAGGCTTAGAGACTGAAAAATACTGAGCAGGGGTACAGAGCTCCTGAAATTAAAACATTGTATCAAAAGGCTAATGGCTAGAAACACAGGCAATAAAATGTGAGGCTGGATGAACACAGCAGGCCAAGCAGCATCTCAGGAGCACAAAAGCTGACGTTTCGGGCCTAGACCCTTCATCAGAGAGCTCTCTGATGAAGGGTCTAGGCCCGAAACGTCAGCTTTTGTGCTCCTGAGATGCTGCTTGGCCTGCTGTATTCATCCAGCCTCACATTTTATTATCTTGGAATCTCCAGCATCTGCAGTTCCCATTATCTCTTAGAAACACAGGCAGTAGTTTTGTTTTGTTAGCAAGGTAATCGGTTTGAATATCAACCAAATAATTCAAACTAGGCTCTTAGAGTCTAAAAACCAATTAAATTAAAATCTGATATCTTTAACAACCTAGGACCAATCCTATTGTAAGAAATTAATAGTTCATCAAGGGTACAACTGGAGAAGGCATTTGAAAATTGATGTGAGAGACAAATGTCATGTGTTAAGAAAACAGCTCTCAGCAATGGAAGAAAGAATTACTGGCTCTCACAGAATTCTCTAAACTCTCAGAATGTCATCATCTAAACTAAAAGTACAGAGGTACTCTCAGCTAATATTCCTGACACAGAAGTTTAATGGAGAAAGGTGTTCCTGACTGAGGATCAGTAGAGAGGGCACAGCGTATTCCAGAGTAAGTATCCTGGCTGTAGTTTTGACAGATTAAGTTTTAATTGTTTTAATTAATTCAGTTTATATAAGTGGGACTTGTATCCATTAGAACAGCATACCATTAGAATTTTGTTTTATTTGGGAATAGTTAGTAGTTAAGAGGGAATTGTTCTGTTTGCCAGTGGTTCTATTGATTTGTTCACTGCTAGAGTTAAATAAATAAATTGTGACTTGTTGAAAATAGAGTGACTGTCAGGAGCTCTTTTCATTTAACTTTCCTTTGTAACATAGGTCGGGGGGGTGCTCAAGGCAGACTACACCACTTTTCACACTTGCTTTAACAGATTATGAGGCAAGCCGAGCTTCTCTGGGTGTTTCACCCTGAATTATCGAGTGGGGGATCAACCTCTGCTTCACAACAAGGTACACTCACAAAGGCAATATTTCTTCCTCAGGTGGCTCAGGAAATTCGGCATATCCATCGAGCCTTCACTAACTTCTAAAGATGCACCATTGAAAGCATACTGTTCAGGTGCATAACAGCCTTGTACGGCAACTGCTCTCCCCAGGTCTATAAGAAACTACAGAAATCCCAGAACATCACAGAAGCCAACTGCCAATCCATGGACTCTATGGATATGGTCTGTTGCCGCAGAAAGGCTGTCAACATCATCAAAGACCCATTGCAGTCTGGTAATAGTCTCCTATAACCATTTTCATCAGGCAGAAAATATTGAAGCTTGAACACACGCACCAGCAGGTTTAGGAACAATTTCTTCCTGGTCGTTTTCAGACTGATGAATGGATTTTCTATCCTCAAGAAGTGCTGATCTTGCTAACGTTGATCATACTCATCATGTGCAATGCAGCCTGTGTGCCTCTAAGTTTGTTTTACAACCTTTGATCTGTACATCTTGCTTACTATGATCTGCCCGTACTGCTCATTAACAAAACTTTTCACCGTACTCTGGTACACGTGGCAATCAATCAAACAACGTGGCTAGGTTGGGAATTCCAGGATTTTGACGAAGTAACCCTGAAGGAACAAAAATACATTTCTGAAGTCAGGGTTTTATGATGGAGCAGAGGCCATTGATGAAGCAGCAGAAGATACTTGGGTTTAGGATACTGCCCTGAATAACCTCAGCAGTGATGTCTTGGAGCTGAGATGACTGACTGACCTCCAACAGTCATAAACATCTTCCTTTGTGATTCTAGCTAGTGGAGAATTTTCCCTGATTCCCATTGGCTCCAGCTTTTCGAGGGCTCATTGAACCCACATTTGGTCACTCTCACATCGCCTCTGGAGTTTAGATCTTTTGTCCATGTTTGGACCAAGGCTATAATGATGCCAGAAGTCAAGTAGCCCTGTTGGAACCCAGGAAGCAGGTTGTTACTTTGCAAATGTCACTTGATAGCACCATCACCAGCCTCTTTCATCACTCTGTTGATGATCAAATAGGTGATAATTGGCAATGTTGGATGTGACCTGTTTCTCATATGCAGGAAACAACTGGAAAATTTTCCACATTATTAGATAGTTGCCAGTGTTGCAACTGTTCTAGAACTGCTTGGCTTAGAGCACAGGAGGCTCTGCATCGCAATACTTCAGTAGTATTGCCAGCCCATGGTTGTCAAGGCCCTAATCCTTGGATATAATATATGTTACGCTTTGATTGAATTAGAAATTTCTAGATTCACAGTTTTTTAACTGAAAGGAAATACATATAGTTTCATGGAGTCCTTGGATGAAATTGATATGCACAGCATGATCCTGAGAAGGGGAGATACAGTGAAATTAGATTACATTTGAGTCAGGAATTGGCAATTGTCCCAAACAGAAGTGCTGGAATAAAACCCTGAAGAGGTCACTTGAAGCTGAGTACATGCAAGCTCAAGTGTGTGAATGTTCCTAAAAGAAACTACCAGCATGTACAGCTTAGGGTTTAAAGTCACAGTTACCTTAAACAATAAAGGTGTTTGTTTTTAAAAAATCCTTTGGTGTAATCATTGCTTGCAACATGTTTTTATACACTATACAAGTGATTCTTATCTTGGAGTTTGAAGGAATATTTTGGGATAAAGGGGATTAATGGGATTGTACTTTTACACCAATTTTAAAGCTCAATGAATTTGTGCTCTAAGTAAATAGATTTTTAAAATTAAATCTTTATTTCTTTTGCTTAATGAATTCTGTTGTGATGTTAAAATAAAATCTGTAACATTGCATGCTTCAGTCTTGGTAAGAGACTGCTTTGCTAATATCAAAACAAAACAGAACATGATCCATCAAATCAGATTTCAGCCTGATATATACATTGTCCTGTGATAACAAATGTGCTGGGATCATAACATCTGATGGTCTGAATAAATTTCTTCTTCTTCTTGGTTCCCTCAATGCATGCTACAGACCTAGTCTGGCAGTTGTCCCCTTCAAGATTTAGCCAGTTTAGTCAATAGTGGTGGTATTATCCAACTTGGATGATGGACATTAAAGTCCCTCGACAGAGTATGTTCTGTTCCCTATCTGAGTAGTGCTCAATTCATAAGATTCACCAGACAAAGGCATGGTATTAGGTGATACTCAGAAGGAGGTTTCCTTGCCCATATTTGTCCTGATGCTATGATACTTCACAAGATTTGGAGTTAATGTTACAGACTCCCAGGTAATACCTTTTTTTTATTATTTATTCTTGTGATGAGGGTGTCACTGGATGGACCAGCATTTTTTTTTACCTATCTCTCATTGCCCAAAGGCCAGTTAAGAGTCAACCACATTGCTATGAGTCTGGAGTCACATATAGGACAGGTAAGGGTGGCATGGTGGCACAATGATTAGCACTGCTGCCTCACAGCATCAGGAACCAGGGTTCAATTCCACCCTCAGGCGACTGTCTGTGTGGAGTTTGCACATTGCCCCTGTGTCTGCGTGTGTTTCCTTTGGGTGCTCAGTTTCCTCTCACAGTCTAAATGTGTGCAGGCTAGGTAGATTGGCCGTGCTAAATTGACCATAGTGTTCAGGGGTTTGTACATTATGTGGGTTATAGGGGGATGGGTTTGGGTGTGTCCTCTGAGGGTCAGGGTGGACTTGTTGGGCCAAACGGCCTGTTTCCACACTGTGGGGATTCTATGATCTATCAGATAAGGACGGCAGTTTCCTTCCCTAAAGGACGTTAGTGAACCAGATGAGCTCCCCCCACCACCCACCCCACCCGCCCCGCCCAACAATAGACAATGGTTTCATGGTCATCATTAGATTCTTAATTCCATGTTTTTCATTGAATACAAATGTCACCATCTGCCACTGCAGGATTTGAACCTGTGTCTCAAGAAAATTACCTGCTCCTCTAGATTACACTCTCTGCTGCCACCTTCAGAAGGTCTGTCCAGCTGGTATTATGCACAGGTTCTGGACAGTTTCTACAAAATTTTATGGTTTCAGACGTTTATCCTAAATTGTCAAGTTTCTAGCTAAAGAAAGATGAGTTGCCTCCTCTTCTTTATTCATCCATCCCCTCAGTTCGTCACAACAAAATATTGTTAAAAATGGGCCTCTTCCCTTATGGACACTTTTGCAAATAAATGCAGGCATTAGAAGGAACCAACTTGCTTGGCTTTCTTGAGCTAATAAAGAGAAAGTTTACAAATCACTAAATGTGAAAGGAATTTTTAATGCATCACACATGCACTTATTCAAAATAAGATTCGAGATTAGATTAAATTAATCAGGAAGAGCAGATACTGAATGATGTGACCATTGTAATGAGGGTTCACTGATGAGATTAACATTATAGTTGAACAGTGTCTTTTTTGAGGTTCTTGGTTTTATGGCCTGATTGAAATTCCCTTTTCCTTGATTCTGTTTTATCAATATAAATTTGGTTTGCAGCATTCTAAGCGAGAGATCATTTTTATCTACAACACAGGAATAATCAGTTCTTCAAATGTAGGCTTCATAGCATGCTTATCATTTCAACATTAGATCGTACACACGTAAGTATTCAGTCCCACAAGTGGACTCCTGTAGAGATGAAACTGGCTTTTTCTGTTGTCGTTGTGTATGCTTCAAAAGGAAAGAAAAACAGAAAATGTGTTTGTACTTTGAGCAGGTGGTCATCAGTCCCGCACTATCTTTGTAGCCACAAGAGGTCAAAGTCCAGTCTTTTTAAAGTTTTGCTGACACTTGTATTGTATTCCATCAGCCTCTCTCTCTCTCTCTCTCTCTCTCTCTCTCTCTCTCTCTCACTCTAGATAACCATTGAATTTATATCTGAAGCTGTTTTGTTTTTGGCTGTATCAGCATTCTTTTAAACAAAAGTACATTTTGAAATTATAAGTCAAAAACGTCCATGGTACTGTGGAGGTTCTGAACTATGGTCTTTTCGATGGTAGAACAGGTCAGACATAGGACGATGCATGGTGCAGATTAGGATATTGTCTGTATGGTGTCATCCTGTAAGTGTGACTATGGAAGCCTGTTACTTGATTAGTTTGTGGGATATCTCTCCAGTTTTGGGCCAAGCCTTAGATTTTGGGAAGGAGAAAATGTGCAGGCTCGACAGTGCTTGTTTCGTCATCGTCATTTCAGGTGCTGATGCTGATGCTGGGACATCCATCCAGTTTTATTCCTTTGTTTAACATGGTCTAGGCCTGAAACATCGTCTTTTGTACTCCTATGGTGCTGCTTGGCCTGCTGTGTTCATCCAGCTCCACACTTTGTTATCACGGATTCTCCAGCATCTGCAGTTCCCACTATCTCTTATCCCTTTGTTTAGACTTTGAAGCGGTTTTATGTAACTGAGTGTCTGTTAGGCGATTTCAAAGGGCACTGAGCTGTTGCTGTGGTTGAGGCAAATTGTGTTGATGCATTTAGTTTGAAGTTATAAGCATTTTATGAATAAGAGAATCGAGGGATATGCTGACAGCCTCCAATGAGAGAGAACGGAAGAAATTGCAGAAACATCATAAACATTGAAATGGCGGGATTGGACCAAAAGCTTGTGTTTGAGCTGCATTTTATGTAATTTTATGTCAAAAAGCACTGGAGAGTGTCATGGGTCATGGAAACTTCACTGGATTTGTAACTCAAAATCAAAGGCAATATGGTCTGGTAACATGAGATCAAGTCCCGACCTGACAGTTTGTGTAACTTGAACTCAATTAAATATATCTGGAGTTACAAGTTAGCCTTTTGTCTTAGAACTGCATCTGCTTCTGCAGTCCTTACCCGATCTGGTCTGTATGTGACTCCAGAGCCACCACAATTCATTAAAGATGGGCAACAAATGCCAGTAGAGCATGAGTGACACCCACATCCCAAGCATGAATCGGTTGAGCAAAAATGTTGGAGTGAAAAGGGTGCGTAAACCACATAATCTGAATTTTGAGATTTCTTTCTCCCCTTGTTTAATTAAAATTATAATTAAAAAGGTAATGTTAGAATGAGAGATTGTTCAGTATGAACTCCTTCATAAAGTTTTGCCATTCAGTCCTCTACATCCTGTTCTACTGGGCATGGTCATTGAGTCAGACGGTGAATCCTTGCCAGGTGACAAGACAATAATTTCTTCTTCTTATTTACAGTGACTGAGAATGTAAAAGCCCTTTTAGGTCAGCACTGATTGTGAAGCTCCAGATTAATGGGCAACAAAATGGCCTGCCTGTGTTTATTTACCTGGATCACATCTTGTGCTCAATAATTAATATTCTAGGAAGCCTCACTCTTCAGTAAAGGGCACAGAGCCTCAGTGAAGAGCAAGCAGCTCAGACAAGAGCTTCAGTCACAAAATATAATGGAAATATCAGTAAGCCTGGTTGTGATCAGAATAGTCAATATCTCAAAGGGTGAGTGAAGGGCAATTACTGAGATTGTACCTTCTCGACTCTTGTCCTCAGCATATACATAGCCTTTTGATAGTGTATGAATATATGTTCTCAGCTGATCACATTGCTTTTATTTCTAATCCTATATCCATTCATGATTTTGGAATTCCTGCAGCAATTCATTATCATTGAGAATTGCGCCTTCCTGTGACTATCCTTATTCCTCAGGATTAGTTTTTTTTTCACATCACCCCATCTTTGATCAAAGGACTATGAAGCAATCAATCTCTCTTGTTTTGATAGAGTATTGAGTTTCAATAATAATGTTTATGATTCAGTGAATGAGCCAATTATATCGAATAAAGATTGGAATGCTTGATTACTTTGCCTATGTATTAAATATTTAGGTCACAACTAAAGTGAAGAAAGAGCAAACAGCACTATTCTGAAATTAAAACTTTAAATGTTAGAAATGTTCCAAGTCAGTCAATATTTGAAAGAGGTGGGGCAATTATAATGTTGTGGTCATGCTACAGGATTAGTCATCCGGGAGTGTAAGCAAATGTTTTGGTGCCCCAAGCCTAAATCTCACCAAGGGCACCTGGTGGAACTTGAATTCAAATAACAAATCAAATGTAGAATTACAAATTGGGGGTCTCACTAATGGTAACCATAAAACTATTTACAGTTGTTGGAAAGACCAAAATGGTTCACTACTATGCTTCAGGGAAGGAATTCTGCCAGCCTTACTTGGTCTGGCCCACATGTGACTTCAAGCCCACAGTAATTCTTAATTGCCCTCTGAAATGGCCCTAACAAGGCCACTCAATGCAACGGGCACTACAGATGGGCAAAAATTGCTGGCCTTGCCTGCCTATGAAAGATTTTCCAGCATTATTTTTGGATTTGAACTCAACAAACAAGAATGAATAGGGATCAGAAATTAAATGTCCCAATCCAAAGGAGGGGTCCATCAATAAAGGTAATGTGGAGAAAAATCAGCCATTCTGCACCTAATTTGCTGAGCCAATTTTCAAACTGCTCAGGTGGGTGTAAAAAACGAGATGTCTAATGCCAGACAAAAGTAAAACAGAAACTCAGCAGGTTTGGCAGCATCTGTGGACAGAAAAACAGAGTTAATGTTTTCAATCCAGTGACCTTTTTTAAAAAAAGTCGGGAACGACTAGAATTTCTGGTGATGACGAGGGAAGAAGTGCGATGAAAAGACGGAGATGATGCTCAGGGAGAGATAAAAAAAACACAGCGGAGGCGGAAAAATAAATTGCTGATCATAGTAAATGCTAAATAGGTGCCAACAGGAACTGTAGATTATTGAAAATGGTTTGGCTGTTTTGGGAGCAACCCTCTCAGGGGTCATGGGGGTGGTTAACAAATTTGACAAAAATGTAACTCAGTCCCACATCTGCTGAATTTCACCAACGCTTTCTGTTTTTGGCTAATTTCGGTTCATTTTCTCACTGCTGTGTCTAATTTGTAGCCTTGGTGTTTTCTGCTTTCATTTGCACCACAGTTGACACTGGCTGGCATAATTTCAAAGATTTTATTAAAATAACAAGGCATGGATTAACCTTTTGAATCATTGAATGGTTATAACATAGAAGGAGATCATTCATTTCATCATGTCCTTGGCCATCTCCGTAAGAGCACTTTGACTAATTTGCCCCTGCCACATTTTCCCTGTATCACTGAGTATTGTGTACTTTTTGGAGCTTGGCCATTTTTAAAACGTTAAAAATTAATTTTTTGATCAATTCCAAGACACCATTTATTCTATTACCGATTTTTAATGACTTTTGTAACATTTCTGAGCCACAATTAATTCTGGGACGTTTAAGAGATGTAAAGTCAATAATTAGTGGGGAGGTGTGCTAGGTGGTCCTGCAATTTTGCACAGAAAACACGTCAAATTTATAACATCAATGCTCAACATGAATAAATTCAAGGATTTTACTCTGTGGTAGAAAGTGCTTTCATCAATTTCACAAGAATCTTATGACTCTGTAGTGCTATTATATGTCAATTTGGCTTTGAAGCAGTGTCATTTCCATTACACAATGATGAGGCATTGACCAGAATTAGACAAAAGCAGCAAGAGATAGGTTAATAAACATGTTCTGACATGTTTTATGCTCCTTATATGGTTGAAACCTGGATCCTGTTGAACATGAGTAGTAAAAGATTACCTCAGCTGCAAACAGTTACAATTTCCTGATGTGTGGTGCTTGCCTGTTTCACATTTTACATATGGACAGGCAGAAAGGATATCAACTTGATGAAAGGGAGACTGGCGATATTCAGTGTGGCAACAATACTTTAACAGCACCAATCAGATAGAAGTATTTTGCTTGAAATCCTTTATGTACTCTGTAAAGGGACATCTGGGATTCCAGTCACCTGAGGTAGAAGCATCAGCTGTATTCATTTGAATACAGTGCGATCAACAGAACCATCCAGACTCAAGGGTGAATGCTCTTTTCATTTTTGGGGAAAGGAAAAGAACAAAAGTTGACAGTTGAGGCAGATGGTTACATTGGCGTTAAGATCGCAGGATAGTAATCCAGAAATCCTAGCTAATGGATTGGGAACGTAGGTTCAACTCCCATGATGAAATTTCAATTCAATCATTATAATTGGAACGAGCAGCTAGTCTCGGTGATGGTGACTGTAACCGCCGTGAATTGTTCCAAAGACCTATCTGGCCCACATCAGTTTTTGAAGAAAAGAAATCTGCCAACCTTACCTGATCTGGTTCACATGTGACTCCAGACCTGTAGCAATGTGATTGACTCTTTAATGGTCGCTGAAGTGAACTAAGAAGCCATTCAGCTCAAAAGGAATTAGAGATGGGCAACAAGTGCTAGACTTGTCAGTGAATGCCATACATCATTTAAAAAGCATCTGGATGGGTACATGAATAGGAAAGTTTTGGAGGGAAATGGACAAAATGCTGGCAAAAGGGACTGGAACTACTTAGGGTAGCTGGTCAGTATGGACAAGTTGAACTGAAGGGTCTGTTTTCATGCTGTATGACTCTATGGCTACTTCATCACAAGAAACTGAAAATATACTACATGACACTTTTTAGTGTAACGATAGAAATAATGAATAAGAATCAACAGGTATATCTCAAGGTAATCAATAGGTGTAGCTTCAGACCATCTCAGCAGATAAATTTCTCTCTCTTTGGGAATACATATAGACAGCAAATGGAAGCAAAAATCCTGATTTCCATGTTGACATTGCTCAGAGACAGGATGGCAGTGATCATCAGGCAGGCACCTTTTTCAGATGGAAAATAGACCTGGAAAGACGGAAATGAACTCACTTCAGTTAGAGATTAAAGGCTCTCACTGCAAGATACTGGGTCCAACACACTCTGTGCCAACTACCCAGTCACAGAATCACATAGCACAGAAAGAGATCACTCAGCCCAGTGTCTCTGTACTAGCCATCCAATGAGCATTATGATCTCAGTGTCATTCTCCTGCCTTTCCTTCCAAAACCTTTCATTCAACCCCTGAACTGCTTTCGACTGGCAATGGTAGTAAACTTTTCTGGCTTAGTGAATGCATTGTACTTAAAGTGTCGCTTCTTAATAAACTACATTTAACTTATTTATGTGTAGTTGACGATCTGTTCTAAATGTCTGTGGATCCCAAACCTTTGAAGCACCATAAAAGACATTTGTTTTAAAAAAACCCCACTCTCAATATCAAGCTTTTAGTAATTCAGAACATGAGTGCCAACAAGAAATTAAATAATTTCTTCTTCACATCTGGTTGTATCAAAAACCCATATCATATAGATACTGTCCTGAGCAACATTCAACAGTTGTGTTGATGATTTTCCAATCCACTGACTATTCTTGGAATGATGCAGCTTTATAGGATTATGGTTAAGGCATCAGACAATTATTCTTCGAGCATCTTCTCCCATGTTCTTACCCAAGCCCCCACATTCCTGGCCCTGTCATCACGTAGGCTGCCACCACAAACAACTCATTGTCAGCCACTAATGGTGCCCAATAGTAGCTATTCATTCTCCCAAGCCAATTTTTACCAACTCCTTTGTCTGCTCAATTGTTTCTTTCTGTCTCTGCGCTCCATCTTCACCTAGCAACTGTGAAAGAATGATAATTTATTTCAAAGTCAGGATGGAAAGTGGCTTAGAGTAGAACATGCAGACAATAGTTTTCCATGCATCTGCTGACTTTGTTCTTCTACATGTTCAAGGTTGTGGGCTTGGAATGTGCTGTCAAAGGAGTCTTAAGGAATTGCCGTGACACATTTTATAGATTTTGGTCTCACCGATATGGAAGAGGAAGGAGGTCAAGAGCAATGGATACAGCAGACCAGGTTGGAGGAGGTACAGGTAAATCCCTGTTGGATAGGGAGCTTTTCTCTTGGGCCTTGGATGGAGGCTGGAGGGGAGGTGAAGGGGCATGTGGAGCACCTCCTGCCATTGCAGGGAAAGGTGCCAGGTGTGGTAGGGTTGGGGGCGGAGTATGGAGTGGACAAGTGAGTTGCAGAGTGAGTGGACCCTACGAAAGGCACGTAGGAGCAGGGAGAGAAATATCTCTTTGGTGGTGGGGTTAGATTGTGGGTGGTGGAAGTGGAGGAGAGTGACGCGCTGGATGTGGAGGTTGGTGGGGTGGTATGTGATGACCAGGGAGACACTGCCTTTATTTTTGTTGTGGGGAGGTTGTTTGAGGGCAGAAGTACAGGAAATGCAAGAGATGCAGTTGAGGGTATTTTTTATCAACAGAGGGGGAATGTTGTGGTCCTTAAAGTAGAGGGACATCTGGAATATCTGGGAGTGGAACATTCCATCTTGGGAACAGATGCAGAGGAGATAAAGGAATTGTGAGTGAGGGATCACATTCTTGCAGGACAGTGACTGAGAGGAAGTGCAGCCAAGGTAGCTGTGGGAGTCGGTGAGTTGGAAATAGATATCGGTGCTGAAACGGTTGCCGGATATGGAGACGGAGATCTCCAGGAAGAGGAGTGAAGTCACCACTTTATGTTGATGGTGGATGGAGTGAGTGTGGGAGCTGGTGGATGGGACACAGATTCAAGAGGTTTGCCTTATGTTGGATGGTGTCATGTTTCTTGACTCTTGTTGGAACTATACTCATCTGGGTAAGTCGAAATTAAACTACGATTTGTGCCTTGGAAATTGTAGAAAGGCTTTGTGGGGTCAGGAGGTGAGTTAATCAGTGCAGAATTCTCAAATTCTGACTGTATTGTTAAGATTGTTCCAGTCAAATTTCAGATCATTAGTAACCCCAGGTTTGTGATAGTAAGGAATGCAGTATTGGTAGTGCCATAGAATGTCCAAAGGAAGTGGGAAGGTTCTCTCTTGTTGGAAATGGCCATTGCCCGGCATATGTGTGACATAAGTGTTATGTGCCACTTATCAAGATTGAACATTGTCCAGCCTTGCCATATTTGGATGACTTCATTATTTATGAGTTGTAAATAATCAATGAATATGCTCACTCTGACCTGGTGGAAGAAATTCACTGAAAAAGCACCTGAAGATATTTGGATCTACAGCACTATCCTGAGAAATGCCTACAGAGAGGCCCTGAAGCTGAAATGATGGACCTTCCACAACTACAACAACTATTTTCCTCTGTGTTAAGCATGACTCCAACTAATAGAGATGTTTCTCTCGATTCCCATTGATCCAGATTTGTTGATGCCGTAAGTGATCAATGCTGCCTTGATGTCAAGGCTAGTCACTCTCACCTCTGTTCTTTTGTCATATTTGGACTAAGATTTTGCTGAGGTGGGGAGCCATGTGACCTTTGACAGCAGTGTCTGAGGCACTTTCCATTATTTTGCTGATAATTGAGATTGGCAGGTTGGTGATTGGCTGAATTCATCCTCATTTTCATGGACAGGACTTTACTAGGCATTTTCCACATTGATGGGCAGATGCCAGCATTCTATCATGGTAGTTATCTAATACAAAATCTCCAGTGCTACAGCCAGGATATAGTGGAATGTTTCTAGAGCATTTACCCAGGCTTTTGGATTATTACTTCAGTAACACTAGTCGTATGCTACCATTCTCTTGAGTTTGGCAGGGCGTGATGTTTGAACATGCATAACTGAGAAATTGTCATATCCTTTTTGTCTTTCGCAGATCAAAGCTACTTTTACAATGGCACCTGTATATGCTCCACTAAAATGCACCATGCTGGATGACTTTAGCTAGTGTAGGCTATGTTTCAGGTCATGCTAGGCTCATAGGTTTGTACCTGCTGCTTAGGCACATTGCTATTTAGAAATGCACTAGCTGCATGTTACAGCCACATAAATGAAGGGAAGTACATACGTTAATGGCGTAAGGCAGTTCTGCACATATTTTGGGGTCTTTAAATTTGCACCCAGTGTGTGAGAATAATGGATTTTTTCATTTGTTGATGGCAGATGTTTGTCTAGGCCAGTGATGTCAGTCCCTAATTGGCTCATAGTAGAGGAATGATAATATAATTCCAAATTAGGATGGTGCGAGACATAAAGTATAATTTACAGGTTGTTGGTGTTTCTTAATATCTGCTGCTCTTAACCCTCTATGCGTTAGAGGCCACAAGTTTGGAAGGTGCCGTTTAAGTAGACTCGTTGAGTTGTTGCAGTGCATCACTACCAGACAAATCTCAAAACTCTGAAACCTAGGTCTATGCTCCACCCTCTGCAAAAGGGTCCTCAGCTTCCTGACCAACAGAGCACAATAAGTGAATATAAACAGCAGCACCTCCTCCAAGATAATCCTCAACTCTAGCACCCGTGAAATTTTCATTCTCAGGCTCCTTGTGTAGGTCCTGTACAAGTGTGACTGTGCAGCCAAATTCTATACAAATGTCATCTACAACATTGCCGATGAAACCACTGTGGGAGGTGGGATATCAAGCAACAATGAGTTGGAAAATATGAAGGAGATAGAGTGCTTGGTGTTATGGTGCAATGATAACAAGCTGCCTCTCAATGTTGCCAAAACAGAGGAATGGATCATTGACTTCAGGATGAATGGAGATCGACACGCCTGAACCTACATCAATGGAGCTGAGGTGGCTCGCATCAAATTCCAAGGAGTGATAAGAACCAACAATCTGTCCTGAACCCCCTACATGACAGCCAAGAAGGCACAACAATGCCACTTCTTCCTCAAGTGGCTTAGAAAATTTAGCATGTCCATAAGGACCCTCACCAACTCTTACAGATGCGCCATAGAAAGTATTCAATCCAGGTGCAGCAACTGCTCTGTCTAGGGCCATAAGAAACCATAAGAAAGTTGTGTGTACAGCCCAGACCATCACGGAAGCCAACCTTCCGTCAATGGACACCATTTACACTTCTTGTTGCCATGAAAAGTCTGCCAACATCATCAAAGACACCGCCTACCCCGGTAATGCTCTCCTACAACCTCTTCCGTCAGGCTGAAAAGGTACAGAAGCTCGCACTGTGCTGCTCACAAAACAAATATTTTCACTGTTAAGTGATAATGGGAACTGCAGATGCTGGAGAATCCGAGATAACAACGTGTGGAGCTGGATGAACACAGCAGGCCAAGCAGCATCTCAGGAGCACAAAAGCTGACGTTTCGGGCCTAGACCCTTCATCAGAGAGGGGGATGTGGAGAGGGAACTGGATTAAATAGGGAGAGAGGGGGAGGCGGACTGAACTTGGAGAGAAAAGAAGATAGGTAGAGAGGAGAGTGTAGGTGAGGAGGTAGGGAGGGGATAGGTCAGTCCAGGGAAGACAGACAGGTCAAGGAGGTGGGATGACGTTAGTAGGTAGGAAATGGAGTTGCGGCTTGGAGTGGGAGGAAGGGATGGGTGAGAGGAAGAACAGGTTAGGGAAGCGGAGACAGGCTGATCAGGTTTTGGGAGGCAGTGGGGGGAGGGGACGAACTGGGCTGGTTGTGTGATGCAGTGGGGGGAGGGGAAGAACTGGGCTGGTTTTGGGATGCAGTTGGGGAAGGGGAGATTTTGAAGCTTGTGAAGTCCACATTGATACCATTGGGCTGCAGGGTTCCCAGGCGGAATATGAGTTGCTGTTCCTGCAACCTCCAGGCGGCATCATTGTGGCACTGCAGGAGGACCAGGACGGACATGTCATCTGAGGAATGGGAGGGGGAGTTAAAATGGTTCACGACTGGGAGGTGCAGTTGTTTATTGTGAACTGAGCGGAGGTGTTCTGCAAAGCAGTCCCCAAGCCTCTGCTTGGTTTCCCCAATGTAGAGGAAGCCACACCAGGTACAATGGATACAATATACCACATTGGCAGATGTGCAGGTGAACATCTGCTTGATATGGAATGTCATCTTGGGGCCTGGGATAGGGATGAGGGAGGTGGTGTGGGGGCAAGTGTAGGAGTGTGCGGGAAATATGGGAGACGCGATCAAGGGCGTTCTCGACCACTGCGGGGGGAAAGTTGCAATCCTTGAAGAACGTGGATATCTGGGATGTGCGGGACTGGAATGCCTCATCCTGGGAGCAGATGCGGTGGAGACGGAGGAATTGGGAATAGGGGATGGGTGGAGGCGGTGGAATTGGGAATAGGGGATGCGGAGGCGGAGGAATTGGGAATAGAATTGAATAGAACTGGGAATAGAATTGAATTCTTCCACCTCCGCCTCCGCCGCATCTGCTCCCAGGATGAGGCATTCCACTCCCGCACATCCCAGATGTCCACGTTCAAGGACTGCAACTTTCCCTCCTTGACCGCGTCTCCCGCATTTCCCGCAACACATCCCTCACACCCCGTCCCTGCCGCAACCGCCACCAGAGGATCCCCCTCGTTCACACATACCACCCCACCAAGCTCCGGATACAATACATCATCCTCTGACACTTCCGCCATCTACAATCCGACCCCACCACCCAAGCTATTTTTCCATCCCCACCCTTGCCTGCCTTCCGGAGAGACCACTCTCTCCGCGACTCCCTTGTCCGCTCCACACTCCCCTCCAACTCCACCACAACCGGCAGCTTCCCCTGCAACTGCAGGAAATGCTACACTTGCCCCCACACCTTCTCCCTCACTCCTATCCCAGGCCCCAAGATGACATTCTATATCAAGCAGATGTTCACCTGCACATCTGCCAATGTGGTATATTGTATCCATTGTACCCGGTGTGGCTTCCTCTACATTGGGGAAACCAAGCAGAGGCTTGGTGACCGCTTTGCAGAACACCTCCACTCGGTTTGCAACAAACAACTGCACCTCCCAGTCGCGAACCATTTTAACTCCCCCTCCCATTCCTCAGACAACACGTCCATCATGGGCCTCCTGCAGTGCCACAATGATGCCACCCGAAGGTTGCAAGAACAGCAACTCATATTCTGCTTGGGAACCCTGCAGCCCAATGGTATCAATGTGGACTTCACAAGCTTCAAAATCTCCCTTTCCCCCACTGCATCCCAAAACCAGCCTAGCTCGTCCCCTCCCCCCACTGCATCTCAAAACCAGCCCAGCCTGTCTCCACTTCCCTAACCTGTTCTTCCTCTCACCCATCCCTTCCTCCCACCTCAAGCCGCACCTCCATTTCCTACCAACCGCCTCATCCCGCCACCTAGATCTGTCCGTCTTTCCTGGACTGACCTATCCCCTCCCTACATCCCCACCTATACTCTCCTCTCTACCTATCTTCTTTTCTCTTCATCTTCGGTCCGCATCCCCCTCTCTCCCTATTTATTCCAGTTCCCTCACCCCATCCCCCTCTCTGATGAACGGTCTAGGCGCGAAATGTCAGCTTTTGTGCTCCTGAGATGCTGCTTTGCCTGCTGTGTTCACCTAGCTCCACACATTGTAATCTAAACCTTTCACTGTTCTTAGGTGCATGTGACTAAAATAAAGCAAAACAATAAATCAAACCAATTCAAAATCCTAGATGGTGCACAGCACTGCTATTGTGCCTTGTTACTGAAGGAACTGAATTTTGAAGGTGATAAATGGGAGGAAAATCAAAGGACTTTTCTGTAAATCTCTTGAGTATTGTTCGAGCTGCACACGGCCAAACTTGTGGAAATGATTTCATCACACTCCTAATTTATATGTATCTGATGAACAGGCACTGGGGAGACAGAAGGTCAGATATTTGACAAAGAATTCCTCGCCTCTGACCTTCCCTTGTAGACTCAGTATTCTTTTCAGTTTCTGGACAATGGTAAACCAAACATGTATACAGTGGGAATTCAGTGATGGCAATGCCATTGAACATCAAGGGGTGACAGTTAGATCCTCGCTTGTGGGAGAAGGTCATCTGTCTGGCCCTTGTATGGCACAAATGTAGGTTGGCATTTATCAGCCCGACTCGGATGCCTAGTTGCATATGAGTATAGACTGCTTCAGAATCTGAAGAGTATTAAATGATACTAAATATTGTATCATCATCAAGAACATTCCGACTTGTGACCTTATGATGAAGTGAAGTTTAGTGATGAAGCAGTTACAAATAGTCATGTTTAAGACACTAACCTGAGGAACTCTAGGTAGAGATGAAACAAAAACAGATGCTGGAAAAATTGATAGGTCTCAAGTAAGGCCACTGAATCCAAAACATTAACTGCTTTCTCTCCAAAGAGGCCTGCTGAGATTTTCAAGCCATTTCTGATTTTGCTCCTGATTTCTAGCATGCACAACTCTTTCAGTCTTAAGTCCAGCTAAAAATATCCTTGGACTGAGTTGATTAATCTTCAACAAGTGTATCCATCTTTCCTTGTGAAAGCTATACCCCATGACAAGTCTGACTCCAACCATAAAAGGTGGGAATACTCAAGGCCCAAAGAGATTTGGAGCTCCATTTACACATTCAGTAATCAGATAAAGTCTCACATACTCTAGGTATGTGTGATAACATCTTTCGGCCAATGGATCAAATGTATCTAAAAAACTCCCGAGTATCTAACGGAATCTTAGAACATAGAACATAGAACATTACAGCACAGTACAGGCCCTTCGGCCCTTGATGTTGTGCCGACCTGTCATACCGATCTCAAGCCCATCTAACCTACACTATTCCATGTACGTCCATATGCTTATCCAATGACGACTAAAATGTACCTAAAGTTGGCGAATCTACTACCGTTGCAGGCAAAGCATTCCATTCCCTTACTACTCTCTGAGTAAAGAAACTACCTCTGACATCTGTCCTATACCTTTCACCACTCAATTTAAAGCTATGCCCCCCCTCGTGCTCGCCATCACCATCCTAGGAAAAAGACTCTCCCTATCCACCCTATCTAACCCTCTGATTATTTTACATGTTTCAATTAAGTCACCTCGCAACCTTCCTCTCTCTAATGAAAACAGCCTCAAGTCTCTCAGCCTTTCCTTGTAAGACCTTCCCTCCATACCAGGCAACATCCTAGTAAATCTCCTCTTCACCCTTTCCAAAGCTTCCACATCCTTCCTATAGTGCGGTGACCAGAACTGTACGCAATACTCCAAGTGCGGCCGCACCAGAGTTTTGTACAGCTGTAGCATAACCTCTTGGTTCTGGAACTCGATCCCTCTATTAATAAAAGCTAAAACACTGTATGCCTTCTTAACAGCCCTGTCAATCTGGGTGGCAACTTTCAAGGATCTGTGTACATGCTCACCGAGATCCCTCTGCTCATCTACACTACCAAGAATTTTACCATTAGCCCTGTACGTTGCCTTCTGGTTACTCCTACCAAAGTGCATCACCTCACACTTGTCTGCATTAAATTCCATTTGCCACCTCTCAGCCCAGCTCTGCAGCTTATCTATGTCTCCCTGCAACCTACAGCATCCTTCGTTACTATCCACAACTCCACCGACCTTAGTGTCGTCTGCAAATTTACTAACCCATCCTTCTACGCCCTCATCCAGGTCATTTATAAAAATGACAAACAGCAGTGGACCCAACACTGACCCTTGCGGTACAGCACCAGTAACCGGTCTCCAGGATGAACATTTCCCATCAACTACCACCCTCTGTCTTCTTTCAGCAAGCCAATATCCGATCCAAGCTGCTATATCTCCCACAATTCCATTCCTCCGCATTTTGTACATTAGCCTACTGTGGGGAACCTTATCGAACGCCTTGCTGAAATCTATATACACCACATCAACCAGTTTAATCTCATCTACCTGTTTGGTCACCTTCTCAAAGAACTAAATCTTGATCTTTCTAAGCACAGAAAGCAAATCTAAAGGGGACAGAGTCCTATTTTAGCTCATCATAGCTCTGGTTTGGCCACATTTTGATTGCTGGATATTGGCCTCATATACTGAGAAGCCATAAAATCATTAAAAGGTTGCCAAGGCCTCAAGAATTAGTTATGGGAAAAAGTTCAGAAACTGAGCCAGTATTCCTTTGAATATGAAATGTTGAGTGGTGGTTAAATTGATGCTCTTAGGCGTTTACTAAACAACTTTTAGAATGGATCGAGAGAAACTTCTTCTGTTGATCAGGGAATATAGGTCAAGAGGACATCATTTGAATATATGTGGCATGTATTCAAGTAAGAAAGGGAAATTGGAAAAATCTTTTCCACACAAACAGTGGTAGATGTGTGGTACTGTATCCCATAAAAATTCACTCGGGAATAATGTTAAACCACTAGACTTTTATGAGCCAAGATTATTTGAGAATATTGAATAAAGTCAGGTGGTTGAAGTCGTTATGAAATGATAGGGCGCGAGCAAGGGGATGAAAAGCCTTCGTTTGTTCCTATGTACTTGAGATGAGGCTTCATCTACAAGTTCAGATGAATGGAAAAGGCTCAATAGCACAATTCAAAAACACATGTAGAATTTTTCCTTAGTGCCTGCACAAATTAGCTGCTTCATTTCTTACAACAGTGGCCACGCTTTAGCATTTTAGTAGATGTTGAGATCCTTGAAAGCACAATGGCCAGAAAAAAATGCTATTTTCTGTTCTGAAGAAAGGTCATTGGGCTGAAAATGCTAATTCTGTTTTCTCCCCACTCATTAGTGAGGTTTCTCCAGTAATTTCTGTTTTTGTTTCAGCAGTGCTTGTTTTACTTTTGCTTATTGTAATGCTGGCTGAGGCATTAGGGTGACACAGTGGCTCAATAGTTGGCACTGCCGCCTCACAGTAACTGGGACCTGGGTTTCATTTCACCCTCAGGCGACTGTCTGTGTGGAGTTTGCACATTCTCCTTGTGTCTACGTGGGTTTCCTTCCACAGTCCAAAGATGTGTAGGTTAGGTGGATTGGCCATGCTAAATTGCCCATAGAGTTTAGGGATGTGTAGATTAGGTAGGTTATAGGGGAAAGGGTCTGGGTGGGATGCTCTGAGGTTCGGTGTGGACTTGTTGGACCGAAGGGCCTGTTTCCACACTGTAGGGATTCTATGATTAATCAAGATATCATGAAGAATGCAAATGTCAGAGAAACGTAATAGGCCTGGCAGCATCAGTGGAGAGAGAAACAGAGTTAATGGTTTCTCTTTCCAGAGTTGCTGCCAGACCTGCTGGGTTTCTCCAACATTTGCTGTTTTTATTTTAGATCTCTAGCATTTGCTGTTTTTGGCTTTTACACTAGACTTATCTTGATATAGTGCCATGAGATCTTTCTCATCCTGCTGACAGTGGAGGACCTTGATTTCACTCAAAGGCAACATACACAAAATATCAGATGATTAGGGTAGAATTTAATAATTCTGAATATCTTCTTTACTCTCCATCTTCAGTCCGCCTCCCCCTCTCTCCCTATTTATTCCAGCTCCCTCTCCCCATCCCCCTCTCTGATGAAGGGTCTAGGCCCGAAACGTCATCTTTTGTGCTCCTGAGATGCTGCTTTGCTTGCTGTGTTCATCCAGCCTCACATTTTATTATCTTGGAATTCTCCAGCATCTGCAGTTCCCATTATCTCTGCTACTTGTAAGCTTTCTTGTTACTTTGTCCTTCTATATTTATGGTCAATACAGCAAAATTTTCAAAAACGAGGAATAAAAATTAAGGAGTATGTCTTAACTGGCACTTTCCAAAAAGCATACGGGTCAACTGGACATGTGATGGCAATGCAGGGACTCTGTTGGGTGTAAGCATTGTATTCCTCAATGTATTGCAACACTGAAAGTGTTGAGGATGGAATCGTGTAATAGGCAACATATTGAATTTGAAAGTTCGTGTTTAATGTTCACCTAATCATCAGTTGCATTCAGCCAGTTCATGCTTATGAAACTTGAGATCTGTGTTAAAGGCACTATACAGACATAAACTGTTGTTAAAATTAAATGTTTTCTCACCACAAAATAAAACATCAATAGTCTCTTACTAAAGGCTTTTATAAAATATTTAATTTGCTTACAGAGTGATTGGTGTACTACCAAAGTAACTAGCAAATGGTTCTGAGGTGTTTTTTAAAGAGATTTTTTAAATTTAAAATCAGTTAATTTACAAATTGTGGACTGAACACCATTGGTAATATGAGTGATAATGGGAACTGCAGATGCTGGAGAATCCAAGATAATAAAATGTGAGGCTGGATGAACACCGCAGGCCCATCAGCATCTCAGGAGCACAAAAGCTGACGTTTCGGGCCTAGACACTTTAGGCCCGAAACGTCAGCTTTTGTACTCCTGAGATGCTGCTGGGCCTGCTGTGTTCATCCAGCCTCACATTTTATTACCATTGGTAATATATTTGGTTTTGGTGAGGAACTCCTTTTCTGACTGCATTACAATGCCACATCAAGTGTCAATTGAAAATATAACAAGTAATCTGTTCAAGAAGGGAAACAGTGACAATCCCGGAAACTAGAGACCGGTGAGTTTCACAACGATTGTTGGGAAGCTATTGGATAGAATTCTTAGGGATAGGAGGTCTATGCATTTGGAAAAGCAAGGCCTATTTAGGGACAGTCAGTATGGCTTGGTGCAAGGTAGATCGTGCCTTACTGACTTAATTAAATTCTTTGAGGAGGTGGCGAAGGTGATCAATATGGGTAGAATAGTGGATGTTGTCTACATGAATTTTATTAAGACTTTCAGCAAGGTCCCTCATGATAGGCTCATCAGAAGATTATGATGCATGGGATCCATGATGACTTGGCCGCATAGATTTAGAATTGGCTAGCCTGTAGAAGGCAGAAGATCATGGTGGAAGAGTGTTTTACAGGCTGGAGGTCTGTGACTAGTAGTGTTCCACAGGGATCAATGCTGGAACTTCTGCTGTTTGTGATATATATAAATGACTTGGATGAAAACAGAGAAGGGAGGCTTAGTAAGTTTGCAGGTGATACAAAGATCGGTGGAGTTGTAGATCGTGTAGAAGGTTGCCGAAAGATACAATGGGATATAGATCATTTGCAGATATTGGCAGAGAAATGCCAAGTGAAGTTTACTCCATGTAAGTGTGAGGTGCTGCACCTTGGGAGATCAAATGTTAAGGAAAAGCATACAGTTAATGGTAGGAGCCTGAACAGCATTGATGTAAGAAGGATCTTGTGGTTCAAATTCATAGGTCCCTGAAAGTGACCGCGCAAGTAGATAAGGTAATAAAGAAGGTATATTGCAAGCTTGCTTTTATTGGTCAGGGAGTTGAGAACATGAATCACGATGTCATGTTGCAGCTTTATAAGACTTTTGTTAGGCCATGCTTAGAGTATTGTGTTTAATTCTGGTTGTGACATTGCAGGAAGGATGTGGAAGTTTTGGAGAAATGCAGAACAGTTTTACCAAGATGCTAAAATGTGAGGCTGGATGAACACAGCAGGCCAAGCAGCATCTCAGGAGCACAAAAGCTGACGTTTCGGGCCTAGACCCTTCATCAGAGGGATGATGAAGGGTCTAGGCCTGAAACGTCAGCTTTTGTGCCCCTGAGATGCTGCTTGGCCTGCTGTGTTCATCCAGCCTCACATTTTATTATCTTGGAATTCTCCAGCATCTGCAGTTCCCATTATCTCTTTACCAAGATGCTGCCAGAATTCGAAGGTATGAGCTACAAGGAGAGGCTAGAAAAACTCGGGTTGTTTTCTGTAGGAGAAGAGTAAGCTGACAGGAGACTTGATAGAAGCCTATAAAATTATGAGAAGCGTAGATATGGTTGACAGTCAGAATCTTTCTCCTAGAGCTAAAAAGTCTAAAACTAAGGGGCATGCATGTAAAGTGAGAGAGGGAAAGTTCAAGGGAGATGTAAGGGGCATTTTTTTAATACAGAAAGTGGTAGCAGTCTGGATCACACTGCCAGGAATGGTGGTGGAGGCAGATATGATAGAGGTATTTAAGGCACTTTTAAATAAGCACATGAATATGCAAGGAATGGAGAAATATGGACCAAGGGCAGGCAGAAGGGATTAGTTTAATTTGGCGTCATGTTCGGCACAACAACATGGACCAATGGGCCTGTCCCTGTGCTGTTTTATTCTATGTTTTACGTAATAATCATTTTAATTTGTTTTCAAAGCTGTAAAATTCAGAACCATTGATTATACTAGTTCAAGGCAGATTTTATCGTTGATTATTTACAAATTTGTTTGAGTACAGATTGAGCACAATTTACAGGTCAATTATAGTGAATGTCAAAGATCTTGGCCCTTACATAAAGAAATAAATGTTACAGCATTATGGTATTAACTTGGCATGCCTCTGTTCCCACACTATTTTAATAACCACGTAGATTGTCTGCATGGTATTCAGAGACATCGGCTTGCAACTAGATAAGATCATAACACCATAAGAATTAGAAGCATTGTCTGTCCCCGTAGCTCTCTGTGGCAAGGTGGTCCAAAGATTCACAACCTTCTGAGAGGAGAAATTCCTCCTCATTTAAGTGTTAAATTGGCGTCTCTTTATTCTGAGCCTGAGTCAGAAATCACAGGTTATAGTCCAACAGGTTTATTTGAAAACACAAGGTTTCAGGGCCTCGCTCCAACAATGTTTTCTGCCCCTAGACTGTCCCATGAGAGGAATGATCTTCTCAGTATTTACCCCAGATAGCACGTTTTAATATAGAAAATGGTCCTTCACAGGAACAAAAAGATACATTTTTGCCAAGCCACCTAATGAGATATTACCACAGGCAAGCAAATAGTTTGTTTCAGAGCAAGTGTAATAAGCATATAAATAAAGCAAATACAGGTGGAGAGATTTAGGGAGTGCATTGTGCACCTGATGCTCACAAGCATTTTCACTGTATTGTGTAGGCCTTCAGTAGTCTCAATCATGTGTAACTTTACTTTCCCTTTTGACTATATTTGTCTGATTTTGTTCTAACTGTTTCCCAGTTCTACTTTGTTAGGTTCCACATGTTTCTGATCATGAAGAACAAAACCCGAGTCTCCCTTAGGGCACTAGCAACGTGCAGAATGAAGCAATCTCCACCCTTTTAGTTCAACAAAATTCACAAACTGGGCCACCATCTCCATTGTTACAGAGGAATAATGTGGAACTAATGACTGGAGTTAGAATGGGCAAATTCAACCACTATTAATTTTGTGTAGTTTTTAACTTTGAACCTTTCTTATCTACAAACCAGAATTGCCATACCTTGATGGTGAGAAATATTCAGTGCAATAGGAAAAGAGTAGGGAAGCATCACCATTTGAATGACTATGTCAAAGTACCAGGTCAGGCACAGTAGGCCAAAGGGTCTTCCTCTCTGTTTTATCATTCTGAATAATTCTATCATCTTCAGCGTAAGTACGCCATCCTTCCTCTTTCTCCTGTGCCCCATAAATTTCAACAATGCAATGAGAATATTTTAATGAATACTTTTAGTCCCAGACATGAAATTACATGTAATATGAAATGTCGGACTCCAGGTGTGGTAACCTTATAACAGATGTACTGAGGTGCAACGTGATATATCCAAGAACCAAATGTTTGCACTGCTGTAAACTACTGCAGAAATGTCACTCTGATTAATACTCGCTAAAAAAATACAAAAAAAATTAAACTGCTGGATAAATGCCTGCAGTCTGACGGCAAAGGCATAAGGCAGGACTGAAAGACCAAATTGTGGACTTAATGCTCCCTTAACCAGTTATGTTGCAATCACTGAATAATGTTATTGAAAAATTATAGGCAAATTATACAGTTATATAAACACAGCATTATTTGTACAAAAGGAGGCTATTTAGCTCATTCATGTTTACAAAAGGGTGACTAAAGCATGATTACAATTTGGGAGGTTTTTCCTAATTTACTTCCCTCCGCTATCACATTGAATTAATATCTTTGACACGTATTTCTGTTCAGATGGCCACATTCCTGTTTAGGGCGCCCATCCAACCCAGTTAGCACGTTTAACAAATTGTATGCAAAACCGGATGTTTGAAATAGGTGTGTCTTATTACTATTATTATTATTATTATTATTATTAATTTGACTAGTCCAGAACACCAAGTTAATGTTCTAGGACATGAGTTGTTGCGAAGAAGTTACCACTTAGATCCCTATTAAATCTTTCCCCTCTCACCTTAAACTCATGCCCTCTAGTTTTGTAGTTGAGGCATCAACTACATCCAATCAGCTTTGTCTATTATCCATTTCCTTCACTGCTTTCTTCTTTCACATTCTGCACACTCACCCCCCCACCCCGTAGCAGTTTCTGTGTCCTGTCTATGCTTTTGCTGTAATGATTTGACTAAAATATTATATCTTTCTGTCTTTGATGTTAAGTTCTGATTTCTTCTCATCTCCAAATACTTCATCTGTCTTTCTGTCTGTATTGGATGTGTGGGACATCCTGTTGCGTATCCACAACAATGTATTCAACTGATCAATAGTCTCTTTAATTGCTGTTTGTGTCTCTGATGCAAAAGTATAGGTGACAAAATCTAACTTCCCCCACTCCAGCATTCCTTGCAAAGACTGACATTCAGTCTCTTTGATGATAACGTGTTCTTCATTCTAACGCATTTGGTCTTAATTATTTCAATTCGCCTTCAGATTTTATAATCACAGCTGCCATCATCTGTGATAATCCACCCAAAGTATGTGAAGCTTTTTCACTTGTCCATTTACCTCTGGAGTTAGGTTTCCGCTTATCACCATTGTCTTGTTTTCTTTTGCAACAACTCCATGTTGCACACTCCACACTTCCATTTGATTTTTAGTTTCCGGTCATGCCTTTCTGACTCTGCAATCAGTGTCATGTCAGCTCCCTCTTAATGGGATACAACTTTAAATCTGTCTAAACTCTCAGATACATGTGGAAGAGGTCATTACGCTGCTTTTAAGGAAGGATAGGAAGTTTTTCCCAGTGCTAAATCAGTAGGTATCACAAAACAAGTAATCGAGTCAATGTCGTATCATGGTTGTGGGAGCTTTCTTTGCACAAATCTATCCATCAGCCAACATGAGGAAAAGCTTAACTAGTCTGTGCTTCCTGGCTATTTGTCTGAACTCACTGTGCACAAATTAGATCATAGAATCCCTGCAATGTGGAAACAGGCCCTTTGGCCCAACAAGTCCACCCCACACCTCAGAGCATCCCACCCAGACCCCTCCCTCATAACCCATCTAATCTACACATCACTAAACACTGGGCAATTTAGCATGGCCAATTCTCCAAGCCTGCACATCTTTGGACTGTGGGAGGAAACTGGAGGAGCCGGAGGAAACCCACACAGACACGTAGAGGGTATGCAAACTCCTCACAGACAGTCACCCGAGGGTAAAATTGAACCCACGTCCCTGGCACCGTGAGGCAGCAGTGCTAACCACTGAGTCACTGTGTTGCCCAACCATCTTTCCTGCACTGTGCCACTGATGTCACTTCAAAAGCATTTTACTTTTGAGGCATGATTTAAATGGCGATCTTCCTTTTTCTGAGTTTTCTCCAGGGGCTCTCTGCTGCAAGATTTATTATGTCTGGCAATGTTGAATATGTTTAGGGTCAGGCTCAC
Organism: Stegostoma tigrinum; assembly: GCF_030684315.1. NCBI lineage: Eukaryota > Metazoa > Chordata > Chondrichthyes > Orectolobiformes > Stegostomatidae > Stegostoma > Stegostoma tigrinum. The sequence goes on along the minus strand of NC_081356.1, from coordinate 120,647,125 downwards.
TTATCACATCCGTAAACTTGGCCTGCACTCATACATCAAGATTTACCATTTGGCCTGGACACTGGCAGATGACCAGCGAACAGCATTCTGTAAAAAAGGGAATCAATGCTTTCAGCAAGGGAAATGAGAAAATCAGCTGAAAAGAAAACAAAATGTGTTGCAAACAAATAATCACATGGAATTGCTTTTAAATTGGTGTAAGGGAAACTTTTAAATTTATGTGATGTTTAATTGCATAACCCAGCTGGCGTACATTTTTCAATACATCATTCAACTGTGTAGGAGAAATGTGATTTAAAATGGGCAAAGCAGTTTGAAATGAAAGTATTGGAATACATGCCAGAGAAAGTGACTCATCACTGTCCTCTTCCTCCATCAGCTTCATTTGTTTTCCTTCTTTATTGTTTTTATTCAAGTTCCTTCCAGCTTCTGGGCAAATAGATTTAACAAATACATTTTGCTTCCTTTTTAAAACAATGTTAGTCTGAAAGGTATTAAGAACATGATTTCTTCTTTACAGAATACTATTCCCTGGTTACCAGTTGGTGCCTGGGCCTTGTGGTAAATCTTTAAGTGTAAGCTTTGATCAATCATATAAATGTGACAAATGATTCTGTAGTTAGTCTTACATAGCATCGGCCAACATAATCACTTTTTGAATTGGTGTTATTGTACACGTCAGCTATAACGCAATTAAATGTCGAGATAGGCTTGAGGGGCTGAATGACCCTCTCCTGTTTGTTTCTGCATCCATAACAATGAACTGCTTGACAATCTGAGGTCAATGCACGATCATGCTAATTCTATTCTCATTTGAGCATTTAGAGTCCAGTGCTCACTTTGCCCTCAAAATAAATCCATTGGATAAAAGGAGGTCTGAGATCTTTCTGCAAGACTCAATAAGGTGTTAAGTGAAAGCAAGGTTTTCTTCTCTTGGGAAATTAATTAAGATGAAGGATATATTAGTGCTCGATCAGTCTTGTTGCAGCATGATTTTAAATCCGCCTCATTGCCTCGGCAACTCCACATCTCACTGCCTTTAGAATTGGAGCCAGGTTTCAGTCTACTGCAGGGCTCTGTGTTGTGATTCCGTTTTAGTAACCGTGACAACTCAGCTTAATGAAGTTAATATTAAGTCTGATTGCATTAAAGGGTGAATTTCCTTTCCAAAGTGTAATAATGTTAGGGCTGGCTTTTCTGTGTAGCAGTAGAACATTGCTGCTTAGATTGGTGCCACTCATTCGCTCTTTTCTTTTAAGATACATGCCTGATTTTGTTACCATCGACAAAATACAATGAACTGCTCGAACCTGTCTTTCACATTGTCGTATTGGCTGCAGTTTGTGAGGCCACACATCACACCAGCTTCTCTTCACCAATGTAACCCTCTCACTGCCTCTTTACAACATCCTGCCCTCCCATTGAAGCTACTATTGTGTTTAAAGCAAGCATTCTTAACAGCAATGAGAAAAACAGCTTCTTTCTAAATAGCATCCTCAAAGTAAGAATATTTTAGAGCAAACTTTGACACCGGCCCACAGAGGGTAATAAGAGGGCAAATGGCCTAAATGCTTGACAGAGTTAGGTTTTAAGGAAACTAGGGCAGGACTTATATAGTAAAATGTAGGACCCTGGGGAGCATTGCTGAACAAAGAGACCTAGAGGTGTAAGTGCATAGTTCCTTGAAAGTGGGATCGCAGGTAGGCATGGTGGTGAAGAAGGCACAAAAACAGAATTTGCTGGAAAAGCTCAGCAGGTCTGGCGACATCTGTGAAGAAAAAATCAGAGTTAACCTGTCGAGTCTGGTGACCCTTCCTCAGTCTGTGTCCGAGGAAGGTCAGCAGACCCAAAACGTTAAGTCTGGTGTTTTGCTCACAGGTGCTGCCAGACCAGCTGAGCTTTTCCAGCAAATCCTGTTTATGTCCTTGATTTATAGCATCTGCATTCTTTAGGTTTTTATGTGATGAAGAAGTCATTGGTGCACTTGCCTTCATTGATCAGACCATTGAATGCTGGACATGGGATCAGATTGTGACCGTATAGGGCGATAGTGAGGCCAATTTTAGAACACTTCATTCAATCCTGGTCCCCCTTCTGTCGGAAGGACAGATTCATAAGGGTGTTGCCAGTACTGGAGGGTTTCAGTTATAGGCAGAGGCTGAATAGGCTGGTATTTTTTTCCCTGGAGACTGAGAGGTGATCTTATTGAGGTTTAGAGGATCATGAGAGGCATGGCTAGGGTGAACAGCCAAAGTTCAGAGTGGGGGAGTCCAACACTAGAGGGCATACGCTTAAGGTGAGAGGGGAAAGGTTTAAAAAGGGCCTGAGGGGGTAACTTTTTCACACCGAGGGTGGAGCATGGATGGAACTAGCTGCCAGAGGAAGTGGTGCAGTTTGGTACAATTACAGCAGTTAAAAGGCATCTGGATGGGCATTTGAATAGGAAGGATTTAGAGGGATATGGTCAAGTGCTGGCAAATGGGACCATATTAGATTAAAATGTCTGGTCAGCGCAGGCAAGCTGGATCGAAGAGTCTATCTCAATGCTGTATAACTCTATGAGTCTATGAATGTCTTAAAGGACAAAGTAAGGGAGGATGTTTAAAGAGGGAATTCTAGAGCATAGGACCCAGGCAGCTTAAAGCAAGGACACAAATGCTGAAGCAATTAAAATCGAGAATGTTTCAGAGGCCAGAAGTAAATGAGCATACAGAAGGAATGGTGGGCCTGGAGAAGATGGCAGAGAGAGAGAGACGGAGAGTGTCGGGTAGGGGTGTTTGGGAAAAAAAGGATGAGAGTTTACTGGAAGTCAATGTCTGTTTGCAAACACGGATGTGATGGGTGGTAGGAGTAGGGAAACAAGTAACAGAGTTTTGGATAACCTCAAGTGTCAAGTTTACAGATAGTAGAAAGTGGAGGATCAGCAACTGATTTTGTTTGTTTCTTTTTAAATACCACCCACCCCCCCCCCCCCCACACCCCCCGCCCCAGGGTGCAGTTAATATGTTCTGATTAACTTTTTCACAGCTATCTTAACAAACTTGCTGGATCAGCCAGCAGTTTTTCTATTGATCAGCCATGAGGTTTTTGCACATCTGTGAGTCAATTTAAGTGACAGCAAATTAGCTCATATGTCAGATGGTTGTCGCTTTAAGCCCTATTCCAGCACAATTTTAAGTTTGCAGCGCCGTTGTCTTCTCAGTTCGTTCCTTGGTGCCACCTTCTCCCTAGAAGTTCGACTGCCATCCATCTTTGTTCTGTGCTGCCTGTACTCACATAGGAGCTGAAGGAATATTGGCCTTAAGAGCATAAGTAGGCTGCCGCTGCCTGGCCTTTCGAGCCTGCTCCACCATTTAATAAGATCATAGCTGATGTCATTGTATTCTCAGTTTCACTTTCATGTCTGCCCTTGCCTCCTACCCTCATAGCCCTTACCTCCAATGTTTATTAAAAACTTCTCCAACTCAGTCTTCAGTAAAATCAATTATACAACCTCCACTGCTCTTCAGGAATTAAAAAAAATCAAAAATTTAAGAACTAGCTTGAGTCCCACCATGGCAGATGGTGAAATTAAAATTTAATTCAAAGATTCTGAAATAAAACACAACAATCACATAATCACTATTGATTGTTGTAAAACCACTTCTGGGTTTATTAGTGTCCTTTGGTCTAGTCCATAAGTGCCTTCAGGCCCACAGCAAAGTAATTGACACATCTGCCCTCTACGTAATTAGGGGTGGACAATAAATACTGGTCTAGCCAACAATACTCACATTGACTGAATTGACTGAATGTCAATCCCAGGCAAGGAATGCTGGGATTGGGAGTGAGATTTTGTCACAATGATTGAAAGAAAAATAAAATGTAGTCATTTCACATAGGAACCATAAAGTATACCTCCTCTGAATGTGACCTCACTGATTTACAAAACAAATGACAGATTTGTGAAATTAGCATTCAGAATTATTAAATTCTAACCTAATCATCTGATATTTTGTGTATGTTGCCTTTGAGTGAAATCAAGGTCCTCCACTGTCAGCAGGATGAGAAAGATCTCATGGCACTATATCAAGATAAGTCTAGTGTAAAAGCCAAAAACAGCAAATGCTAGAGATCTAAAATAAAAACAGCAAGTGTTGGAGAAACCCAGCAGGCCTGGCAGCAACTCTGGAAAGAGAAACCATTAACGCTGTTTCTCTCTCCACTGATGCTGCCAGGCCTATTACGTTTCTCTGACATTTGCATTCTTCATGATATCTTGATTAATCATAGAATCCCTACAGTGTGGAAACAGGCCCTTCGGTCCAACAAGTCCACACCGAACCTCAGAGCATCCCACCCAGACCCTTTCCCCTATAACCTACCTAATCTACACATCCCTAAACTCTATGGGCAATTTAGCATGGCCAATCCACCTAACCTACACATCTTTGGACTGTGGAAGGAAACCCACGTAGACACAAGGAGAATGTGCAAACTCCACACAGACAGTCGCCTGAGGGTGAAATGAAACCCAGGTCCCAGTTACTGTGAGGCGGCAGTGCCAACTATTGAGCCACTGTGTCACCCTAATGCCTCAGCCAGCATTACAATAAGCAAAAATAAAACAAGCACTGCTGAAACAAAAACAGAAATTACTGGAGAAACCTCACTAATGAGTGGGGAGAAAACAGAATTAGCATTTTCAGCCCAATGACCTTTCTTCAGAACAGAAAATAGCATTTTTTTCTGGCCATTGTGCTTTCAAGGATCTCAACATCTACTAAAATGCTAAAGCGTGGCCACTGTTGTAAGAAATGAAGCAGCTAATTTGTGCAGGCACTAAGGAAAAATTCTACATGTGTTTTTGAATTGTGCTATTGAGCCTTTTCCATTCATCTGAACTTGTAGATGAAGCCTCATCTCAAGTACATAGGAACAAACGAAAGCTTTTCATCCCCTTGCTCGCGCCCTATCATTTCATAACGACTTCAACCACCTGACTTTATTCAATATTCTCAAATAATCTTGGCTCATAAAAGTCTAGTGGTTTAACATTATTCCCGAGTGAATTTTTATGGGATACAGTACCACACCATCTACCACTGTTTGTGTGGAAAAGAGTTTTCCAATTTCCCTTTCTTACTTGAATACATGCCACATATATTCAAATGATGTCCTCTTGACCTATATTCCCTGATCAACAGAAGAAGTTTCTCTCGATCCATTCTAAAAGTTGTTTAGTAAACGCCTAAGAGCATCAATTTAACCACCACTCAACATTTCATATTCAAAGGAATACTGGCTCAGTTTCTGAACTTTTTCCCATAACTAATTCTTGAGGCCTTGGCAACCTTTTAATGATTTTATGGCTTCTCAGTATATGAGGCCAATATCCAGCAATCAAAATGTGGCCAAACCAGAGCTATGATGAGCTAAAATAGGACTCTGTCCCCTTTAGATTTGCTTTCTGTGCTTAGAAAGATCAAGATTTAGTTCTTTGAGAAGGTGACCAAACAGGTAGATGAGATTAAACTGGTTGATGTGGTGTATATAGATTTCAGCAAGGCGTTCGATAAGGTTCCCCACAGTAGGCTAATGTACAAAATGCGGAGGAATGGAATTGTGGGAGATATAGCAGCTTGGATCGGATATTGGCTTGCTGAAAGAAGACAGAGGGTGGTAGTTGATGGGAAATGTTCATCCTGGAGACCGGTTACTGGTGCTGTACCGCAAGGGTCAGTGTTGGGTCCACTGCTGTTTGTCATTTTTATAAATGACCTGGATGAGGGCGTAGAAGGATGGGTTAGTAAATTTGCAGACGACACTAAGGTCGGTGGAGTTGTGGATAGTAACGAAGGATGCTGTAGGTTGCAGGGAGACATAGATAAGCTGCAGAGCTGGGCTGAGAGGTGGCAAATGGAATTTAATGCAGACAAGTGTGAGGTGATGCACTTTGGTAGGAGTAACCAGAAGGCAACGTACAGGGCTAATGGTAAAATTCTTAGTAGTGTAGATGAGCAGAGAGATCTCGGTGTCCATGTACACAGATCCTTGAAAGTTGCCACCCAGATTGACAGGGCTGTTAAGAAGGCATACAGTGTTTTAGCTTTTATTAATAGAGGGATCGAGTTCCAGAACCAAGAGGCTATGCTACAGCTGTACAAAACTCTGGTGCGGCCGCACTTGGAGAATTGCGTACAGTTCTGGTCACCGCACTATAGGAAGGATGTGGAAGCTTTGGAAAGGGTGAAGAGGAGATTTACTAGGATGTTGCCTGGTATGGAGGGAAGGTCTTACAAGGAAAGGCTGAGAGACTTGAGGCTGTTTTCATTAGAGAGAGGAAGGTTGCGAGGTGACTTAATTGAAACATGTAAAATAATCAGAGGGTTAGATAGGGTGGATAGGGAGAGTCTTTTTCCTAGGATGGTGATGGCGAGCACGAGGGGGGGCATAGCTTTAAATTGAGTGGTGAAAGGTATAGGACAGATGTCAGAGGTAGTTTCTTTACTCAGAGAGTAGTAAGGGAATGGAATGCTTTGCCTGCAACGGTAGTAGATTCGCCAACTTTAGGTACATTTTAGTCGTCATTGGATAAGCATATGGACGTACATGGAATAGTGTAGGTTAGATGGGCTTGAGATCGGTATGACAGGTCGGCACAACATCAAGGGCCGAAGGGCCTGTACTGTGCTGTAATGTTCTATGTTCTATGTTCTAAGATTCCGTTAGATACTCGGGAGTTTTTTAGATACATTTGATCCATTGGCCGAAAGATGTTATCACACATACCTAGAGTATGTGAGACTTTATCTGATTACTGAATGTGTAAATGGAGCTCCAAATCTCTTTGGGCCTTGAGTATTCCCACCTTTTATGGTTGGAGTCAGACTTGTCATGGGGTATAGCTTTCACAAGGAAAGATGGATACACTTGTTGAAGATTAATCAACTCAGTCCAAGGATATTTTTAGCTGGACTTAAGACTGAAAGAGTTGTGCATGCTAGAAATCAGGAGCAAAATCAGAAATGGCTTGAAAATCTCAGCAGGCCTCTTTGGAGAGAAAGCAGTTAATGTTTTGGATTCAGTGGCCTTACTTGAGACCTATCAATTTTTCCAGCATCTGTTTTTGTTTCATCTCTACCTAGAGTTCCTCAGGTTAGTGTCTTAAACATGACTATTTGTAACTGCTTCATCACTAAACTTCACTTCATCATAAGGTCACAAGTCGGAATGTTCTTGATGATGATACAATATTTAGTATCATTTAATACTCTTCAGATTCTGAAGCAGTCTATACTCATATGCAACTAGGCATCCGAGTCGGGCTGATAAATGCCAACCTACATTTGTGCCATACAAGGGCCAGACAGATGACCTTCTCCCACAAGCGAGGATCTAACTGTCACCCCTTGATGTTCAATGGCATTGCCATCACTGAATTCCCACTGTATACATGTTTGGTTTACCATTGTCCAGAAACTGAAAAGAATACTGAGTCTACAAGGGAAGGTCAGAGGCGAGGAATTCTTTGTCAAATATCTGACCTTCTGTCTCCCCAGTGCCTGTTCATCAGATACATATAAATTAGGAGTGTGATGAAATCATTTCCACAAGTTTGGCCGTGTGCAGCTCGAACAATACTCAAGAGATTTACAGAAAAGTCCTTTGATTTTCCTCCCATTTATCACCTTCAAAATTCAGTTCCTTCAGTAACAAGGCACAATAGCAGTGCTGTGCACCATCTAGGATTTTGAATTGGTTTGATTTATTGTTTTGCTTTATTTTAGTCACATGCACCTAAGAACAGTGAAAGGTTTAGATTACAATGTGTGGAGCGAGGTGAACACAGCAGGCAAAGCAGCATCTCAGGAGCACAAAAGCTGACATTTCGCGCCTAGACCGTTCATCAGAGAGGGGGATGGGGTGAGGGAACTGGAATAAATAGGGAGAGAGGGGGATGCGGACCGAAGATGAAGAGAAAAGAAGATAGGTAGAGAGGAGAGTATAGGTGGGGATGTAGGGAGGGGATAGGTCAGTCCAGGAAAGACGGACAGATCTAGGTGGCGGGATGAGGCGGTTGGTAGGAAATGGAGGTGCGGCTTGAGGTGGGAGGAAGGGATGGGTGAGAGGAAGAACAGGTTAGGGAAGTGGAGACAGGCTGGGCTGGTTTTGAGATGCAGTGGGGGGAGGGGACGAGCTAGGCTGGTTTTGGGATGCAGTGGGGGAAAGGGAGATTTTGAAGCTTGTGAAGTCCACATTGATACCATTGGGCTGCAGGGTTCCCAAGCAGAATATGAGTTGCTGTTCTTGCAACCTTCGGGTGGCATCATTGTGGCACTGCAGGAGGCCCATGATGGACGTGTTGTCTGAGGAATGGGAGGGGGAGTTAAAATGGTTCGCGACTGGGAGGTGCAGTTGTTTGTTGCAAACCGAGTGGAGGTGTTCTGCAAAGCGGTCTCCAAGCCTCCGCTTGGTTTCCCCAATGTAGAGGAAGCCACACCGGGTACAATGGATACAATATACCACATTGGCAGATGTGCAGGTGAACATCTGCTTGATATAGAATGTCATCTTGGGGCCTGGGATAGGAGTGAGGGAGAAGGTGTGGGGGCAAGTGTAGCATTTCCTGCAGTTGCAGGGGAAGCTGCCGGTTGTGGTGGAGTTGGAGGGGAGTGTGGAGCGGACAAGGGAGTCGCGGAGAGAGTGGTCTCTCCGGAAGGTAGGCAAGGGTGGGGATGGAAAAATAGCTTGGGTGGTGGGGTCGGATTGTAGATGGCGGAAGTGTCAGAGGATGATGTATTGTATCCGGAGCTTGGTGGGGTGGTATGTGTGAACGAGGGGGATCCTCTGGTGGCGGTTGCGGCAGGGACGGGGTGTGAGGGATGTGTTGCGGGAAATGCGGGAGACGCGGTCAAGGAGGGAAAGTTGCAGTCCTTGAACGTGGACATCTGGGATGTGCGGGAGTGGAATGCCTCATCCTGGGAGCAGATGCGGCGGAGGCGGAGGTGGAAGAATTCAATTCTATTCCCAGTTCTATTCAATTCTATTCCCAATTCCTCCGCCTCCGCATCCCCTATTCCCAATTCCACCGCCTCCACCCATCCCCTATTCCCAATTCCTCCGTTTCCACCGCATCTGCTCCCAGGATGAGGCATTCCAGTCCCGCACATCCCAGATGTCCAAGTTCTTTAAGGACCGCAACTTTCCCCCCACAGTGATCGAGAACGCCATTGACCGCGTCTCCCGTATTTCCCGCAACACATCCCTCACACCCCGCCTCTCCCACAACCGCCCTAAGAGGATCCCCCTCGTTCTCATACACCACCCTACCAACCTCCGGATACAACGCATTATCCTCCGACACTTCCGCCATTTACAATCCGACCCCACCACCCAAGACATTTTTCCATCCCCTCCCCTGTCTGCTTTCCGGAGAGACCACTCTCTCCGTGACTCCCTTGTTCGCTCCACACTGCCCTCCAACCCCCCCACACCCGGCACGTTCCCCTGCAACCGCAGGAAATGCTACACTTGTCCCCACACCTCCTCCCTCACCCCTATCCCAGGCCCCAAGATGACATTCCACATTAAGCAGAGGTTCACCTGCACATCTGCCAATGTGGTATACTGCATCCATTGTACCCGGTGCGGCTTCCTCTACATTGGGGAAACCAAGCGGAGGCTTGGAGACCGCTTTGCAGAACACCTCCGCTCAGTTCGCAACAAACAACTGCACCTCCCAGTCACAAACCATTTCCACTCCCCCTCCCATTCTCTAGATGACATGTCCATTATGGGCCTCCTGCACTGCCACAATGATGCCACCCGAAGGTTGCAGGAACAGCAACTCATATTCCGCCTGGGAACCCTGCAGCCATATGGTATCAATGTGGACTTCACCAGTTTCAAAATCTCCCCTTCCCGTACTGCATCCCTAAACCAGCCTAGTTCGTCCCCTCCCCCCACTGCACCACACAACCAGCCCAGCTCTTCCCCCCCACCCACTGCATCCCAAAACCAGTCCAACCTGTCTCTGCCTCCCTAACCGGTTCTTCCTCTCACCCATCCCTTCCTCCCACACCAAGCCGCACTCCCAGCTACCTACTAACCTCATCCCACCTCCTTGACCTGTCCGTCTTCCCTGGACTGACCTATCCCCTCCCTACCTCCCCACCTATACTCTCTCCACCTATCTTCTTTACTCTCCATCTTCGGTCCGCCTCCCCCTCTCTCCCTATTTATTCCAGCTCCCTCTCCCCATCCCCCTCTCTGATGAAGGGTCTAGGCCCGAAACGTCAGCTTTTTTGCTCCTGAGATGCTGCTTGGCCTGCTGTGTTCATCCAGCCTCACATTTTATTAGCTTACAAGTAGCATCTTGGTGATAAAGTTGCAGGTGATGAACGTAAAAGAAAGGCTGTCAGACTGGAAGAGGAACTAGGTGTAATAAAGCATCTTGAACGTAGTGAAAAAACAATGTAATATTGTTTGTGCACCAGGAATAAAGGAGTCTACATCATGCACCATTAGAGACAATGCAGAAAAGATTAAAGCGAGCTGTATTGCTGGAACAAGCCTGAGTCCTAGCAAATCTGTGAGACCAAGGGCAAAGTAACTTGAGGAGATGGAGCAGCTTTGAAATGTCTGGATAGAAGATCAAACGAGAAAGCGATCTGGGACCAGCTTTTTCACTGTAAAAGGGAAAACTTTCTCAATTTTTGAAAACCCAAAGAAAGAAGCTGAAAATCCTGCAGATGTGCCTGCCTTTAGTGTTAGTAGTGACTGGTTTGCTGATTTTGAGAACTATTAGGTTTTATCGTAATGTAAAGTTATGTGGCGAAGCTGCCTATGCAGACGAGGAACGTGTGACAACATTTCCCACCATAGTGAAAAAAATTGATTGAGGAAGGAGGCTACAACTTAGATCAAATTTTCAGTCAGGATGAGACAGGTTTACACTGGAAGCGAATGCCCTCAAGAACCTACGCTTCTATGAATGAAGCACACAATTCAGGCTTTAAGGTGGCAAAGGATCGTATGACTGTATTGCTGGGTGCCAATGCCAGTGGAGACTTAAAGCTTAAGCCTGTGGTGCTGTACCACACTGTCAACCTGTGAGCCTTGAAAGGTTGATTTAATTCTAGAGACAAAAAAACTGCAGATGCTGGAATCCAGGATAGACAAACAGGAGGCTAGAAGAACACAACAGGTCAAGTGGCATCTGGAGGAAAAGAACAGTCAATCTTTTGTGTATTACCCTTCTTCAGACCCATTGTGAAGACCTCTAAAAAGCTGATCTGAAACAATTTGTTGCTGAGTGGGAAGTGGAAGCTGGAGATGACAATGATGAAGCCCAGGATGCATCACAAATGAGAGCCTTCCATTTCTATTTAGTCTTCTATCCTGAGAGAAGTTGAGAAGCAGTCGCAGCTCTTCAAAGACAATGATGACAATGTGGAATGCAGCAAAGTAGCAATTCGTGGAATAAGATGTTTTTGGCACCCTCTGAATAGTTTCTTTATGAAAGGAGAAATTGGGCAATGCAGCGAAAACTGGAAGTCTTCTTTAAGCCAACTGCCGAAAAAGAATCAGAAGACAATGAATCACAGCCATCCACTTCTGGATTAAGTAATTTTCGCCCTAACCCTGCAACCACAACTACACCTGAAGGTGATGACAATGATGATCCTCAGCCTCTGTCTTAACAACTCAACAACCTCAAAACCACCCTCCTCCACCATCATGTTATCTTCAAACTTTTTCAAGATAAAGTGTTACATTTACTGTATTATTTCATTATTAGACATAAATTTAACATTTATTTAAACTGTGCTATCCTGTGCTTTAGGCTAATTTCTACATTTGTTTAAATGTTGAATGGTATTTTTGGTGGTCTGCCCCTAACCCCATTTTTCCACATTTTCCTGTTATTTTTATTGCCTGATTTTCTATAGCACAAGTTTGCACTAGAGAACAATTACTACATTATAGCAGAAAGGACGATATAGTAAAACTGAGGCCATCCCACTTGTACAAGAGCATTATCACTCAAAATGTGACTTCAAACTACATAAGGCAATATTAGGCCAGACAACCAAAATATTTGTCAAAGGTTGGAAAGATGTCTCAAAGGAGAAAAGTGCAGTGTAAAGGCTGAGAGGTTTTTGATGGCATTTCAGATACTGGAGCAGAAACAACTGAAGACTCAGTTTAAGAATGCCATTGATGGCTACAAAGAGAACTATTAGTGAAAACCCACTATGATCAACAATTTGATCTTGGAGAGTGGCCAGTATTGCCAGCAGTTGTTGGCAGATTACAATGCAGTTAGTTTTTGTCATGACCATACTCCAGGAGAAATTCCACTTCATTGCAATTTCAGACGGGATTGTCAAATTGTCAAGCCATTGGGTGAGGGTGGCTATTGAAGGCTCCTCTTCATTATTCACCCACAGCCTTCGTTGGTTGCAGCAAGGAAAATTTACAGAGGAGCCCTTCCCGTGTGGGTGTCTTTCACATGGACCAAATACAGCTCATCGTACTTGGTCCAATTCTGTGTAAGAGCTCTCCAATTAGTCTCATTTCCCTGTACTTTCCCCACAACCCTATAAAACATTCACTTTCACAACATGCATTGCTACCAGTTCAAAATCAGTCACCACTTTCGTACTTTTGTGCAACAAAGTGCACTGCAAGCTTTTGCAAGCTCAGAGGTGAATACAATGTATGAAACATCTGCTGTCTTTCGGAAATTAGCAATTACTTTAGTAGTTTTATAATATACATTGCACAAACCACAAACACAGTTGGGCAACAATGAAAGTCTTGCCTTTTCTTCTAAGTGCGAACAGTGCACACATTCAATATGTAACCAATGAGATGTAAACCTTGTCGGAAAAATTACCTAATTCAATGTACTGTCGCTCCTTTGCCTTAATATTTTTTCTCCATGCCAGTTAAGTATGCCTAATGACAGATGTTGCACTTCCTGGAACAAAGGCAAGTGAATATCCAAGGTAAAGAAAGAATGTGCACGAAATTACTCTTAAGCTCATAATTAGGGATAGGCAACAAATGTTGGCTGAATTGACAGAAAGGCCAAAATTGCATGAAAGAATGCAAAGGAAGTGTAGCACCATTTTATAATCCACAAGACTCACAAATTGCTAATTCAATAATTGTTCTGCAGGCATTTAATTATCTTGTAATGCTACTTTTATAATGTGACAGGAAACTGTGCATGTTAAAATCCAACAAACAACAAATGAGATAAGCAACCGGTCAACCTTCTGTGTGTGCTGGTTGTTTGGAAAGTAATCTTGACACAGGATTCCAGCATAAGAGCAAAGTAGACCATTAATTAGAGCCAGTTTATTCAAGACCAAAGGGAGTTTAGAGTGTCTAAACTCTCATTTGAAAACAACAATTGATTCTAGATAAGTGTTTCATTTCAAATTTCAGATTGGTAGATTTTTGTTTTGAATCAGATTTTACGGGGTGAGGTGAAAAATCACCATAGCCCCACTCTCTTATCAGAGAGACAACTGGGAGCAGTTTAACCCGAGAATCACAAACGTCAGGTGAGAGATGCCTTAATGGTCACCTCAGCCAGTGTGTGAACTGAATCTACACATTTGATGTTATTCCATCTTGCAAGTAAACCACGAGGCTAACTGGGCTAACTAATGCCTGCTACATGGAACTCAAGCAGACATGATCCCAATGAAGGGCAGAACGTGTTCAAGGGCCAAAATAGCCAACTCCTTTTACAATGTTCCTGTTTTCTCAGCGGGATTGCCTTACTGTACTCCAGCTCCTCAGATCAATATTTTACCTGTAATTGCCATGAACATTCTATTTGATCACAAATCACCCTCAGCAGCCAACTTTCAGTTGGTGGCAAAAGCAGACAAGCCAGCAAGAAATCATGTGTGTTTTATCTAGATGGATCTGGAGTGCACAGCTTCAGAATAAAAACTTGCCTTGTGGGGTTGCAACAAATGATGAGTTTGTTTTTCTTTTCAGTTCTGACTGGGGCCTAGTAACTGCCCAGTGCAGAATAATACAGAAACGACCTGATATTTGACAATGAAATGAGTTAAAACAAAAAAAATGGCTGGAAATAAAGTATTAAATATTGGATACACTGAAGAGAATTAATCCTAGAAAAGGGATGTTCATGTCTCAGGGAAATTTGACAGAAAATTATTACTTCTGCTTAAGAATGGTATGTTAAAAGTTTTGCATTTTTATAAGAGCCAAAAGAACTGTGGATGCTAGAAATCAGGAACGATAAACAAGTTGCTGGAAAAGCTCAGCAGGCCTGCCAGCATCTGTGGAGTAGAAAACAGTGTTAACCTTTCGGGTCCAGTGACCCTTCCTCAGAACCTGAAAGGTTAACTCTGTTTTCTACTCCACAGATGCTGCCAGACCTGCGGAGCTTTTCCAGGGCAATATAGGATACTGCGTTAGTCAGTTCTCCGAACATGGTGCTCTGCAGGCTTTACAGCTGTATGTAATGCTTTAGAAAATAGTACTCTTGGGGACTGAAACCAAGTGTCATTTAACTCCTTAGAGATTTAATTTAGATAAACACCACTTGTGAAATGTTAGAATTTGTACTAACAATCGACATGAGGTTGAGTGAAGTTTTATAAATTTGTTCAACGGCTGTGTCATTGTAATAAAGAAGAACAGCATGCTCAGGGTTGAAAAGCAATGATTGTTCAACATGCTTAGCTTTTCTTTTTGCCATTTGATTCTTTTAGCTTGAAATATTTATGCCAGTGAAACGGCCTCTTGAGCAACGAGGGTTCCAATGTGCAGCACATAAGGATGAAATACAAGAAACACCTGTTCTTATGAGGTTTTGCAAAGCCAGTGGAACAATGGAAACTTGCAAAACGTCATCGAGATGTTTCCTTTTGCATCACTTTTCCTTGCATAAAAGAGGGAAATGATAAGCTGCATGTTTTAATTTTCAAAAGTTAGAGGCAAGGAAAGCAAGTTAAATTGGAGCAAGACTTTGCGAGCGATATTGGATAGAAACACCAGTGGATTGTTTGTCGTTAGTATTGATCTGGGGCTGCCTTCAAAACTAATGCGGAATTAACAGATTCGAGTTAAAATGAGTGTTTTTTTCAGAGTCCTAGAAATCTATAAAGCGTTGGGGCATTGGTTAAGAAGGGACTCTTCATTAAGTGAATTAAATAAAGAGAAAAATAAAGCTTTATATATTTACATATGTCTGTTCACAGCTCCCGGACATCCCAAAATTGTTTATAGCCTCATATTGTCACTACAGCAACTAGGGAAATGGGGCAGCCAATTTACATACATGGAGTTCACACATTGTTTTTGCAGTAATAATTGAGAGATAAATGTTGTCCAGAGCAACTTGAAACCCGCCCAGGTTTTGAAAGATGCCAGAGTAGCCAAATGGTTTGTAGTAGTGAGTTCAGAGCCACTCCGTGTTTAGTTTTCAGCTGAGCATGTTAAATGGAGGTGGAAGCCAGCAGTGGTACATATGAGTCAAAATTCCAGAGTGAATATCCTCCTTGAGAGAGCAGTCAGCAAAGTCACAATCTCAACTTTGAATTAGTGGGAGGACTACACATTGGGTGATAAGTGAAAGGTGTTTAACATGGATGAAGTACACAAGACTTAAAATTGTGTGATTGAAAAAAATTGTTAAAGCTTCTACAGATGCATTCAAATGGAACCTTTGACTGAGATAAATTTTGAAGAGTGAATGAGAAATCTAGGCCTGTACTCTTTTGAGTTATGAAGATTGAAAGATGATTGCATTGAAATCATCCAAAATACATAACGAGATAGACAGAGTAGATACAGGTAAAGACGTTTCCATTGCTTGGGGAATTTACAGCAGACGGTATAACTTAAAAGTGAGGATACTATTTCGGACTGAGATGAGAAGAAATTTCTTTATTCAGACAGTAGTGAATCTTCAGAATTCTTTCACCCAGAGGGCTTTGAAAGTTCAGCTTTTGAGTATATTTAATGTAAAGATTGATACATTTTTGGTAACTCTGATGAAAAAGATTATGGTGTTTGTGTAAGTTAAAGGAATTAATGTGCTTTATGTGAATGCGTTAAATAATAGAGCTGGCATAATGGGCTGGATGCCTTGCTCGTTTCCTATGTTGCATTGTTTTCAGAACTCACAATTATATAGATTGTAAAAAATAGTGTTTGTTTTTTTTATCAGCGGAGGCAGGCTTGGGAAGGTGTACGTTATGATTTACTGTTGAAAATCACTCATATGTTCTCAGTACTGAGGAGAGCAGCAGATAGATTTTAATGCAGACAAATCTAAAGTTTTGAAGATTGAGACAGGAAATGTAAAACATATGAAAATAATGATAATTAGTTGACTATGAGTGAGATCTCAATGACCAAGACTCCTGACTTTTTTGATAGCAATACAAATCCTCTTTTCAACATCAACACTGATCAGTGACCAGGACAAAATTATTTAATATTAATGTAAATATGATCGTAGCCAAAAGCCAATGGCAAGTAAATGCCATGCAGCTCAATTAGTTTGACACTTCGGCAAACCTATAAATTTACTGAGAATAAAACACTTTGCTCAACTCCACTAAGTTTGATTGCTTAGTTGCCCTGGCCAATCATCATAAACGTTTATCAACTTTTGAATTTTTTTCTCCAAGATCTGTTTTTAATTTTACATTTCCTTTTCATTACTTATACCCTTTTCTTCCAACAGCCTGGTTGACCTTAAGATAACATTTCAGATTTACTTATCCACATTATGTAATGCATAACATGCCTTAGTAAGTAATTGAGATTTAACCATTCCATTGTTAGAAAATAAAATGTAAGTTTCTCCACTGTCTCTGTCTCTTGTCCTTTTCCTCCTTTCAAGCCCCCACTGTGTTCAGTGAATTAACACAACATCAGACAAATGCAGCTTAACATTTTGTTCTCTGCTGAGAAATTGCATCTTATTTTCCAATGGACGCTTATCTGATAAAATGCTGACAGTAGGATTCCAGCAGCTCAACAACTGACAGGAAATAAATCTCAATCACCGAACTCAATTAAATTGTGCTCTTGCTATGAAGCTGTAACTTCAGTTTCCCTCAGGGTAACTCAAAGGGACAGGAAAGATTGAGGTAGGGTTATAACAGACGTTTTAAACATTATCACAGTTTGGAGGGTAAACTTTTCTGATTCATATTTACTTGTTTAGGCACTTGGGCTGACAATGCTCATCACAATCTCAAGGCCATCTTTCTTGACTCCTCTCCCCCCCCCCCCCCCCCCCCCCCCCCAACCCAGTTAAAATTTCCCACTGTTTGTCTGACTTCCAGCACTGGATGAGTGGATGCTTCCTTCTATTGGGAAGATTGAAGTCACTGTTTCCATTTTTCGCTCCAAATTCCCCTCCTGAATACCAAGTAAATCCCTCTCCCTGGCAACTGCCTGAGATTAAGCCAGTCTGTTTGCAACCTTGAGGTCATTGCTTGATCCGGGGATGAACTTCTGACCTCATATTCAGGCGAACAGAAAGACTGTCCATTTCTCACCATGAAATAACTCTCAGTGTAACCCCTCAGTCAGCTCATCTTCTGCTAAAGTCCTCATTCATGACTTAGCTATTCCCTAAACTGAACTATTCCTACAGGGTCATACAGACTAACTTTTGTAAACTTGAGGGTAGCTGGTGTAATGCTGCCTGTGCCTTAACTCAAAGCTAACTTGAGGTGGCAAGTTCGATTAACTTTCAATTCTGGCTTTCCTGCTATAGGAAAGATGTTGTGAAACTTGAAAGGGCTCAGAAAAGATTTATAAGGATGTTGCCAGGGTTGGAGGGTTTGAGCTAAAGGGAGAGGCTGAATAGGCATTTTCCCCAGGATGGGGTAGTCCAAAACTAGGGGACATAGGTTTAAGGTAAGAAGGAAGGATATAAAATGAATCTAAGGTGCAATATTTTCACACAGAGGGTAGTGAGTGTATGGAATGAGCTGCCAGAGGAAGTGGTAGAGCCTGCACCATAGATTCCTACAGTTTGGAAACAGACCCTTTGGCCCAACAAGTCCACATTGGCCCTTAGAGCATCCTACCCAGGCCCATTCCCCTATAACACAGCTAATCTATCACCCTGAACACTACGGGCAATTTAACATGGTCAATCTACCTAGCCAGCACATCTTTGAACAGTGGGAAGAAACCATGCAGACACGGAGAGGATGTGCAAACTCCACAAAGACAGTTGCCCGAGGGTGGAATCAAACCCGGGTCCCTGACGCTGTGAGGCTAATGTTCAGAAATCAGATTTTCACTGTTGAGAAGGTGAGAAGTCTGTACACATGCGTTTGTATGTTATGATGTGTAAAATCATGATAGCCCTACTAGACTATAGGGCTTTTACTCATGGGAGAGATTGCCGTAAAGAAATCTCTTTATCAACCTCTCTTTTTTCCCTGAGGCACAGTGACCCTCAGGTTAAACCACATTAATTGTCTCTGTAAAGCGGGCATTTTCCTGTCAATTTTGGACCTCTGTTTTCAGGCTTGGTCTTTATGTCAATCATCATTCCTTCAGTGTGAATCCTTAACTGCATTAAGGGTATTATTACACCAAATGGGCAGCAGTGATTCAAAAACAGCAGCTCATCACCCTATTCTCAAAGGCACTTCGGAATGGGAAATAAATGCTGGATGCAGTCAATGAAGCCCACATCACCTGATTTGAATGAAAGCAAAAATAATATGCACGATCAGAGGTGAAATGGCCCTTGTATTAGTTAGTGACCTGATCTCCCAGTGTATGGATCAGTGTGCTGATAAGGGTCACAGTTCTGATAACAGCTTTTCAAACACCCTTGCACTGCAGGTAAAAGAAATGGTAAAAGACTCTTTCAATTTGCTGAAGATTAAGCACCACCGACAGGATCAGGACAAAAGACAACTAATCAATTGAGTCCGCAACTCATCCCTCACACCCCCACCCCACAATAACAACCAAAACAAGACCCCCATCATCCTCAAGTACCACACCTCCAACCTCCGGATCCAATGCATCATCCTCCGACACTTCCGCCATCTGCAATCCGGCCCCACCACCAAAGACATTTTTCCCTCCCCACCCCTGCCTGCTTTCTGGAGGGACCACTCTCTTCTGGACTCCCTTGTCCGCTCCACACTCCGCTCCATACCCACCACACCCAGCACTTTCCCCTGCAACCACAGGAAGTGCTACACCTGCCCCCACGCCTCCTCCCGCACTCCCATCCCAGGCCTCAAGAAGACTTTCCACATTAAACTGATATTCACCTGCACGTCTGCTAATGTGGTATACTGCATCCACTGTTCCTGTTCTGGCCTCCTCTACATCGGGGAAACCGACCGGAGGCTTGGGCACCACTTTGCAGAACACCTACACTCGGTTCGCAACAAACAACTGCACTTCCCAGTCACGAACCATTGACACGTCCATCCTGGGCCATGTACCGCATTGGGCCACAATAATGCCACCCGAAGGTTGCAGGAACAACAATTCATACTCCGCTTGGGAACCCTGCAGCCAAAGGTATCAATGTGGATTTCACAAGCTTCAAAATCTCCTCTCCCCCCACCGCATCCCAAAACAAGCCCAACTCACCCCCGCTTCCCTATCCTGTCCTTCCTCCCACCTATCCTCCACTCCCACTTCAAGCCCCACCCTCATCTCCTCCCTACTAACCTCATCCTGCTCCCTTGACCTGTCCGTCCTCCCTGGACTGACCTATCCCCGCCCTACCTCCCCACCAACACTCAACTTTATTGGCTCCATCCCTGCCTCTTTGACCTGTCTGTCTCCTTTCCACCTATCTTCTCCTCGAACCACCTTTGATCTGCCTCCTTCTCTCTTCCTATTTATTTCAGAACCCTCTACCCATCCCCCATTTCTGAAGAATGGTCTAGGCCCGAAACGTCAGCTTTCCTGCTCGCCTGATGTTGCTTGACCTGCTGCATTCATCCAGCTCTACACCTTGTTATCTCTTATAACCAATTTAAATAATCTGGCCAATTTCATTATTTTCTTCTAGTTATTCTTTAACTGTTTGTTCATCTGTCTTTTGTGCAAATGAAAGCTGAAAACAAATGCTTCAGGTCTAAACTATAGGCAGTAATTAATTTACTTTGTTGTATAAGACAATAAGACCATTAGACATAAGGGTGGAAGTAAGGCCTTTCGGCCCATTGAGTCCACTCCACCATTTAATCATGGCTGATGGGCATTTCAACTCCACTTCCCTGCACTCTCCCTTGATTCCTTGTGAGATCAAGAATTTATCAATCTCTGCTCTGAAAACATTTAACATCCCGGCCTCCACTGCACTCCGTGGCAATGAATTCCACAGGCCCACCACTCTCTGGCTGAAGAAATGTCTCCTTATTTCTGTTTTAAACTTACCCCCTCTAATACTAAGGCTGTGCCTATGGGTCCTAGTCTCCCCGCCTAACGGAAACAACTTCCCAGCATCTACCCTTTCTAAGCCGTACATTATCTTGTAAGTTTCTATTAAATTTCGCCTCAACCGTCCAATCCCTAATGAATACAATCCTAGGATCCTCAGCCGTTCATTGTACGGTCAACCTACCATTCCAGGAATCATCCGTGTGAATCTCCGCTGGACATGCTCCAGGGCTAGTATGTCCTTTGGGTGGGGCCCAAAATAATTCTTGCTCAACTTATTGCGTATTTAATAAATAGTTAAATATTTTGTTTGAGATACAAAACCAGTGTCTGGAATTAATTATTCACAAAATCACGGATCAGTTATTCAAAAGTATGGATAGGAACCATTGGAACAGCTAATGGGGGCCTTTGATGGCTTATTTTACTGTGATGCAAATTCAGAGGTAAAAAGTCTGATTTGATTCGGCTGCCTGTCCCCCTTTGGTAAGGATTAGTCAACTCACTGTTTTTGTTAAACCCGAAAAAACCTACTTAAACAGCCTCTTTTTAAAATGTAAATTTATTTTGACCTGGGAGATTGGTACCTGGAGGGTGGCACAGTGGCTCAGTGTTTAGCGCTGCTGCCTCACAGCACCAGGGACCTGGGTTTGAATACAGACTTGGGTGACTGTGTGGAGTTTGGACATTCTGACATGTCTGCATAGGTTTCCTTCGAGTGCTTCAGTTTCTTCCCACACTCCAAAGATGTGCAGGCTGGGTGGATTCGCCATGTTAGTTTACCCACAGTGTCCAGGGATGTGTAGGTTAGGCAGATTATCTATATGAAATGCAGGGTTACAGGGATATGGTAGGGGTGTGTTTCTAGGTGGTGTGTCTTCTGAGGCTTAGAATGGGCTGAATAGCCTGCCTCCTCACCGTAGGATTCTATTCTATTCTCACAGTCAGGATCGTTTTAAAATTAAGTTTATTGTGACGAATGGAATAGCCAAGGGGAGCAAGTTCAATCCTCTCCAGCTGAGAACTTCATGGTTTGAGGTATCCTGTCTGGGCCCCTAAAATAATAGGGAGCCTCGCTCAGGGACTTGTTGCAAAAAATGAGCGACAATGATGTCACTTAACTGCTATGGTATTATTCAAAGAAATGCAAAAGAACCCTCTCCTTTGTTCTCAATCAACATCCGTTACTAATTTATCTCATTGCTTTTTATTAGGCCTTCCTTATTACAAGTTGGTTCTCCAGTACACATCAGTATTTAATCTATGATTTTCGACATATTAATGCATGGATAATATGTTTTGAGGTGTTGACAAGTGTAAGTAAATTTATTCTCTTCTGTTAATAACTTTGGCAATGTTACTTAGGAAGGTTTTAAATTATTTATTCTTCACTGTTGTCACATCTCCTGAAATAGCCTTCTGCTTAGAAGCATGCAGTTCATGCAGAGCGCAAAGTGATACAATTAAAATGTTTTTTCTTTGCTATCTTCTTGCCTATGTTTTCGCGTTCAGTTCATCTCAGTTGAATGCCAAACTCTATCACTGTATTGGAGACTATGAGCAAAGGTTGGTGATAAAAGTACGGGGGAAGCCTAAACTTTGCGCTGAACAATTCAGTCATTGAGAGGTGTTTGCAAAATAGTACAGTGCAAGGCATCATTTAAAAAAAGAATGTTATTGAGTCCTTATGACAGCGAAGGAGGCAATTAAGTCTGAAGCTTCCATGCCAACTCTCAGTCCAGCAATCCAGTCCAATGTAAGCCTTTTGAGCTTATTTCTCCTTTTGAAATCATTGCTTGGTCTCTGTTTTCACTGCTCTCATAGACAGCGGGTTCCAAGTCATCGCTATTTGTAACATACAATGTCTTCCCTGCATCACCCTTGTATCACTTGACCTAGTGAGAAAAAGATTAATTGTGTTACAAATGGGAAGATTAGGCAGAATTTTATTTTGCCCGGTGACGTGAACTTTGCTGACCTTTGTGACTTGCAGAGTCATTTCAGAACACAGTTAAGTGTCAATCACATGACTGTGGGTCTTGAGCCAGGTAATGATGGCAGGCTTCCTTCCCAACTGGAGTGAGCTAGGTGGGGTTTATTTTGGGCAACAATTCATGATAGATTCATGGATTCACCATGGCTGAGGGCAAGCTCTGTGTTTCAGATTTGTTAATTGAATTTAGTTGCCATGGTGGGATTTGAACCCATGCCCCTCTATCAGCCCAGCTAGTGATATTACCACAATGTCACCATTCAGCTGAGAGAGGTTGGCCATTGAAGACCACAATGCACGCTGGTTGGATTTATCTGCTTCGCCATCAGTGACAAGTGAGAGTGGCACAGCTTATCCTATTATGTAATTTACAATCATAGAATCCCTACAGTGTGGAAACAGGCCACCCAGCTCATTAAAGTCTATATCGAGCCTCCGAAGAGCATCCCACCCAGACCCACCCTATCACTCTACATTTCCCACGGCTAATCCATCTATCCTGCACATCTATGAACTGTGGGAGGAAACCGGAATAACCCACACAGACATGGAGAGAATGTACAAACTCCCAAATTGCCCAAAGAATGGAATTGAACCCAAATCCCTGGCACAATGAGGCAAAAATGCTGACCACTAAACCACTGTGCCATGCAGTCACCAACCATTCACCCAACTGAGCTATCTGACTAGAGCCGGAAGAGCAGATAATTATTGCATTGATGTTTGTGGAAGCTTGCTGTGTCTAAATTTGATGGATTGTCAGTAGAACTGATGCAAAATCTTGCCTCTGTCAGAATGTCAATACCAGCTCTGCAACAAACCTCTTGCTCAGAAAGCCTCTCCAAAGACTAGACAGCTATTATAGGTGTCTGCAGCAAATCATTACTGAGGCAGTTTTACACTGATGGAGGTACTGTCTTTCATATGTGACAACAGGCCAAGACTCCGGTTTCTCTTTTAGCCTGAAGTTTAAGATTTCCTGGTATGAGTCAAAAATAGCAGGGGAGTTTTCTTTGGTGTAATGAGTGCTATTTAACTCTCAACTCGAAATAAAGTTACCATTGCCCCACTCTCTCAGAGAGAAAGAGAGACAACTGGTGATGGTTTAACTTAAGGGGCACCATTCCTCAGGTGAAGGGACAAGTCTGAGAATGCGGTACTTTCAGCAATTAAACCCATGTTATTGGCATCAATCACCATCCATACACCCAACTGAGCTAACTGACAAGAACCAAAAAAGAACAGATAATCTGGTTATTGTCACATTGATGTTTGTGGGAGCTTGCTGTGTCTAAAAGGGATGCTTTGTTTCCTAAATGACAAGAGTGGAAAATGATTTCATCAGCTGTCAAGTGCCTTGAAATGATCTGAAGCAGGGAAGGACTACTAACAAATGCAACTCATTCCATTTCGATCCAGCTGCTGAATATCATCTAGAGTTTGTATCTCCTTAATACCGATCCATAAGGATAATAGGTCTACCACTCAAGTACCTCTGGCTGGTGTTTCATCTCATTCAGATTTAAATCTCCTGGATTTCCTTCAAATCCCTGAATGTTTAATGGTTACACCCATGTAAAGAGTTTTTAGCCCTACAGCTTTAAAATAGTTTTGCACATTGTTACATTCCATAATAGTGTGACTGTTGTGTTATAGGGATATCAGTGGGTTAGTATCCCCAAAGTCCAGACTAATGTTCTGGAATAACCAATTGAAATCCCTCTACAACTGTTATTTGAACTTACTGACTAAATCCGGAATATAAAGCTGTAATCAATTGTTACCACTATCCATTCTGGTCCACTATTGCCCTTTGGGCAAGGGGAATCTGCTACCCTTACTAGACCTAGACAGCAAAGTATTTGACTCTCAACTTTGTTTAAAATTGGCCGAGCATGCCACTTAGTTCAAGGGCAATTAGGGAGGTGCAACATCTTGGCCTGATATATTGGCCTGCGTTCTCATATGATCATTTAAATACAAGTGATTCTGACAAATAGTAAATGATGCATTACCATTTAAAAACTCAGACATTTGTAGCCCGTTGTCTTCATTTCTGTTCAGCTCCTGAGATACTGAAATAGTCCATGTCTGTCTGCAAGAATACCTGGACAACATTAAAGGTCAGAAAGATTAATATTACAAGAACATCTGTGTTATACAACTTCAAGACAATAACAATCAACAACAAGAAAGATCCTAACCGACAGCTTTTGCTTTTCCGTGGAATTACCATCACTGATTCTCTTTATCAACAGCCTGGAGATTACCATAAACTGGAAACTAGTTGGACCAACTATACAAACTCTATGATTACAAAAACATTTACAAGCTCCTCTGCAAGACATACATCATCTTGACCTGGAAGTTTATCACCTTTCTTCATGGGCTCAATATACTGCAATACCCTCCCAAAAGTACCTCCACCAGAAGGAATGCAGTAGTTCACGAAATCAGCTATCTCCCATCTTCCCAAGGATAATTAGAAACAGGCAATAAATGTTGGCCTTGCCAGCAATGCTCACATCTCGTGAGTGAATAAATACAGTAGATAAGATAGCTAACGTGGGATCAGCTGAAACAGTAAAAGAACTGGACCTTGAGATAGTATCAAGGAGAGGAGATAGTGTTCCCAAAAGGAATTTGCACCAGATATAGTAATCCTTCAATTTTGGTAGGAACCAATGTGTTATAACCCTGATATTTAGCTTGATGATGTAGTTCCTCTCCTTTGCAGAACATTAACTTCAACTGCATTTTTTAACCCGGATAATTCAGTGAGAAGCTGTATTTTCACATGGGAATTAAACCTTTTTATTATTTGTTCACTGGAACTGTGCTTGTCTAGCTAGGCCAGCAGATGCAGAAGGCCGTGTAGTTCTTCCTACCCAAACAGCTATAATCCTTGCCATGCAGGTACACCCATTGTGCTGTTATGAAGGAATTTCCATATTTGTGACCCACCAACAGAGAAGGAATAATGAATTATTTCCACGTCAGGACGGTGAGAGGCTTGGAGGTGAATTTGTAAGTGGTGGTGCTCCCATGTATCTTCTGCCCTTGTCATTCTAGATGTAAATCATCACAAGTTTGTGAGTGCCTGTTAAAGGAGTTTTGGGAAGTCACTTCAGTGCATCTTGTAGATGGTAAACACTGATGCTATGGTACATCGGTGGTGAAGGGAGTCAATGATCAAGGTGTCAGTAGGGTTGCTTAATCCTAAATGGTGTCAAATCTTTTGGGTGTGGTTGGAGCTGCACTCACCCAGGCAAATAGAGAGCATTGCTTCATGAAAAAGGTCAATAGGGGAGGAACCTCAAGGAAATGTCATTTCCATTACTATTAGTGCATATTAGTAATCAAAATGTTGGATCCATTTTGCCTTGTAAGAAACGCAGATAAACTCTAGTTTAAGCTAACATAACTAAGCAGGTCATCTCCAAAATATTACATTTTCCTTTATCATTATTCAGTGTCAAAATGATGAGATATAGCTTGTTACCCTGGCAACATTGGAGCCTTGGATGTGTTATCTGAACTTTAGACAGATGAACTCATTGCTGCCTGTCCAAAAGATTGTGAATAACTCCAGCTGTACGATTGATAACTGATGCATGAGAGCATGATCAACTCCAAGCTCTGAACCAAGCCACCCAACATCCTGACTTAGAACTATATCACTGTGACTTCATTGACACTGGGTTAAAATCCCGGGATTCCCCCCCTAACAGCAGTCTTGGAGTCTCTGCACCATATGAACTTCAATAGTTCAAGAAAACAGCTCACCACTATCTTATCCAGGGCAACTAGGGATGGATCACAGATGTTGGCATCATTGTGATAACCATATCGCGTGAACAAAACCACAGTGAGGTAATTGGACCACCTTGATGACTGGTATAATAAATAAACAAATATAAAGAAGAACATTTTGCTTACCTGTAAAATCTATTGCAGGGTTAACATTAAGAAGCTAATTTGCTGTGAGCAATTATGCACCTTAACATTTGCTAATTGCCCAAACCATTTTCCCCTCTACTCTCATTGATTCGTGAAGCAGATTTGAACAGCAAAATGGCCAATTTCTGCTCATTAGGAACTATTAAGGGATGTGTTATCAATATATCCCAGAATTAGTTTGGGCATGAGAACAGGAAGGAGGCCATGCTTGCTAGTAATATACTGAATTATGTTTGTAACTCTTCAACTCTGTTTTTGACAGCTCAATGTGTTAATTTCCAAAATTCGTTTCTCAGTTTTACTGCTGCAATGTTTCATGTATCATAAATTTACCAAGTACAGCATCGTCAGTGTGGAATGTCACATCCCATGTCCTCAATCTACATTAATAGCTTGTTTCTCATCACCCCTGTTTGACTGAGATTTAATAGTCTCTTGTGACCAGAAATTTAATATCAAGATCCTCATCATTAGCATTAGATCCTTCTGTGGAATTTTACTCAACCTATCACCTCAATATATTTCACAAACAAAACCAGAAAATGCTTGGGAAACTTAGCAGGTCTGGCAGCACCTGTAGATAGAAAGCAGAGTTTACATTTTGAGTCCAGTGACCCTTATGTAAACTCTTTCAAATTCAGACACAGGCACTCTTTCCTGCAAGAGGCCCAGGATGGACATGTCATCTAAGGAATGGGAGGGGGAGTTGAAATGGTTCGCGACTGGGAGGTGTAGTTGTTTATTGCGAACCGAACGTAGGTGTTCTGCAAAGCAATCCTCAAGCTTCCGCTTGGTTTCACCAATGTAGAGGAAGCCACACTGGGTACAGCGGATGCAGTATACCACTTTGGCAGATGTGCAAGTGAACATCTGCTTGAAGTGCAAAGTCACCTTGGGGCCTGGGATGGGGGTGAGGGGGGATATGTGGGGGCAAGTGTAGCACTTCGTGCGTTTTCAGGGAAAAGTTCTTTATATGTCCATCCTGGGCCTCCTGCAATGCCATAATGATGCCACCCGTAGGTTGCAGGAACAGCAACTTATATTCCGCTTGGGAACGCTGCAGCCCAATGGTATCAATGCGGACTTCACCAGCTTCAAAATCTCCCCGCCCCCCCACTGCATCCCAAAACCAGCCCAGCTCGTCCCCGCCTCCCTAACCTGTTCTTCGTCTCACCTGTCCCCTCCTCCCACCTCAAGCTGCACCTCCAATTCTTACCTACTAACCTCATCCCACCCCCTTGACCTGTCCATCCTCCCCGGACTGACCTATCCCCTCCCTACCCCCCCACCTATACTCTCTTCTCCACCTATTTTCTCCTCTATCCATCTTCAGTCCACCTCCCCCTCTCTCCCTACTTATTTCAGAATCCTCTCCCCATCCCCCTTTTCTGATGAAGTGTCTAGGCCTGAAACGTCAGCTTTTGTGCTCCTAAGATGCTGCTTGGCCTGCTGTGTTCATCCAGCTCCACACTTTGTTATCTCACATTCTCAAAATTAATCTTTTTACACGTGCTTTTCTCTGGCAATATGTCTTTTAGCTTTTCTCTCTTTAATTTATTCTCATGAACTTAAAATGCCCCAACAATGGTGACACCCATCCTCAGGTACCTCAATTTCAAGATCTGAAAGTCCATCCCTAAACCTTTCTGCCTCTAATCTGCTTGTTTGAAACTTAACCCTGACCAAGCTATTGGTCTGCCGTCCAAGAGGTTTATGTGGCTCAATGTTAAATAAGGTTTGATAATGGTCATGTGCTGCCCTCACAACATTTTGCTGCATAAGTGCAGTATTATTTTCAATTTTGCCTGATGCCCTGTAAGTTCTGGAACGTTTTCTGCTACTGAGAAGTAAGTTTGAATCAGACCAACTCTGAAGAAGTCATACCAGATTCAAAATGTTAACTGTTTCTCTCTCCACAGATGTTGCTCAATCGGCTGAGTTTCTCCAGCACTCTTTGTTGCAGAGCTGAGGAAGTTTTATGATGATAGATGTTTTCCTTCAGACAAGACATTGAAATGAGATGTGTTTCTGATTTTCATGTTGATATTTAAAGTTCCTATGACACTACTTGAAGAATATTGGAAGACTACTTCCAATGTCTTTATCAACATTTGGCTTTCAACAAACATAATTAATGGATTGCACTTTATACAAATGGTGTTTAATGCAAAATTATTTAATCGAATGTAAAAGATTTTTTGGAGGATGCAATAAAGCCCTATATATGTATTCTTTTTAACAGATGATTGTCCAGCATTTTTGCTTGATAATAAGTCTAAGTATTGAGTTTACATGAGATAACAAGGTGTGGAGCTGGATGAACACAACTGGCCAAGCAACATCTTAGGAGCAGGAAAGCTGACATTTCGGGCCTAGGCCCTTCTTCAGAAAAGGGGGAGGAGGAAAGGATTCTGGAATAAATAGGGAGAGACGGGGAGACGGATCGAAGATGGACAAGAGAGTTGCTGTGGGAGAGTGATCCCCTGAGGTTTGCTTGGAGGGACGAGGGTAACTTCTTCAGGTTGGCATCCTTAGAAGAGGCTTCGCAGTGGGGTTAAAATTGTATCAGAGATAGTAGGAACTGCAGATGCTGGGGAATCCGAGATAACAAGGTGTAGAGCTGGATGAACACTGTAGGCCAAGCAGAATTTTAGGGGCAGGAAAGCTGACGTTTCGGGCCTAGACCCTCCATCTTCGATCTGCCTCCTCCTCTCTCCCTATTTATTTCAGAACCCTCTTCCCCTCCCCCATTTCTGATGAAGGGTCTCGGCCTGAAACATCAGCTTTCCTGCTCCTAAAATGCTGCTTGGCCTGCTGTGTTCTTCTAGCTCTACACCTTGTTATCTCAGATTCTCCAGCATCTGCAGTTCCTATTATTTCTACTGAATTTATGTACTGGGTTTGAGCCCATAATTTCTGACTTGGGGGCTAAATTGCAACCATAGAGTTAGCCTGACTCATAAATAGGACTTTATGAACAAATATTAAACTGTTCAATTGTTAACCTTTAATAATCTCTCAACTATTCAATAGGAAAGCATCTGTTTCATGAAATATTGAATAATATGTAATTATACACAAGTATGTTGGCAATAATGGTATAATAACCACAATTATTAGTACATCCCAGGATTAGTTTGGGCATGAGAATAGGAAGGAGGCAGTGAATAACAGTAGTATGCAGATTAAGAAATCACATGAAGATCAAAGGAGCTGTAAATTGAGTCGGAACGTATTCCATTTTCCCTGATAAATAGTCTCATCAGTAGAAAATTTCCAACACAATCTCCTTAATATGTCATAATTAATATATACCGCTTCATGTTTTTGCTTTAAGTACACACAGTTGTTAATGAAGCACTGAAAATATAAGATTTTTACTTTTCTTTCAAGTGGTAGGAAAGATTTGATAAATACTGCACTAAAATCTGATATCATTGATGTGCAATGACATAAATGTCCTAACCAATCTATAGCATTGATAATGATATTATACGATTAGGCTTTCATCATAAGCTGATGTAAAAACAGACAATTCTGTGCTGATGTCCCCGGAACTTCTCAATGACTACAATCCCTTGGTTTCTTCTTTTTTCTGTCCAGTTTTTTAAAAAAAACCCACACAAGAATGAAAAAGGCGCTATTTCCCATCAAACTTAAGTTATTTCTGTCACCTATGTCACGTTTCCCTTTTTCCAGGACAGCAGTGACACGTGAATGTGCCATTTTCACCATGTAAAGTACCATATCTTTTCAGTTCTCTGGCTGCCTGTGCTGTGAGTTTCAGAGATAATGGGAACTGCAGATGCTGGAGAATTCCAAGATAATAAAATGTGAGGCTGGACGAACACAGCAGCTCTCTGATGAAGGGTCTAGGCCCGAAACGTCAGCTTTTGTGCTCCTGAGATGCTGCTTGGCCTGCTGTGTTCATCCAGCCTCACATTTTATTATCTTGTGCTGTGAGTTTAATTGACTGCCTCAAGACAGTGGTTGCAAAATACAGGAATTGTTGACCCTGTGCTGATCAGGTAAGCAGGGGAAATGCAAACAATTACACTGTTCGTATTTGAAAGGAGTCTGTCTTGATGTTGCATAATGAAAAACTAACCATACAAAGTCTTGTGGCATTGTGCTAGTGCCCATACCTATGGATTTGCATTCCTTACGAAACTTCTTGGCTACAAAAGATGCATTGGTAATGTTGCCAAACCTGTCAATTGCCAGAATGCGAATGTTTCCAGCATATCTGATGGCAGATGGTAAAATCAAGAGATCCCCTGATTAATCATCCTCAGGAGGCCACGATAAACCACTGCAGTACTTTGTCCATCAGAGTACGCCAATCTGGAAACTGGGGAAAACTCAAAGTCGACATTCCTTTTGCACAAGATGCGTCAGATTGTTTCACATAAAGGAAATCTCAAGTATGAGGATTATATGCATTGAAATGAATGGATGGAAATTTCAGATATTTTCTGTTTACTTTATCCTCCATATACTGCACCGATTTGTGAGGTCAAAAATCTATCCCGTTCTACATAAAAAGCTTTCGCCCAGTCAGGTTGTTGAAGGCGTCTCTTGAAGTTGAAATTTAAGTCATTCAATTTACACCTGCGTGTTTTCAAGTAAAACATTCCTTTGCAATGGAATTATTTTCTACTCACCCCGACTCTCCCTTTCGCACGCTTGCACGCACACAGCAAAATGCTTCCCTCGTGCAGAAAATTGT
Organism: Stegostoma tigrinum; assembly: GCF_030684315.1. Classification (NCBI taxonomy): domain Eukaryota; kingdom Metazoa; phylum Chordata; class Chondrichthyes; order Orectolobiformes; family Stegostomatidae; genus Stegostoma; species Stegostoma tigrinum. The sequence continues at coordinate 120,616,016 of NC_081356.1, read as the reverse complement.
GTAACTGGTCTTGCAGCAGATAGTCTTCATCCTGCCAGCAGTACAAACACTATCAGCAACGCCCAAAGGACCTGAATCCAAATGCTTATGCAGGTGGCAAATACACAGAAAACTCCAGGAAAAGGTCAAACAATTTGCTGCATTATCTTTCCTTACATAGTGATACCCTTTCATTTTCCCCTTCCTACTGTATTCATACATCATTTTCATGCTTTTTAAAGTCCACTACTCTGGCCACTGCACAGTAAGGCAGCTGTCCAGGCTTTGTGTAGACACCTGGAGTAAAATGATCCTGCTACAAGTTGGATAGGCTCAGCAATTTTATGCCATTCTCGGAAATAGAATCACAGTTAAAACAAATTCAGAAAAAGGCTTAGAAATTCATTGACAACATGTCTTATGATCAATTGCAAAGTGAACACGTGTGTGACCCAGAGATAATGGGAACTGCAAATGCTGGAGAATCCAAGATAACAAAGTGTGAAGCTGGATGAGCACAGCAGGCCCAGCAGCATTTCAGGAGCACAAAAGCCGATGTTTCAGGCCTAGACCCTTCATCACCGAAACGTCAGCTTTTGTGCTCCTGAGATACTGCTAGGCCTGCTGTGTTCATCCAGCTTCACACTTTGTTATCTTACATGTGTGACCCACATTGGAAGCTAATGAGAGTCGTGTGGCTGGTGACAGTGCCCCGTATCCAAGCAGGTGGATTTATGCAATTATTTCCAATATGGTAGGCAGCATGCTCATACATATTAAGCACTGCAAACTGCCCACCAAAAAAGTTCAGGTTTCGAGTAAGGTAGCAAGAGTATGCAGTGAAAGCCTTGATTAAATGTTTAAATAGGGCCCGGCTTAGTTATTTGACTTGTTTATGAAGTTGGCTTGCTTCAATGTTGGGATTGCCACATTATAAACTCACTGAGGCATAGGCAGGGCAGTACAAGCCCTTCAACATTGCAGTCTGAAGGAAAATTCACTTCGTACAGATTAATGAATGATTTATTTATTGCCACCTATGTCTTGAAAAGTGAAAAGTGTTTTGTTGCCACATTCGGTGTCAGGTTGAGGTACAATAAGGATGAGATATATTATTAAATAAGACTTCTTCTATTCAAGTTGGGGTATCAAGCACTGCTTCAGTGTTTCTGCAAGGTGTTCCGGTCCTCAGGCAGTCCCGCTACAGGAACAGCAACAACGACATCGGTGCCACAGGAGAATCTGGCTCTGCTGCCACCACTGCCCTGCTGACAGAAGCAAGAGTCCAGGCTCCGCACCTACCACTGCCAGAAGTCCCCGCTTTGGGCACTACTGCTGCCAAGAGTCCAGGCTCTGGGCCTACCCCACTGGGGCTGCAGGCTAAAAATTGAAGACAAACAATCTGAGCTGTTCTGGGATTTGAACCCAGTAGCTCTGGCGTCTCTGCAATGAACAATCACCAAAGCAAGAATCATGCCCCCGGACCAATGAGCTATTGCCACTAACAAGCCATTGCCCCCAACAGGCCATTGCTTACTGTTGTGATTGGAACAAGGTCAATTGAGGATAGGCAACAGTCTAGTGGTATTATCGCGAGACTATTAATCCAGAAACCCATGTAATATTCTGGGGAGAGATAGTAGGAACTGCCGATGCTGGAGAATCTGAGATAACTGAAGAAGGGTCTCTTCTGATTCTGAAGAAGTGTCTCGACCTGAAACTTCAGCTTTCCTGCTCCTCTGATGCTGCTTGGCCTGCTGTGTTCATTCAGCTCTACACCTTGTTATCTAATTTTCTGGGAATCCGTGTTCAAATCCTGCCATGGCAGATGGCAGAATTTGAATTCAATATTAACCTGGAATTAAGAGCCTAATGATGACAATGAATCTATTGCCAATTGTTAGGAAAACCCATCTGGTTCACTAATGTCCTTTAGGGAAGGAAACTGCCATCCTTACCTAGTCTGGCCTGGATTTGACTGCTGAGCCTCAGTAAAATGGTTGACTCTTAACTGTCCTCGAGGCATTTAGGGATGGGCAGTAAACATGATGCCCACTTCCCATCAATGAATAAAAAAACGTTAACCAGGTGAACCTCATAGAATAAGAGTTTCCTGATTGGGGCTGTCAATCCGGTCCAATCAGGTAGCCCTGGATGACCTATATAAAAAGGAGTGTCAAAGGTTCTGCTGACTCTAGGAGCTGGCTCTGAGCTACTGGGTCACTGTCAAGTACTATGCACGTGTAAATAAAGGGTGACTTTTGGTGATGGGATACTGGCCTCTGTGGAGTTATTTCAGCCATAAACAAGCCATTTCCGATGATTAATTGGTCTTCTTCCTATTCGGCTACAGTTTAGTTTCTGGGCATTTAGCGGCCTGTTTTCACTGCCAAGAAAATGTCTTTCCTGGTACGGTGTCAATACAGTGTGGAGCTAGAGGAACACAGCAGGTCACGCACCATCAGAGGAGCAAGAGAGTGGATCTTGCGGGTCAGTACCCTTTATGTGGACCCTTCACGAGTCCTGATGAAGGGCCCTGACCCAAAACATTGACTCACCTGCACCTCTGATGCTGCCCGACTTGTTGTGTTCCTCCGCCTCCATACTGTGTTGACTCTGACTCCCGCATCTGCAGTTCTTGCTATCTCCTCTTTGCTGGGACAGTGCAGTCTTTGCCAAATTATTTTCCTAACAAGGTTGGCATAGATTTCTCCTGTTATTTCTTGATTTTCAAAAATTGTTAACACACATTTCAGTATTTATTATTCACTGCCCATTGCAGAAAACCTTTTCCAAAGTTAGGTTTTAAGGAATTCTTCATGCTTCTTCATGCTAAAAAAAAGTTGAATTTTTTTAAGGAATTACTCAAATGGGTGTGTAAACAGCTGAAATATTACCAACGAAGGGAAGAAAAAAACATTGTAAACTATACCTGCTTAGGGTAAAATAATATGCATCTTATTGGTGTTAACATTCTCAGTTCCTCAAAAATGCATTCTCAGGCATTTTTTAATACATTAATGCATTTGACAACTTTAAAACAAGCAGCCTTTGTACATAGAGTATAGCTTTAATGGCTATTTACTGTACCCCAGACTGGAATTTTACATTTGGCACAGCTGGCGAGATTCTAGAATGCGTAGGTATTAAGTAGTCATGGTGTCAGTTTCCCTTCTCCCACACTCACCCACAGAGAAGATATTAACATCAACAAAAAATCATTCTTTTCTTAAGCTTTGATCTTCATTTCTTTAGGCCATTCAAACTGTTTTCGATCCGATTGAACTTACATCATTATTAAGGTATGGAATTACTGGTCAGAATTACGAGAAAACAGCCCACATCAGGCGAGCCTCAAGCAGGTAACCTCATTGGCTAAAAGCTACCTAACCATTTCCCAATCTCAGAAAGGTGCAACAAACCACCTTAATTACCTTAAAATACTTTCATTGTTTATTGAATGTAAGGCTGGAATGTTTGCTTTAGGGATATGCACCGATACCTGTTTTCTTAATCTTTGGTATATTGCAGGATGCAACCTCATATTGGGGACAACACACCTATGTAAAAAAAACATAAGCAGTTGTGACCCATTCCTCTCAAGCTCAAGTTGAAAAATGAACTAAAATTGCTGGCTGATTCCATAACCTTTACTGTGTAACATGTTATTGCATCAGTTTCCGTAAGTGATAATTAGCCAAATTACTCACTTATTTGAAGCAGGAATATTTACCTCGTGTTATGATAAATGAGATCTGGCAGCTTGGGGAGAGGAACCTGGTATGAACTATAAGCTGAACAGAGGAGAAAATAAAGCTACCAAACAGTAACTCTGACTGCTTTTGCCTTGACATGTTTGGGAAGCAGAGGTGTACCGGTAATATCACTGGGCTAGAAATGCAGAACTTCAGGCAAATGGGAGTTTAAATCCTATTATGGCAGTGAGCGAAGTTTGAATCCAATTCAACAAAACTTCTGAAATTAAAAACAAAATTGTGCTGACCTGATAACAACACTGTTGACTGTCATAAAAGAGACTATCTGATTTACTCATGTTCTTCAGCACGGGAAATCGGCCATTCTTTCCTGATCTGGAATAAATGCTTCTTCAGGTCCATAGCAACTTGGATGACTCTTAACTGCCCTCTGGATTACAAAGGATCAGCAATGAGTGCAGGCCTAGTTATTGCTGTGCACAGCCTGTGAACAATTTTTTTAAAAATGTTCTGCATTTCAAACATGCTGTGCGATCTCACCACTGTTTTCTAAATTCGCGGCATTAGTTTACTGTCCGAAAGTATATCCATGGATAGAGGTAGGTAGGTGATTTTAAACTTTTAACTTCGTATTAACTCTGGGTATAGTGAGACTTGTTTTCCAGTGCACTACCCTAGTGAGTTGTGAGACTACAAACAAAGCAGTGGAGTAGGTTAGCCACTGTAGTGCAGGAGGCTCTATAATAAATGAAAGCTTCCTTGGTTTACAGTCTAAGTAACAAAAGTTAAATTAAATCTCAGTCTTCCATTCGTTTCCAGGCACCTTTAATATTCAACACAAGGAACAAAGCCAGCTATATTCATGAATGACACAACTGTTCTCTATACATTGCATTGCTCCTATTGTTGGTTATGTGGGCAACTTTACTGTCAACACAACTGCATATAATGGCTCATGCTAGCTACTGAAGTTTCTGAGATATGTGCTTTTTTATCCCACTGTGTTTTCAGTCTGTGGTATCTAATATCGAGGCCCTCTATAATGCCTGTTTGAATCTTCACTCATGCAGTAGAAACTCCAGTTGTGTGTGATATATTGGAAGCACCTCTGATTAAATTGAGAAACTCAGGTTTCTGTCCAATTAAAATATGACTGGGTAAATCTGAAGAGGCAGCTAAGGTAAGGGAAATAAAATGTGTGAGGGCAAAAACTGCAAAATATAATGTAAAATATTGAAGATAAGAACATGGGCACCCTGAAAATTCAGCTAATGATTTGGAAGAAAGATTAATGAATCATAGAATCACAGAATCCCTACAATGTGGAAGCAGGTCATTCAGCCCATTGAGTCCATACCGACCTCCGAAGAGCATCCCACCCAGACATGTACACTTCCACCCTATCCCTGTAACCTTGCACATCACATAGCTAATTCACCTAACCTATACATTTCCTAGACACATTGGACAAAGTAGCATGACCAATCCACCTAGCCAATTGATGATCAGTTGAAGAAAAGTTGGCAGAAAGGCATTTGAGGGTGGGGCATGATTGATTCCAGTATTGTAAAGAAACATTTGTCAAAGTAAGTAAAATGTGGAACTATATTCTGAAATTAATCGTGTTCAAATTTGAGAAACTCATATGTAGGTATATGTTGTCTTAAAAATCAATAAAAAAGAGATACAAATTTGAAGTTTTTGTTTAATTCATTCATGGAAAAAGGTGTCCCTGGCTAAGTCAGCACTTATAGCCCATTCATATTGCTGAGAAGATGTAGGTGATTTGCCATCTTCACTCATGCAGTCCATTTTGTGTAAGCAGATCTGCCATTTGTTTAGGGAGGGAGTTCCAAGATTTTGATCCAGTGACAATGAAGGAAGAATGATATATTTCCAAGTCAGGATGGTGTGTGGCTTGGAGAGGAATTTGAAGGTGGTGGTACTTTCATGTGTCTGCTGCTGTTGTCATTCTAGATGTTGGTGATTCTGGGTTTGGAAGGTGCTGTCTAAAGATGTTTAGTGAATCTCTGCAGTGTATCTCATAGATGGTTCACTGTTATGACTGAGCATCAATGGTGAACAGTGCAAATGTCAATGTGATGCAAAACAAGCACACCTGGATGGTGTGTTAGGAGTTGCACCCATCCAGGCAAGTGGGGAATATTCCATCACTGTCTAACTTGTGCCTTGCAGATAGTGGACAAGCCTCAGGGAGTCAGGGATTAAGTAACTCGCTGCATGATTCCTTGCCTCTGACCTGCTCTTATAGCACAGTATTTATGTGGTCAGCCCAGTTTAGTTTCTGTTTAATAGTAACACCCAGGACATTGAAACTGCACAAATAAATCACACTGCAAACCCAAATAATAACCTTAATTTTATTTCCAATGCACAGTGAAAATTATTTTATAAATGCTGTCGACTAGCAAAATGACAGTTAATATTGAACACAGTATTAACTAGTTCATAGGATACAGGCATTGTTCACAAAGCTGGAATTTATTGTCCATCCCTGATTGCCTGGACAGGATGATGACATGCTGCTTTCTTGAAGCCCTGCAGTCCTTGGAGTGCAGGAACACCACAGTTATGTTGGGAAGGGAATTCCAGCATTTTGACAGTAAAGAAGCATCAATATAGTTCCATGTCAAGATGGTCTGCGATTTTGAAGGTGGTGGTGTATCCATGTATCAGCTGCCCCTTGCCCTTCCTTGAATTAGAGGTTGTCAATTTGGAAGGTGCCATTGGCGGAGCTGTGGTGAGTTGTTGAAGGCTGGTAGAACATGGTTGGTGTGTTGCTGGCTGTGGACATTCAAAGAAATGTGTGGTTTGAAGTGATCTGTCAGTCATTGGGAGATAGTGCCTGCATACTGGACATCACACTGGTATTGAAAATCATTTCTCATGTTGTTCATTAGAGGCAGGAGAACAAAATATTTTTTGACTTAACAGCAGCGTTTTATGAATGGAAAATGCCATTCACATGTTTACTGCAAGGTACCAATGTGAGACAAATAGCCTGTTGCTCAAATATGTGAAACTCTGCCAGGGTAATCTGAGGTAGATTGGACAGCTTTCAGGGTTAACGGTGTGTTACCATGGCCACTTCCATCAATGTGCACAATATATCACAAGTGATGAGTTGATCCATAGTCACACAGAAAACTTTTGATGGGCCCTTGCGTAGCATCAAACTTTCACCAAGATCAGGCTGTATTGCTTGGTCTGAGATTGAAGAGCTAACATTGACAATTAACCATTCCGATTGCATCGCTATATCAATTGTACTCTCTCTTATGCTATATGAATTGATGTTCCCTTTCTAAGATAATAAAGTGTGAAGCTGGATGAACACAGCAGGCCAAGCAGTATCTCTGGAGTACAAAAGCTGATGTTTCGGGCCTAGATTCTTCAGCAGAGAAGGGTATGGGGAAAGGGTTCTGAAATAAATAGGGAGAGAGGGGGAGGTGGACCGAAGATGGAAAGAGGAGAAGATAGGTGGAGAGGACAAGAGAGTTGCAGTGGGAGAGAGATTCCCTGAGGTTGGTCCGGAGGAGAAAGGTAACTTTTTCAAGTTAGACATCCCTGGAAGAGGTTTCGCAGTGAGGTTAAAATTGTGATCAGAGATAATGGGAACTGCAAATGTTTCCCTTTCTAAGTTTAGTTTCTTAAGTTCTAACCCTGATGGGTTCAAGGATAAAATCCTCCACTTTGTGTCTTTATTTAACAGTGTTTAAGTTCTGTATGACAAAAGTAATTATTTTTTATTTCCCAGCTAGTATTATATTTTGAACAACGTTTTGGTCACTGAAACACAAGAAAGGTAATTCAGCTCTGGAGGTTGAGCTAAGATGAATCTAAGAACAGATCATCTTTTAAAATGATTGAATTTTAACGCAAGAATGGAGAATCTCAGGCTTTGAACTTTTGAAGAATTGAAGATTTAATTTTGAAGAAGATGGTCTGGTGACTCATGGATAAAACTGTAACAAAGTGGAGGACAAAGTACACAGAAGTAGAAATAAATAGGTCGGCATCATTGCTAAGAGCCCACACCGGCAACACCGGGCCCTAAAATTGTTTGCTGTACTGTAAATTTTTGATTTTAGCTGGTAAGGAAACCTTGATTCCAAATCTGTCCTTTGGAGAGAGTTTGGGCCATCTAGACCTGTATTCTTCAGAGTTTCAGAGAATGAAAGGCTATTTCACTGAAACCTACAAAATACTAAATGGAATGTACACGGCAGATGTAGATAATTTTGTTTTTGAGAGTCCATTTTTGCAGCCAGAACCTACATGTTCTCCAAAGTGGTAACTCAGGCTGCATTTCATCTGTTCAATGTAGAGCAGACTTTAAGCTTCCAGTTGCTGACTACTTCAACACACCAGCATGTCCCCTGGCCAATATCTCTGTCTCAGGCTTGTTGCAGTGCTTCAGTGAAGCTCAGTGCAAGCTGAAAGACAGCACCTCATTTTCATTTGGAAACATTAAAGCCTTCAGGACTCAGTATTGACTTTAATAATTATAGGGCTTGGACACTTTCTCCCATGTCCTTACCCTAACCCCCACACATCAGGCCTTGTCATCACATGGTCTGCTACTGCATACACCTCATTATCAGCTACTATTGGCCCCAATTCCAGAACCAATCTTTACCAATCCTTTGTCTGCCTCATTGTTTTTTCTCTCTCAGAGCTCCATTTCCAACTATTATTTACTCCTTCCCGCTCTACCCACTCTTTATTTAGAATACATACCAACCTTTTCCTAGATACTTTCAATTCTGAAGAAGGGTCACTGGACCTGTAACACTAACTCTGCTTTCTCTCCACAACTGTTGCCAGACCTACTGAAGCTTTCCAGCAATTTCCAGCTTGAGTGAATCTTGTCTGGACTGCCTCCAGTGCCAGTATATCCTTTTCTGATATAAGGATACCAAAACAATTCACAGTATTCCAGTCATGGTCTGAATAGCACCTTGCATAATTTTAGCAAAACTTCCCAAACATTTATATTGCATTCCCTTTGAAATGGAGCTTACATTATATTTGCCTTCCACATTACTTGCTAAACATGGATGCTAGTTTTTATCATTGATGCAAAAGGACTCCCAAATCCATCTACTCTGTATCTTTCTCCGTTTAAATAAAATTCAGTTCTGCTAATCTTCTTGCCAAAACACAAAGTCACATTTTCCCACATTATATTACATCCACAAAGCTTTTGCCCACTCACTTAACCCTCTGTAGACTCCTTGTGTCAACATAAGCATATGCTTTCTAGCTTATTTATGTACATTCACTTTCCTGTGCCAACTCCTTCTTATATATTGGAAATATTTATGGCTTCAGCACTGATTCATTTGCCACAATGCTCATTCCAGATTGCCTATGGAAAAGACATCCTATCCCAACTCACTGTTTTCTATTAGCTAGCCAATCTTCTCCCAATGATAATTTACTATTTTGCACAACACCTTTGGCTCCTATTTCAATAAGACCATAAGACATAGGAGCAGAAATTAGGCATTTGACACATCGAGTCTGTTCTGCTATTCAATCATGGCTGATAAAGTTTCTCAACCCCATTTACCTGCTTTCTCCCCCTAACCCTTGACTTCCTGACAATCAAGAACCTGTTTATCTCTGTCTTAAGTATACTCAATGACCTGGCCTCCTTACTCTTCTGTGGGAATACATTCCATTGATTTACCACTCTCGAGCTGAAAAATTTCTTCCTTATTTCCATTCTAAATGGGTCTTCTCTTACTCTAAGGCTGTCCCCTCAGGTCCTCGTCTCTCCTACCAATGGAAACTTCTTCCCAATGTCTACTCTGCCTAGGTCATTCAGTATTCTGTAAGTTTCAATTAGACCCCTTCTCATCATTCTAAACGCCATTGAGTATAGATTCAGAGTCCTTAAAAGTTCGTCATCTGTTTCATTCCTGGGATCATTCTCCAGAACATCCTTTGGACCCACTCCAGGCCCAGTATATCCTTCCTGAGGTGTGGGACCCAAACATTCTCACAGTACTTTAAATATGCTCTGACCAGAGTTTTATAAAGCCTCAGAAGTACATCCCGGTTTTTATATTTAGTCCCCTTGAAATAAACACTAATATTGCATTTGTTTTCTTAACTACAGGCTCAACCTGCAAGTTTACTTAATAGAAACCTGGACTAGAACTCCCAAGTCTCTTTGCATTTCAGATTTCTGAATTTTCTTTTGATTTAGAAAATAGCCTATGCCTCTATTCTTCCAACTAAAGTGCATGATCTCACATTTTCCCACATTGTTTTCCACCTGCCATTTCTTTGCCCAGGCTCCTCAAATGTCTGAATCCTTCTGCAGCCTACACACCTCCACAATACTACCTGTCCCTTTACCTATCTTTATGTCATTTGTAAACTTAGCCAGAATGCCCTCAGTTCCTCCATCGAGGTCATTAATGTATAAAGTAAAATGTCGTCCCAATACCGACCCTTGCGGAACACCAGTATAAATTGGCTGCCATCCTGAGAAGGACACTTATAACCTCACTTTCTGCTTTGTCCCAGAGTGCCAATCTTCTATGCATGCTCATTTCTTCCCTCTGATATCATGGGCCCTTATCTTGCTCAGCAGCCTTCTGTGAAGTATCTTGTCAAAGGCCTTTTTGAAGTCTAGGTAGATAACATCCATTGGTTCTCTTTCATCTAACTTGCTCATTACTGCCTCAAAGAATTCTAACAGATTTGTCAAGTATGACCTTTCCTTGATGAAACCATGCTGACTTTGCCCTATTTTACCACACACTTCCAAGTATCCAGATATCTCTTCTTTCACAATTTACTGCAAAATCTTACAAAAAACCAAAATCAGACTAATAGGTTTGTAATTTCCAATCTCTTACCTTACTCCCTTCTTAAACAAGAGAGTTACATTAATGATTTTCCAGCCCTCTGGGACCGTCCTCGACTCCTGTGATTCCTGAAAAATCACTACTAGTACCTCTACTATTTCTTCAGCGATCTCCTTCAGAACTCTGGAATGTAATCTGTCTTGTCCACCTTCAGGCCTTTCAGTTTTTCTAGCACCTTCTCCTTGATGATGGCCATCATACTCACCTCTGCCCTGTAACCATCTTGAAGTTTTAAGATATTACTTGTGTCTTCCACCATGAAGACTGATGGAAAATACTAATTCAGTTCCTCAGCCATTTCTTTGCTCTCCATTGCTACTTGTCCAACATTTTTTCCAGCAGTCCAATGTCCACTTTTTCCCTTTATACATTGCAATCTTCTTTTATATTACTGGCTAGCTTACCCTCATATTTAATCTTCTCACCCCTTATTTCTTTTTTTTAGTTCTCTGTTGGCCTTTGTGGGCTTCCCAATTCTTTGGCTTCCCTCTGTTCTTTGACACATTGTGTGTGTTCTCTTTTCCTTTTATGATTTCCCTGACTTCCCTTGTCAACCATGGTTCCCTCATCCTCCCTTTAGTACACTTCTTTTTCCTTGGGATGAATTTTTGCTGTATCTCTAGAATTACTCCCATAAATGCCTGCCATTGCTGTTCCACTGTCTTTCCTGCTGGGCTCCTCTGCCAGTAAATTCTGGTCAGCCCCTCCCTCATCCCTCTGTAGTTGTCTTCATTCAACTGTAATGCCATTACATCAGATTCCACCTTCTCCCTCTCAAAGTGCAGAGTAAATTCTATCATATTATGGTCACTGCCTCCTAAGGGCTCCTTCATCTGACGCTCCCTTATCAAGTCTGCCTCACTGCACAACACTAAATCCAGAATTGTGATCAGAGATAAAGGGATGAAGAGACTAGGCCCGAAACGTCAGCTTTTGTGCTCCTGAGATGCTGCTTGGCCTGCTGTGTTCATCCAGCTTCACACTTTGTTATCACTAAATCCAGAATTGCCTGTTCCCTCCATCAAAAGTGCTCCAAAAAGTCATGACTTCGATATTCCATAAATTCCTTTTCTTGCGATCCACTAACAACCTTTTTTTCTGAGTCCACCCGCATATTGAAATTCCCTATGATCACTGTAACTTGCCTTTCTTACACGCGTTTTCTATCTCCTGGTGTATCTTGTGCTCCAAACCCTAACAGTTGTTGGAGGCTTGGACATAGCTCCCTTTTGTTATACCTTTGCAGTTTCTTAACTCTACCCTCAGAGATTCTACACCATCTGACCCGACCTCATTTCTTGCTATTGATTTCATTTCATTACTTAATAATAAGGCAATGACACCCCATTTGCTTGTCTTTCCATTGGATGTGTATCCTTGGATATTTAGCTTCCAGTCCTGATCCCCTTTCAGCCCCGTCTCTGCAACGCCCACCACTTCATACCTGCCAATTTCAATCTGCGCCACAAGCTCTTTTACCTTATTTCGTATATTATGTGCATTCAGATACAACACTTTCAATTCTGTATTGACTGTTCGTCTTCTCATTTTTTAGAATAGATTAGACTGGATTCCCTACAGTGTGGAAATAGGCCCTTCGGCCCAACAAGTCCACACCGCCCCTTGAAGCATCCCACCCAGACCCATCCCCTTATAACCCACACACCCCTGAACACTATGGACAATTTAGCATGGCCGATCCACCTATTTTGTCATCCATTTATCCAGTGTGCTTGAAGTTTGATTCCTAACCCCTTCTAAAAATTCTGTCCTATTTTGTGTGCTGCGGATTTTAATAACCTCTCCTGAGTTCTCCTTTCCTTTCTTATTTTTTCCATGCAGTCAAATCCACCCCTACGGATGTTGACCTGTTGCTTTGTTTCCTTGGCCATTATACTCCTTGGAGTTTTACCCTTCACTTCTCCCTCATTTTATAAAGTCCTGTTGACTACCCTATTTTCCCTGTTCGGTAGAACATTGGCCCCAGTTCGGTTCAGGTGGAGACCGTCCTAGTGATACAGATCCCTCCTGTTCCAATACTGATGCCAGTGCTGCGTGTAAAGGAAGCCCTCTTTCCCATTATAGCCACGCATTTACTTCCCTTGTTCTCACGTCCCTATGCCCTAGTAGATTCTTGATTCCAGACTTTTAAAAATTGACTTCAAATTGCACCATCTGCCATGTGAGGATTAAAACACACATCTCCAGAACATCAGAGATAATGGGAACTGCAGACGCTGGAGAATCCGAGATAACAAAGTCTGAAGATGGATGAACATTGTGTTCCTAAGATGCTGCTTGGCCTGCTGTGTTCATCCAGCTCCACACTTTGTTATGTCCAGAACATCAGATAGGTTTTTGGGTTAATAATCTCATGATAATACCACTAGGACACTGGTTGTGTTATGTTGTATTATGTTAGTGTGGTATACTTCTACCACAAGGATGGCAACAGTTTGAGATGGCAGCTCCTCATCAACTTCTCCAGGGCTATTGGGATGGACAATAAATGCTGGAACAGACAACAATGCTTATATATCACGAATGATTGTATTTAGAAAACTAGCATACGAAATTCCTCACAAGCTGTTATTCTCTTATATTGCTTGCCATCTGTTTTGAAGAAAATTGCATTAATTTGAACCTCATTTCCTGGAAATCAATGATTGGAGCTGAGTCATAAACTTTATTCCATCAGTCCTTGTTCCACTGTCTGCAATACATGACTGTTCTCAGTCCTGCATAACCGATAATTCAGGAGGTTCTAAACTAGTCCGTATATGGCGATTCTGACCAATAAGCCTAGGGAACAACAGGAATTGTTGTAAACTTATCGCAACAGTCCAAAGGAGGAAAAATGTTCTATCAGTTGCAGGAAGCTGCTGGATATGTAAATATGCCAATCATAGAGGAACTTTGTGCCATTGCACCTTAGTTGAAAGAATGGGAGAAAGTGAAGATTTGAGTCATGCAAATGCCACAATTGGAATGATTGATGTAAATAATTGCATCTGGCCCATGGTAGCACAGGCAGTTTGCAACAAATACTCATTCACCCATGTATTATTATTCGTGAGCTAAGATGCAGCATAGAGCTAAGGCAGAATCAAACATTTGCACGGTATAACAAGTTCCAGCACTGTTATCATTCAAATATCTAAACTGACTGAGATTAGGAGTAGTCCTGCAGCCACCTTGGTGCAACTGGCTTTAGTCTGTATTTATTAAATATTGTGTGATCTACTGTTCAGCTGGCTGTATTTTCTATGTATGTGAACTGTGTGACCTTTATGATGTTTTGTATTAATATAAAGCTTATTTAGTTGATCCTAATAGACTTCAGAAGTGTATGCTGAACTGGATTAGACCAATGTTGCATTCCATGTCTTAAGTGAAAACAGCTTTACAGACTACAAAGCAAAGCTTGCTTAAAGCCTATTATGTTCCACGCCAATTCAGCCACTGTCTTTCCACAGTAATGGACATTATATTATCCCTCTGAGTATATCTACTGAGCACTAACAAAAGGAGGTGTGTCACAGTAATATCACATGACATGCAACTAGAGCTCGGGTCTGTGATGTTCCATAGATGTCCTCTCTTACAATGCTTTGTATATAGTTTTGCTCAATAAACCAGTTATTCTTAATTCACAAAAATGTAGATCTCACTGCAACATGAGATTTGAAACCATGACGAGACCAAAGATCATGAATCAAGAATCTTTATTCGACTGGCATCATAATATATATGAAAAATAATTAAGCATAATATTTTCATGGAATTAAGCCTGTGGCCTCCATTTGGTTGAAGAAATCCTTTGCCAGCTGACCTTTCTCTCCATAATACCACCTTACCCAAAGATATCCTTTCCTCCCGAGAGGGTCTATTCGACTGCATTACTTGGTGCCTCCCTTTACCATTACCAACTGCTGCTGGAGGTCCTGGCACAACTGTGTGAGCTGCCCTGTTTGATGCCCTCCATCAACAAAGCCACCTGCTGCTGAAGGCTTCATTGCACATTTCATTAAATGAAACTTGCCATTCTGACAATCACATTCGATGATCATTTATTAAGTATTTGCCTGTTTAGTAGATTGTTTAGTAGATTCAGTTGAGCTTTGATGGCTAGAATATTTGGGCCTACAGTGTTTTCTACTTGCATCACCAATATAGACAAATATAAGGTTTTGGGTGATACCCAGTATTTGCTCAAAAGGATGTTCTTAGCTTTTACCTGGTACCACCCATGGGATCCAGGTCTGTGATAGATTTTCTACTTTGGGATCTAGGTCAGTCAGGTCTGTGGGAGTTTTTTTATAGGCTGCCATTTCTGCATCAGTTTCCAGCTTCTGGCAAGTCATCTGTGCCCTATTTTCCAGGATGGGAGTGAACTTCCTCCATTGGATTCAAACCCTGGATTCACATCACACAAGCTACACTAGGATTCTTTAACGCCACCTGATTCCACTTTCCTTGAGTTATCTCACATCAACACTTTAACATACACATACTGTTGAGTGAATTGTTTGCCTTCACATTGTCCATAATTAGGCTTCCAGTCTCAAGCAACTCCATGCTCTGAACTATTTTCTGAGGCTGCCTTCAAGCTATTAGTTCAACAACACAAAAACAGAAAGTATTGCAGAAACTCAGCAGGTCTGGCAGCATCTGTGTGGAGAGAAACAGAGGACAGGAATGTTAATATGGCAGCAAGATGGCTGATTGATCTGGTACGTACCTGGAAGATTGGGGTCATTCTTATTCCATCTCTGTCCTGGGCTTGCTTCAATGTTTCAATGAAGTTCGATGTAAGCTGGAGAAAGAGCCTTTTATTTTCCATCTTGGCACTTCACATTCTTGAGGAATCAACATTGAGTTTAAAAGCTGCAAAGCAAGACCTTCGTCCTCCATTCTGACCTCAGGTACTCCCTTCATCACTTCCATCCTGGCCATATGTTTTGTGTCTCAGATAACAAAGTATGGAGCTGGATGAACTCAGCAGGCCCAGCAGCATCTCAGGAGCACAAAAGCTGATGTTTCGGGCCTAGACCCTTCATCAAAGAGCCATGTTATGTCTCCTTGGCTTTGCAGACGAGACCCATTTCTTTTTTTCACGCTAATCATTTATACCGATTTTACATTCCTGCCCCTCCTTTACCACCATTACCCCTCCCGTTGCCTGTTGTTCTGCGTTTCCATGCTACCCACTCCACTTGCTCCTCACCCCCCTCTGTCAACAGCACAAGAAACACCATTTTGCAGGGCTTTCTTTGAGCCCTAAAGCAGAACCATATCAGTCTTGCAACATCAACTCTTTCCCTCTCCACAGATGCTGCCTAGCCAGCTGTGCTTTTCCAGCATTTTCTATTTTTTTTATTTCAGATTTTCATCCTGCTCACTATTTTACTTTTATTTGATTTAACATTGTAATGTGGCCACTTGTGTTAGCTGTGAGATGACTGGATGGGATTCAGGAATCTACACCATTCTATCTTAATCTGATTTTGGAGGAATGCCTTTGCACTGATTGGAAAGCTAGTCCAAACAGAACCTTCAGCCCAACTCATCCATATTGACTAGATAGTCTACATTACTCTAGTGCCATATGCCAGCATTTTGCACAAATCCCTCTAAGCCCTTCCCATCCGCATACCCATCCAGATGCTTTTTAAATGTTGTAATTGTACCAGTCTCCATCACTTCCTCTAGCAGCTCATTCCATATAAACACCACCCTGTGCATGAAAACTTTGCCCCTGATGCCCCTTTTAAATCTTTCCCCTTTCACCTTAAACCTATGGTAAAGCACAAGACAAATGGGGAACTGCAAATGAAAGTACACTGAAAAATCACACACACTCAGGCCAGGTATTGAACTTCAATAGTAACCATTGCAGCAGACACAAGCAAAGCTGCATGCAAGCACTATATAAAAGGGCAACAACACACTGCAGCAACATGGAACTACGCCAAGAGGAGGCGGAATACCTCTTCCAAGTGTTCAAAGATAATGGATCTCCAAAGAAATGGGTCAGGAGATGCCTACAGGCACGGCATCAGAAAGATATTACATGCCCTGACATAGTCATCACACTACCCTACATCAGGAACACGCCAGAACTCACCACAAGACTTCTACGACTGCTGGGCATCAGAGTGGCTCACAAGCCCGCGTCAACCCTACGACAACTGCTCATCCGAACTAAGGACCCACTCACTGCCATGGACAGGACCAATATCATCTACAAGGTCCCCTGCAGAGACTGTGAGAAACACTACATTGGACAAACAGGAAGGGAACTAACAACAAGGGCACATGAACACCAACTGGTTACAAAAAGACACGACCAAAACTCACTCATCTCAATCCATATGCACAAGGAGAACCACCACCTCAACTGGGACAACACCAAGATCCTGGGACAGGCTAGGCAGAGACAAGCATGAGAATTCCTGGAAACATGGCACTCCATGAGGCAGGATATTAATAAACAAATTGAACTCAACCCCGTATACATTCCACTGTGGAGGAAACCTGGAAGTGAGGTAATCCATTGCAATGGACCCCAGAGTTTAAAAACCAGGCGGGGAAACACACCGATGCTTCATCGGAGGCTGCACTGACAATGTTACCAAGCATGGTAATGAAACTTCTTCGGAACAACAAGCCAGCTCTGTGACCTAACCAACCTCAAAACTTATGTTCTCAAGTTTTGTACTTCCCTGGCCTGGAGAAAATACCTTGAATGCTCACCCTATTCATGACTCTCATGATTTTACAAAACCTCTATAAGGTTACCCCTCAGCTTAAAATACTCCAGGGAAAATAGTCCCAGTCTATTCAGCCTCTCCCTATAGCTCAAACCTTCTGACATCCTTGTAAATCAGTTCTGAACCTTTTGAAGTTTCACAGCATCTTTCCTATAGCAGGCTCTGTGAATCTTGCAATTGTTCAATGTTCTTCTTCTCAGTGCTCCTTTTGCAGCCCTCGAGGATGTCATTTTGAATGCCTGGCTTAGCTTGGTATGATGATCATCTATTCACTCTTTGACATTGCCATCTCTATGGAAATGCTTGCTGAGCCCAAGGAGATGATCCTCAAGAAGGACTGTGTCACATCCAAAGAAGAGAGTGGACACCACTACAAGAGCTCGTCAGCAAGTGTCCTAGAACTAATTACCATCAACTGCTTTATGCACTTGTCATAATATCAGGCATGGAGATATTTGGTAATGATTGCATTGTTTTCAGCAATGCTTGGAGTCCTCAAATATGTAAGTAGTCCATATTCATGTGCAGCAAGATCTGGGCAGTTTTCAGACTTAGGCAAATATGTGACATGAAACAATCGTAACTCACGAGTGCCAGTAATGACTTTCCCCAACAAGAGAGAATCCAGCCATCACCCCTTGACATTCCCTGGTACCGCCATCACTGAATAACCCAACATTAATATTCTGGGGTTTGCCACTGACAGTGAGAAATGGGACAATCAAAAGTTTACATAACACTTGTTTTCCAAGAAAAATGTTAAATTATACATTTTATGCAATTAGAGAATTAAATAGCATTCCATGTTCCTGCAAACATTTCATGCTTCATCCCTTATTACCATTTATTGCACAACTGCACAATACCTTTTAATCCCATTTAATATTACTCCTGGCATCCTTATCCTTACTCACATTCATTGTCTTTAACATCTGCCTTGCTGTCTTAAAGTTGCATGATAGCATTGTCTTTAACATCTGCCTTGTTGTCTTAAAGTTGCATGATAGCTTCTGCTGCATTTTGTTTCTTACATATGTATCCCTATTGCTTAATGCTCTTTCAGCTTTGGGATAAAGGACATCCGCCCTTTCCTTTATTCTACAATAGCATCTTTATCCCAAACTGCTGCTATTTCTCAGAACAATAAAAAGTTCTGAAAACAAAGTTTTATTTTGGTCATTTCCTTTAATCTTTTCATTTCTTCCTAATCATATCCACGATCGTGCTCTACCTCACTTCCCATCAGCTCCGTGCTTCCACTTCACCCTGAACATAAGAAATAGGAGCAAGATAAGGCCATTGTCCTCTTGCAGAACACCTCCGCTCAGTTCACAATAAACAACTGCCACCTCCAAGTCGCAAACCATTTTAACTCCCCTCCTATTCCTCAGATGACATGTCCATCATGGGCCTCCTGCAGCGCCACGATGATGCCACCCGAAGGTTGCAGGAACAGCAACCCATACTCTGCTTGGGAACCCTGCAGCCCAATGGTATCAATGTGGACTTCACAAGCTTCAAAATCTCCCCTTCCCCCACTGCATCCCAAAACCAGCCCAGTTCTTCCCCTCCCCCCACTGCATTCCAAAACCAGCCCACCCTGTCTCCGCCTCCCTAACCTGTTCTTCCTCTCACCCATCCCTTCCTCCCACCTCAAGCCGCACCTCCATTTCCTACCTACTACCTCCTTGACCTGTCCGTCTTCCCTGGACTGACATATACCCTCCCTACCTCTCCACCTATACTCTCCTCTCCACCTATCTTCTATTCTCTCCGTCTTCGGTCCGCTTCCCCCTCTTTCCCTATTTATTCCAGAACCTTCTCCCCATTCCCCTCTCTGATGAAGGGTCTAGGCCCAAAACATCAGCTTTTGTGCTCCTGAGATGCTGCTTGGCCTGCTGTGTTCACCCAGCTTCACACTTTGTCACCATTGTCCTCTTGAGCCTGATTTGCATTCAATAAGATCATGGCTGATATTTTTGTGAACTCAGCTCCACTTACCTGCCCGCTCACTTTAACACTTAATTCCTTTACTGTTCAAAAATCTATCTAC
This sequence comes from Stegostoma tigrinum, assembly GCF_030684315.1. Classification (NCBI taxonomy): domain Eukaryota; kingdom Metazoa; phylum Chordata; class Chondrichthyes; order Orectolobiformes; family Stegostomatidae; genus Stegostoma; species Stegostoma tigrinum. The sequence continues at coordinate 120,596,590 of NC_081356.1, read as the reverse complement.
ATTTGCTTTAAAGATATTTGTAGTGGTAGTCACAACTGCTTCACTGGGCAGGAATTCACAATTCTTTGGGAGAAGAAGTTCCTCCTGAACTCCTGAATCTGCTCTTCATTATTTTGAGCCTGTTCTCAAATTCTAGTTTCACCTACCAGTGGAAACAATATCCCTGTTTCTACCTGGATGATAAAATGTGAGGCTGGATGAACACAGCAGGCCAAGCAGCATCTCAGGAGCACAAAAGCTGACGTTTCGGGCCTAGACCCTTCATCAGAGAGGGGAATGGGGAGAAGGTTCTGGAATAAATAATAAATCTGCAGTTCCCATTATCTCTCCCTGTTTCTACCTTATCTGTTCCTTTCATAATTTTATATGTTTCTATTAGACACCTAGTTAATGCTAGCAATGTAAACAAGTTGAAAAGATCAGGAATGATTCCAAAATATACTGTGGAGAAAAAATTCAGAGATAGTAAGAGCTGCAGATGCTGGAGTCAGAGATAACACAGTGTGGAGCTGGAGGAACACAGCAGACCAGGCAGCATCAGAGGTGCAGGAAAGCTGACGCTTTGGGTTGGGGTCGTTCTTCAGAAAATTTTGCAAAGATTTTCTGAAGAAAGGCCCTGATCTGAAACGTCAGCTTTCCTGCTCCTTTGATGCTGCCTGGGCTGTTGTGTTTCTCCAGCTCCACACTGTGTTATCTGGAGAAAAAAAATTGTTCGTAATAAAAAAACTCACAATTATAAGCTTTATCTAATTGTCCTTCATAGTGTATATTTAAAAGCTTGCATTTTTATCTATAAAATACTTGAAATTATCTTTCTGCTGTCTTGCAGCCACTGTGCAGCGGAAGTTAGCATCAGGACAGTGTTCTTTGTAACATATTAGAGGATACGTTGTAATTTACATGCCTGGCGGCTCACATTCTTCCCAAACTGCGCACGTCAGGAATGTGGCTAACGCCTTCAAAATATGACATTATGGCTATAGTTTGTCATGTTACAAATGTTTTGTTTACACTCTTGTGAGGAGGCGAATGTTTTCAAACAATTCCTTTCAGCCTGGATCATTGGTTCCTGTCGAAAGTGTAAGTGAAGAGCACTGTTAAAAATGTAATGAGCCAGAACAGATAGAAACTAAAATGGGATTTTTATTCTGATGGCCACTTAACATGTATAGGAATGTTCTGTACAAACACAGAAAGTTTGGCCACTACTATGTGAGGTAAGCCAGATTTACAACACTGTAAATTTCAAATAATTCCCTGAATGCACCAAACTGACACAAGGTGTTCTATTGTCTAACCCAAAGGAGAGAGCGAGTCACCACTCGTGACTCAAGATATGGTTGAAAGGGTCAGTTTTCATAAGAGTTTCGATAGTATGGCCTTCATTGTGAAAGGTATTTAATACAGGAGCAGGGATCTGTTTTTGCAGGTGTACAGGGCCTTGCTGAGACCACACCTGGAATATTGTGTGCAGTTTTGGTCTCCTTTTCTGAGGAAGGGTGCTCTTGTTCTCGAGGGAGTGCAGCGAAGATTTACCAGGCTGATTCCGGGGATGGCGGGTCTGACGTATGAGGAGAGATTGACTTGGTTGGGATTGTTTTCGCTAGGGTTCAGATGAATGAAGGGGGAGCCTCATGGAGACTTATAAAATTCTAACACGACTGAACAGGATACCTACAGGAAGGATGTTCCCAATGGTGGGTGTGACCAGAACCGGGGTCACAGTATCAGGATTCAGGGGAAACGATTTAGGACGGAGATGAGGAGACATTTCTTCACCCAAAGCATGGTGAGCCTGTGGAATTCATTACCACAGGATGTAGTTGAGGCCAATACATTGAATATGTTCAAAAGGTGATGAGATGTAGCACTTGGGGTGAGTGGAATCAAAGGTTACGGGGAGAAAGCAGGACTAGGCTACTGTGTTGGAAGATCATCCATGATTGAAAAGAATGGTGGAACAGGTTTGAAGGGCCAAATGACCTCCTCCTGCTCCTGTCTTCTGTGTTTCTACGATGGAAGATAGTCAAATGAAGTGATTAAGACCAAAAAGGTAAGTTGGCTGATTGTTGTGAATTGGAATGAGAGAAGATTGCTTTGTGCAAATTTGTGAAGATAAGACAATAAGACCATAAGACATAGGAGTGGAAGTAAGGCCATGCGGCCCATCAATTCCACTCTGCCATTTAAATCATGGCTGATGAGCATTTTAACTCCACTTCCCTACACTCTCCCATAGCCTTTGATTCCTTGTGAGATCAAGAATTTGTCAATCTCTGCCTTGAAGGCATCTAACGTCCCGGCCTCCACTGCACTACGTGGCAATGAATTCCACAGGCCCACCACTCTCTGGCTGAAGAAATGTCGTCTCAATTCCATTTTAAATTTACCCCCTCTAATTTTAAGGCTGTGCCCACGGGTCCTAGTCTCCCCACCTAATGGAAACAACTTCCCAGCATCCACCCTTTCTAAGCCATACATTATCTTGTAGGTTTCTATTAGATCTCCCCTCAACCTTCTAAACTCTAATGAGTACAATCTTCCACGAGATAACTTGTGGATGACAATCTCTTGGAAAACAAAATTAACACCAAAATGGAAATGTCAGAAATCGAATCAGCAATAATTTTTATTTCAGCTTGGATGGCCTTGGACTCCCAAACACTTTCAAATTGTTTTAGAATTGGGGTAGCAAATTGTGGACAGAAAGAAAACAGTGATGAACCTCAACAATGGTGAATAAATATAAATTAAATTCAGAGAACTTAGAGCACAGAAGCAGACCAATCAAACCTGCTAGCCCTGTGCCTAAGTTTATTCTCCTCATGAACTTTGAACTACACTGCATCATCTCAACCTATCAGCATAATCTTCTACCCTTACTGCTCTTAAATGCTTACTGAGTTTAATGTTAAACCATGTGATAGTTTAGATTCTGCTGACTCTACAGGAATTACCCTGAAGTTTGAAATTTTCATTGGACAATTAGCAAGCATCTTAAACTCTCTAAATTTGATCAGTTATCCAGGAAAACTCAGAAAGATGAAAACCTGTTCTTATTTCTGGGTAATTATTGATATCCTCCCGCCTTTGATTAGTTTAGAAACTGAGCTTAAACTTTTTTAACTTCAAATAACCCCTTCAGGGTTCTAACCTAACACTCCTGTTCTGGAACTTTCAAACTAAAACCCTTACACAGAGGTAACCTATATCCTAACTGTAAGGAAATCTTTTTTCCAGGGGAAAGAAAACATTCTTTAATTTAACTTCACATTAGACTATTTCAAACTGAACTCAAAAGATTTCCAGTCCATGGATTTTTCACCTAAGTGAAAGGCATCAGGCAAAGTTGCTCATCCTTTTGCTGTTGCCATTGATTGAGGATTCAGGGCATCAGCCAAGGATCCTTTTGGATTGAAATAATGCTTAGCATACAGACTGGAACTACCCTGACGACATTCTTGCCCTGTAAAGCTGAATATCAGTTGCAACAGTGCAGTCAGAAGTCAGGCTCAGAGCTCTGATCTACTATGAATTGACAAGTTGCAAAAATTATGATAATGGGAACTGCAGATGCTGGAATATCCAAGATAGTAAAATGTGAGGCTGGATGAACACAGCAGGCCCAGCTCCTGGATGCTGCTGGGCCTGCTGTGTTTATCCAGCCTCACATTTTATTATCTTGCAAAAATTATGATGATGGGCAATTGTCATTAAACAACAGATATTTGCGTCAATCAAAATTCAGTCAAAACTGCAGGAGATTTCACTTATTTATGCAGTTCTAAAATCTTCTTAAGCGGTCTCTCATGGCCAAAGATTCACTAATCCATTCCCGAGCTGGGGGCCCTGAGGTGACCAAAAAAACCAAATGCTGGATCCACACACCCTGATGCAAGTGGGGTAAGTAGTGATTGAAGAGACTGAAGGTCAGGATGTTTGGCTTTTCTGATTCTCTATCAACATTTGCACTTGATGTCCACCTGGGCTTGTTGATGGTGCTCAAGGTGGTTGGATACTTCTTCTCCAGCTTGGGCAGCCTTGGACAAAATGTTCTCTTGAATCAATGGAGATAATGCATTTAATAAAGGAGGCTTTGAGGACACATGAACATTTTTTTATACCTTTCTCAAACCACTCGCTGTGACGGAGTTCTAAGTAGAGATCTTGCTTTGGACATGTTGTGTCAGACACACGGACAGTACCCCCTCAGTTCAACTGATTTTCAGCAAATAGTCCCGTCATATGAGGGAAATGATATCATGTATCTAAACCCAATGTACTTCTCCACAATATTTCAATATTTTGACTCTCAGCTCTCAGTTGACCTTTTCAGTCTCATGTGGGGTCGGGGAAATGCTGAGGTGCTGGCGTGGGTGGGCTGGCATGCGGATTGATGTGGCCAAGATACAGGATCAATGAGGGGAGAGTCAGACTCTGGCAGTTCCATAATATGTAGAAAAGCAAATACAAAGAGCTCATTGCAAGAAACAGTTTTTAACCAACTTGGAAAAAAAAAGATTTGCAGATGTAAAACTTTTGTCTTTTGAAGCTTTGATTCTACAATGCAACAGCATTGTCCATTTTCTGACACAATGTTGGAACTTGAAACCTTGCCAGGAAAAGGAATTTGAATGCCTTTGATACATGATGTCTTCAAAGGATTTTAGGTACACACATTTTAACCCCAATACTGAAGAGTGAAAATGCTCAGAACCGCCTTCAGTTTCATCCATCATTTGTAAAAGATGGTCCATCTGAGCTTGTCACCTGAAATCTATTCTTCATTCTGAGCTGCTGTCAAGAAAGGGTCACTAGACCCAAAACGTTAACTCTGATTTGTCTTCACAGATCCTGCCAGACCTGCTGAGCTTTTTCAGCAACTTCTGATTTACAGCATCTGCCATTCTTCTGTATTTTTTTTCTCTTGAAATCTGTGGTCTGACCCATCAGCCCATGGATATAGTAAGAAAGGGTGCTCTGTTGTGAATCTGGTAAAAATGGCAACCAATTTTCCACCCACATCATCTAATTACTTTTCTCAGCTTTAGCAATGAATGGAATTTCGCTTGCCTCCACTCATAAAGTCTTGTAATTGTTTCCTTCATTTTGACAAATGCCATATTTTAATTGAAATATGATTTGGCTGAATGCTAAGAGTTATGTAAATCTTCAGAGCAGCCAAGCAAGGTGGTTAAGAAGAAAGGGCTGATTAACCCTACCTCACCTAACTATTATGGGGTGTCCCTTGTCTAAGTTAAAACATGAATATTGGTATTATGTTGTCAAATGGATTTAATTGCAAGTCTCTTTTGGACTTCAGCACTGTCATTACACATTTAATAACTTTTTCAAGAAAGGCAAAAAATCTGAGTGCATGCAAGAATATCAGAGTGCCTTTCACAACTTGGAAGCTGTGTCGATTTTAGCTGCGCCAAATTATGACAGGTTGTTTAAATTGACTATTGATACCAATGATATCAATGCAGGGGCTGTTTTGCCATAGTTTGATGAGATAGGGAAATGGCCTGTCAGTTATTTTTTAAAGAAATTGCCTGCTTGTCAACAAAAAAAATGCAACAGTTGAGAAGATAACATCAAGCACTGAATTGGCTCTGAAAGTTTGTGTTTTCAAATAAACCAGTTGGGCTATGGCCTGGTGTCATATATGAAGGGCACCAGGATCTGTGGTACCCATGGGCCAATGCATGATATGGTACAGTTGCTATGTAACTTACTGTTTGTTTAATGTTAATGTGCTTCTATTGCTGGGCCAGTCATGTGCTTAGGCTGTTTGAGTTCTGACTACCAAAGCAAACCTTCTTAGTCTAGCTCAAGGAAGGCACTCAAATGAGAGGAGGGCAAAAGAAGCTTTTCAATGCATCCGTAAAGTTTTCCCTAAAGAGATGCAACATAGATGTCAATTCACCTTTGTTCATAAAGCAAACAATTTAGAAGAACCTCCCGTATGAAGGGACACAATTCTTCAAAAACACCCATCGGCAAAAGGAAGTTCATAAAAGGATCTGGAGAAAAGGAATGCCAGCAACCTCCTATCAAGGAATATTTCCATCTCCCAAAAACATTTGACAAATGTATAGTCAGAGATGTGGCCCTAGGATCAGACGCATCAGCCACACAAGGACGAATAGAATCCACAACCAGGGACATGGAATTTCCTCGGTGAACATTCATACTAATTAGTGAGAGATTGCCACAAATGACACTGCTACAACTTATGTGACATAGAAATTGTGTTGTGATCATTTTCGTGCATAAGTAGATGGGCAGACCCAATATGAAGTGGCACTAGTCTGGCTGTAGAAATATCTGATTGGTGAGCACACACTGGATTGACATGAAATCAGTGGCTTTGGAAGAGAAATTAGAGGGCTTTGTCGAGACCATGTTTTTCTAGAAACTTAAATTACCGAGTCTAAGGCTAAGTAACTGAAAGGATAGCTAAAGGGGAGCCAACAGTGGTAGTCTATTTGGATTTCCAAAAGGCATTATATGCACCAAAACATTCACATGCAAAGATAAGGGTTCTTGCTTGCTACCATCAAATGACGATTATCTTTTTTATTTGTTCAATGGGTGTGAGCACTTCTGGCTTTGAGAACATTTAATCCCCACAAAATGTTGCTCTGGAGAAGGTGATGACAAGTCCCTGAGGCAAAGTAAAGGCATGTCACTTTTTATTGCAAAGGCCATTAGAGTATATGAATAAGGATATCTTGTAACATTGGTACAGGACTTTCATGAAGGTGATTAAGCTTCTCTAACGCAGAATATTATGGATGACCATCACTAAGTATTATTTCTAAATCCCTACAGCATGGAAACAGGCCCTTCAGCCCAACAAGTCCAAACTGACCCACCCCACCGGCAATATAACATTGCCAATCTGCCTAACCTGCACATCTTTGGGCTGTGGAAGGAAACCAGAGCACCCAGAGAAAACCCACGCAGACACAGGGAGAATGTGCAAACTCCACACAGACAGTCACCCGAGGGTGGAATCGAACCCAGGTCCCTGGCGCTGTGAGGCAGCAGTGCTAACCACTGAGCCACCATGTCACCCCAATGTTATAGCTGACATCAGTAGATCTGTGGCCCCTTCCAATATGTGGGATTATGGGTGAGAAGTTGGAGTTAAAACCCAAGACTAGCCATGAATGGCAAAAAAGCCCTGATGGCTAATATGGTCATTTCTTGTTCCTGATCTTCATATTTTTATTATTAGATCATTAGAACGTAAGAACTAGGAACAGGAGGAGGCCATCTGGCCCCTCGAGCCTGCCCCTCTATTTAATAAGATCATGGCTGATCTTTTTGAGACTCAGCTCCACTTACCCACCAACCACCCCAACTCTGCATAACCATTAATTCCTTTACTGTTCAAAAATCTAACATTGCCTTAAAAACATTCAGCGAGGTAGCTTCAAACGCTTCACTGGGCAGGGAATTACACAGATTCACAACCCTTTGGGTGAAAAAGTTCCTCCTGACATCAGTCCTACATCTGCTTCCCTTTATTTTGAGGCGATGCCCTCTAGTCCTAGTTTCACCTGCTAGCGGAAACAACCTCCCTGCCTCCATCTTATCTATTCCCTTCATAACCTTATATGTTTCTATAAGATCTCCCCTCATTCTTCGGAATGCCAATGAGTATAATCCTAGTCTACTCAGTCTCTCCTCATAATCCAACTCTCTCAACTTTGGAATCAACCAAGTGAATCTCCTCTGCACCCCCTCCAGTGCTAGTATATCCCTTCTCAAGTAAGGAGACCAAAACTGCACACAGTACTCCAGCTGTAGCCTCACTTGGACCCTATACAGCTGCAGCACAGCCTCCCTGTTTTTAAACTCCATCCCTCGAGCAATGGCAGATAAAATTCCATTTGCCTTTTCAATTACCTGCTGCACCTGCAATCCTACCGTCTGCAATTCATGCACAAGGACACCCAAGTTCCTCTCCTCAGCAGCGTGCTGCAATTTTTTACCATTTAAAATGTAGTCCATTTTGCTGCTATTCCTACCAAAATGGATGACCTCACACTTATCAACCTTGTACTCCATCTGCCAAACCTTTGCCCACTCACTTAAACTATCTACATCCCTCTGCAAACTTGCAGTGTCTTCTGCACACTTTGTTCTACCACTCACCTTAGTGTCAGCTGCAAAATTTGACATACCACACTTAGTCCCCAACTCCAAATCATCTAAGTAAATTGTAAACAATTGTGGTCCCAACACTGATACCTGAGGCACACCACTAGCCACTGACCGCCAACCAGAAAAACACCCATTTACCCCTTCTCTTCTGTTATCTACTGGTCAACCAATCCTCTCTCCATACCAATACGTTACCTGTAATACGGTGCAACTTTATCTTGTGTAGCAGCCTTTTTTTTTCAGATTAGATTCCCTATAGTGTGGAAGCAGGCACTTTGACCCAACAAGTCCACACTGCCTTTTGAAGCATCCCACCCAGACTCATCTCCTTATAACCCACACACCCCTGAACACTACGGGCAATTTAGCATGGCCAATCCACCTAGCCTGCACATCTTTGGACTGTGGGAGGAAAGTGGAGCACCCGGAGAAAACCTATGCAGACACGGGGAGAACGTGCCAACTCCACACAGACAGTCACCCGAGTCTGGAATCGAACCCGGGTCCCTGGCGCTGTGAGACTGCAGTGCTAACCACTGAGCCACTGTGCCGTCCCTTGTTGTAGCTCCTGTGAAGAATTCCACCAAATCAGTCAAACATGACCTACCCTTCGTGAAACCATACTGGGTATTCCCAATGGGACAATTTATATCCAGATGTCTTGCTATTTCTTCCTTAATGATAGATTTGAGTATTTTCCCCACTTACCAAAGTTAAACTAACTGGCCTATAGTTACCTGTTTTTTGTCTACTTCCTTTTTAAACAGTGGTGTCACATTGGCTGTTTTCCAGTCTGCGGGAACCACCCTAGAGTCCGGTGAATTTTGGTAAATAATTACTGGTGCAATATTAATGCCCGGTTTATCACTGACTTACTTATTAAATCTAATAAATATTCCAAGCTGTTTTGGGATTTGAGCTCACATCTCCAAATTAAAATGCCAAGCTTCCACATTGTCAATCCAATCAAGTAGACACCAGCCCTGTGTCAAAATAAAAGGGTTCAACAAAGTAGAACACGTCTGTTCCTCTTTGTTCTTTTATGTATCTGAAATGAGCTCATAATTGGACTTTTGTTGATATTATGGCTTCCTTTATCAAAAGCTTCCTAGTTTGAACCTTCCAGATTTCACTTGTTGTGCCTCCTGTTATATATTTAGATATCAGGATCTGGTGATGAGTAAATTCCTTTCTTAATCCTCTCCCTCTTCGAAATGACTCAGTGCATTGACAAAAGAACTCCCCCAGAACCGCACATCTGTTGTTCACCTCACCAATTCAACCTGATTTCGTTTAGTAAACTATAACTACTTATCTGCGACACCTGCCCTGACAAGGTTAGAATGTTAATGGATGATTCCACAGAGTAGCTTTCCATTTGCAGCTGTGTGATCTTAAAGAGTCATGTGTAAATCTACTTGCTTATGGCTAAGGGGCATTTTTATCCAGCTCTTTTTGCAATTTCTGCAATAAATCAGGGACCATTTATGGACTTGTGTTCTTGTTAGTGCTCTCACAGTGCAACATTGTTCATCTAAAATCCACTTCATCACTGAAAGTGGTAGGAGGAGGGGCGAGTTGTGAAATCTACCAGCACCGCTAAATGAGAGACACTTGACTGAAGTGCATTTTCTGTTGAAAAAGGTGGGTCACTGTAGCAAGTGGCTTTTTCTAGCATAGGAGCTGATGACTCCCCGCCCCCACCACAATCAGCATTGTCTAAAAAAAACTCAAGCAAACTTTTGGCACATATGAAAGAAAACTTCTTAACTCCAAGGATAGTTGTTTGAAAGACCAGCTATTCAAAACATATCTTAGCAGCATGGATCAGGGAATCACACATAATTTTTCTGTTTGCTGATGACACAAGGGTAAGTAAGCTTGTGAATAATGAGAAGGATGTAGAGAAGTTCCAGGGTAATTTTAAAAAAGTTTTGTGAGTGGGTAAATGTGGGACAGGTGCAGTACAAGAGGAGTAAGTGAAGTTGTAGACTTTGATAGGAAAACAGAATGGTAAAGTATGCTTCAAGTAGTGTTAGATTGGGAAATGTTAAAATACAAAGGATGTCCTTGTACACCGGTCAGTTCTCTGAGCAAGCAGTTAGGAAGGCAAATGTCATGTGGGCCTTCACTGTAAGAGGGCTGAATACAGGAGCGAGGTATTTTTGCTGCAGTTTTACGGGGGGCCTGGGTGAGACCACAGCTGGAGTGTTATGTGCCATTTTGGCTTCCTAGGAAAAGAAATACTTGCCACATGTCACAGAGGGAGCACAACAAAGTCACCAGATTGATTATTGAGAAGACAGGTTTGCTGACATTGAAAGTATTTAGATTGGGTAGGCCAGTAATGGAGTTTAGAAGAATGAAAAGATTTAATTGAGAAATACAAATTCTGACAAATTGGATGCAGGGACGATATTTCCCCTGGTCAGGAGAGCCCAAAATGAGGCCTTGTAGCCTCAGAATGTGCAATAGGCTAGTTTGGACGAGGATCAGAGTAATCCCTCACAGTCTGAGGGCAGTGAAGCTGTGGAATTCTCTATTCCAGAAGGTCTTGGAGGCTAAGTTGCTGAAAAAATATTTGAAAATGAATGGATAGGTTTTTAGAAGCTAATGGTGTCAGAGAATATGGGGAGAAAGCAGGAGTGTCACATTGAGATAGAGGATCAGCCGTGACCATGGTGAATGCTGAAATGGGTATGAATGGCCAAATGACCGACTTCTGCTCCTATTTTCTATAAACTTACAGACAACAAAACTCAAAGGCCATTCCTGTAAAGAGTTCTTGATCAGGCTGGAGCTCTTTTGTTAGGAAAAAGCAAGCAAACCAGTTACCCAATATATGTCTTCGAAACTAATTCCTACTTTTAAAGAGCTTTTGTAGAAAATATGTTTCCAGATAAGTGTAATCACAAAAACATGGGCCATAAATACAAGATTGTCACTAATAAATCCAATAAATAATTCAAGAAAAGCTCTGTTAGCCAGAGGATGAGTGGAATGTGGAAACCATGGCCAGACACAATAATTGAAATGATTAACATTTGACGCATTCAATGCGAAACTAGATCAGCAAATGACATTGGAAGGAATAGAATATGGACATAGGAACAGATAAAGTTTGATATGAAGCACAAAAACTGTCTTTGAGCCTGGGATGGTGGTGAATGATCTTTTGAGTGTTGTAGCTTTTTCAGAAAAGCTTCCTTTCCCAGATTTGGAAATAATAGAACTTTTTGTAACAGTACCAATGTTTTCATAACAACACAGATTCATACCAATGCTTCACAGGTAAAGAGCAATATTCAAAGCATATGAAAACGTACTGACATGCAGAGGCAAAATATATGTCCTTGCCAGGGTGAATGCATATTGTAAGGTGGCAAATGTTCCAAGCTCTAAAGTTAGACCTTGAATCTTATCAACTCATTTCTTCTTATTTTATACAATCTTGCATTACAAGGGTAATGTGAGGAGTTTGGGTTATCAGCAGCAGCGTCTAGGAGATTTTTCTTTTATTTCTGGAGTCTCCTAACCAATGTTAAAAAAAATTGACTATCCTACACAGAGCAGGTGCTTTTTGAGATGAGACTGCTAGGCTTGTGATGCCAATATTCCAACTCATGCTCCTTTTAATTGTGGCTCCCTGGTGTGATTGTGAGCTAAACTGTGAACTTACCTTAATATTAGATAATGACTGCTCTATAAAGTGTTGGGTAGTGAACGAGTACATGCTGCAGAGTGCATTAACCATCACTCAATGTGGTGAAGACACACAGGCTTGAGTGTGAGAACAATAAAGGGTCTTCGAGGAGATCGAACTATCTCCCTGATTTCACTCAGAGTCTCAGTCACTTTTTTAAAATTTATTCATATTGTGGTATGTGGGCCTCGCTGGCTGGCCAGCATTTATTACCCAAACCTGCTTGCCCCTAAGAAAGTGGTGGTGAGCTGCCTTCTCGAGCTGCTGCAGTCCACCATATAATGTAAACTGTATCTGATTGTAATAACAAAATAACATTACATATTATTTTATATATTACAAGGCCAGAGCCTTTGCCTCAATATTTCCAGGTGATGAAAAATGCTTGATGCAGACAGGACAGGAAAGAAAAATGGCCTTGGCCTACTTGCCTTTTTAATGGTGTTCAAAAGAGAAAGAATTGCAGATGACTCCTAAGTGATTTCGTGTATCACATTGCACAAGTCAGGGCATTTAGATCCCAGATTGAAAGGAGAATAGTGGGACTGATATATGATGTACTGATATGTATTTGACTGGAATGACTGTGGTGGGAATCCTTCATGCAATGGCACAAATAATTTCACAATCATAGGCCTCTCCCTCTGCAAAGAATAGAAAATCTCAGCATTAATGCAAAAATGGCAATAGACGTCCAATTGTGTAAGTCCCAACCCCAACTGAATAATCTAACGTTTCCACAGAGCAGGAAGATGTAATACAGATGGGTTCCAGATTGTGCATCCATTGTTTACAGAGCTTACATGTTCAAATGCAGTTACTTAATTCTGATCTGATTGTTGTAAGTGTCATGCCCAACATGAATTGTGCACTCTGGTGAGTGAATGTCTAAAGCTGCCAGAGTGCTTTGGAGAGATGGAACACTCTTTTGAGTGTCGCTCCAAGATGATTGTAGGAAGCTAATCGCCCATTAGAGTAGTAAGCAACTTTAGGATTGTCGAAAGTAGACATGAATCTCGTAAAAAGTGCAGAAATTCACTGAAATTGTCAAGTTCGTTCCAAGTGCCAGAGAGCTGTCTCAAGGAGTTTACAATAAAAACTGTCAAGTTTTCAAAATCCTTGTCCTATAAATATTAAAAAGAAATCTGTCTGGGGTTTTAAAATAAAGTCATTATTTGCTAGTTCATACAATCTTCTGACATAAGGCTGAGGGTTACCATTATATGATTAATTTTTCTAATCTGATCTTATAATCATTATTATCACAATGGGATGCCTATGTCCACAGTTGCATTGCCAGCTCTGGTTGACTGGTTATAACCTCAATGAAATATAGCTATGAATTTAATTTATAATTTCATAATGAATTTAAAAGGTAAACGTAGCAATGGTATTTTATTAACAAGTAATGCTTTTTGAAACAGTGTTCATTGTTAGACACTTCAGAAATTTATTTAATCTCAGCATGGGTTCCAAGGACTTCCAACGGTAGCAATTGAATGAGTTTCCATTTTGCCACAGAAGCATGGTAGGTCGTCAATAAGACAAAATGGTAAGATTGAATTTGAGTTTAATTTCGTGTTGTCACCTGTATGGAGATACAGTGAAAAGTGTTTTGCACGTGATGCAGATATGATGAGAGAAACTTCAGGTTCTTGCTGTGAAAAGCCCTCCAAAATGCTCAATGAAATGCAGTCCTAACAAAGCAAAAAAAGAAGTAAGATTAGCTCTAATAACTTGCTTTACACTGAAGTTGAATTTTTCATAAATTCTGTCATGAGATATGGATATTCTGGCACATCCAGAATTTATTGTCCATCTTTAATTAGCCAAGAGTAATATAATCTCATCACTGAGTCTGGAGCTACATAGAATCATAGAATCCCTATGGATTGGAAGTAAGTCACTTAGCCCATTAACTCCACACCAACCCTCCAAAGAGCATTCCATCCACACCCGCCTTCCTATCCTATCCCTAAAATGCCACATTTCCTATGGCTAATCTACCTAGCTTGAATATCTTTTGACTGTGGGAGGAAACCAGAGCACCCGGAGGAAACCCCTCAGACATGGAAAGAATGTGCAATGTCCACACAGACAGTTGCCTCAGGCTGTAATTGAATACAGGTCCCTGGCATTGAGAAGTAGCAGTATTAACCACTGAGCCATCCTGCAGCTGACAGATGTAGACATGTAGACCAGATTTCCTTCCCTAAAGTGCTTCAGAGAACCAGATAAGTTTTTACATCAACAAATGGTAATGTGTATGGCCATTATTACTTTATGCTTTATGGGCTAGCTTTATGCTCTGGAATTGCTAGCTCAATTCATTCCACCAGCTGTGGTGAGATTTGTACCTATGGCCTAAGGATGCTGGCCTGGGCCTTTGGAGTTATTAATCATCCAGGGACATTATCATCATACTGCCAATTGATTAATGATAGATTGCTTGAATTCAATACTTTGACAGATTGTTTGAGGTTTCACTTTCCAAATGATTTTTAAATACAGTCACACAGTGGCTCAGTGGTTAGTGATAATTGGAACTGCAGATGCTGGAGAATCCAAGATAATAAAATGTGAGGCTGGATGAACACAGCAGGCCCAGCAGCATCTCAGGAGCACAAAAGCTGACGTTTCGGGCCTAGACCCTTCATCAGAGAGGGGATGGAGTGAGGGTTCTGGAAAGAATAGGGAGAGAGGGGGAAGTGGACCGAAGATGGAGAGAAAAGTGGTTAGCACTGTAGCCTCATAGAACCAGGGATCTGGGTTTGATTCCAACTTCAGATAACTGTCTGTGTGGAGTTTGCATGTTCTCCCTGTGGCTGAATAGGTTTCCTCCAGGTGCTCTGCCACAGTTAAAAGATGTGCAGGTTAGGTGAACTGGCCATGCTAAATTGCCTGTGGTGTTCAGGGATGTGTAGATTAGGTGAGTTGTGAGGAATGGGTCTGGGTAGGATGCTCTGAGGTGTGGTTTGGACTTGTTGGGCTGAAGGGCCTGTTTGCACACTGTAGGGATTCTATGGAATAGTGTGCATTGTTCTTGCATGGATGTTGAGGGATGTGATGCATATTAGATGAGGGCCAATGATCATTATGGAGAGGAGTTTCTACATGGGGTGGCAAGGATGAGGTGTGAGTTTTGGTGGTTCTTTACAGAGTACTCTGTTTTCTCTATCCAGTGAGTGTTAGTGAGCAATTCATTTTTCTGTGGTGTTGTTGCAAAACAAAGTGGCAGCAGACATCAATGGCCAGGCAGTGAGACTTCTTGACACACCCGTACATGATCATTAGTAATGAGATGTTTTAATGTGATTTTTTTTCAGATCATATGTTATACATGCAATAAAATCTTAACTGCGGCTCTGAAAAAGCAAATCATATGCTCGAGGCAACAGAAAATGTGACACCTGGGGAGGCAATGGCCCAGAGGTATTATCGCTGGACTGTTAATCCAGAGACCCAGATAGCATTCTGAGGACATGAGTTCGAATCTCACCATGGCGGATGGTGGAATTTGAATTCAATAAGTATCCAGAATTAAGAGCCTAATGATGACAATGAAACCTTTGCCAATTGTTGGAAATATACACCTGGTTCACTGATGTCCTTTAGGGAAGGAAACTGCGATCCTGACCCTAGTCTGGCCTATATGTGACTCCAGACCCACAGCAATGTGGTTGACTCTGAACTGCCCTCTGGGCAATTAGGGATGGACAACAAATGTTGCCTGGTCAGCAATGTCCTCATTCCATTAACGAATAAAGGGGGCTAAGAAGATACTCAACAGGTTAGACAGCATTATCAAAGAGACAAGATCCTGCCTGAACGAGAACTGAACTCTTCACATTCAGAGCTGTCCTTCTCAGTTTCAATCTGACGCACTGCATGCTTCTTGCACTTTTTTTCAGATTTCTAGTCTCTGCAGCAGTTTTCATTTATACTTTATTTCATTGTGTTTAATTGATTGGTATCTCTTGTTTGCCCATTGTACTGTATGCTGTGCCAAGCCTGTGTGTATGATTAGTGTAATTGAAAGATGCTGTTAGCCCAGGACATTTTTAAAGCTTTGTAATAGTTCACACATTGAAAATAATGAAATTTATCTCTGCATAGTTTGGAGGCACAAGGTACAATAACTTTATTATGAATCTTTGCTTTATTTCATGCAGCAGTGAGTGTATGAGATGTGCGTCAGTCTTTGGGTAGACATGAATGCATTGTTCCTATCCTCGCTTGTGACAGACAGCTGGTGCTGAGAAACATCCCCCGCCAACTTATTCAATGGCCTGAAAATATTGCATTGCCTCCAGATGAGCTATCAAAAAAGCAAAGGGCACAACAAAATCTGGAGGTCATCATCATCTTCACAAGCACCTCCCAAAACCGATGATCTCTAATGCCAGGAGAACTTGGGCAATAAGTCACATGGGGACACCACGTACCATCTGCAATTTCCCCTCCGTCTCCGTATATAATTGCTATTCCTTCATTGCACTCTGAGCCAAAAATCATACAACTCATTCACTGACATGACTTTCAAGTCACATGGCCTGAATCAGCTCCAGAAGGCAACTTATCACCAGCTCTTCAGAATCAAATATGATGGTCTGTAAATGCTGACTTTCCAATGAAGCCCAAATGCTATGAATGAAATAAAAAGACTTATGAATGGGGGATGTGAGTGAAAGATAAAGGAACAGACAACAGTGAAGTTTCAAGCCCAAAAAAGGCTTTGTTTCATTTATGCAAAGGTCATTGCTGAGTCATTGTTTTTCTTAGAAGCATCATGTAGGGTCTTTACTCAATTTTGATTCTGTCAACTTTCAAAAATTGTTATTGCTTTTGTTTGACCACATGAATCATTAGTTCACCAGAAGCTTGAACAGGGTTGGGAAATGGTTGCACAACTTGACCAGATTTTGTCTGCTTACATCAGAGATCTGGTAAACTTGTGTCTACACGAGTAGTGAATGCTGTATGATCTCTTAAAAAAAATCACAGATGATCACATGGGGCTTCAGGGCGAGCAGCGAAAGGAATTTGAAAGGAGAGTCCACTCCAGAAGCAATAATCTATAAATTTCAATGTTCCAGACTAAACAAAATGGTTCGGAGTTCTCCTGTACTGACAACATGAATCTTCAATATCACACAATGTCATGGTCCCAGACCACAAGCTTTATGTCCTAAGCTCATGCGAGATCACCAAAATATGGTATTTGTTTGTAGCCTTTGTTTCTAATGTAGACAAAAGGTGAGACACATGGAAAATACGAAGAAAATAAAGCCACAACATCCCACAGTTTTGAACCAAAAGCAATAAGCCTTATAATCCTTTACAAAAACAATACAGAGATAGTAAGAACTGCCAATGCTGGAGTCAGAGATAACAAAGTGTGGAGCTGGAGGGGCACATCAGGTCAGGCAGCATCAGAGGAGCAGGAAAGTTAATGTTTCGGCCTGGCCCCTTTTTCAGAAAATGAAGAACAGCAATACAATGTGCAAATTATGGACAATTTTTACACCTAGAATCAACACAAAGTGAACATGGGTAATATAGGTTGCTCAAACACCCAAAAGTACATTTAAAATAACCAATGCAACAGGACAGATCCTATAGATTCTCAGCAACTCCCCCCACCCGGGTACTAATGACACAGTGCCATCCAATGTCACTAAACATCAGAAGGGATGGCAACTCTTCAGCTGATCAAACCTTGAAACTCCCTCTCAAGATTCACCCCATCATGGACTGCTACATTGACTACACCTGTTCTGGTTGAACACATTCTTTTCTTGGGTCCAGGCTCTTATGGACTCTGAAAATGGCACTTCAGTACATAGTTACAGGTGCAATTCTAGCTTTTCAGTGACAGCTAGGTGCACCCAGCCGGATCTGACCTTGGGATATTTTTCTCAGCTCTAACCATTACTCAGCCACATGAAGTTAATGCTGTTTATGTGCTTTTCAATCCCCTCACTTCTGCACAGTTGTATTAATTGCTAGCAGATGTCTTCCAACTCCTTCATGAACTGGCTTCACAAAGCTAATCATTCCATGTGCTCTAGCTAAAAAGGTCAATCAGCCTACTCAATGCCTCAGCTCCCCAGGATTTCTTCTGAATCCCGGCTTCAATTCTTAGCTGCCAAAAATTCCTGGAACTTCTTCCTGAGTTTGTTTTAACAGCTATCCAACTACTCAATGCTCCTTCCTAGCAGTCTAGTTTTGTCAAATACTAAGGTTCAAGCTGCCTCTCTTTCCCCAACTCGCTGTGAGCCCAGAACAGCTTTTTACTGTTCTTCAAAGCAGTGACAATAAGTCCTACCGCTATCACAGGGCAGAATTGAATGTTGCAATCTAACGTCTTTCGGCATGCTCTGAATTTTACATTCTTGCAGAATGCTGGAAATGGATTTCATCACAACATACAAGTACAAACCTTACTTTCTGGCACCCACTGCTCCATAAATCTAATGTGAATTACACAAATTGCCTACAAGAAATAGAATTTGGGTCGAAACTCCATGAACTTGGGTTTGGCGTCACCCTCTACAACTGGATTCTTTCAGCTTTTCAACCCACAGCCTGCATTCAGTGAGGATAGGTAACTGCAGCTCCACCACAATAACACTCCACACTGGAGACCCCAAGGATGCAACTTCAGCCCCCTTCTGTGCTTCCTGTATACCTAAGACTGTGTTGTCAAATTTTGAATAAACGCCATCTACAAGTTCACTGACAACACCACCATAGTGGGACAGATATTTAACAATGATAAGTCAAAATACAAAAAGGACATAGAAGGCTTGATGACGTGATGCAGAGAAAACAACCCCTCTCTCAATATTGGCAAAACTAAAGAACTGATCGTTGACTACAGAAAGAAAGGAGGTGGACACACCCCCATCCACATCAATGGAACTACTGTTAAGAGGATGAACATAGAACATAAAACATAAAACAATACAGCGCAGAACAGGCCATTCGGCCCTCGATGTTGCGCCGACCTGTGAACTAATCTAGGCCCCTCCCCCTACACTATCCCAGCATTATCCATATCCTTATCCAAGGACTGTTTAAATGCCCCTAATGTGGTTGAGTTAACTACACTGGCAGGCAGGGCGCTCCACACCCTTACCACTCTGATAATCATTAACTTCCCCAGAGTGACAATAATCAACAACCTGTCCTGGACTTCCTACATAAAAGCGACAGTCAAGATGGTACAACAATGCCTCTTCTTCGTCGGGCAGCTCAGGAAATTTGACAAGTACATAAGGTCCCTCACCAACTTCCACAGATCGCCATTGAAAGCATACTTTCTGGGTGCCAAACGGCCTGTTATGGCAACTGCTCTGCCCAGGACTGTAAGAAACTATAAGGGGTGGTGTGCAGAGCCCAGACCATCATGGAAGCCAACCTTCCATCTATGGACTCTACTTACACGGCTCGCTGCTGTGGAAAGGCGGCCGACATCATCAAAGACCCATCGCACTGGGTAATGGCCTCCTACAACCTCTTCTGTAAGGCAGAAGATACAGAAGCCTAAACACACACATGAGGAGGTTCAGGAACAGCTTCTTCTCAGCTGTTATTAGACTGATGAATGGACTGTCTCACCTCAAATAATGTTGATCTTGCTAACATTGATCTTACCTAGTACACGCTCTGTGCAATGTTGCCTGTATGCCTTTGCCTAAGTCTTTTTGATTTGCACATCCTTTGCTTACTATGATCTGCCTGTACTACTCATAAACAAAGCTTTTCACTCTACTCCAATACATGTGACAAAAAATCAATCAATCAATCCAATCAAATGGTTGGTTCCCGTCTGCACTAAATATCATAAACTCATTTAATTGAGGCTAGAAAACATCTCAGTGTAGATAGCTGGTGAGTAGGCAAAAGGTTTTGAATCTCCATAGCCTGGCAATGGTAAGTGTGTAAAGAATGATAAATGATGGTGACTGATTAGCGAGAGGATGGCTGGGGAGAGGGGGAAGGTGAGAGCAATTGGAAAGTGATGATTTGAAACAAAAATACCTGGGGAGTGTATAATTCTGGTTGGTGCCAGGGGTAATATGGTGAAGGAAGCAACTGGTGGAAAGGTAATTGGAGAGGGATTAAGAAGAGAGGGTGACTGGGATAAGAGAGGTCAGGTGAAGTAGATCAGGAGAGAAGATAATCAGGATAATAGAACCAAAGGCCATTGGAAGGCTGAAGTGAGTGAATAGGAAGAAAAGAAGAAATTGAAGAAATGTCACTGGACCTGCAACATTAGTTCTGCTTTCTCTCCATAGCTGCTGCTAGACCTGCTGAGTTTTTTCTGACTTCCAGCATCTGTAGTTCTGCGGGTTTCATTTGAAATAGTTCTCCTTGGAGGTAATGCGGACATGGATAAGGATTTGAAAACCGAAATAACCAAGACAGGTAGATGATAATGTGAGGTAGAAGTTCAAGAGCTTTGTGATTGAATTTAGGATGGAGGTTAAAGAACGAGCAGTTCGCAAACGCACTGCTGAATTTATTTCCCTACTATGGGCACTTTTTACTGGGAAAGGAGAGAGATTCCTTTGTCAAGAAATGGAACACTTTTCCACATGTGCATCTAATGTTAGTTTGTGACTTTCATGTTTAGTTTCAGAGTGAAACATCCCATGTACTACTTTTAACAATGTATATTATCCCTTAGAAATAGAACCTCTTCAGAAACTAGCCACTTAGCACATCTGGTCTACACTGACTCTCCAAAGATCATCTCATTTAGACTCTCTCCTCTATCCTATCCCTGTTACCCTGCTTTTCCCATGGCTAACCCACCCATCCCTGGACACAATGGGCAATTTAGCATGGGCAATTTAGCATAGCCAATTCACTTAACTGGCAAATCTTTAAACTGTGAAAGGAAACCCGAGCACCTGGGCAAAACCCAGGCAAAGAGGGGGAGAATGTTCGAATTCCACACAGGCAGTCACACAAAACTGGAATTGAATTTAGGTCCTTGATACTGTGAGGCACCGTCTCAAAGTCTTACTATGCCAATGTAAGATTTTCAATTTCCTACAACTATTCTGATACTTCTCTAAATGAGAATAACCAATAGTTCAGGTGCACAAGACTTCATAAGGTTGGGAGTCAATGTTGAGACTCCCAGGGCAACTTCCTCCCAACTTTATCACTCTTATCACCGCACCTCTGCTGGGTCTGTCCTGCCAGTTGGCTAGGACATGCCCAGGGATGGGGATGGTGCTGTCTAGGGCATTGTCGGGCTATTTGCTCGATTAGACCCTCTCCCAGCTTTGGAGTTAGCCCCCAGATATTAGTAAGATGGGTTTTGTAGGTTGACAGAGCTGAGTTTAGTGCTTTGATAAATGCCATGTAGTCCATCTCCTTTCAATCCTTTCCTAATGATCTATGGCAAGGCAACTCAGTAATGAAAAAATTTGCCTGCCTCTGGAGCTATGACTGAATGCAGCAATAGTTGAGTAACAGGAATAAGAAAGCCACTCTCTTTTTTTGTCAACTTCTTCTATCTTAAAAGTGTACAATCCATATGGTACATAGATTCCAGAGATATCTCCTGTACCGATCCTGTCTTGTCATCATTGACCTTGAAAGGCAACTGTTAGTAAATTATTAGACCATCTTCATCCATATAATACCATCAACCAACTTCTTTTTACAACAGACATTGCTGTTTTGACTGGAATATTCACAGACATCAATACTGTTATAAATTATATATTAACATCACCTTTCAACTACTGCTCGTGTTTAATTTAACTCCCTTTCACCAGCACAAAGTGTAATTGAGGTTGATAAGTGTTACACTCTTGCTCTAAATGTGTGAGACTTATAGTATGTTTTTATTAGAGAGGCGGCAGAGCCTTATTTATGATTCTTTTTGTTCCTAAGTATATAATTTTATATCACTTGTCACCTGGAGTTAAATTAAAAGTCATGGAAAGGTGAGAACTGTCATGTGATGTATATTACATATGTGTGTGTATATATATATATACACACAATTACAATTATGAATAAATATACAGTTATTTTCAACAAATTTGAGAGCAATCTAAGGTTGTAACGATTTATATCTCTTTACCAGGTGCCATTTTGCATTCTGAGTCTCAAACAGCTGTATTGTTAGCTCAGTTTGAGGTTTTATAGCCTGTGTTAATTGTACCTATTTAACCCTGTTTATTGCTGGGCAGGAATTTCTGTCAAAACTCATTGTGATTACAACATTCACCTGCTGGACAGTCCATTTATTTTCCACAATATAACATTCAATTCGTTGAAATAGATTAGCAATGAGTGAAATGTCCAGTACTTTTGACTTTTACCAATGATAAGCAGGGAACATTGAAAAAGAAACAAAATTGAAGTTTTTTATCTCCCTCTCATCAGGACTGCAAAGACTCGACATACAAAGATGAAAAGCTTTATCTTTCCGTCTGTTTTTAAAAATACTTAAGGTCTGCCCTAAAACGTAATGATCTTATCAACAATTAATGGCACTTTAGGTCTTTAGTTTCCTCTTTCTCAGCTTCATCATTTACTTCAATTGGAAACATAATTGCAATTTCCTTAGCATTTAACAGAGAGCCACATAGTCAAGCAACACACAAACAGACATTTCGGTCCAATATGATGATACTGGCCAAGTTTCCCAAATTAAACTAAACATTTATTTACATTTGGCCAATATTCCTCTAAACCTTTCCTCTTCATGTAGCTGTCCAAATGCCTTTTAAATGTCATAACTAACTGTATCTACCACTCCATCTGACAGGTCATTCCACATAAGAACCACCCACTGTGTGAAAAATTTGCTCTTCAGTTCCCTTTCAATCTTTCTCCTCTCAGCTTAAAAATATACCCCCTAGATTTGAACTCACTCACCCTTGGCAAAAGACTTTGTTATTCACTTCATCAACGCCCCTCATGATTTCATAAAACTCTATAAAGTCAACCCGCAACCCCCTATGTTCCAGTGGAAAAAATCCCAATCAACCCAGCCTATCCTAATAAATCAAACCCTCTAGCCTCAGCGATATTTTGATATTATTTTTTCTGAACCCAAAGAATTATTTTTAATGACATGTGGAATTGACTTGCTAGTCAGCATTTATTGTGTGTTCCTAGCTTCAGAAGATGGTAGTGAGCTGCATTATTGCACCGTTGCAGTCCATATGCTGTCGGCTCACCCTCAATGACCTTATGGAGGGAATTCCTGTACTCTGACCCAGCGACACTGAAGGAACAGCAATATATTTTCAAGTCAGGATGGTGTGTGCTTTGGAGGGGAACTTGCATCTTCTGGTTTTCCCATGTATCTGCTGCCCTTGCCCTTCTAAGAGGAAGTGGTTGTGGGCTTGGAAGATGTGGTGGAAGGATCTTGGGTGAATTTCTGCAGTGTATCTCGAAGATAGTATACTGAGTGTCAGTGGTGAAAGGAGTTGGTGCTTGTGGCTATGGTGCCAATCAAGTGGACTGTTTCATCCTGGATGGTATCCACCTTCTTGAGTGTTTTTGGAGCTGCACCCATCCAGACAAATAAGGAGTATTCCAAAATACTCCTGACTTGTGCCTTGTAGATGGTGGACAGGCTTTCAGGAGACAGGAGGTGAGTTACTCACTTCTGTATTCCTCGTCTGTGGCCTGCTCTTGTAGCCTCTGTGTCTATGTGGTGACTCCATTGAGTTTCTGGTCAATGGTAACCCCCAGGATGTTGAAAGTTGGGTATTCAGTGATCATTACAGTAATGTTGAATGTCAAGGGACGGTGGTTAGATTGCCTCTTATTGGTGATGGTACTTGTCCACTATTGGTGTGGCCCTAATGTTATTTGTCACTATCATCCCAAGTCTAGATATTGTCCTGATATTCTAGTATTTGAATATGGAGTGCTTTAGTATCTGAGGAGTCGCAATCATCAGCGAACGTCCCCACTTCTGACTTTATGATGGCGGGAAGGTCTGCTGAGAGCACTACTCTGCGGAACTCCTGCAGAGATGCCCTGGAGTTGAGGAGACTGATCTCTGATAACCACAACTATTTTCCTATGTGCCAGGCATTATTAAAACCAGCAGAGAATTTGCCCTCTGATACCCATTGATTCCAGTTTTGCTCAGGCTCCTTGTTGGCACACTCAGTCAAATGCAGCCCCGATGTCAAGAGCTGTCATTTTCATTTTACCTCCAGACAGCATTTGAGCAAAACTTCAGTTTAAGGACTAATGCTAATTTCCTTAATAATAATGTAGAGTATTTCCTTTGGGCCATTGTGTAAGAGGGGATGTGCTGTTGTTGTGCAATGGTAGTGTCCCCATCTCTGGAACAGTAGGCCTGGGTTCAAGTCCCACTTTCTCCAGAGGTATGTCATAATATGCTCTGAATAAATCAACCAGGAAATCATCTGGTGTGAGAGGAGTTGGGGAATTTTAATAAATACTTCCTAAATAGTTGTTTGACTTCTGAGGGGTCAGCTTTGCTCTGTGACAGGTACATGACCCAGACACCTTGCTTTTCAGTTCTGGTAGAGTGCTGTAATTACAAGAGGCTCTGTTCCCTGCCAAGTCATTCAATTAAGAATTCCGTAAAATTTCACACAGAGAAAATTCCCAGCAACAATAGTTGACTCACAGTGTTTGATGTCTCTGTGAGAGTTGTTTTCATGTTCTTTGGCTATCTATGGAATGAACAGATTGTGGACCTTGTGATCCTAAAGGTATCTAAGGAAAATAGCACAGATGCATTTGAAGGAAAGCTGCATAAACACCTCAGAGAGAATAGATGAAGAAAATACTGGTACATTTACATGAAATAGAGACTTTTGTGGAACTTAAATATCAACATCGATGTCTTGGGTGGAAGGGTTTGTTTCATACGTAATTCTATATATTGTTACAACACTCATCTCCTGAATCTGGACTTTCTCCCACCATACCTCATATCGCACTCACCCAGTTCTATAATAATTTTCCATCCATGTTCTTCAGATAACAAAACCATTTATTTACTTGTTGTTCCTTCTGTAATTTCCTCCCCTGTTCTGGTAACCTTCAGATAAGCTTCTTTCCTCTGATCATTCCTACGGTTAACACAGTCATGATCAGCTTGGGCCTGCTGTAATGCTCCCTTTTCTTATTCATATGATTAGTGAATGTGGTTGTGAGTCAAACCTCTGGGAACTGATGACATAAATCATTTTGACACATAACTATCAGAGCTCACCAGGTGCAGTAGTTTTGTAAAATCAGGACCTTGTTTAGAGTGGTTCATGAACTTATGTTATAAAAAGTGACACTTCAGGCCAACATTCCTCTTTCAATGAACACTATAAAAATTTTTTAACTACTTGATTATGAGAAGTCATAGAGTCACTTTCCGGAAGGGAAGAGAATATTCAATTAATTGTCAGTGAAAATAAAGAATTTATTGAGGAATCAATATCTCCCCTTTTACAAAAGTCATAGACTTAAAGGATCTAACAGCACAGAGAGAGGCCATTCAACCCATTGTGTCTGCATCGAAAGAGCTACACACCTACTCCCATTCTGCAGCCCTATTTCTGCAGCTCACTAAATTTAAAACTTTCAAAAATATATATGCAGCCCTCTTTTGAAACTTCCTACAGAATCAACATCTCCCAGTCTCCCAGGTAGCACATTCCAAATCTCTGAGTAAAGACGTTTCTCCTCATCTCAGTCCTAGCTCCCTTGCTGACACTCTTGAAATTGTAACTGTTAGTTACTGACATACTAACTGGTGGAAACAGAATACCCTTATTTATCCTGTCCAAATTGCTATTAATTTTGAGCACCTGAATAAAGTCATCTCTTAATCTCTGTGCTTCAAGGAGGTTAACCCCAATCTCTCTAATCTTTCCTTGCATCTAAAATCCCTCATTCCTGGTATCATTCTAGTAAATTTCCTCTGCAATCTCTCAAGGTCTTTAACATTTTTCCTTAAATAAGATGCCCAGAACTGATACATTACTCCAAATGATTTCGAACAACAGATTTGGAGAAGTTTAACATCACTTTAAGGGCTTTTATAGTCTATGCCTCTATTTATAACCCTAAGGATCAAGCAGAGTTGTGGCTAAATAGGATGGTGAAGAAAGAACTGGGTATGCTTACAATTATTGGACAGTGCATTAAGTATAGGAGTTGGGAGGTCATGTTGAGGCTATACAAGACATTGGATAGACCACTTTTGGAATACTGTGTGCAATTCTGGACAGTCTGCTATAAGAAGGGTGTTGTGAATCTTGAAATTGTTCAGAAAAGATTTACAAGGATGTTGGCAGAGTTGGAAGGTTTAAGCTATAGGGAGAGGCTGAGTAGGCTGCAGCTATTTTCCCTGGAGCATTATAGACTGAGGAGTGACCTTATACAGGTTTATAAAATCATGAGGGTCATGGACAGTGTAAATAGACAAGGTCTTTTCCCTGGCATGGGGGCCTCAAAAACCAGATGGCATATGTTTAAGGTGAGAGAGGAAAGATTTAAAAGGGACCTAAGGAACAATTTTTACATACAGAGGGTGATGCGTGTGCAGAATGAACTGCCAGAGGAAGTGATGGAGACTGGCACAATTACAACATTTAAAAGGCACCTGGATAGGTGTATGAATAGGAAGAGTTTAGAGGAATGTGAACCAAAGCTGGCAAATGGGACTAGATTTATCTGGGATATCTGGTCGGCATGGACGAGTTGGTCCAAAGGGTCTGTTTCCGTGGTGTGCATCTTTATGATGCTATGACTCTGTAAGCCTCCTTAGCAATTATTTCAGTTGGCTTGGCCACTTTCAGAGGATTATGCACATGAATCTTGAGGTCTCCCTGTTCTTGCACTCTCTTCAAAGCTGTAACATTAATTCTGTATTATCTCTCCATTGTTCTTCTGCTAAATTGCAAAACCTCACATTTCTCTGTATTGAAATTTATCTGCCAGGGGTCTGCCCTTTTGGCCAACTTATCATTGTCCCTCTGTAGTCACTCAGCATCATTCTCCCGATTCACTATTCTCTCTAGCTGAGTATTATCTGTGAATTTAGAGGTTTGGCCCTCAACATCCATCTCCAAATTGTTTATATAAACCAGGAAAAGCAAGTATCCCGTCACCATTCTCTAGGCATCACCACTTTCAGTGCATTTGCAATGTGAAAAATGGCCATCAGTACCTGCCCTCTGTTTCCTATCTTTTAGTCAACTTCTAATCCATATTACCAAAGATCCATTCATGCCAAATGTTTTCAATTTGCTAACCAGCCTGACATGTGGCATTGTATCAAATGCTTTCTGAAAGTCCAAATATACCACATCCATAGCATTACTCTAATCTACTTCCTGTGTTATCTCATCAAAGAAATCAATTAAATTTGTCAGACAGGACCTGTCCTTGACAAAGCCATGTCAGCTGTCTAGTATTAACTTACATTTATCCGAGTGTATATTTATCTTATCCCTTATTATAAATAACATGAAATAAATACAAATAGTAATTATTAAATATAGTTCAGAGATAATGGGAACATGTAGATGCTGGAGAAACCAAGATAACCAAGTGTGTAGCTGGATGAACACAGCAGGCCAAGCAGCATCTCAGGAGCACAAAAGTTGACGTTTCAGGCCTAGACCCTTCATCAGAGAGGGGGATGGGGAGAGGGTTCTGAAATAAATAGGGAGAGAGGGGGAGGTGGACCGAAGATGGACAGAGGAGAAGATAGGTGGAGAGGAGAGTAAAGGTGGGGAGGTAGGGAGGGGATAGGTCAGTCTGGGGAGGACGGACAGGTCAAGGAGGTGGTATGAGGTTAGTAGGTGGCAAATGGAGGTGTGGTTTGAGGTGGGAGGAGGGGATAGGTGAGAGGAAGAACAGCTTAAGGAAGCAGGGATGAGCTGGGCTGGTTTTGGGATGCAGTTGGGGGAGGGGATGAGCTGGCCTGCTTTTGTGATGCGGTGGGGGAAGGGGAGATTTTGAAGCTGGTGAAATCCACATTGATACCATGGGGCTGCAGGGTTCCCAAGTGGAATATGAGTTGCTGCTCCTGCAACCTTCGGGTGGCATCATTGTGGCACTGCAGGAGGCCCAGGATGGACATGTCGTCTAAGGAATGGGAGGGGGAGTTAAAATGGCTCGCGACTGGGAGGTGCTGTTGTTTATTGCGAACCAAGCGGAGGTGTTCTGCAAAGCGGTCCCCAAGCTTCCGCTTTGTTTCCCCAATGTAGAGGAAGCCACAATGGGTACAGTGGATACACTATACCACATTGGCAGACGTGCAGGTGAACATCTGCTTGATATGGAAGGTCATCTTGGGGCCTGGGATAGGGGTGACGGAAGTGGTTTGGGGGCAAGTGTAGCACTTCCTGCGGTTGCAGCAGAAGGTGCCGGGTGTGGTGGGGTTGGAGGGGAGTGTAGAGCAGACACGGGAGTCACGGAGAGAGCGGTCTCTCTGGAAGGCAGACAAGGGTGGGGTTGGAAAAATATCTTGGGTGGTGGGTCAGATTGGAGATGGCGGAAGTGCTGGAGGATGATGGGTTGTATCCGGAGGTTGGTGGGGTGGTATGTGAGAATGAGGGGGATCCTCTGGGGTCGGTTCTGGCGGGGGCGGCGTGTGAGGGATGTATTGCGGGAAACGCGGGAGACGCAGTCAAGGGTGTTCTCGACCACTGTGGGGGGATGTTGCGGTCCTTGAAGAACGTGGACATCTGGGATGTGCTGGAGTGGAATACTTCATCCTGGGAGCAGATGTGACGGAGGAATTGGGAATAGGGGATGGAATTTTTGGAGGAGGGTGGGTGGGAAGAGTGTATTCTAGGTAGCTGTGGGAGTCGGTGGGCTTGAAATGGACATCGATTTCTAGCTGGTTGCCTGAGATGGAGACTGAGAGGTCCGGGAAGGTGAGGGATGTGTTGGAGATGACCCAGGTGAACTTGAGGTTTGGGTGGAAGGTGTTGGTGAAGTGGATGAACTGTTCGAGCTCCTCTGGGGAGCAAGAGGCGGCGCCGATACAGTCATCAATGTAAAGGGGGAAGAGGTGGGGTTTGGGGCCAGTGTAGGTGTGGAAGAGGGACTGTTCCACGTAACCTACAAAGAGGCAGGCATAGCTTGGGCCCATGAGGGTACCCATGGCCACTCCCTTTGTCTGGAGGAAGTGGGAGGAATTGAAAGAGAAGTTGTTGAAGGTGAGTACGGGTTTGGCTAGGTGGATGAAGGTGAAGGTGGAGGGGGACTGGTCAGGCCCACATCTGACCTATCCCCTCCCTACCTACCCATCTATACTCTCCTCTCCATCTATCTTCTCCTCTATCCATCTTCGGTCCACCTCCCACTCTCTCCCTATTTATTTCAGAACCTTCTCCCCTTCCCCCTCTCTGATGAAAGTTCTAGGCCCGAAACGTCAGCTTCTGTGCTCCGAAGATGCTGCTTGGCCTGCTGTGTTCATCCAGCTCCACACTTTATTAAAAATAAATTCTTCAGTCATCCAACTAAGATAGAATGAAATGAAATAGATAGGAAGAAAGTCATCGAGTAACAATGTTGAATTGAGCATCGTGGGCTAAGTAACCTGTTGATTACAGGGCGATTCAGTCTATGGACATGAATCTGGGCCTGCTGAGATCAGCAGTACGAGGACAACGGAGGCCAGATCCAAACTCAACCCAACAATAGTAACCAGTCCTGGGCAATGAGGCTGGGTTGTCAGAACTCTGGCTGTGTTCCAGAGCCTAGAAATGATAGAACATAGAGGAGCGCTGACAACCCAACCCTATCGAACAGCACTGGTTATTTCTGTTTGGTTCAATTTGGATCCTGGTGAGGTTGCCTGCTGACGAGCGAATTAAGTTCATTCAGAAATTGGTTAAGAGTAAGCAATAGCGACTGACCAGGCTTCTGCATCACATCCTGTTTCCCAAAATGCCCAGGGGCAGATCTGTCAACTGGATGTGGGAGCTTAGGGACAGGTACAGACTCTACCTGAAAAGGCCATGCTGTGCAGAGGTTTTCTGCCCCCAGCCCACCTCCTCCACAGTGCTTGCTCATTTGTACATTATACATAAGAATTACACTTTTAGAAGTGTTACTGAAAAGACAGGTTGTTGACGTACCTTCTCCCTTTTGCAACGGGGTATTCCTCTGATTTGTCCCCCACCTTTGAGTGTCTGCCCTCTGGTCTTAATGGGACAAGGAACATGCATCCAACGGTGAGAGTGCCCTGGACAAAATCCCAAAGAGTGGCAGCTTTCTTCTCGGGCAAAGGTACTGGAATAGTCCCAGTTTCTGCTTTCCCTCTTCCAAATGCATTCCACAATGTGAATAACGGACTATGTAAAATCTTCTTTGTGGCATCAGTGATGGTGAGAAAGTTGTTAAAATATGGTGGGAATAAATTTTAAAAATCAGACTCCCGACATCTTGAGAAAAGTTTGAAAGGAGAAAAGAGAGCGCTGAAGAATCTCAGTGGGCCTGAGCATCCACGGAGAGAGAAAAACATAGAAACATACAACAAAAACAGAAGTTATTGGAAAAGCTTAGCATGTGTGGCAGCATCTGTGAAGGAAAAAAATAAGAGTTAACGTTTTGGGTTCGGTGACCAGAACTGCAGAGTAAATAGAAGTAGGAGTAAGCCATTTGGCTCTTTTGAATCTGTTCAACCATTCAAAATAATAATATCTGATCATTCAACTCATTGTCCTGTCCTCACTTTCTCCGAGTACTCTTTGATCCTAAAAAACTATATTTAACTCCTTTTTGAAAATATTCAATGTTTTGGCGTCAACCAGTTTCTATGGCAGAGAATTCCACAGGGTCACTACTCTCTGGATGAAGAAATTTCTCTTCATCTCAGTCCTAAATCTCCTACCCTGTATCCTCAGATTGATACCCTCAGAAGTTCTGAAGAAGAGTCACACTGGACTCAAGCCATTAGCTTTGCTTCTCACAGTACAGATGTTGCCAGATCCACAGAGATTTTTGAGCATTTCCACCACTCTCAGTGTATAATTCCTCGAAAAAGGTGTCTAAGAGCATGATTGCACAATTAATGAAGGGAAGAGTAGGAGACTGCATGAGAGACAAATATAAGACAAAAATAAGACAAATCGTGGAATCATAGAATCCCTACAGTGTGAAAACAGGCCCTTTAGCCCAACAAGTCCCCACCGACCCCTAGGGCATCCCATCCGGACCCATCCCCCAGTAACCCACTTAATCTACACATCCCTAAACACTACAGGCAATTTAGCAAGGCCAATCCACCTGGCCTGCACATGTATGTTCATTTCAACTTGCACTGTATAAATCCTGTGGTTCCAAGAGAAAACCAGATGCTAGGGATACCTCAGTAAAACTAACTCAACTCCTGACTCTACAAAGCCTGCCCACATGGATGCAGCTGTGACAAGAAGCTTGACACCAACCAGGATAAAGCAGCCTACTTGATTGGCACCACATCCACAAATATCCACTCCCTCCACCACTGACATTCAGTAGCAACAGTGTGTACTATCTGCAAGGTGCACTGCAGAAATTCACCAAAGATCCTCAGGCTGCACCTTCCAAACCCACAACCACTTCCATCTAGAAGGACAAGAGAATCAAATGCACCTGCAAGATCGCTTCCAAGCCACTCACCATCCTGGCTTGGAAATATATCACAGTTCCTTCGCTTTCACTGGATCAAAAATCGAGAATTCCCTTTCTAATGGCTTTTATTGGTCAACCCTCATCAGTTGGACTGTTCAGGAATACAGCTCACCACCACCTTCTCAAGCGCATCTAGGGATGGGTAATAAATGTGTCACATCCCACAAGTGAATTTAAAAAATGGCACATTCCACCTTTAGCCAATATGAAGCTTTAGTCATCTGAGTGATAACCAAATTGTCAGGAGTAATATTTAATTTTTATCATCTCCCACTGTGTAATGGTAGCTGTCATTTGAATCATAAAATTACAAGACAGCTCAGTGGACAGCTGAATATACTATAGCTGATTTGTGTATGGAATTCATGATTCACAATTTATGGTCAGCACTGGAGGTCCAGAACTGACTGAAGTTTCCAGTATTAACTTCAACAAAAACTCTTACTTCATCAAAAGAAGGGAAATGGTGAGAGTTTACAACAGGACAAAGATACAGAGTTACTGCAGATACATGAATTTGTGGGATATGCTTCTTAAACAACTTAGCCACAGGAAGTGGTCATATGGGTGCATGCATAACGCCATTTTCTGGAAATTTCTCAGAGACGTTTTTGCTGTAATGTCACACCCATGTGTTGGAAATCCCTACAACATTTCTGTCTGGTTTGTAATGGGTGAGCAGGAGAGTTTCTGAAAAATTCCCGGTGATGTCACAAATGGGCTGGTTGGTACTGAGTGCAACAAAGATTAGTGAGACAATGGAATACATGACAGAGACACATTACATTATCCTCAAACCGGCAATAATAAGTCACCTAGAAATAAGAATACAGATGAAATTTTGAAGTGGACATCAGCCTAGTGAATGTATGTGTGTGTGTGTGTGTGTGTGTGTGTGTGTGTGCACGTGTGTGAATGAAAGGGTGTATAATGACAGAAGTGATTAAATGTGGCAAGTTAGATAGAAAGCGCTGTTAATAAAGCATGCAGTATTCTAGCCGATGCTGGAGTCTGAGATAACAAGGTGTAGAGCTGGATGAACATAGCAGGCCAGGCAGCATCAGAGGAGCAGGAAAGCTGACGTTTCGGGCCTGGGCCTTTCTTCAGAAAAAATGCAGTGTTCTAGGCTTTATAAATTGGTGAGGTGAGTGCAAGACTAGGATAGTTGCAATGAATTTGTGCAAGATACTGGTTAAACGTCAACTGGAGTATTGTCTACACTGTGGGATTGATGTGAATGCATTGGAGAGAGTACAGAA
This sequence comes from Stegostoma tigrinum, assembly GCF_030684315.1. Lineage (NCBI taxonomy): Eukaryota > Metazoa > Chordata > Chondrichthyes > Orectolobiformes > Stegostomatidae > Stegostoma > Stegostoma tigrinum. Next base: position 120,563,791 of record NC_081356.1, on the reverse strand, counting down.
GAGGTTTACAAGAATGGTTCCATGGATGAGACACTTCAGTTAGGAGGATAAATTGGAAACTTTGCAACACATATCTTCAGAGAGGAGAAGGTTCAGAAGAAACTTGATCAAAATTTTCAGAAGTACGAGCAACATAGAATAAAAACCAAAAGAACTGCGGATCCTGTAAATCAGGAACTAAAACAAAGTTGCTGGAAAAGCTCAGCATCTCTGGCAGCATCTGTGAATTTAAAAACAGAGTTAGTGTTTTGGGTCCGGTGACCCAGGTCTGGATACCCTGGTCCACACTTTCTTCATTCCCAACACCTCCCCCACAGCCCTACGGCACCTTCCCCTGCAACACCTGCCCCTTTATCTACTCCCTCCCCAGTATCCAAGGGCCCAAAATACTTTCCAGGTGAAGCAACACTTCACCTGCACTTCCCAAAATCTAGTCTACTGTATTTGCTGCTCACAATATTCTCTCCTCTATGTTTGGGAAACAAAGTGTAGACTTGGCAACTGCTTTGCAGAACGTCTACATTCTGCCTGCAAAAAAAGACCCTGAACTACCTGTTAACAAAGTGTGAGGCTGGATAAACACAGCAGGCAAGCAGCATCTCAGGAGCACAAAAGCTGATGTTTCCAGCCTAGACACTTCATCAGAGAGGGGGATGGGGAGAGGGCTCTGAAATAAATAGGGAGAGAAGGGGAGGCGGACCGAAAAAGGGTAGAGGAGAAGATAGGTGGAGAGGAGAGTATAGGTGGGGAGGTGGGGAGGGGATAGGTCAGTCCAGGAAGGACGGACAGGTCAAGGAGGCGGGATGAGGTTGGTAGGTGGGGAATGGAGGTGCGGCTTGATGTGGGAGGAGGGGATAGGTGAGACGAAGAACAGGTTAGGGAGGCGGGGATGAGCTGGGCTGGTTTAGTGATGCAGTGGGGGGAGGGGACGAGCTGGGCTGCTTTTGAGATGCAGTGGGGGAGGGGGAGATTTTGAAGATTGTGAAGCCCACATTGATACCATTCGGCTGCAGGGTTCCCAAGCGGAATATGAGTTGCTGTTCCTGCAGCCTTCGGGTGGCATCATTGTGGCACTGCAGGAGGCCCATAATGGGCATGTCGTCTAAGGAATGGGAGGGGTAGTTGAAATGGTTCACGACTGGGAGGTGCTGTTGTTTATTGCGAACCGAGCGGAGGTGTTCTGCAAATCAGTCCCCAAACCTCCGCTTGGTTATCCCTTAACCAGCCCAGCTCGTCCCCTCCCCCCACTACATCACTAAACCAGCCCAGCTCATCCCCGCCTCCCTAACCTGTTCTTCCTCTCACCTGTCCCCTCCTCCCACCTCAAGCTGCACCTCCATTCCCCACCTACCAACCGCACCCCGCCTCCTTGACCTGCCCGTCCTCCCCGGACTGACCTATCCCCTCCCCACTTCCCCACCTATACTCTCCTCTCCACCTATCTTCTCCTCTATCCATCTTCGGTCCGCCTCCCCCTCTCTCCCTATTTATTCCAGAACCTTCTCCCCATCCCCCTCTGTGATGAAGGGTCTAGGCCCGAAACATCGGCTTTTGTTCTCCTGAGATGTTGCTTGGCCTGCTGTGTTCATCCAGCTCCACACTTTGTTATCTTGGATTCTCCAGCATCTGCAGTTCCCATTATCTCTGAACTACCTGTTGCCTGCCACTTCAATGCACCACCCTGCTCCATGGCCAACATCTCTATTCTGGCATGTTGCCGTGTTCCAGTGATGCCCAATGCAAGCTGGAAGAACAATGTCTCATTTTCTGCATTGGGTCCCTACAGCCCTCTGGACTCAATATTGAGTTCAATAATTTTAGGACCTCAACTATCCCATGTCCCAGCCCCTACCCCACACACCAAGCCTTGTTACCACTCCTAAGTGTTCCTAAGATGCTGCTTGGCCTGCTGTGTTCATTAAGGTTCACACTTTGTTGTCTCGGATTCTCCAGCATCTGCAGTTCCCATTATCTCTCATTACACACCCTCTGTTGTTAGTCACTAACAGTCCCCATTAACAACTACTCACCCTCCCAGCCTGATCGTTAGCAACTCCTTTGTCTGTCCAACTGTCTTTCTCTCTCTTTGGGCTCTATCCTATTGTTTATTCCCTACATCACCCACCTCCATATTTTCTGCATATAAACTGATGTTTTCCCAGCCACCATCAGTTCTGAGGAAGGGTTACTGGACCTGAAACATTAACTCTGTATTTTCCCTTCACAGATGCTGCCAATCCTGCTGAGCAACCTAGACAGAGCAGATAGGAAGAAACTGCTTCTATTCCTAAACAGATTGATCAAAGAATAGAATCATAGAATCCCTACGGTCTGGAAACAGGCCGTTCGGCCCAACAAGTCCACACCGACCCTTGCAGCATCCCACCCAGGCCCATCCTCCTATAACCCACACACACCCCTGAACACTACAGGCAATTTAGCATGGCCAAGCCACCCAGCCTGCACATCTTTGGACTGTGGGAGGAAACCGGGGCCGTTGGACGGAACCCACGCAGACACGGGGAGAATGTGCAAACTCCACACAGTCACCTGAGGCTGGAATTGATCCTGGTTCCCTGGCGCTGTGAGGCTGCAGTGCTAACCATTGAGACACGGTGCTGCCCCAAGATTGAGTATCAGAGTACACAGTTTAAAAGCATTTTTTCAAAAGAAGCAAAAATAAAGTGATGAAAAGACTTGTTTACATTGTGAGCAGTTTAGAATACACAGGTAGATGTATGTTCACTGAAGGAATCAAAAGGTTATTATTGATTATTTAAATAGAAATAATAGAGGGTTACAGAGAAAAGATATGAGATTGGTATCAAGTTAAATTGCACAGAGAGTCAGTGCATACATGATGGGCTGAATGGCCTGGTTCTGCACCTAAACTATTCTGAAGCTCTGTGAAAGAATGCCTTTCATCATATTAGGCGTATTCAGACTCAATGGGAGTGGTGATATGAACTCTTGCCTTGCCTAACATTCATAAAGTGCAAATGGCCTCGGCATGATTTTGGGAACATTGCTGCTGTATTGAGGATGTGCTAGCACTATGTTGAGAAGTGTTTCCAGCAGGTACCCCAGCATTCAAGTGACAGGCACCTTTTAAGATGGAAATTGGATTCTCATCATGCAAATTGGGAAGCAGTAGTGATTTTGCAAGGAACTGATTGGTGCAGGCTTCAATCAGTTTCATGACTGATGAAAGAGAGCATGCTTACTAAAGGTTAACCTTCCTTGCCTCTCCAGATTTGGCACATGAGGTGACTTTGCCAACTGGGGTCATTCACTGATCCCCAACTCCCTTAAAACCAGACTGCTCGTGACCAGGGACAACAGCCTTCCCACATTACCTCCTTCCCAGTGATGCTTTACTGTACCATCCCTTTGAAGATACTGTTGCCTTTCAGAATGGCAAAATTTCCCCAAACACTTTAGCCCCATGCTGGCTGCTCTGGAGCCACAGGGCAGACAGTGGCTGACCTCCCAGAGTGCATGGACCCCCTGACCGATCATCTCCAGTGGACACCTAACCGTGAATAATCCTGGACTTGTATTAGAGACTGCCTGCGACTTACTGTCCTAGGATCCAGTGACTGACGGGTGCCTGTATGGACATTGTTGAGGAATATTTCCCCTCAGGCTTGTCTAAGCTGCTGGCACATGTTCGAGTCGAAATGATGCAGCCCACCATTGCATAACAAAATGTGCACCCCCTTGACTGAGGACTATGTAGCAGCAGTGGAGGCTGCCTAGTTGTGTGACTGTGCTGATTGGCACTGCCCGGTAAGATGGGATGATGTTAACATCTGGGTAGGTGCTAAGTAAATGAACACTAAGACAGCAAGCGAGTAGACCTGAGATACAGTCTGGTCCAATCTGTGAGCTGTCTTTGCACACCAAATGCCCGAGCAGCAGTCCTTCAATGCGAGTGCACCTTGCAATGCCAGTCTGTCCTTCCAGAGCACACTGCTGTTGTATCAGAGAAATGCCACGTGGTCTTGGACAGATGCCAGTATTCCTAGACAATCTTTACACGTGACCGTTGCCCACGAATTACCTATTGTTCGGAGCAAGTGCCGAGATAAATCAAACAGGTCCCAATGTCCAGAATGTTTGGTTTGTTAAGGAGGAAAGCTGATTAATAATAAATCTGGCCCATCAACAATGGTTTTACCAAGCAATCACCCCCCTTCATTAGCAATTCATCACTGCCAAATGAGAAACTTGCCACACAGCTTGTGAGAAACATAAAGGCTGGTGCAGTTTGCTCCTGAAGTTGAGAGGGACTCCTTCTCTGTTTGATGCTGATACACAGCTCAGCATGGCCCATGACATTCAGACCCCTATAGGATTCCACCCAGAGTCTCAATAAAGCAGGCACTTCATCCCAACTGTAACTGGCAGCTGTCCAGCTCATTACGTTGGTCAGTGCAGTTTCGAAGATACTTTCTAATTAACATGTTCAAGTATGTTAATGCACACCTCTGGAGCAGGTGGAATTCAAACCATGGTCTCCTGGCTCAGTGTGCAAAGGAGCCCCCCCAGTAGTATTCAACTACTCCGAGCTTGATTATGTGAGTCTGGAGTCTGATCTCTGGAAATTGTGTTTGATTGGCTAAACCTAGATGTTGCCTCAAAGGAAATTAATGACACTGCAGAAGCTGAGTTAGAAACATATAATGCAGACATTTTAAACTGTTACTTAAAACTTTCTGAAGCCCTTTCACAGTTAGACACTAGCATCATCTTGGCATTACTTTTGAGAGAAATCAAGCATATAAAATATGCAACAATCAGTTCTCCCAAAGAATCAAAACCCACTCCAGTTTGTGGTGATTGCATTTTGGGGTTCCCAATTTTCCTACTGACTAATATCCAGCTGGAGACCAGGCTCACCTTGAGGGTCAGATCTTGCTGCCATGTTACTGTCAGGGCTAAAATCAGCAATGCACAACCTTCCCTTCTCTCCCCCACCCCTGCCCTCACCCACAATGTTCATCACCTCTGGTTGGGATGTTTTCAGAAAATCCAGTGGTTAACTTTCCATTGGGAAAGTTGTGTTGAAGTGGCCAGCAGTAGTGGGGGGGTGGGGGGGTGGGGGTTCTAGCGGGAGCCTGAGGCATCACTGATCTGGATAAACCTTGTGAAACCAGGAAAAGCACCCTTGTTCAAAATTCCAGCCCCAAAAAACATGAGCGTAGACTTAAATACTTAATGCCTCTTTGACTGGTCTGCCCAACATAACTGCCATAGCTGGCTCACACTCTCCCTAGCTCTCCATCAGTTTGCCATTGCAATCCCAAAAGGGTTGTAAGATCCTGACTGGAAAGATCTATTGGTGTATTCTGTGCCCCGAATCTTGGCCACAAATTCAGTTGAACCAGACTTCCTACAACCTGGACATTCTGTACGATGCTGAAGTGTGTTCCTGGACACACATCCCCCCATCAAAAATATAGCCTTCTTCCATCCCTGTAGCGAAGCATTTCTCTCCTCGTGCCATGGTCAACCAACCACGAAAAACCACCTCCATGGTTTTGTTGGCTCAAAGCTTGACTATTTCAATGCTCCCTCAGACAACCTCCTGTCTTTTATTCTTTGTCAATTTGAAAGAGTCTGAATATCTGCTGTGCATATCCCAACCTGCATTCATGTCCATTGCTTAAACATTGTCGGAACACGCAATAGATGCCCATTGCAAGTCTCCCATGCTCTCAGGATATATCTTGATACATTTATCTGCCTCCACATGCAAACTGTTCTGCATTTAAATGCGCACAAAGAACAAATCGTTAGATGACAGATTGAATCACAATATTTCCTCATCCTTCGGGTGAGGCATGGATACCAAGGAAGAGGGGGGACTATTTTTATAGATGTCAGTCAACACTGCATTATTTTTTCAGTAAATTCTTAGAAAGTAAGTTATGTTTAAACTGACGTTGACTGCCAGTTCATAAAAAAAAACAGTCATGCATGGTATACAGTGAAAATGGCCAGAAAAGATTGATTCACTTTTTGCTTTCTCTCAAGTTGATAGCTAAAGCAGAGATTTGAAGAGTGAACTGGTTTTTATAAAGTAACAATTTTCAATTTGCGTGTACAGTTAAGGCCATAACACTGTAAGAAATGGGAACGGGAGTAGACTGTTGGGCATCTTGCTCCTGTGCCACCATTCAATAGGATTATGGTAGAGCTAGCATTCCTCATATCCACTTTCCAATCCTTTCCTAGTAACCCTTGACTTCCCCTTGTGATCAAGAACCTATCTATCTCAGCCTTATATATAAACGAGGACTCTACCCAATAGCTGTCTGTGGCAAAGAGTTCGAAAGAGTCACACCCTCTAGGAGAAGAAATGCCTCCTCTCTTAGTCTTAAATTGACACCCATTAATTCTGATACCATCCCATGAAGAGTAACATGGTCTCAGCATTTACCCTGCCAAGCCCCTTGAAAATACTATCGGATTATGTCTCATTTTTGTGAACTCCAGTGAGTAAGAGTCCCAAACATTTCATCCTTTCCTCATAAGACAATCCCTCAGTACTTGGAATCATCCAAGTGAATATTTTCTAAACTGCCTCCAGTGTAATTATTTTTCTTAAATAAGGGCACCAAACTGCTCACGGTACTTCTCATGCTGTCTCACCAACACCATTACCATAGTAGGAAGGCTTCCCCATTCTTTTTCTTCAATACCCTTGAAATAAGCTGCAACATTCCATTAAACTTCCAGTTGGGTTTTGTCCAGAAGTGATCATGCCTAATCAATCTGTTAAAATTCTTTGAAGAGGTAACAAACCAATTAGCCAAAGGGGAGCCAGTGGATGTGACCTATTGAATTTCCAGAAGGCCATTGACAAGGTGCTGCACAGGTGGCTGTGAAATAAGAGCCCAGAGAGTCATAGAGCCATAAGCATAGGAATAGAATCTTTGGTCCAACTCACTTACGGCAGCCAAGTTTCCCAAACTAAATAACTTGCCTGCATTTGCTGCATTTGGCCCATATCCCTCTCAACCTTTCCTATTCTGTGCCTCCCAAATATATTTTAAATGTTGTAACTGTTCATGCGTCTACCATTTCCTCTGGCAGATCATTCCACATATGAACCACCTTCTGATCCCTTTTAAATCTTTCTCCTCTCATCTTAAACATATGCCCTCTAGTTTTGAATTTCCCTACTCTAGGGAAAAGACCTTTGTTGTTCACCTTATCTGTGCCCTTCATGATTTTATAAACTTCTATCAGGTCTCCCCTCAACCTCTTACATTACAGTGAGAGGCCCAGATAGACTGGACATGAAGAATATGTTTACACTTGTAGGAGAGACTAGGACATGAGGACCAAGCCTCAGAGTGACAGGACAGCCCTTTAGACCTGAAATGAGAAAAAATTTCTTTGGGGTTTGAGGAACATTTCAGCCATGATCAAATAGTGAAGCAGACTTGATGGGCCAAATGGCCTCATTCTGATTCTTCATCTTGAGATCTTATGATAACCTGCTGCACCTGTATTTTAACTTTCATGCACAAGTACCCCTAAGTCCCTTTGTCTTTCAGCTGTCTGCCATTTTTCTCCATTTAAATAATATACTTTTCTTTAATTCTTCTTTTCAAAATTAATGACTTTACATTTTCCCATGTTCGACTCTATTTGCCATCATTTTACCAACTTATTTAACCTACCAATATAACTTTCTGTATGCTTTTTTTTATCCCTCTCACACACTACCTTTTCACCTGTTTTTATGTTGTCTGCAAATTTGGCTGCAGTATGTTCACTTCCTTCCTCCAAGTCATTAATACATATTGTACACAGTTGTGGTCTCAGCACTGATCCCTGTGGAACTCCACTGATCATGGGTTACCGACTTAAGCCTACTTGCTGTTTCCTGCCCATGAGCCAATTCTCTATCTGTGCCAAAATATTAACTCAAACACTGTGGGTTCTTATGCCAACAGAAGACAGCGAGTGGTAGTAGAAGGAAAATATTCTGCCTGGAAGTCAGTGGTGAGTGGTGTTCCACAGGGCTCTGTCCTTGAGCCTCTACTGTTTGTAATTTTTATTCATGACTTGGATGAGGGGATTGAAGGACGGGTCAGCAAGTTTGCAGACGGCACGAAGGTTGGAGGTGTTGTTGACAGTATAGAGGGCTGTTGTAGGCTACAGCGGGACATTGACAGGATACAGAGATGGGCTGAGAGGTGGCAGATGGAGTTCAACCTGGATAAATGCGAGGTGATGCATTTTGGAAGGTCGAATTTGAAAGCAGAGTACAGGATTAAGGATAGGATTCTTGGCAGTGTGGAGGAACAGAGGGATCTTGGTGTGCAGATACATAGACCCCTTAAAATGGCCACCCAAGTGGACAAGGTTGTTAAGAAAGCATATGGTGTTTTGGCTTTCATTAACAGGGGGATTGAGTTTAAGAGTCGTGAGATCTTGTTGCAGCTCTATAAAACTTTGGTTAGACTGCACTTGGAATACTGCGTCCGGTTCTGGTTGCCCTATTATAGGAAAGATGTGGATGCTTTGGAGAGGGTTCAGAGGAGGTTTACCAGGATGCTGCCTGGACTGGAGGACTTATCTTATGAAGAGAGGTTGACTGAGCTTGGGCTTTTCTCATTGGAGAAAAGGAGGAGGAGAGGGGACCTAATTGAGGTATACAAGATAATGAGAGGCATAGATAGAGTTGATATGCAGAGACTATTTCCCAGGGCAGAAATGGCTAGCACGAAGGGTCATAGTTTTAAGTTGGTTGGTGGAAAGTATAGTGGGGATGTCAGAGGCGGGTTCTTTACTCAGAGAGTTGTGAGAGCATGGAATGCGTTACCAGCAGCAGAGACTGCTGGCCATGCATATGGTCACAGAAATTTGAGGGTGCATACATGAGGATCAATGGTCGGCACAACATCGTGGGCTGAAGGGCCTGTTCTGTGCTGTACTGTTCTATGTTCTAATATTTTTGAGGTGCCTTGTCGAATACAACACACGTGCTGCCTCCCCTGTATGCACCATGTTTGATACTTCCTCAAAAATCTCTTATAAATTAGTCAGACACAATTTCCTTTTCATAAAGCCATGCTGACTCTGCTAATTTAGATTAAGATTTTCCAGATGTTGTGTTATCATTTCCTTAATAATTGATTCCAATACTTTTTCAGCAATAGATGTTAGGCTAATTGGACATCAGTTACATGATTTTTTGCTTCCCTCATTTTTTGAATAGGGTGTCACATTAGCAGTTCTTCGATGGTCTGGAATTTCCCCAGAATCCAATCATTTTTGGAAAATTACTGTAGCTACTGCTTTTGGGATTCTGGGATGCAACTTGTCAACTTACCTAACTTTAGCTCATTAAGTTTCTCTAATACTACATCTTTAGTGATACTGATAGCACTTAATTGCTCCCCAATATTCTTTAGCTTTTTTTAATTCATTGACGGGATGAGGGCATCGCTGGCCGGCAAGCATTTATTGCTCATTCCTAATTGCCCAGAGGGTAATTAACAATCGACCACATTTCTTATTGGAAAGGATACTGAGGGATAGGATCACCCACATTTGGATAGTCAAGGTCTGATTAGGGATGGTCAGCATGGATTTGTGCACGGGGAGTCATGTCTGACAAATCTTTTAGAGTTTCTTTGAAGATATAACCAAGATGATAAATGAGGTTGGGGCAGTTGATGTTCTCTATATGGGCTCTGATAAAGTCTATGACAAGGTCCTGCACGGCAGGTTAGTCATGAAGGTTAGGTCTCATGGGATCCAGGGAGAGCTATCTGATTGGATTCAAAATTGGCTCGATTGTAGGAAACAGAGAGTAATGGTTGAAGGTAGCTTCTCAGACTGGAGGCTTGTGAATAGTAGTGTGCCACAGGGGTTGGTGCTGGAAACTTTGTGATATGTTGTTTACATAAATGACCTGAATGTGAATGTACAGGGCATGATTAGTTAGTTTGTGGATGATACAAAATTAAAGGGTATCATTGACAATGAGGAAGGCTACCAAAAATTACAGAGGGATCTTGATCTGGTGGAGAAGTGGTCTAAGGGTTAGCAAATGCAATTCAATGCAGATAAGTGTGAGGTGTTGCTGTCTGGAAAATCAAACCAAGGTAGGACTTGTACAATAAATGTCGAGGTCCTGAGGAATGCTGTGGAAGAGAGGCACCTAGGAGTACAAGTGCATAGTTCGTTGAAAGCAGCATCACAGGTAGACAGGGTGGTGAAGAACGCATTTAGCATGCTGACCTTCATCGGTTGAAACAATGAATATAGGAATTGAGACGTTATGTTACGGTTGTATAAGTCATTGGTGAGGCCGCACCTGGAGTGTTGTGTACAGTCTAATCCACCCTGTTATAGAAAAGACTTAGTTAAACTGGAAAGTGTGCGAGGAGATATACAAAGATGATGCCTGAACTAGTAGGCCTGAATAATAGCGAGAGGTTGGCCAGGATAAGACTTTATTTCTTGAAGCGTAGCAGAATGAAGAGTGACCTAATGAATGAGGCGTATAAAATCACGAGAGGCATAGTAAGGGTGGATGCATATAGTCTTTTTCCCAGGTATGGGGAAGTGAAAAAGAGGGCATAGATTTAAGGTGAGAAGGGAAAGATTTAAGAAGGATCTGAGGAGCAACTTCTTCATGCAGAGAGTGGTATGTATATAGAATGGGTTTCCTGACAAAGTGATTGAGGCAGGTACAATGGCAACATTTAAAGACATCTGGATAGATAGATGGATAATAAGGATTTAGAAAGATATGGACCAAATGCAAGTAATTGGAACTAGCTGAGTGGGCACGATGGTCAGTATGGACCCGTTTGGGTCAAAGGGCCTGTTTCCATGCTGTATTACTCTGTGACTCTATTGCTATGGGTCTAAAGTCACATGCAGGCTCGACCAGGCAGTTTCTTTCCTTGAAGAACGTTAGTGAACCGGATCAGTTTTTCCAACAACCAGCAATGATTCTTGGTATACATTAGATTCTTAATTCCAGATGTTTTGTTGAATTCAAATTCAACTATCTTCCATGGTGGGATTTGAACCCAGGTCACCAGAACATTACCTGGGTCTCTGGATTAATAGATCATCGGCTCCCTTGTAGGTAGTGTCAATGGAAAATTCAAAATATTCTCTACCATAAAAACTGATGTAAAATATATGGTTGATAGGGATAATGGGAACTGCAGATGTTGGAGAATCCAAGATAACAAATTGCGGAGCTGGATGAACACAGCAGGCTAAGCAGCATCTCAGGAGCACAAAAGCTGACGTTAAGGTTCTAGGCCCGAAACATCAGCTTTTGTGCTCCTGAGATGCTGCTTGGCCTGCTGTGTTCATCCAGCTTCACACTTTGTTACCTTAAAATATATGGTTAACTTCTTTCAGAGACAATGGGAACTGCAGATGCTGAAGAATCTGAGATAACAAGGTATGGAGCTGGATGAACACAGCAGGCCAAGCAGCATCTTAGGAGCAGGAAAGCTAAGATGCTGCTTGGCGTGCTGTATTCATCCAGCTCCACACCTGGTTAACTTCTTTCCTATTTTCTTGTTCCTCAAAACCCTGTCACCACAGATTAATTTTCTAAGGACCTATGTTCACATTAATCTCTTTTTCCTTTTAATACGTTTAAAGAAGATCCTACTGTCAGTTTTTACATTCTCCGTTAGTTTGCCCCCCTTGTTTATTTTCACTGTTTTAATTATCTTTTAATAATCTTTTCAACCCTGACAACATCCTTGTAACTCTTTTCTAAGCCCTTTCAAATCTCACAACATCCTTCTGATAATAGGGAGGCCAGAATTACACACATTATTCCAAAAGTGGCCTAAACAATGTTCTGTATGGTCGAAACATGATCTCCCAGCTCCTATACTCAATGCATTGACCAATGAAAGTAAGCATACCAAATGCCTTCTTATCCTATCTGCCTAGGACTCCACTTTCAAGAAACTATGAGCCTGCACTCAAAGGTCTTTTTGTTCCACAACACTCTCTAGAACATTACTATTAAGTGTATAAGTCCTGTCTTGATTTACCTTTCCAAATGCAGTATATCACATTTATCTAAGTTAAACTCCATTTGCCACTTCTTGACCTATCAAGATCCCATTGTACTCCGAGGTGCCCTCCTTCACTGTCCAATTATGGTGTTATCTGCAAACTTACTAACCATACTTCCTATGTTCACATTAAAATCATTTCTATAAATGATGAAAAGCAGTGGACCCAGCACTGACTTGTGACACACTATTGGTCACAGGTCTCCAGAATGAAAAGCAACCCTTCACCTTTACCTGATGTCACCTATCTACAATTCAATTCTGTATCTAAATGGCTAGTTCTCTCTGTATTCCATGTGATCTAACCTTACTAACCAGTCTTCCATGAGGAGTCTTGTTGAATCCCTTATTGAAGTCCATATGGATCACGAGCGCTGGTCTGCCCTCATCAATCTTCTTCATTACTTCTTCAAAAAACTCAATCAAGTTAGTGGGACACAATGGCAGAAAGCCATGTTGACTATCCTGAATCAGTCCTTGCCTTTCGAAATACAGGTAGTTCTGTGAGAATGTGCAATTCGTTAACACTAACTGGCTGTAATGCGATTGGTGAATAGTAGATGTTGTTTGGATAATACAAACATTCCACTGTACAGTACGGCAATTTTCTATAGCAATTTCCCTATAACACAATTTTCAGTTGTGAGTTTCTATAGGGTGAGGTCACATAAGAACGCAACTATCGCATTATTGGAGAACTACCTGTACAAGTAAATCCTGTCAGGATTCCCTCCAACAACTTGCTCACCACCAATGTCTGGCTCACGGGTGTATAGTTGCTAGGCTTTTCCCCACCACCTTTCTTAAATAGTGGCACCACATTAGCCAACCTCTCGTCTTCTTGCATCTCACCTAAAGCTATCAATGATACAAATATCTCAGCAAGGAGCTCAGCAATCTCTTCCCTAGCTCCCCACAGATTTCTAGGGTACACCTGATCAGACTTATCCACCTTAATGCATTTTATGATGCCAGCGCCTCTTCCTCTGTAATATGGACACATTTCAAGATATCGCTATTTATTTCACCATGTTCTACATCTTCCATTTCCTTCTCCACAATAAACACTGACACAAAATATTGATTTAGTATCTTCCCAAACTCCCTCGGCTCCACGCATAGGTGGCTTGCTGAACTTAAAGGGGCCCTATTCTCTCCCTTGTTACTTTTTGTCCTTAATGTATTTGTAGAACACCTTTACAATTTCCTTAACCCTATTTGCCAAAGCTATCTCATGTCCCCTTCTTACACACCTCATTTCCCACTTAAGTATACTTTTACTGCCTTTACACTCATGTCCCTCATCAGCACCAACTCAATGTATCCCAGTATCACAGACAACAGCATTGCTCCTTCGTTGCGAAACATTCCAAAGACTTAAAGATCTGCAAGGTAGCCTAACTGTGGCACTGCAGGAGATGGGGGAGATACCAAATAAGTACTTTGCATCAGTGCTTACTGTGGAGAAGAATAGGGAAGATAAAGAACACGAGGAAATAAATAGCAACATCTTGAAAATGGTCCATATTACAGAGGAGGAGGATGAGGAGCAGGTGGTTGAAGGGGGGAATCAGAAAACATTTATAAGTATATTGCCATGAGGGTTGTAGTGTTTGAGCTATAGGGGGAGGCTGAATAGGCTGGGGCTATTTTCCTTGGGGTGTGGGAGACTGAGGGGTGGGCTTATAGAGTTTTGTAATATCATGTGGGGCATGGATAGGGTGAATAGCCAAGGTTTTTACCCCAGTGTGGGGAAGTCTAAAACTAAAGGGTATAGGTTTAAGCTAGACGGAAAAGGTTTAAAAGGGATCTAAGGGGCAACCTTTTCACATAGAGGGTGATGTGTGCATGGAACAAGTGGCTATACGAAGTGGTGGAGGCTGGTACAATTACAATATTTAAAAGACATCTGGATGGGTGCATGACTAAGAAGGGTTTAGAGGAATATAGGCCGAGTGGTCATGAATAGGACTAGGTTAGTTTAAGATATCTGGTCGGCACGAATGGGTTGGACTGGATAGTCTGTTTCCATGCTCTATGGCTCCAAATGAGACCCAGAGAGTAATAAATAGAGACTGAACATCATCAGTTATTGGCTCATCAATCTTCATGGAGAGTTTCTGTGCATGAAACCCAGTTAAGTCTTCATTCATTGTCCATCTCGAAAAGGTGACTGGCAAAAAAAGCAGACACTTTCTTCCACAATGCTTGGGAAGGATTAGAAATACAGTGCTTGATCAGGTAGAGGTAAAAGATTCAATCACATTCAAGAATAGAACCTTTAAAAATAAATTTGGATAAATATTTGAAGGAGAAAATGCACAAGGGTACTGACAAGACCCATGGAATAGACTAAATTGAATTGCTCTTTACAGAGCCTTCATAGACTAGATGAGCCTAATGGCCTCCTTCATGCATTGCAATTTTATGGTTCAATGATTTAAACTAGGTGAATTTTCTATATAACTTATTCACGCTTCTTGTGCTGTCTGTGCAAATACCTAAGTTTTCTGAGCCCTACAGTTTCAAACACTTGCTCGTTTTCCTTTGCTATTCTTTCACAGGATGTGGTACAAAGCCAGCATTTGTTGGCTTAGTTTAACATTTCAAATGCCAGGTAAGAATCATCCACATTGGGCTTTGTGTCTGGGGTCACTTGTAGGCCAGATCAGCTAAAGATGGCTGATTTCATCCCCTAAAGAGCATGAGTTAACCGGATCTTCATTATTAAGACAATCAACAATGTTTCATCATCACCATGACTGAGAATAACTTAATCACTAAATTTATTAATTGAATTTAAATTCTGCCCAGTGATTTACAAACATAAGAGCATAAGAATTAGGAGCAGGAGCAGGCCATCTGGTCCCTCGAGCCTGCCCTGCCATTTAATAAGATCATGGCTTTTTCCAAGGATGGTGACTTCAGTTTGTACGAGGGGGCATAGCTACAAATTGAGGGGTGATAGATTTAAGGCAGATGTCAGAGGCAAGTTCGTTACTCAGAGAGTGAGAAGGGCATGGAACGCCCTGCCTGCCAATGTAGCTAACTCAGCCACATTAGGGGCATTTAAACAGGCCTTGGATAAGCATATGGATGATGATGGGATAGGGTAGGGGGAGGGGTTATATTAGTTCACAGGTCGGCGCAACATCGAGGGCAGAAGGGCCTGTTCTGCGCTGCATTGTTCTATGTTCTATGTTCTATGTTTAATGGCTGATCTTTTTGAGACTCAGCTCCACTTACTCCCCAACTCCCCATAACCCTTAATTCCTTTACTGTTGAAAAATTTATCTAGCCTTGCCTTAAAAACATTCAGTGAAGTAGCTTCAACCACTTCACTGGGCAGGGAATTCCACAGATTCACAACCTTTGGGTGAAGAAGTTCCTCCTGACATCAGTCCTACATCTGCTTCCCTTTATTTTGAGGCAATGCCCTCTAGTCCTAGTTTCACCTGCTAGCGGAAACAACCTCCCTGCCTCCACCTTATCTATTCCCTTCATAACATTATATGTTTCTATAAGACCTCCCCTCACTCTTCTGAATTCCAATGAGTATAATCCCAGCCTATTCAGTCTCTCCTCATAATCCAACCCTCTCAACTCTAGAATCAACCAAGTGAATCTCCTCTGTACTCCCTCCAGTGCTAGTATATCTCTTCTCAAGTAAGGAGACCAAAACTGCACACAGTACTCCAGCTGTGGCCTCACCAGGACCCTATACAGCTGCAGCACAGCCTCCCTGTTTTTAAACTCCATCCCTCGAGCAATGGCAGACAAAACTCCATTTGCCTTTTCAATTACCTGCTGCACCTGCAATCCTACCGTCTGCAATTCATGCACAAGGACACCCAAGTCCTTCTGCACAGCAGTGTGCTGCAATTTTTTGCCATTGAAAACATAGTCCATTTTGCTGTTATTCCTACTAAAATGGATGACCTCACACTTATCAACATTAAACTCCATCTGCCAGACCTTTGCCCACTCACTGAGACTATCTGTATGCCTCTGCAGACTTTCAGTGTCTGTCACATTTGGGGGAGTTGACCTCATACTTACACAGGATTAAACTGAAGTCCTGAATTAATAGCGTGCTAACATTACTGTAGTGATTGTAATTGGGTCAGCCAGGCGAACCTCATAGGATAACATAAACAGGAATGACACAGGTTCTGCTGGCTCTGAGGAAGCCGGACCAGTGCCAAATATTGGGCTGGTGTAAATAAAGGGTGAGTTGGTGATATGATACCAGCCTCTGCAGAGTTATTTCAATTCCAATTATCTTACCATCTCCTTGCCAAATGACTTTGCCAAACTGACTCTGATACTCTTCTTCTGTTTTATTAAGACACCTCAAAACGTATCTCTTTGAACTTACCTCTCCAACTACTACATGTGCTTAACAAATGTGTGTTTTGCTTTGAGCCATGTGTTACATTAAATGTGATTGTTTGCTTTAATCCTCTGGTACCTTACAACATAGACGTTAGCCTGTGACCAAGGTTTTCAATCAAAAGAACTATGTTTAAACAGATAGAGGATGAAATTTCAAAATACTTGGATATAAATCAATTGTATCAAAGTGGAATTAGCACGCAATTTTCTGAAGAAATTGATACAAAGTGCTATGATTCAGTTTGACCCAGCTGGCAGCCAGCTGAATCAAGAAACTGTAGCATTATACCACACTGCAACATCCGTGCCTGTTGTCTTATCAATTGTTTTGAGTACAGTTTCTTTTCTTCCTAAACATTTAATGCATGACAATCCAAATCATAAAGGTGATTAGAAGCGCATTGAATTTACTGTGATTACAAAAGGAAATATTTCCCAAAGGTAAAAAGAAAAAAAATTGATTTATATGTTACCCTTCACAGCTACACTGGATGTCTAAAGTGCTTTACAGATGTTGCAATACTTTTGGAGGTGTAATAAAGGAAACATGTCAGATAGCTTGCACACAGAAAGCTCCCACAAATAACAAAGCGATTTTGACAGTTAACATCTATTTTTGTGATGTTGATTAAGGTGGAGGAGCAGTCATGCTGAGGATCTTGAGACAGACAGTCAGCATCACCTAAAGGAACACATGACAAAAGGACCAGACAGGCAGTCAGAAACAGAGTTAGATTCTTTGGAGCTGATTGGAATTGGTTCTTGCACTGCTACAGAGAAAGGACCATAAGATCCTGAATAGTGTTAACCAGGTGAATGTAGGATGGGTGATTCCTTTAGTGTATGACTCCAGAAAAAGAAGGCACAGTTTATAAAATTGGAGGTCGCCGTTTAAAGGAGAAATGAAGAGAGTTTTCTTTTCCCTCAGAAAATTATATGACTTTGGAACTGCCTTCTTCAGAAGGTAGGCGAAGAACGGATGGTTAAATATTTTCAAAGCAGGCATAAATAGATTCTTGCTGAGTGAGGGAATCAAAGTTGCTGATGGTCAATGGGAATGTGAATTTCTGAACACAATCAGGTCAACTGCAATCTTCTTGAATGACATTGCAGTTTCAAGCGGCTGACTTTTCCCTATTTTGTATGTTCATGGAAATATTAATGGGTCACAAGGGATAAATCCACTGCTTCTTTTAAAAAGACTGCCTTGGGATCTCTTACATTCACTTGAGAGGCCAAGTTGGGCCTTTTGGTTTAGAGTCTTTGGTTACAACTGACGTGAGGGGGATTCAACCTTCATTTGACTTTAGTAATGCTGTAGCTGGGAGTAATGATGTGATTGGGTGCCAGAAAGTACAAAATATTGCAGTCCACAGCACCAATATCTCTTATCTGACAAACATGATAACTTGTTCATAGATATAAGCCAAAAACCTTGGGTCACTACAGCCAAACAGTATAATTCAGATTGGAAAGAATTCAAACAGCTAATGTTTGATGCACATGCATTGTTTATCAAGTGCAGAAACACCACAATGGAAAGATAGTTGGAAGTTGAAGAATTTATTTGAAGCAAAATGTGATCTGGATCTGAAATATACAGTTGTGAATACAGGGACAGTCCTTCTGATAGGATGGGAACATTATTCATGGATCTTCCTGCATACCCAGCAACTGTTTCCAGTTTGCTCATTCTCTCAGCCTCATGCTATCCATGAATCTTATAAATGACCTGTCATTAGATGTTAATTCATTCCTCAAAAGCTATTAAATAATCAGAGCTGTACTATTTTCAAAGCTTGGGCTTAAGCTGTAGTTAACAGGATGCAATTTAAATATTTGTGATAAATAACTATTCCTTTCAACTCTAACTAATGATGTAGAATATTGGTAATTAATTGTAATTTTTTAAACAATTTATAGTTCTACGTTGTCTGAAATTCAATTAATACAGTGCTTTACAAAACCTGCATATAATAATTAATTTGGTTAGCTAATATAGCATAATTATTATTTCTTCAGTTTTGAATTTTTCACTTTTGGTTCATTGAATTTGTACCTTGAGGGAATTCTAATGATCTGAGGCAAATTTATTTTAACCATCAAGTAAAGATATTAACAGAATTTAATAATGTATACATATAAGTAATGCACCCTAAACTCAAGTTTCATGACAAGTAAAGCCACTAAGTCCGGCTTTTGTATCAGACAGAAGCAATTGACTAAAGTGTGGAGCTGGATGAACACAGCAGGCCAAGCAGCATATAATCTGCAGTTCCCATTACCTCTGAGAGACAATTGACTGTTACTTAACCTGAAGGTCATCATGCCACAGGTGAGATTGCAAACCAGAGTCCTTTATGGTAATCTCAGTTGTTACAGGAATTGAACCTATGTTTTTAGCACCACTCCCTGTCACAAAACAGCCATCCTGCCAAATGAGCCAACGCTTTTCTTCCTGTGAGGCACATTGTGGAAAGCCATTTTTAGCCTTACACATTGCAAATTCTTTCTTTCCCTAAGTCATCTGCTGTGTTATATTTCTCCAAACCACAAATGTGTCTTCAAAAGCAGTTGCTACGCATCTTAGTTTATGTCTAATTTTCATTCATGAGGAGTTATATACGTCTTTTGAAGTGAACTGGCTTGGGTCAGACATTGAAATGCTTAAAAGGGAAGCCAGGACTGCAATATTTACTTTGGCTACACAGCCAGTTGGCATATCTGGAAATTTTACGTTAAATTGGCCTTTTTGAGATCATTTCAGGAACAAAGTAATTTGTTTCTGAGATGTAAGCATAGGACATACCACTGTCTAGATACAAATATAGTTAAACCAAAGTTTTGTTTGGTTAGACCTTGCTCTTTGAGGTTGTTTGTATCTGTAGGCTTACTTTGTCAATTGTCAGTAACTATAACAAGTATTTCAAACCTTGCCCATCACTATCTCCAAAACCTCCCGTTACCCCCAGAAAACTGCATTCTCCTCCAGGTCAGGCCTTTTGAGTACTCAGATTTCTTTCATCCCACAATCAGTCCCTGTCTGTGTCAGCTCCTAGACTATGGAATTTCTTCTTTGAACATCTCTCTCTTACTTTGCAAATCTCTTTAGAACCAACATCTTAAACCAAACTTTTGGTCAGTTCTCTGATTGTCTTATTCTCATCTGTGAGCCATTTTTTGGACTAATTTCCATCCTATAAATCACCCAGAGCATTTTTTTACTGTTTTGCATATGATTTTAAAAACTTAATCTGATAAAAAAATTAAATATATCATCAAGCGTCTGTTTCTGTTCTGCACGACTCTATGACTCTAAGGTGTTGTTGTGACAGCTCTGGCTCAGATATTAACATGCTTACCTTTGAGTTAGAAGACTTTAGATTTAAGTTCCATTGCAGGGCTTGAGCGCAAATATAGAGGATGGCTCAACAGTGCAGCACTGAGCTGCATCTCAGGTGACACTTGAAATTGAGGTTCTTTTTATCATTGTACTAGAATGTGAAAGATTGCAAGACACTATTCTGAAGATAAGGTTGTTGTATCCTGGAAAATACTTCTTAATCAACTTCACCACAGCAGGTTACCTGGTTATTGTCTCTCATATGCATTTGTGTCACAAGTAAGCAGGCAGTAGATTTCCTTCCCTATAGGGTATTAACAATTAAGGTGGATATTAGCACCAATTAATTATAGTTCTATTGTTTAATCTCTGGGAGTTTTGCAGTTCCAGATTAATCAATTGACTTTAAATTCCACCAGTTGCCATTTTGTGGGGTTTGAAGCCTCAGCCCAAGGTCATTATCCTGTGCCTTTATATTTTTTGCTGTGTGAAAATAACACTATGTGATCACCTCAATAATGTTGCAGCACTGACCACATTTCAAAAATACATTTTGGATGCGAACCAAAGTGTTTGTTGTTTTACGGATGTGTGTGTTTGGAATTTTTCACGTGTGTGTGCGTGTGTGTGTGCGCACTCGCGCACGCATGGTGTGCATTTGTGCTCGTGCATATATGTGTGTTTGTAATAGTGTCAATGAACAATCACGACAGTAAGCACAGAACACAGACTTTCTGTGTAAATCTGTGATATCATTGCCTTGTAAATAGTTGGTGTTTACTTAAGCTTCTGATATCTGATTTAAGAGGAAACTGAATATCTATGTTGTGCAGAGTAATGCACAGTAATGCACAAAATGGCATGAATGCCCACAATCCATGAAAGGCACTTTTCAATGCAAATTACTCCAACTTTCACTGTAAAGCTTCCATTGTGGATATCATCGGGAAGGTAGAATTTGGCACAGTGGCACTAACTTAGGGTACAGTAGTCATGAACAGAAATGCAATGCTGTGGAACAAATAATTTCACAGCTAATGTTTCATAAGTCCATCTGGGAAATACACAATAAATTTTTGCAGTGTCTATTTCAGCATCCCGGTTTATACAACTATAGATTAGATTAGAATAGAATAGAATATCCTTTATTGTCATGTGTACTCAATTGCAGAAGTACAGGAGTAGAGTGAAAAGTTTCCAATGTTGGCACCATCTTCGGTACAAAGTTCCTCAGTACAGATTTAGATACAAAATACAGAAATAAAGGGAAAAAGAAAGGAAGAAGAAAATTAAAATACTTAACAGTTATTCATAGTCTCAGCTAGAAAAACGAGAATTACACATGCCAGGTTTTTCAGAAATTTAGCAGCAAAATACTACATGTTCCTGATCTACCTGGATCAGACTATGAGTTGGGCGGAATGAAATTCACCAGTTCTCCAACCTTCATCAAATCTGATTAGTTATGTTCTCATCCGATTATTCTTTAACCACAGTTTACAACAAATTAATGTAGTTACAACTAGATTAGCTGTAAGTTCTATTATTTTAAAAACTTGGCTCTCTGTACATTCAACTGTTCCTGAATGACCTCAGCTTCATCCAAAAGTCATTTACTTTTGAATGTCACGTGAACAATTTGTCCTTACCAGTACCATAATCATCTTAAGCCAGCAAATGTTCCTGAAATTGCTGATGAAACAAACTTCTCTGGGGCCGGATATCATGAAAGATCAATCAGTTAAGCATCTTGACAGAACTTTTTTTTGAAACAAAACAAAAGTAGCTGGAAAAATTCAGTAAGTCTGGCAGCATCTGTGCGAAAGAAATCAGAGTCAACGTTTCGGGTCCAATAACCCTTCTTCAGAATTAGTTGTAGTGAGGAAAAGCTGGTATATGGTATTAGGGTTAGGGTTAGATAGTTAAATACCACCTTTTCTGAGCTACAAACAGTTCTAATGAAGAGCTACTGGACCCAAAACATTGACTCTACTTTCTCTCCATGGATGCTACCATACCTGCTATTTCTATTCTCATTTTGAATTTGCAGCATTCGCAGTTCTTCGTTAGGTATTTTTGATTTGTCATTCTGGGAAAATTAGGGTCATAAATACATTCAAATCTATTTCACTTTCCATGCTTCACCATTGCCTCATCTGTGCATGTTTTATATATCTTTACAAGTGTGTATGGTCTTATTCACAGTCAAATCTCTTGTCATTCCCTATTTTCCTCCGATTAAAAGCAGACCCTGGGTGATGTTTCCCTATTTGTTACACTTCCAGAAAGGATGCCTCAAATTGTGAGGCTCCTGGATAAGAAGAGTAGAATTAGCTCTCCTTGATTATACACTCAGTCAGCTGTAGCAAACTTAATTAGAAACAGAGTATTTCCTTTGTGGATTCCTTTCCCCCAGTCCCACATGAATTCTGTTTCGAAAGGGTAACAATTTAGCCAGGCTTTGTTGAATTAACACAAAGCAAGTTTATCAACTACTAAAGGCAAAAAAAAATTATAACGCAACACACGTGCACAGATTAGAGAAAATAGATGAATCTAATATAGAGAAATATAACTATTTATTAATATTTATTTATACAAATATAACAAAAATACATCTGTGAGTCAGCCTCTGAATTGTTCCTGAAGAACAGAAAAGAGATGTTGTGGTCCTAGTTGAATGATATTGACATTGGCTGTTGATCAGCCAAACTTGATATTCTTAGTTTTAGAGGTTAATTGAAAATCTTTTGTCCCATTACCTCTTGAAATGGTTGACAGCACTCAGAGTGAGAGATTATTTTATCATTTATTTCTGCAGTGTAGGAGTGTTTAAAATGGCTATTCTCAGATCTATGGCCCTCACAGCATTCTAGCACACACAAGGACATCCAACACACACAGAGAAAGATTGTAGCCAGTTATTAATCCCTTTTTGTACATTCCTTGAGGGTAAAACAGACATATTTGTTCAAGGCTAAGAGATAACGGGAACTGCAGATGCTGGAGAATCCAAGATAACAAAGTGTGAAGCTGGATGAACACAGCAGGCCAAGCAACATCTCAGGAGCACAAAAGCTGAAGTTTTGGGCCTAGACCCTTCATCAGAGGGGTGATGCTCTGCTGAAGGGTCTAGGCCCAAAACATCAGCTTTTTTGCTCCTGAGATGCTGCTTGGCCTGCTGAGTTCATCCAGCTTCACACTTTGTTATATTTGCTCAAGGCTTTCAGTTAAGAGGGGTCATAGTGCGTTCCCACATCATTGCCTCTTGGTAAAGGCACTTTTCAATGCAAATTATTCCAACTCTCTCCCTGTTTGAGGTTTCCCTGGCTCACAACGGTGACATTCCATGGACCTCAGAAAGAACTTTGCCAGATGGTCACTAAATATACACCCTCAGTTTGCTTTTTCCTTTAACAGTTCTGCATAAATTAGTACTTATCAAATTAAACTTCTTTAAAAAAATTAACAGTACTTTGGGATTCTAAGCCATCAGCACAACATTGGATGAATTATCAAGATGGTGGCAGCAGAATAGGTAGCTTCCACGCTCGTGTGCACAGGTTTGTCCTCTTTGTCAGCTTTTTCTTCTTCTTTTTCCTTTCGCCCCTTCTTCTTCTCTCAGTTCCCTTTAGTTTTTGGTCAAACTGACCTGATGGAGACAGTTCTTCAGCAGGAAGGCAGATGCGATGAGCTCCAGAGTGACGGCAGCATCTTCAGAGGCAGCACGGCTACAGAGTAGGCCAGACTGTGAATGCTGGCACAGGACTGTCGCTTCCATGTGGAGTGGGCTTATAAAACAGCGCAGTGTGAGCTGATGTAGCCTGGAGCTGGGCCTGGCACAGCAGCACAGTGGGAGCTGATGTAGCCTGGAGCTGGGCCCGGCACAGCAGCACAGTGTGGGCTGGTGTAGCCTGGAGCTGGGCCTAGCACAGCAGCACAGTGGGAGCTGATGTAGCCTGGAGCTGGGCCCGGCACAGCAGCACAGTGGGGGCTGGTGTAGCCTGGAGCTGGACCTGGCACAGCAGCACAGTGGGAGCTGATGTAGCCTGGAGCTGGGCCCGGCACAGCAGCACAGTGGGGGCTGGCGTAGCCTGGAGCTGGGCCTGGCACAGCAGCACAGTGGGGGCTGGTGTAGCCTGGAGCTGAGCCTGACACAGCAGCACAGTTCGGGCTGGTGTAGCCTGGAGCTGAGCCTGGCACAGCAGCACAGTTCGGGCTGGTGTAGCCTGGAGCTGAGCCTGGCACAGCAGCACAGTTCGGGCTGGTGTAGCCTGGAGCTGAGCCTGACACAGCAGCACAGTTCGGGCTGGTGTAGCCTGGAGCTGGGCCTGGCACAGCAGCGCAGTGGGGGCTGGTGTAGCCTGGTGCTGGGCCTGTGATGGTGGTATGGTGTGGGCTGGTGTCGCCAGGAGTGAATACTCTCAGCAGCATAGTGTGGGCTGGTATAGCCCAGAGTGGGGAGTCTGGCAGCGGGATTATGTGGGCTGGTGTGACCTGAAGCAGGAAAATAGTAGCAGAGAAGGAAAAGTTGGAGTCTTTTTAAGTTATCTTTCTTTATATTTTATTTTATTTTAAGTTAATGTGAATGTTGCCTATGCATGGTGACGGTACACTTTTCACTGTATTTTGTATTGAATAAACATGATAATAAATGATTGAATTAAATGATTCAGTCAACATCGGAATGGTTTGGTCCCATTGCTGAACTTCATGCTATTATTTTAATAAAAACATCTAATTCACCTGTAATTTAGTGACTCAACCAGGTGAGTGTGTATTAAAACAAAAAGACCAGAAGACATAGGAGTAGAAGCACGCCTCTCAGCTCAATGAATCTGTTCCACTGTTCAATGAGATCACGGCTGATCTGATAATCCTTAACTCCACTTTCTTGCCTTTTCTTCATAACCCTAGTTTCTTTTCCTGATTAAACATCTGTCCATCTCAGGCTTGAACATACTAAACAAAGCAGTCACAACAGCATCTGGCAGTGAAGAATTTCACAGATTCACTGCTGTCTGAGAAAAATCTCTTCATCATCTTTATTTTACAATGGTGTTCACTTTTATCTTTAACTAATTTATTGATGGAGCTGAAAAGTGATAAGCTGAGACAGAGGAAGGATTCAGGAAAGCAAGTGAATGGCTATCATTAAAGGAGTTGTTGTCTTTTGTAAGCCAGCTGAGTAAAACAAAATACATACAATGATGGTTTATCTCTTCCTAAACCTATAGGACAATAATTTTTCTAGTCTGGGTTCATATGCTCGGAGAAGCTCAATCTAGATAGCAGGGTATTTCTTTAAACAGTATTTATTAAGTTTATATGCAGGCTGGTTAGCTCAGGTGGCTGGACTGCTGTTTTGTATTGCAGAGTAATGCCAACAGCATGGATTCAATTTCCACACCAGCTGAGGCTGCCGTGAAGGAATTTCCTTCTCAACCTCTCCCCCTCCCCTGGTGTGGTGACCCCCACATGAAACCACCAGTCATCACTCTATTGAGAGAGCAGCCCAACTGTCTGGTAAAACTATGGATGGCTTTTACCTTTCAAAATTATGGGCATGATGCTCATGTAGCAGAACTGTCCACACTGAGCTGCTTTAGTTCCATTCTTATCGCTAAGTCTTCCCCACGACTATTGACATCAAAGTATACCTCAGAGGCTCATCTACCTAATAATTAAACCCTATCTCAACATTATTCATTAGAAGTCAGAGATCGTAAGAACTGCTGATGCAGAGACAGAAATAACACAGTGTGGAGCTGCAGGAAGACAAGAGGCCAGGCAGCATCAAAGGAGCAGGAAAGTTGACGTTTCAGGTCAGGACGCTTCTTCGGAAAAGGTCTTCAGAAGGGTCCAACTCGAAACGTCAACTGTCCTAGTCCTCTGATTCATTGGAAGTAATTTCTTAACGTGCAGACTTAAAATATTTATCTGAAGGTATTCTAATTTAACCATCCAGTATGGTGGTACTATTCCTAATTCAGTGGATTTTATTCTACACAAAATCACTTGTTTCATCATTATAAGTCAATGTTGAAAAGAATTGATGTTGAAAGGTTTTGCTTTGATTTGACATTTGATTCTTAATTTGTTCCAAAGGGGACCAAGCTACTTGATCGCAGGAGAATAAATTGGGCCAAAGTTTCTAACAAGGAATTATAAATAGATTTGACAGAGGTATAGGTAAACAATGATTGCAGATGGTGCTAACTTTTTTTAACACATCCAGTTCCGTTTTGGGAATGGATTCACAAGTATTCAGTTACCTTTTCAAAACTGAGATTACGTTTAAAGCCTGACATGCTCCAGATGCACTTCATGCACAAGAATGTCAAACACAGGAAAGTGGTGTCTATCACCTCAGTAATATCAGTGACTGGAGGAAAAAAAAAGCCAAACTCCAAAAGCAGCTGTGGCAATAAAGGAGGTTATGTAAATATAACCACCGCACTCATAATACAAGATTGTTTAATTCCAACACACTGTCAAAGTGTACCCACTGACTATCCTCACCCGATGGGAGAATTTGCAAATTCCTTACTACCCTACAAAGGATACAACAGATTTAGGTCATTTCTACTAAAACTTTTAATTTTGTTTGTATTCCTACTAACCACAAATTTCATTTTCACTTGGTTCAATTGACTCTTGTGTCTAAATCACAATTTTGGGTGGTTGTGACAGCTCCACATAAATGCAAATCTTTTTTGTCATTGCAACACTGATAAATATTCCATTAATTCCAAACACTAATAAATATTCCAAAATAGATGCTGTTTTTAGACACACGATTTAAGCTGAGCAATACAATTTGAAGATTGAGTACAGAAAAATTCTTTCTTTTTTTGTAACAAATTTCATGAGACTGAATCATGTTCAAATGTGTTAAAATAATTATTTAATGGGATGTGGGGCCAAACAGCATTTGTTGCATATTGCAAGTTGTCTTAGAATTGTGTAGCTTACAGGGGCATTTCAGAGGACAGCCCATGACAGTATTGTGAGCCTGGAGTTACATGTGGCCCAGACCATGTAAGGACAGCAGATTTCCGTCCTGAAACGACATTAGTGGACCAATTAGGTTTTTATGTTAGTTCCATGATGGTGCTGTTGAAATTAGCTTTTTAATGTAGATTTATCAATCAAAGTTAATTTCAACATGCCGCATGGTGGAAATTGAACTAAGATCCCCTGAGCATTAACCTGACTTCTTCTTCTAAATGTTCAGTAACATTGCTGCGATATCAATGTTTCTACAGTAAAGTAAAATACTCACAGAATTAAATTATCCTCTGGTCCAAATTAGGAAATTATGTGGTATCTCTTAAAAAATGTAAATTCTCAGTCAGTGATACAAAGCAAAGCATAAGCATCTACTATGACCTTTGAACGGATGTTAAATGCAAAGGAGATGATTGTTTTAAGCTGTATTACTCAAGGTTTCACACTGATTAACCTAATGACCTTAGGGTTAATTCTCATATCTGGTCACTTTTGGTTATCTGCTTGGACATTCTTGCTGCTGGACAAGTTAGTTTGTATTGTTAACCCCTTAGGTTCTTCAAAACCCTGTCATTGCATTCTGTTGAATAGCTGCTGCCGGTCAGGATAATTCCTGGGTGGGTAAATTAGGGGGGACTGGTCTAGTCCCGGAGTGTAGATGAACAAGGTGGCAACATGATCACTATGTAGAGGGTCACCTCAGTATCTGCTTCTGCTGATAGCCATCTCCAGAAGAGCTGCTCTTACGCTAATCTTACCAACTGCTGTGTAAACACCAGAGAAGAACAGACACCAATTCATAGGCAGTGCTCTGTTATGCCAGACTCCAGGGGTGCACAGCAACAGAACAGAATAGGCAGTAAAGAAAGGAGGCTATGGATTGTAACTTGTTGTTTGACTGAATTTGTGGAGCCAACTCGTTCGAATTTAATCTTTGCGACAGAGTTTGCGCCTAAAGGCTAGAGAAGGCAGAAGGCCCCTATATTCCCTCCAAATTAGTGGACAGTTTAGGACCTTCCACAAGGTCGTGGTTGGGGGCGGGGTGGGGGGAGGCGGAACATGAGGCCTGAATTCTTGCTCCATGAGAGCTGCCAGCCAATTGGTACTTGCTAAATCCCAAAATCAATAAAGGACCAAAGGCCAAGGGGGATTCGGGAATGGAGGGTGTGGGGAAAATGGAATGGGATGTTTGGAATATCAGAAGTAAGACAAGTGTGATGGTGTTCAGTGTCCATACCCCTTCTTGATGCTGGAAAACTCAATTAGGCACTCGGTGACCACTTTACATCCCTGGGGGCAATGCAAGGAATCTTGTCATGATTCTGCCCTCACATAGTCTGGATTATGTGGGAATCTAGATCCACAGGCAACATAGTTGCAGCTTTACTATCGTCTAAAACAGCCCACAACTCAGTTCAAAGGCAGTTCGGGATGGGTAACAAACATTGGCCAGGCCAGTGATGTTGGTATTTCATAAAAGAACAAATAAAATCAGAATGGTAGAATTTCTAAAACAAAAAACAATTAAATTTTCAAAAATAAGAGCAAATAAATCCCTGCCAATGGTCACGCTGGTGTAGAAATTGTTAAAATCCGCTCATGATTTTCCTCCTCTGTGTCTGAGCTTCCATCTCAACTTTTTTTAAGTATTACTTCTAGGTCAAAGGCTGCCAGATCACATGGAGTGGTGTATTTTAATTTCCAAGAAAATTTCAATTAATCCCTCTGCAGTTGGTGAAAAGTTTTAAAAATCATTTTCAAGCAAACTTAAAAACAATTGCAAAATCCAAAGTCATTTAAAATAAAACTTTCATTACTTTAACGTATCCAGCACAATTGCCTGAGTGTCAGTGACGTCGGGGGCATTTGTTCCTGGAGCTGTCGCAGTGAGATGCACACCAAATTGTGGGATGTGCTTGCTTGACGGAATTTTGATATTTCATTAAATACAGACTTGGTCTGCCTTGTTATGATATGCATTCCCCTGTAATAAGAGACAGGAGGAACAGAGAGAGGTTAAAGCGGGCGATGTGGCTGTCAGTTTTGGTGCAGGTGATGGAAAGGAGCTGTTCTGAGGGAGTGAGGAGGCACCACAGACGGCGTGCTAGGTTAATGGTTTGGGAGACTGGATATGGGTGGAAATGCTTAGTGGAATATTGTAGGCATTAGTGAGAGTAGTAGACCATGAGCCTTGGTGGGTCATAGGTGCAGGAGCAGAAATACATTTGGTGTGACGTAGCAGGCAGACGAGTGAGACACTTACACTGGCACAATGGAGAAGATCACTGACCTTTTTTTACCGCATTGTTGTCTGTACCATCGGGTTGGCACTGAGCCAGGTGGCGGCTGCAGAGGAAGCTGCTAGTGTCTGGTGGCATGGCATCCTTTGCATGTCCTTTGGGAGGGAAGAGTGCTCCTCTGCACTCTCTCCTCAATCAGGACTTCCAGGTCTCTGTCAGAGAATGGTGATGCCATCCAACGTCTTCCAGAAACATCCTTGAGTGAGCAGAGACAGTAAGAACTGCTGATGCTGGAGTCTGAGATCACACAGCGTGGATCGGGAGGAACACAGCAGGCCAGGCAGCATCAGAGGAGCTGGAAACCTGACTTTTCTGGTCAAGACCCTTCTTCAGAAATCTTTAGAAGCCATTTCTGAAGGTTTCTGAAGAAACATGCCGATCCAATACATCAGCTTTCCTGCTCCTCTGATGCTGTCTGGCCTGTTGTGTTCATCCAGCTCCACATTGTGTTATCTTGCAGGGCAACTTCAGAATGTCAGTGCTCACCTGGTTGTGCACAGGGGTCTTTTAAGGATGTTGTGGGTGCGTTTGTGGACAGGTATTTCAGCAGATATTCTCTGAACAGGGTGTCTTTCTGGGAATGATACTTGGTAGGTCGGGGCCAGAGTTGAATGTGATGGATGCCATAAGGGCAGGATATGTTGTTTTTCCATTCATTTTTTGTGAGATGTCGGCATCGCTCGCCAGCCAGTGTTTCTTGTCCATCCCTAGTTGCCCTCAAGAAGGTGATGGTGAGCTGCCTTCTTGAACCGCTGTAGTCATGATAATATGGAAAAGTAGTTAGAATTCAATGAGAGAACTCACAAGGCCTCACAATGAAAGACCCTCCAAGAATTTTGAAATTTGACAAGATAATGTGAGTTTCAGCCTCTGTGTTTTTTTTTTAGCTTGACAGACACATTAATAATTTGACCATTTAACTTCCAGATACTACAAATCCTACATGCCCTATCTTCATAGCAAACTTTTTTTTTCAAGTTACCAAGTTCTGAGCCAGGTTTGAATAGAAAAGACAACTTCTATTTGATCACTCACTACTTCAAAACATTGTGTAAATTAAAGTTGGAAATCATTCCTATCATTCTGAAAAATGTTCCCGACTTTCCCTTGCCTATTTTTCACTTTGTTTCAAATGACGTTTGTGGCATCAAGTCCCATCTGCCCCCGTGAAGCACTGAAGGAGAGCCACAGTGTCAGAGATGTCTTCCAGCAAAGAGTTTCAACAAGTCTCCATCCCAATTTGCCCTTGGGTCGATGCAAAAGGTTCAACAGAACTGTTCTATGAAGAGTAGAGGAGTATTCAAGAACAACCCCTCATACTATGTACAATCAGTTATCCCAAGGCACTCAGGTCGTATTAAACAAAATATTAGGCTGAGCACATAAGGCGATATTAAGGTAAGCCATTAAAAGTTTGGGCTTGGTTGTAGATTTGGAGGAGTTTCCTAAAGGAAAAAGGTGAGTTAGAGAGTTGGACGGGCTTAAAGAAGGAATTCAGTTTTGAGATCCCAGGCAGGGCCCACACCATGCTATTGGTGTGATTAAAACTAGGGTTACTTAAGAGGGGGCAGTCAACACACATGTTGAAGGGTTTGTGGGGCTGAAGGAAGTTTAGAGATAGAGAGTGGTGAGGCCCTGGAATGGTTTGAAAACAAGGAAGATAATTTTAAAATTATGCAGATCACCAACCAGATTATGAGCCAACGTTTATCCTTCGATCAATATCCGAAACAGAGGATGTGACCATTGCCACTAGTGGAGCCTTGCAGTGTTCGAATTGACGCTTTCTTTTTGCATTATAATTGTGCTAACATTCAAAAATAAATAACTCCATCTGAAGTTGGCACCATGATGCACTCATTCAATCCAAATTAAATAATTTACACTTTATACATCTGCCAATGTGGTATACTGCATCCACTAGATGACTTTCCACATCAAGCAGATGTTTACCTGCACATCTGCCAATGTGGTACACTGCATCCGCTGTACCTGTTGTGGCTTCCTCTAGATTGGGGAAACCAAGCAGAGGCTTGGGGACCGCTTTGCAGAACACCTACGCTCGGTTTGCAATAAACAACTGCACCTCCCAGTCGCGAACCATTTTAACTCCCCCTCCCATTCCTTAGGTGACATGTCCACCCTGAGCCTCCTGCGGTGCCATAATGCTGACACCCGAACGTTGCAAGAACAGCAACTCATATTCCGCTTGGGAAACCTGCAGCCTAATGGTATCAATGTGGATTTCACAAGCTTCAAAATCTCCCCTCCCCCCACTGCATCCTAAAACCTGCCCAGCTCGTCCCCACCTCCCTAACCTGTACTTCCTCTCGCCTATCCCCTCCTCCCACCTCAAGCCGCACCTCCATTTCCTACCTACTAACCTCACCCCGCCCCCTTGACCTGTCCATTCTCCCCAGGCTGACCTATCCGCTCCCTACCTCTCCACCTCTCCTCACCTCTACAGGCTCCAACCCCGCCCCTTTAACTTGTCTGTCTCCTCTCCACCTAACTTCTCCTCTATCCATCTTCAATCCGCCTCCCCCCCACTCCATATTTATTTCAGAACCCTCTTCCCTTCCCCCTTTTCTTATGAAGGGTCTAGGCCTGAAACGTCAGCTTTTGTGCTCCTAAGATGCTGCTTGGCCTGCTGTGTTCATCCAGCTCCACACTTTGTTATCTCTAATTTATGCCTCTTTTCATTTACAGATTTGCACAGCACTTTGCAGCATTCTGATGTCAAGAAAGAGATTACATCAGCACAGTAGCTGCAGTCCCAGAGGACCATAGAGCTGTGCTCTCACTGAAGAGAAACAATTGGTGGTGAGTTTGACTGAATGTCACATATAACTCGGGCGATAGATTGAAAAGTGTTTTATCGCCACAATCTGGCGCCATTCTAATTCACAAGAACAACAAAAAGCAAGAACAAAGAAAAAATGAAGAAAATGAAAGACAGATAAAAAATAAAAAAGAGTTCATCTACATTGACCGATGTCTCAAACACAGCTCCAAGACTGCTGCAATGTCTCTTCAACGTTGGCCTCTAGGACTGCCTGCTCTGCGTGCAGCAACGATGATGCCAATGCACCAGGACACTCCAGCTCCTCATGCTGTCATTGTCTCACCAACACCCAAGAGTCCCTGCTCTGGGCCTGCCAAAGCCAGGCATACTGGCTCCAAACACTGACACCGCTGCAGTCAACAATCTGACTCTACCACCAAGGGGTCCTGCTTCCAGCCTACACAACCAGAGTTCCTGCTTTGCCACCACTGCAGCCTACATCCCACTGTCAAAAATCCAGACTGCCGCCTACTGCGGTCACGTGACCCTGCTCTGGGCATTGCTGCTTCTACAACCTCCCCACAATGATTGAACCTTGACGGTCACTATGCCTCAAGCACAGGGTGAGGTTGGGATGGCAGTAGCAAAAACAGAGGTTGCTGGGAAAGCTCAGCGGGTCTGGCAGCATCTGTGAAGGAAAAGATCAGAGTTAAAGTTTCCAGTTTGGTGACCCTTCCTCAGAACTGGGATGGTGTGGCCATTTTGGTAAGCTCTGAGGAGATGGTGCTGTAATAATTCAGAAACCCAGACCAATCTTTTGGGAACATAAGTTCAAGTCTCACAATGCAGATGATGAAATTTGTACTCAATATAAATATAAACCTTACCAGTTTTACCTACATGTGTCTCTAGATCCAGCGCAATTTGATTGATTTTTAACTGCCTCTGGACAATTAGGGATGGACAATAAATGCTGGCCTAGCTAGTGATGTCCATTAAACAAAAATGTTCTTTCTTTTAATCGCAACCACAATATCTTTTAGCAATCCAAACTTTGCCTTAAAATCAAATTACTAAAGGAATTCACCATAACAATTCAAACATTTGATCCTAAGTGTTCAATTTTAAAGTATCAGCATGCTTGTCTTCTGAACTTTTGAACCCAAAACCGAAAGTTTTTGTGTCTTTAATGGGATACAAGAAAAATCTTCATATTTATTGACCTCTAGGATGTTTGTTTACATATCTCATGCAAATGCTTACATTCTAAGAGATCTGACATAATACAAGACCATTTGGGTTCTTTCAATTCAGGGATTTAATAATGAAACAAATCACTTTCCTTTTAATGTTGCAGCAATAATTTAAAAGGGGCATCATAATGTCTACTTGGACATGGCCAAATGCTTTTTGTTGTTGCATTCAAGCTGTGGTAATATTCCTGGTTGAGGAGGATGGTTGGTATCTTGATCGCTATATGTTACCATGGTTCGTGGGTCTTCTGATGACCATATGCTCAGGTTGCAAAATCTCCAATCTCCTCTCTTTTCAAACAATGCCTTCAATGCCTATTTGTACTGCACCAATGTGATTGTTATCTTGGTCTGGAGCTCCATCCAGCTTGTGAAAAACCTTTCTCGTCAAATTCAGGTGAGATCTGCTTTTAGCTGGAGACAGCAAGAAATTTCCATCCTTATTTTCAATCCTTACAAAGGCCTCATACTTCTCTGTCTGTACAATCTCACTCCACTTCAAATCCACGGAGAATTCCCCTTCAATCCTGACAACTTTCAGGTGTCAACTTTAATTGCTCATTTGGTAATCCTAGCTTCAATTGCTGAGGAGTCAAGTTGCGATATTTCACTCCTTAATCACTCCATTCTTCTTTTGACTAAGCATTTGGACACATGTCCTGATATTTCCTGATGTTATTTATTTGTTTATTTATTTATTTGATAGCACTTGACATCAGAATGCACTTTGCTGACAATTGATGTTGAAAGAGAACACAGCTGAGTTTTAAGTCTTAAAAGAGAAAAAATCCAATATTTCTTCCAGCCTACCATTTTTAAAATATTCATTCAAGAAGTGTGGGCTTTCATGGCTGGACTAGCATTTATTGTCCATCCCTTCAGACGGTAGTTTGATAGAATCCTCCTGAATATTCGCATTCCTTAGAGCACAAGGACACACATAATGTTGTTTGGGAGTGAATTCCAGAATTTTGATCCGGAGGCAGTGACAGAATGGCAAAATATTTCCAAATCAAGATAGTGGTTGTCTTAGAAGAGAATCTTGTACTTGGTATTATTCCTATTCATACTTCAATTAATTGTTCTTTCACTTAAATGTCGCTATTTCATAATTCTCTACACTGAAAAACATATGCCGATTCTCCTAACCAACGTGATTTCTCCTGCTGTCTCAAAAATTTTTCTTCACAATTATCCAGTCTTCCTAGTCTGGTAATCATTCAATATTAGCCCTCTTTAATGAGCATAAATCATTTTATGGAAGTCTGTTTCATAAAATACTGTAAATGGAAGCATGTGACAAATGAAATCCAATAAAAGTCAGCTCAGTATGGATATAAAGCTTTTAAAGTTATTGTTCAAACTGAGCAATAACATTGTGGTAATTGAAATAACAACATTTGTCTGGTTGATAATTGGACTAGATTTTTCAATTGTACAATGATAGCAGTGTTGTGAATTGTTGTGGGATATCAGACTATGTTAAAATCACTGGTAAATGTAATTTGATGCTGAAAGAGATGACAACTGAGTTGCAAGCCTTAAAAGGAAGAAAATCTTACCAGTTTTCAGCCTAACTATAGCTTTTTTTGATTATTCATTCAGGAGATGAAGGATTCAAGCCAGAACCAGCATTTATTGTCTATCCTTAGTTGCCTACTATACACCAATGTAATTTTTACATTTCTTCAGCTGCTTTTCATTTTGGACCCAAATAAGGGATAATAGGTTAGAATCTATTTTCAGCTCAAGTTCATAATGGTATTATGAGAGTACCGTTACCTTATAGACTTCAACAGTTCAGGTTATAAATAACTTTCCCAGGCAGCTAGTGAAGAAGCAATTCCTACATTTCATGAATAATGCATAAACAAGCATAAACAAGATGTGTGTTTTGAATGTTATACTATCAGTTTTATCTTTCGCATCTAGTATTTCAATTTTCATTAGCGGAATATTAATCCTCCCATAACACCACATTTTTCACATTCCTAAACTTCACATCCACAAAATTCTATAAGTTTGAGACAATTAATTCAGGCTCTGTTTTGGTTACTGTGTGATAGTAGCCACTGATTTATTTTCTCTTTTTCATCAGTCCTGGGAACCTAGGAAAAGAAGTAGTTCAACTCATCAAGCCTGTTCTGCCATGAGGATGGTTTGAGAGAGTTTTGTGTGACAAATTCCATCTGTCAAGTGGCAGGCTGTGATGAAACATGTAATATGTCCATTGGTATGTTAAAATTCAGAGCTATGGCCATGACAGGAAAGTTTCAATAATTTCAGAGAAATCGTAGATGAACACAGAAGCATAGAAACAGGAGTGGACCATTCAGCCCCATGAGTCTGTTCCATTATTCAATGAGGTTATGACTGATCTGTGGCCTGCCTACATATAACTGCCTTTAGCCAGTATCCTTTAACGCTTAACATAACTTTATCTATCTCAGAGTTAAAACTAACAACGGAAAAATATGGAAGAGAGTTCGAAACATATACCATCCTTTGTGTGTAGAAATGCTTCCTAACATCTGTCCTGAACAATTTGGCCCTAATTCTCAGAATACGATCCCTCGTTCTGGAAACCTAACCAGTAAAGATTGTTTATCTTTATCTATTCTATTTTTCCCTTTTAATATCGTGAAGTTTTTAATCAGACCATTCCTTAACCATCTAAATTTTAAACAAAACAGACTTAAATTGTATAATCCCTCCATATAATATAACCCCTGAAGTTCAGGTATCATTCTTGTGAACCTACATTGTACTCCGTCCAAGTCCATCATATTCTTCCTCATATGTGGTGCCTAAATGTGCCCACAGTACTCAAAATGGGGTTTAACTAGGGCTTTCTAACACTTGGTGCTTATCCTGCACTTATTAACACACACACGCACACTTTGTTTAAGTTTTATTTGAACATTTTCACAAACAAACTAACACAGGCATTGTAAAACAAATTACTTTGTTAGTGTTATTGGAAGATGTGAGCTCCTGAGTGGACATAACAAGATAGAATCTGAAAGGGGGGAGCCCAGAACTAGCGGATCCAGCATCTGCAGTCCTTGTTATCTCTGAGTTCATTAGCAGTTGAGACCAATCCAATTGATTAACAAAGAATTGTTTTCCCCTTCCAGTTGGCATGGGAAAGACAATGATTGGACTTAAACAAACAAACTTCACACCCACTCACCCCATCCTCTTACAAGCAGTCACAAGTGGATGAAGTGATTACTAGAAGGCATATGTGATACTTACTTTTAGAGACGATGTACAGAGTGTTAGAGCAGGAAGGTTATGCTGCAACTGTATAAAACATTGGTTAGGTCACAGCTAGAGTACTGTGTGATGTTCTGGAATCTACATTTCAGAGAGATATGATTGCATTGGAGAGGGTGCAGAGGAAATTTACCAAAATGTTACCTGGGCTGGAGAATTTCAGTTATGAAGAGAGGTTGGACAGACTAGACTTGTTTTCTTTAAAGTAGAGGAGATTGAGAGGGGACATGATTGAGACGTATGAAATTATGAGGGCCATAGTTAGGGCAGACAGGAAAAAAAATCAAACAGAAATTGCTGGAAAAGCTCAGCACGTCTGACAGCATCAGTAGAGAGAAATCAGAGTTAACATATCTGGTCACATGACCCTTCTTCAGAACAGGAAGAAGCTTTTCCTCTTGCTGGAAAGATCAATAACCAAGGGGCAGAGATTTAAAGTAAGGGGTAGAAGGTTTAGAGGAGATGTGAGGAAAAACTTATTCACTCACTGGTGGTGAGAACCTGGAACTCACTTCCCGTAAAGGTAGTTGAAGCAAAAACCTTCATAACACTTAAGAAGTATTTAGATATGCAGTTGTGATGCCAGGGTATACAAGGGTAATGGCCAAATGATGGCAAATGGGATTAGAATAGTTTGGTGATTGTTTTTCACTGGCATTGACATGGCACTGATCGAAGGGCCTTTCTCTGTGTTGTAGATCTCAATGACTCCATTGACATTTAACTGTCCCATTTTGCTTCATTTCAATTGCAAAGTTTCGCCATCACAAACCCCTTCACTCCATACGCATTCATCCCCCATACACTCGATCCCTCGATACTCATTCATGACACACACACTCACCCTTCATTCATCCTCTGTCTGCACACACAGGAATGCAGTAGCCACCCCCCCCTCCCAACACTTGGGAACCCTGCAGCCCAATTGTATCAATGTGGACTTCACCAGCTTCAAAATCTCCCCTTCCCCCACCGTATCCCAAAACTAGCCCAGTTTGCCCCCTCCCCCCACTGCATCACACAACCAGCCCAGGCTGTCTCTGCCTCCCTAACCTGTTCTTCCTCTCACCCATCCCTTCCTCCCACCTCAAGCCGCAGCTCCATTTCCTACCTACTAACCTCATTCCACCTTCTTGACCTGTCCGTCTTCCTTGGACTGACCTATCCCCTCTCTAGCTCCCCACCTATACTCTCCTCTCCACCTATCTTCTTTTCTCTCCATCTTCGGCCCGCCTCCCCCTCTCTTCCTATTTATTTCAGAACCCTCACCCCATCCCCCTCTCTGATGAAGGGTCTAGGCCCGAAACGTTAGCTTTTGTGCTCCTGAGATGCTGCTTGGCCTGCTGTGTTCATCCAGCTCCACACTTTATTATCCTTACTCACACTACATGCTCTCACTTCAACACAAACTCATATCACACAGCGCCCATGCACCTCAGACATTCACCTGCCTGTGACAATACCCCACAAATAGCTACACACTTACTCGATTAAACTATTTTGAAGTAGTGAAGCTCATGAAAATAAACTCCGTAGTGGAATTAAGATATGCTTGTTTTATTCATGAATAATATGCAACTTCATATGGAGGTAAATCACCCAAAACACCTTCTTACAAAATGCCAGTGGGAAAGCAATGAAGTCATATACATTGGTGACAGCATCATAAGATCATCAAATAACACAATCACATTTATCGTCTTCACTCACGTGATCCTGGGAGACAAGTATTTAATTTAAAATGAATTGTTTATTCAGTTATTAACCAGTTTATTTTTCTACTTCCATGACAAGGTGAGAAGACAGTTGTTCTAAGGTTTGAAGGTTCTAAGGTCTACTACTGTAGAACATTCCCTTGTTTTATTAATCATGTCATGTTAGCTTTAGCAGCAGGGAGACTCTAATGTACAGCATCACCAATTATTTACGCTCTTACAGGTATTTCTGGTCTAACACTTGTTCCGTTAATGCGAATTAGCTGTAATGTAATGGATGAATAGTGGCTGATGTTTAGATAATGCAAACTGTCTGCTGTTCAGGTATAATGATTTTGTATAACGATTTTCTCTCATGCAATTTTCTGCGTGATTTTCCATAATACAAGGTCACACAAAAATGCAACTATCACGTTAAGGGAGGAATGCCTGTACTTGTTATGACAGAGGATTTTCATTTGTAAAATCGCAACTTCCAGTTAGGTCTTCCCTGTCTGCTGAATGATCTACTTGAAGCACAGTTGACTTTTCTTTCCAAGTGTTTGTTGAGGTGAAGAATGAGATAACTCATTAATGGAACAGACTTTGCAGTGTCAACACATCAAATTAACTGTGTCTGCTGTTAGTCAGATTTGATCTGAACATTTGGGCTTGGATTTTTGCTCATGAGAAAATTTCCCAGCACATCCTGCCCCAACATTCAAATTTGGAAAGGATCTTTGCCATTAGGCCCAGTAAGCCTGCATGAAGAAGGCTAGGACCCACCATGAGCTGCTGATTTCATATCCACCTTCCTTCTCTTCCCTAAAACCTTTCAATCCCCTGTGATTCAAGAATTTGTCTAAATTAATATTTAAAGAATTAAAATTCCCTGCTTCCACTGCTTCCTGTGGATGCAAATTTCACAGACTATTGATGATCTGGGTGAAAAAAAACCTCATCGTAACCTCAAAAGGGAAACACTTTATTTTTAACTTTTCTCGTATCTAGGTCATTTCTTCTACATGGGGAGACATCCCTTCAGCAGCTAACCTGTGTTTTCTCCTCAGGATCTTAGACATTTTAGTAAGATCACGTTTCATTATTCTAATCTTCAATAGACAGAGTTATAGCCTTTCCTCATGAGACAAGTCAATATTCTGAACCATTCACATCTAGTCAAGATGACAGCAGAGTAGAACACTTAACCAGAGCTCCTCTGCTCATTCTGTTTTTTTCTCATTTCCTTCTCCTTTTTTCTCCTTGTTCTCCTCTTTTTTTTCACATGCATTTTGGTGTTTTCCCTCTCTTGGTTTTGGGTCTCAGCCTGGTCACTCCATGTCTCTGGGTGGGTCCCAGCCTGGTCACTCAGTGGCTCGGGGCAGATCCCAGCCTGGTCACTCAGTGGCTCAGGGTGGGTCCCAACCTGATTACTCAGTGTCGCTGGATGGGTCCCAGCTTGGTCATCAGTGTCGCTGGGTGAGACCCAGCCTGGTCACTCAGTGGCTCGGGGCAGATCCCAGCCTGGTCTCTCAGTGACTCAGGGTGGGTCCCGTCAGCTCATAGCAGTGTCTTGACTCAGCATGCAAGTGGATCCTGCTCTGGCTTGTTCCTGAGTATTCGAAGGGGATCAAAGAGGGGCCAGTTCTAGCAGCTGTGACAGTATCTGTGGTGGCAGCGGTGAGAACAAACTTTTGAGATCTCCCAGAGAGCAAGAGGAGGACTCAACAAAGACTGTTGAATTTTTAATTTGCTCCTTTAGTTTCCTAGTTCAAACCACAAAAGACTTTAATTTAATTAGTGCAGTTGGTTCTGCTATAATGTCATAGTGTTCCTGTGAAACATCACATTATAGAAAATAGCACTATAGAAATAATGGGGTCTTGGGAAAAGTAGGGTTAGGAGCAGACCACCAAAAAATATCAAGGAAAATTGTTCAAGTGTCACTCAAAAGCCTAACACACAAGATAGCACAGTTTAAATAAATGTTTAATTCATATCTAATAATGTAATAAAAGCACATTAACACCTGACCTTGAAAAAATGTCAAGATGACTTGATGGGAGAGGAAGTTTTAAGGTTGCTCATGCAGGTGTTGAGGGTCATTATCATCATCGTCATCATCACCATCAGGTGCAGTTGTGGTTGCAGGGTTAGGGCCAAAATTTGTTAATCCACAAGTGGATGGCTATCTTTAATTGTCTTCTGCCTGTTTCTTGAGGGTTGTCTTAAAAAAGACATCCAGTTTTTGCTGCTTTTCACTTTTTCTTCTTTCATGAAGAAGCTGTTCATAAGGTGCCAAATAAGATCTTATTCTACAAACTGCTACCGTGCTGCATTCTGCATTATAATCGTTGTCCTCTAAGAGCTGCAAATGCTTCTCAATTTTAACTCAGGATAGAAGACAAAACAGAGTGGAAAGCTCTCGTGGTGCTGCAAACTGGATTTCATCTTCTTCACCTCCAGCTTCCACTTCCTCCTCAGTGACAAGTTGTTGTAGATCAGTTACAAAGAGGTCTTCACAGTGGAACTCAAGCAGTTCTTCAACATTCTCACTCTCCACTTCTTTAAATCCAACTTGCTTTGCAATATCAAAACAATGTTCTTCGATTTTTGGGAGCTCCTTTGATGGATCAAAGCCTTTAAAGTCCTCATCTGGACTGGCATCTTCGCCAGATAACTTAATGTTCGGAAAAGCATAGCGGTTCTTAAAACCAGCAGACCAGCCACTGCTAGCACTAAAGGCTGGCACATCTGCAGAATTTTCAGCTTTTTTAAATTAGATCTTGACAAATTGATAAGGTTTTCTCTTTTATAGTGAGAAAGGTGGGCCCAGATCACGCCTTCATTTGATCTTCTGTCACACACTCAGAAGCCATTCCATCTCCTTTGGTTCCCTTGTCCATGGTCTCACAGATTTGTTGGCACTCAGACTTGTTCCAGCAATACAGCTTGCTTTAATATTTTCTGCATTGTCTCTAATGGTGCGGAAGGTAGACTCCTTTATTACTGCTAAGCAAACTATATCACATGTTCTCTTGTTACATTCAAAACGCACTACAACATCTAGCTTCTCTTCCTGGTTATAGCCTTTCTTTTACATTCACCACCTGTAATTCTATCACCAGGATGTTTCTTTCTAACGTTCTTGTCACTTTGTCCTCACATTTTTGTGGGTAACACGGCAGAATTTGCAAAAGAAAAGAAAATCATAGAATACTGTACCTCTCACGAAAAACGCTTCACAATGAAGTCTGTGAAATGATCATAGGATGCCAGCTCGGAGACTCTTTCGACACTAACGTTACACATGCTCAGGACAAAGCCTGCGGAATGATCATGTGATGTTGACACATTCTTCTCTGTGCACCAACTAAATTACGTTATAGCCAAAACAAGTTCGCATTTTAGAAATAGCATTCTCCTATTTGCCAGTTGCATTACAGCCCATTTACGTTGCCGGAGCGCACGTTCTAGCAGAACCGACCATAGCTTATTTCTTTATTTTTCTATTATTCTATGAAGTAATTCTTAACTTTAAAACTCTTGTTTCTCTTACTATTTTATACCCTATTTTTGTGTTGTACCCAAATACCTTGATACCTAAGATGACACTGCACTTGGCAACGTTACACACTTTCCACTGTGTTCATGTGCTTCTTCACTTGAGTGCTGTGACAATAAAATCTAAATCTAAACTAAACTGGACCAGCCACCTCCAAAAAAAGAGAATCTAATCATCGCTCTTTGACATTCACTGTACATGCCATCACTGAATCTCCTGCTATCAACATCTTGGGGATTACCATTGACCAGGAACTCAACCGAACTCACCATATTGATACAGTGGCTGCAAGAGCAGGGCAGAAGCTAGGAAAGCAGCAGCAAGTAACTCACCTCCTGACACCCCAAAGCCCATCCAAATCTACAAGGCACATATCAGGAATGAGGTGAAACACTCCCGACCTGTCTGGATGAGTGCAGCTCTAAGAACACGCAAGAAGCTTGACACCATCTGGGACCAAGCAGTTTGCTTGATATTTTCTGTTTATTTACCGTTGGAATGTGGGCATCACTAATTGGGCAAACAATAATTGCCCATCCCTTCTTACATTTGCAAAGGTGTGGTGAGCTGTCTTCTTTAACTGCTGCAGTCTATATACTGTAAATACACTGAAAATACTGCTAGGGAGTGAATTCCAAGATTTTGACGCATTGACAGTGAAGGAACAGATATATTTCCAGGATGGTGAATGGCTTGGAGGGGAACTTGCGGTTGGTGGTATTCCCATGTATCTACTGTCGTAACCTTCTAAATGGTAGTGGTTGTGGGTTTGGAAAGTGCTATCTAAGGAGATTTAGTAAATCCCTACCGTGCAACTTGCAGAATTTACAGAGATAATGGGAACTGCAGATGCTGGAGAATCCAAGATAACAAAGTGTGGAGCTGGATGAACGCAGCAGGCCAAGCAGCAGAAGGGTCTAGGCCTGAAACATCAGCTTTTGTGCTCCTAAGAAGCTGCTTGGCCTGCTGTGTTCATCCAGCTCCACACTTTACAAAAGTCACACATGGATGTAAATGATGGTTAGAAGGAGTGAATGTTTACGGATGTGGTGTCAATCAAACAGGCTGATTTGTCCATGATGGTGACATGCTTCTTTACAGGTTGCTGCAGCTGAAATCATCCAGGAAAGTGGGAAATATTCCATCGCACTCCTGATTTGTGTCTTGTCGATGGTGGAGAGGTTTTGAGGAGTCAAGACATAAGTAACTTGCTGCATCACTCCTGCCATCTGACCTGCTCTTGTAGCCACTGTACTTACATGGTGAGTCCAGTTGAATTTCTGATCGATAGTAATCCTCAAGATGTTTATAGTGGGGGATATAGTGATGGTAAAGAGCAATGGTTGTTTTCTGTTTTGTTGGAAATTATCTTTACGTGGCACTTGTATGGATATTGTCAGATCTTGCTGCACATTGACATGGACAGTTTCAGTATCTGAGGGGTCACAAATGGTGCTGGACATTGCGTAATCATCGGCGAACTTTC
This sequence comes from Stegostoma tigrinum, assembly GCF_030684315.1. Taxonomy (NCBI): domain Eukaryota; kingdom Metazoa; phylum Chordata; class Chondrichthyes; order Orectolobiformes; family Stegostomatidae; genus Stegostoma; species Stegostoma tigrinum. Next base: position 120,520,594 of record NC_081356.1, on the reverse strand, counting down.
CCGTTTCACACCCTATGTTTGAGAGAAGGTCACTGGTGAAGTAGCCGACAATGGCTGGGTCAATGACACTTATTTTATTCATTAATGGGATGAAGGAATCACTAGCCAAGGCAGCATTTATTGCCCATCCCTAATGGCCAAGAAGGCAGTTCAGAGTCAACCACATTGCTGTTGGTCTGGAGTCACATGCAGGCCAGACCAGATAAGGATGGCAGTTTCCTTCTGTAAAGGACATTAGTGAATCTAGATGGGTTCTTCGGACAATTGGCAATAGATTCATGGCCATCAGTAGATTCTTAATTCCCGATATTTTATTGAATTCAAATTCCACCTTCTGCCATGGTGGGATTCAAACCCAGGACCCCAGAACAATATCTAGGTCTCTGGATTACCAGTCCAGTGAAAATACCACAAGGCCATCGCCTCCTCCTATCCTAAGGAACTTCTGCAGTGATGTCCTGGAGCTGAGATGACTGGCCTCCAATGACCATGGCTAAAAATTGCTGCAAATGCTTCATTATCTTTTGCACTGATATGCTCGGCCCTTCCATCATTGAGGATGGAGAAATTGATGGAGTAGTTCAATGATCCAGTTCCATTTATGACTGTATGTGGCAGACTGCAGAGCTTAGATCTGCTCTATTGTTTGTGGGATCACTTGACTCTGTCTATCACTTGCTGCTTATGTTGTTTCTTTTTTCCGCAAATAATGCTGTTGTGTAACTTCTCTGGATTAACGCCTCATTTCTAAGTAAGCCTGATGCTGTTTCTGGCATGACCCCCACCCTGCATTCTCCATGTAACCAGTCTTGTTCCTCCGGCCTGATGGTAATGGTTGAGTGAGGGATACGATGGGCCATGAGGTTTTAGATTGCATTGGAATGACATTCAGCTATTGTTGATGGCCCATAATGCCTCATGGCTGTCCAGGCTTGAGTTGCTAGATTTGTTTGAAGTCTATCCCTTTTAGCGCAATGATAATGTCACACAACACAATGGAGGGTATCCTTAGTGTGAAGACGGGAGTTTGTTTCCATACGGACTGTGCAGTGATCACTCTTACTGATGCTCTCATTGACAGATGCATCTGCGGCCAGTGGATTGTTGAGGATGAGGTCAAGTTCCTCATCCTTCTTGTTCTTCCCTCACTACCTGCCGACCCAGTCCAGCAGCTCTGTCCTTTAGGGCCTGACTAGTTCTATTAGCAGTGCTGCAGCCAAGCCACTCCTGTTGTTGTTGGATATTGAAATATCCCTCCCACAGTACAGTCGGTGCCCCTACCACTCTCAGTGATTCCTCAAGGTGATGTTCCTCCGGAACAAAAATTGATCAGCCATGGTAACCAAGAGAAGGCTTCCTTACCCATGTTTGACTTGATGTCATCAGACTTCATTGGGTACAGATTCCAAGAGCTTCTTCCTCCCCAGTGCCATAGTCTCATGAACTTCTCCAGGGGGAGATGGTGAAGAACCACATTCTATGCCGACCTTCACAGAGAGAGGACTCAAGTGCAGGAGCTGAGATGTCTTGCTGCAATTGTAGAAGGCCTTGGTGAGATAACACTTGGAGTATTGTATGCAGTTTTGGTCTCCATATCGGGCTATGAAGGATGTGGAACAATGCTTTGGAATGGTGTGGAACTGGATGGGCCAAGACTATATTCATTGGAGCTTAGAACAATGAGGTGGGAGTACGATCTCATAGAAATCCCAGAAAATTCTAACAGGCAAGACCAGATAAATTCAGGAAGGATGTACCTGATGATGGAGTGCCTAGAACCAGGGATCACTGTCTAAGGATAAGCTATATAGAGCTGAGATGAGGAGAAATTTCTTCACCTAGAAGGTGGTGAGCCTATGGAACTCTCTGGCACAAAAATCACTTGAGTTCAACAAGGTGTTATTATTGTTCTTTCAGCTAAAATGATCACAGCATATGGGCCAAAAGTGGAAACAGGACACTGAGATGGATAATCAGCTGTGGTCATATTGAATGATGAAGCAGGGTCAAAGGGACAAGTGGGGTCTTCCTGCTCCTCTTTACTATGTTTCTATGTATGCCACAATACTACCGCCTCTGCTGGATATGTCCTACTGATAAGATAGAACATACCCAGGGTTGGTGATGGTCGTGTCTGGAACATTTTCAGTAAGGTATGATTCTTTGAGTATGACTATGGCAGGCTGTTAATTAGATTAGGTTAGATTTCCTACAGTGTGGAAACAGGCCCTTCGGCCCAACAAGTCCACACTGCCTCTTGAAGTATCCCACCCAGACCCATCCCCCTATAACCCACACACCTCTGAACACTACAGGCAATTTAGCATGGCCGATTCACAGAGCCTGCCCATCTTTGGACTGTGGGAGGAAACCGGAGCACCCGGAGGAAACCCACGCAGACACAGGGAGAACGTGCAAACTCCACACAGGCAGTCGGCCGAGACTGGAATCAAACCCAGGTCCCTGGTGCTGTGAGGCTGCAGTGTTAATCATTGAGCCACCGTGCCACCCTAAGACTTGCCTAGCTTGTGAGACAACTCTCCCAATTTTAGCATTTTGCCCCAGATGTCAGTAAGGAGGACTTTGCAGGGTCAATAAAGGTGTTTGTTGCTTTTTTTTTCCCAGTGCCACTTGAATAACTTGAAAGCTTATAGTTTCTATTGACTTTGTCCATGCATTCTGAGATTACCATCTCTTAGACAGTCTTGACTAAGCGACATATATTCACAAAGAAAGTAGCGTCTGGTTGAATGGTATCAAAAAGAAAACTTAGTTGACAAGGGCTGTAAATATGCCACTTGTGAATGTTTGGCTGAGTTTCAGAACCTAAAACATTATCATGGAGGGAGTTTCAAAGTTTGATTAACGACTTGAAAAAGCAATTAAAGGATTTGCTGTCTATGCCGTGGCAACTGAATAGAAATTATTTTTTTCATAACAGTTCAACCACTTGGAATATAAAAAACCTTTGAATAGACTTTGTGAGTGAAAGTTTGTTCACTATCAAATATTCTTTATTAAATTGTTTGTACGTATTTTTTCAAATCTCCACATTCTGACTCCTATGTACTTTTCAAGTGCTTATGTAATCGCAGGCCTAGAATTCTCCACTGACTGATAGATTACTCTCAAGGGACAGTATGGATTTTCTTGGACTGAATGGTCTTATTCTGTGCCTTAATAAGCATGAATCTCATAACTTTCACATCAGTCAGTGAGTCATGCTTGGTGAGGTAGAATCTAAAGAGGCTGAGAATGTGATATACTGAAAATAATGAAACAAGCATCTGCAAAACCAGGATTTTGTGCTACAGGGTTAAAAAGCCATGCAACACAAATTAAAATAGTGCCTCTTCTGAAAGGTCACTCACTATTTTCCCTTGTTTATGTCTGGCTGTTATGCAATGTGGTTCACAGTAATTGCTGGTGCCATATTCTGTATACAGACCACCCAGTGTTTCATAATTACTGTCAATAGACAACTGCATTGTGGTCTTCAAGTGCAGAGTGCAAGGTGTGAAGTGGAATGAATGGAACGTCTTGATGCTTGGAATTCCTGCGCAGCTTTCAGATTCAACGGTGATTGCACCATTGGCACTTGCGGTTGTGACTCTGAGACATCTTCATTCGCATTCTCGCGCTCAAATTGTGCCACCTCATGTTTATTTTCATTAAACTATCTACTCCTGATGTAATTGCTCTACTCTCAATAATTCACTAGAGCACCTGGCATAGTATTATCTGCATTCTCTCTGTCATCATACACAGAAGGACTGATTCTGTAGTGGAAGGATGGCGCGGGCAACACAAGCATCAGGAGAGTCATGCTGAATGCTCGCAGCAACCACAAGCTGGATTTATAGAAGCACTTTTAAGATAAGAAAACATCCCAGGAATGGGATTGATGTTGTCCTCTTTAGAACAATGAAGCCTAAGAGCAGATTAAATAGTGGTTTTGAAATTAATGAAAGGTTAATAAAAACTGGCTCTCAAAGCTAAAATTTCAATAGCAGCCATTAACTTTTGCAAATAGACTGTCAGAGAAGTGATCTCACAGTCAAACATAGCCTCTTGCTGTATCTTGTGGGAGAGCTCTGAAAACACAATATTGTCAATGGGCTTTCTCTGTATTCACAATCATTTCAGTTACACCATGAGCACATGTTAGAGTGGACATTTTTAATGGCCAAATGTACTACTATTATAAGATAATAAAATGTGAGGCTGGATGAACACAGCAGGCCAAGCAGCATCTCAGGAGCACAAAAGCTGACGTTTCGGGCCTAGACCCTTCATCAGAGAGGGGGATGGGGAGAGGGAACTGGAATAAATAGGGAGAGAGGGGGAGGCGGACCGAAGATGGAGAGTAAAGAAGATAGGTGGAGAGAGTGTAGGTGGGGAGGTAGGGAGGGGATAGGTCAGTCCAGGGAAGACGGACAGGTCAAGGAGGTGGGATGAGGTTAGTAGGTAGCTGGGGGTGCGGCTTGGGGTGGGAGGAAGGGATGGGTGAGAGGAAGAACCGGTTAGGGAGGCAGAGACAGGTTGGACTGGTTTTGGGATGCAGTGGGTGGGGGAGAAGAGCTGGGCTGGTTGTGTGGTGCAGTGGGGGGAGGGGATGAACTGGGCTGGTTTAGGGATGCAGTAGGGGAAGGGGAGATTTTGAAACTGGTGAAGTCCACATTGATACCATATGGCTGCAGGGTTCCCAGGCGAAATATGAGTTGCTGTTCCTGCAACCTTTGGGTGGCATCACTGTGGCACTGCAGGAGGCCCATGATGGACATGTCGTCCAAGGCATGGGAGGAAGATTTAAAATGGTTCGCGACTGGGAGGTGCAGTTGTTTGTTGCGAACTGAGCGGAGGTGTTCTGCAAAGCGGTCCCCAACCCTCGCTTGGTTTCCCCAATGTAGAGGAAGCCGCACCGGGTACAGTGGATGCAGTATACCACATTGGCAGATGTGCAGGTGAACCTCTGCTTAATGTGGAATATCATCTTGGGGCCTGGGATAGGGGTGAGGGAGGAGGTGTGGGGACAAGTGTAGCATTTCCTGCGGTTGCAGGAGAAGGTGCCAGGTGTGGTGGGGTTGGAGGGCAGTGTGGAGCGAACAAGGGAGTCACTGAGAGAGTGGTCTCTCCGGAAAGCTGACAGGGGAGGGGATGGAAAAATGTCTTGGGCGGTGGGGTCGGATTGTAAATGGCGGAAGTGTCGGAGGATAATGCGTTGTATCCGGAGGTTGGTCAGGTGGTGTGTGAGAACGAGGGGGATCCTCTTGGGGCGGTTGTGGCAGGGGCGGGGTGTGAGGGATGTGTTGCGGGAAATACGGGAGACGTGGTCAAGGGCGTTCTCGATCACTGTGGGGGGAAAGTTGCGGTCCTTAAAGAACTTGGACATCTGGGATGTGCGGGAGTGGAATGTCTTATCGTGGGAGCAGATGCGGCGGAGGCGGAGGAATTGGGAATAGGGGATGGAATTTTTGCAGGAGGGTGGGTGGGAGGAGGTGTATTCTAGGTAGCTGTGGGAGTTGGTGGGCTTGAAATGGACATCAGTTACAAACTGGTTGCCTGAGATGGAGACTGAGAGGTCCAGGAAGGTGAGGGATGTGCTGGAGATGGCCCAGGTGAACTGAAGGTTGGGGTGGAAGGTGTTGGTGAAGTGGATGAACTGTTCGAGCTCCTCTGGGGAGCAAGAGGCGGCGCCGATACAGTCATCAATGTACCGGAGGAAGAGGTGGGGTTTGGGGACTGTGTAGGTTTGGAAGAGGGACTGTTCCACGTAACCTACAAAGAGGCAGGCATAGCTGGGGCCCATGTGGGTGCCCATGGCCACCCACTTAGTCTGTAGGAAGTGGGAGGAGTCAAAAGAGAAGTTGTTGAGTGTGAGGACGAGTTCAGCTAGGCGGATGAGAGTGTCGGTGGAGGGGGACTGGTCGGGCCTGCGGGACAGGAAGAAGCGGAGGGCCTTGAGGCCATCTCCATGCGGAATGCTGGTGTACAGGGACTGGACGTCCATGGTGAATATGAGGTGTTGGGGGCCAGGGAATTGGAAGTCCTGGAGGAGGTGGAGGGCGTGGGTGGTGTCACGGACGTAGGTGGGGAGTTCCTGGACCAAAGGGGAGAAAATGGAGTCCAGATAGGTGGAGATGAGTTCGGTGGGGCAGGAGCAGGCTGAGACGATGGGTCGACCAGGGCAGGCAGGTTTGTGGATTTTGGGAAAGAGATAGAAACGGGCCGTGCGGGGTTGGGGAACAATGAGGTTGGAGGCTGTGGGTGGGAGGTCCCCTGAGGTGATGAGGTCGTGAATGGTGTTGGAGATGATGGTTTGGTGCTCGGGTGTGGGGTCATGATCGAGGAGGCAGTAGGAGGTGGTGTCGGAGAGTTGGCGTCTGGCCTCGGCGATGTAGAGGTCAGTGCGCCATACTACCACTGCGCCACCCTTGTCTGCGGGTTTGATGGTGAGGTTGGAGTTGGAGCGGAGGGAGCGGAGGGCTGCCCGTTCTGCGGGGGAGAGGTTGGAGTGGATGTACTACTATTATTCTATCTTATCATTCTGTCAATTTAAAACACTATCTGCCTCTGTGCATATCTATACTTCATGTGAATGTTCTTTTGTGCATTTTTACTAAGTTATTCATTCACAGGATGAAGTGTTGCTGGCCCTGCCACAACATCTTTACGATTCATTTTCATATATTTCCAGTGACACGTTAAGCTAACTAGCTGGTAGTTTCTTGTTTTTGATATCTCCATTTTATCAGTAAAGAATTTATATTTCCTAACCAAATGGAACCTTCCCTGAATCAAGAGAATTTTGAAAAATTAAAACAAACTCGTCAGTGGTCTGGAGACTAGCTGCTGGCAAGAACTGGGATGGAAGGTCTGTAAGTTCAGTATGTTTTATTTTTTATTCTCATGCTGGACTTTTATTTATTATTCTTTCAATTTTGGACCAAAGAAGTATCTTTGTGACACTACATCCACAAGCATCCACTGCCTCCACCACTGATGCTCAGTAGCAGCTGTGTGTACTATCTCGAAACCCATAACCACTTCCATCTAGTAGGACAAGGACAGCAGATGCAGTGGAACACCACCACCTTCTGAAGGGCAACTAGGCATGGGCAATAAATGTTGGCCAGCCAGCAACACCCGCATCCCACAAAGGAATAAAGAAAGCCAAAGTTACCCTTACATCTTTCCAAACGTCCTCACAATCCAAAATGTCATGAATGATTCAATGTTTAGGATTCAATGTATATCATTCTGTAACTCCTCCATAACGGTATGTCATTCTTAGTTATTTGTATTTGCAATATTGATTCATTTGTTTCGGTTTGAATGCAATGTGCATTCAGATATAAAACCTTTAATGTTTTCCTGTAATTGCTTTTTGTAACCTCTGACGTCATTTGTTGACTTACTCTTAGGCTTTTACACTCTATCCCTGCCTGACATAGTCTATGGGAGGAAGGCAGGAAATTGGCAGTCGGCAATGATGCTCATTTGAAGAGCTGGCGCAGTCATGATGGATCATTTGGACTCCTTCTGCACTGTAACATTTCTGTTATTTTAAAGAAGTCAGTACTGAACATTGTCTCTGAGTGACCTCTATCTCTGAAGAGACTTATCTTCAACTAAAGAACTCACATCATTTTTTTCACCAATCTTGTTTAAATCTAAGAGAACAGCAATCTGGACCAGAGATAATGGGAACTGCAGATGCTGGAGAATCCAAGATAACAAAGTGTGTAGCTGGATGAACACAGCAGGCCAAGCAGCATCTTAGGAGCACAAAAGCTGACATTTTGGGCCGAGAACCTTCATCGGAGAGGGTTCTGAAATAAATAAGGAGAGAGGGGGAGGTGGACCAAAGATGGATAGAGGAGAGAATAGGTGGAGAGGAGAGTACAGGTGGGGAGGTAGGGATGGGATCGGTCAGTCTGGGGAGGACGGACAGGTCAAGGAGGCAGGATGAGGTTAGTGGGTGGGAAATGGATGTGCGGCTTGAGGTGGGAGGAAGGGATAGGTGAGAGGAAGAACAGGTTAGGGAGGTGGGGTTGAGCTGGGCTGGTTTTGAGATGCAGTGGGGGGATGGGAGATGCTGGGCTGGTTTTGGGATGCAGTGGGGGAAGGGGAGAATTTGAAGCTGGTGAAGTCTGCATTGATACCATTGGGCTGCAGGGTTCCCAAGCGGAATATGGGTTGCTGTTCCTGCAACCTTCGGGTGGCATCATTGTGGCACTGCAGGAGGCCCATGATGGACATGTCGTCCAAGGCATGGGAGGAAGATTTAAAATGGTTCGCGACTGGGAGGTGCAATTGTTTATTGCGAGCCGAGCGGAGGTGTTCTGCAAAGAGGAAGCTAGAAACTGATGTCGATTTCAAGCCCACTGACTCCCACAGCTACCGAGAATAGACCTCCTCCCACCCACCCTCCTGCAAAAATTTCATGCCCTATTCCCAACTCCTTCGCCTCCGCCGCATCTGCTCTAAGGATGAGGTATTCCACTCCCGCACATCCCAGATGTCCAAGTTCTTCAAGGACCGCAACATCCCCCCGCAGTGGTCGAGAACGCCCTCGACCGTGTATCCCGCATTTCCCGCAACACACCCCTGACACCCCACCCCCACCACAACCACCCCCAGAAGATCCACCTCATTCTCACATACCACCCCACCAACCTCCGGATACAACATATCATCTCCAACACTTCCGCCATCTACAATCCGACCCCACCACCCAAGATATTTTTCTATCCCCACCCTTGTCTGCCTTCCGGAGAGACCACTCTCTCCGTGACTCCCTTGTCTGCTCCACAATCCCCTCCAACCCCACCACACCCGGCACCTTCCCTGCAACCGCAAGAAGTGCTACACTTGCCCCCACACCTCCTCCCTCACCCCTATCCCAGGCCCCAGGATGACTTTCCATATCAACAGATGTTCACCTGCAAATCTGCCAATGTAGTATACTGCATCCACTGTACCCGTTGTGGCTTCCTCTACACTAGGGAAACCAAGCGGAGGCTAGGGGACCGCTTTGCAGAACACCTCTGCGCGGTTGGGAACAAGCAACTGCACCTCCCAGTCGATAGCCATTTTAACTCCACGTCCCATTCCTTAGACGACATGTCCATCCTGGGCCTCCTGCAGTGCCACAATGATGCCACCCGAAGGTTGCAGCAACCGCAACTCATATTCCGCTTGGGAACCCTGCAGCCCGATGGTATCAATGTTGACTTCACAACCTTCAAAATCTCCCCTTCCCCCACTGCATCCCAAAACCAGCCCAGCTCACCCCCACCTCCCTAACCTGTTCTTCCTCTCACCTATCCCCTCCTCCCACCTCAAGCCGCACCTCCATTTCCCACCTACTAACCTCATCCCGCCCCCTTGATTTGTTCATCATCCCCAGACTGACCTATCCCCTCCCTACATCCGCACCTATACTCTCCTCTCCACCAATCTTCCCCTCTATCCATCTTCAGTCTCCCTCCTCCTCTCTCCCTATTTATTTCAGAACTCTCTCCCCATCACCCTCTCTGATGAAGGGTCTAGGCCCGAAACGTCAGCTTTTGTGCTCCTAAGATGCTGCTTGGCCTGCTGTGTTCATCCAGCCTCACATTTTGTTATCTCGCAATCTGGGCCATCTGCTCCTCTGTGATCTTTATACATTGTCTTGATCAGAAATAGTTTTTTTCCCTGTAACATTGAAGCTTACCATAACATAAATGTTTTTATGACATTCTGTGCCAAGACACATTCACAACTATATCTTAATGGACCTGTTGTGAATCATTAGGTGCAATTTTACCTTCTCAATTTTTAAGGTGTTCTGCAACTCTTCAAGGGCCATGTGAGAACCAATTTTGTGAACTTTTAACAAAATCTATGCGGACCAAAGAATCTGCTGCACTGCTGTCAAATTAGATGATTTAATTCACACAATAGAGTGTGTTTTTGCACTGCCCTGTATGTGCGTGATTTAAAAATTTGCATTCGTGGAAAATTATGCTCATTCATTGCTAAGGCAATGTTATTGAAAGCAAAAGTTACCATTGCTAAGGTAGTAATTTAAATATTTTTGTGGACTTCACTAGAAAACACTTGAATGTCATAGTAACTACCCTTACCTCAACTACATGAAAATAAATTGGCAATGGGTTTAAGGAATAAAGATACACTGTATGGTCTGCTGCTCATGTCAGGATCCACATTAAGTGTAGGAAACTCCCTGTAATATAATGGAGGAAAGACACTTCCTGGTCTACTGGACAGTCCCTTGAATGTTTATTGTATGTTGGCAGCTATCTGTAGGTTGCATTGATATAATTAACATTGTTACAGAGACCTTGAACATGATCATTTTAGGTCTTGCTACTTGGACATCTAGGACATAGAATAGTACAGCACAGTACAGGCCCTTCTGCCCATGATGTTTTTCCGACCTATTATCCTACTCTAAAATCATCCTACCCTGCATACCCTACATCTTACTATCAGCCAAGAGTCGCTTAAATGTCCCTCATGTTTCTGAGTCCACTACCACCGCCGGCAGCGTGTTCCATGTGCACACCACTCCCTCTGTAAAGAACCTACCTCTGACATCTCCCCTATATCTTCCTCCAGTCACCTTAAAATTATACCTTCTCAATAGTCATTTCCGCCCTGGGAAAAAGTCTCTGGCTATCCACTTTATCTATTCCTGGCATCATCTTGTACACCTCTATCAAGTCACTCTCATCCTTCTTCGCCCCAATGAGAAAAGCCCTAGCTCCCTCAACTTTTCCACATGAGACCTGCCCTCCAGTCCAGGCAGCTTCCTGGTAAATCTCTCCTGCACCTTCTGTAGAGCTTCTAAGTCCTTCCTATAATGAGGTGACCAGGACTGAACACAATATTCCAAGTGTGGTCTAACCAGGGTTTATAGAGCCGCAGCATAACCTTGCAGCTCTTAAACTCAATTCCCCTGCCAATGAAAACCAACACACCATATGCCTTCATAATAACTCTATCAACTAGGGTGGCAATTTTGAGGGATCTATGGATGTGGACCCCAAGAACCCTCTGTTTCTCCACTGCCAAGATTCCTGCCACTAACCCTATATTCTGCATTCAAATTCAACCTTCCAAAATGAACCACTTCATGCTTTTCCGGGTTGAATTCCATCTGCCACTTCTTTGTTCAGCTCTGCATCCTGCCAATGCCCCGTTGCAACCTACAACAGGCCACTACACTATCCACAATTCCACAAGCCTTCATGTCATCGGCAAACTTACGAACCCACCCTTCTACTTCCTCATCCAAGTCATTTATAAAGATCACAAAGAGCAGAAGTCCCAGAAAAGATCCCTGTGGAACACCACTGGTCACCGAGATCCAGGCTGAATACTTTCCATCTACTACAACCCTCTGTCTTCTATTGGACAGCCAGCTTTGTATCCAGACAGCCAAATATCCCTGAATCCCATTCCTCCATACTTTCTGAATGACCCTACCACGGGGAACCTTATCAAATGCCTTGCCAAAACTCATATACACCACATCCACTGCTCTACCTTCATCAATGTTTTTTGTTACATCCTCAAAGAATTCAATAAGGCTTGTGAGGCATGAACTACTGCTCACAAAGCCATGCCGACTGTTTCTAATCAAACTGTGCTTTTCCAAATAATCATAGGTGCTATCTCTCAGAATGCTTCCCAATAATTTGCCCACCACAGAAGAAAGACCGACCAGTCTAATTCCCAGGATTATCCCTATTCCCTTTCTTGAACAATGCCATGACTCTTGCCACTTTGCAATCATCTGGTATTATTCCAGTGGACAGTGAGGATGCCAAGATCATCACCAAAAGCACAGCAATGCCTTCCGTCACTTTCTGTAGTAACCTTGGTTATATACTGTCTGGCCCCAGGACACTTAACTATCCTCATGTTTTTCAAAATTTGTAGCACATCCTCCTTCTGAACAATAACCTGTTCGAGCATAATAAAATGTGAGGCTGGATGAACACAGCAGGCCAAGCAGCATCTCAGGAGCACAAAAGCTGACGTTTCGGGCCTAGACCCTTCATCAGAGAGGGGGATGGGGGGAGGGAACTGGAATAAATAGGGAGAGAGGGGGAGGCGGACCGAAGATGGAGAGTAAAGAAGATAGGTGGAGAGGGTGTAGGTGGGGAGGTAGGGAGGGGATAGGTCAGTCCAGGGAAGACGGACAGGTCAAGGAGGTGGGATGAGGTTAGTAGGTAGCTGGGGGTGCGGCTTGGGGTGGGAGGAAGGGATGGGTGAGAGGAAGAACCGGTTAGGGAGGCAGAGACAGGTTGGACTGGTTTTGGGATGCAGTGGGTGGGGGGGAAGAGCTGGGCTGGTTGTGTGGTGCAGTGGGGGGAGGGGATGAACTGGGCTGGTTGAGGGATGCAGTGGGGGAAGGGGAGATTTTGAAACTGGTGAAGTCCACATTGATACCATATGGCTGCAGGGTTCCCAGGCGGAATATGAGTTGCTGTTCCTGCAACCTTCGGGTGGCATCATTGTGGCAGTGCAGGAGGCCCATGATGGACATGTCATCAAGAGAATGGGAGGGGGAGTGGAAATGGTTTGCGACTGGGAGGTGCAGTTGTTTGTTGCGAACTGAGCGGAGGTGTTCTGCAAAGCGGTCCCCAAGCCTCCGCTTGGTTTCCCCAATGTAGAGAAAGCCGCACCGGGTACAGTGGATGCAGTATACCACATTGGCAGATGTGCAGGTGAACCTCTGCTCCCCTGTCTGCTTTCCGGAGAGACCACTCTCTCCGTGACTCCCTTGTTCGCTCCACACTGCCCTCCAACCCCACCACACCCGGCACCTTCCCCTGCAACCGCAGGAAATGCTACACTTGTCCCCACACCTCCTCCCTTACCCCCATCCCAGGCCCCAAGATGACATTCCACATTAAGCAGAGGTTCACCTGCACATCTGCCAATGTGGTATACTGCATCCACTGTACCCGGTGCGGCTTTCTCTACATTGGGGAAACCAAGCGGAGGCTTGGGGACCGCTTTGCAGAACACCTCCGCTCAGTTCGCAACAAACAACTGCACCTCCCAGTCGCAAACCATTTCCACTCCCCCTCCCATTCTCTTGATGACATGTCCATCATGGGCCTCCTGCACTGCCACAATGATGCCACCCGAAGGTTGCAGGAACAGCAACTCATATTCCGCCTGGGAACCCTGCAGCCATATGGTATCAATGTGGACTTCACCAGTTTCAAAATCTCCCCTTCCCCCACTGCATCCCTCAACCAGCCCAGTTCATCCCCTCCCCCCACTGCACCACACAACCAGCCCAGCTCTTCCCCCCCACCCACTGCATCCCAAAACCAGTCCAACCTGTCTCTGCCTCCCTAACCGGTTCTTCCTCTCACCCATCCCTTCCTCCCACCCCAAGCCGCACCCCCAGCTACCTACTAACCTCATCCCACCTCCTTGACCTGTCCGTCTTCCCTGGACTGACCTATCCCCTCCCTACCTCCCCACCTACACCCTCTCCACCTATCTTCTTTACTCTCCATCTTCGGTCCGCCTCCCCCTCTCTCCCTATTTATTCCAGTTCCCTCCCCCCATCCCCCTCTCTGATGAAGGGTCTAGGCCCGAAACGTCAGCTTTTGTGCTCCTGAGATGCTGCTTGGCCTGCTGTGTTCATCCAGCCTCACATTTTATTATCTTGGAATCTCCAGCATCTGCAGTTCCCATTATCTCTGATACTATTTTAACCTGTTCGAGCATATCAGCCTGTTTCCCGCTGTCCTCACAAGCATCTAGGTCCCTCTCACTGGTGAATACTGAAGCAAATATTCATTAAGGACCTCCCAAACCTCTTCCAACTCCACACTCAAGTTCCGTCCACTATCCCTAATCAGTCCTACCCTCACTCTGGCCATCCTCCTCATAAGTATAGAACACCTTTGCGATTTTCCTTAATCCTACTTGCCAAGACTTTTTTGTACCCTCTTCTACCTCTCCAAAGTCCATTCTTCAGATACTTCCTGGCTACCTTATAGACATCTAGAGCCCTGTCCAATCCTTGCTTTATCAACCTTAAGCAAGATTCCTTCCTCCTCTTGGCTGGATGTTCCACCTGGCTTGTCATTCAAGGTTCCTTCACTTTACCGTCCCTTCCTTGCCTCAGTAGGACAAACCTATCCAGTAATCATAGCTACTACTCCCTAAACAACCTCTGCATTTCTGTTGTGCATTTCCCTGAGAACATCTGTTCCCAATTTATGCTCTTGTTTAATAGCATTGTCATTCTCCCTCCTTCAATTAAATACTTTCATATACTCTCTGTTCCTATCCCTCTCCAAGACTACAGTCAAGGTCAGGGAGTTGTGATCACTATCACTGAAATGCTCTGCCACCAGGAAATCTGACACCTGGCCTCGTTCATTGCCAACTACCAAATCTAATGTGGCCTCCCCTCTAGTCAGTCTATCTACATATTGAGTCAGAAATCCTTCCCGGACACACCAGACAAAATTTGCTCTGTCAAAACTATTTGCACTTAGGAGATTTGAGTCTATATTAGTGAAGTTGAAGTCACCCATGACGACAGCTCTATTATTCTGCACCTTTCCAAAATCTGCCTCCCAATCTGCGCCTCAATGTCTCTGTTGCTATTGGAGACCCTGTAGAAAACTCCCAAAAAAGTGACTGTTCCTTTCCTGTTTCTGACTTCCACTCGTACTGGCTCAGTAGACAAACCCTCCTCGATGACCTCCCGTTCTGCAGCTGTGATACTATCCCTGATCAGCAATGCCATTCCCTCACCTCTTACCTCCCTCCCTATTTCTCTTGAAACATTTAAACCCCAGAATGTCCAACAACCATTCATGTCCTTGTGTTATCCCAGTCTCTGTAATGGCCACAACATCGTAGCTTCAAGTAATGGTCCATGCTTTAGGTTTGTCACCTTTATTCCTGACACTTCTTGCAGAAATACTTGAACCCATCGCACTGACTGCAACATAGTGCTATCACCTATCTGTCTTTCCTCACAGGGAGGGGGCTTGAGGTGGGAGGAGGGGAAAGGTAGGAAGAAGGACAGGTTAGGGAGGTGGCGACAAGCTGGGCTGGTTTTGGGATGCAGTCGGGGCAGGGAGATTTTGAAGCTTGAGAAGTCCACATTGGTACTATTGGGCTATAGGGCCCCCGAGTGAAATATGAGTTGCTGTTCCTGCAACCTTCCCGTGGTATTGTTGTGGCACTGCAGGAGGCCCAGGATGGACATGCCATCCAAGGAATGGGAGGGGGGAGTTGAAATGGTTCGTGACTGGGAGGTGCAGTTGTTTGTTGCGAACCGAACGTAGGGTGTTCCTCAAAGTAGCCCCCAAACATAACTGATGGATGCTTTGTCATGTGTTTGGGGGCTCACTCTATTTAGTTTCCCAAAGTAAAGCCACCAGAGGCCATAGAACATTCTGCCAGACCTCTTGATTTATATATGATGCATATAGACAGGCCCTCAGCACTGAGTTAGAGTTTTCACTTCTTTCCAGTTTGTATGAGTTAAGTGAATCTTGCCTAATTGAACTGAACATCCTTTGAATATTCTTTATTGTCACGTATGTTCAAAGCAAAATGCAGTGAAAAGTGTGCACCGTCACTCGTACATAGAATAAAGTAAAAAATGATAACTTAAAGAGAGTCCAACTTTCCTTCTTTGCTGCTATACCACCACCAGAGCCCTGCTCCGGGATTTCCAGCCCACGTTGCGCCAAGAGTGTCCTGCTTCGGGCTACGCCAGTCTGTGCCATGCCGCTGCAGGGGGCCAACTCCATGTGGAAAACGAAAGCCCCACTCCAGCCTCACCAGCTCAGCTGGCACCTCCGGTCTGGAGGCCATCCCCTGCTGAAGAACTCTGTCGGCCACCCGTCACTCCAGGGCTCAGCCCCCCACAATTCCCCAGGTACTTGACATCACTGTGGCTCCGAGTACGCGGCTCCTCCACTGCTCTGGCCCCTCCAGGACTCTCTCCAACCCGCATCAGATCCAACAACATTGCACCGGCCCTCGGTCTTCGTGGCGGGTCACGGCCCGGGCACTCAGCTCCTGTCCGGGCACCGGAAGTGACTCCTTTCTTCAGATCAGACTTAAATAGTTGAAGTTAAAAACAGTTAAGGATTAGGTGGGTGCAAATACTGCAAAGGAGAGAGGGAGAGAGGAAGAAACAAAGGAAAAGGAAAAGACAACCTGTTTGCATTTTTTTAACATCACTTGACTTCACCCCTGTCTCAGCTCATCAGCCTCTGAAAGCCTCATTCAGACTTTGTTATCTTCGTCCTGAGCTATTGATCCTGCTGTCCCTACCTGTATGTTCATCCAAAACACTTGTATCATTATACATCACCATTATCACTACTATTGATGTTAATCATTTACTCAGTAATGGATGGCAAATTGGAAGTATTACTGATTGAAATGAATTTGAGACAACTTTGCCTTTCAGATCAATGTTTCCAAAGGATGCCAGTGTAACAAGGGCCAGAGCTTATCCTGGGGAGACTACTCATAGGATCAATGAACTAATGCAGAAGACAATGACACACCTTAAAAAGCTGCTGCAGTACAATTAGTAAAAACAAAAAGATGTTTACAATCCATACTTTAAATTTCACTCTCTACCTACCAGCTCCTGCTCTCACCCTGGCAATGCTGAAATTAAACCAAGCTGTTCACAATCTGAGTGTCAGATTTCACTCCAGGATTAATTTCCCCAACCTCATATATGTGGCATTGCAAAGGCTATCTCTTTCCATTTTTTTAAAACATCACTTGACCTCACCTCTGACTCAGCTTATCAGCCTCTGAAATCCTCATTAGTGCCATTGTTATCTTCGTACTTAGCTATTGCTCCTGCTGTCCATGACTCTACCACACATTTTCTTTTCCAGGATATCCCATTTACCTATCTCTCCTGTGTTCACTGGCTTATATTGATTCTCTGTCAATATCTTGATTTCAAATTTCTCATCTTCGTTTTCAAATCAGTGCATTGTCTTCACTCTCCCAATACATCAAATTCCCTCCAGCCCCACTGCAGTCTGTGATATCTGCACTCACCTAATTCTGGAGCATTGTATATCATTGATTGTACTCAATCAACCATAGATACCTGTTGCTTCAACTGCCCAGCCCTTTAGCTCTGGAATGCTTTCCCTGTATCTCTCAGCCTCTCTGTCCTGTTTTCTTCTCTTTCTTAAAACCCACTTCTATAATTAAGCTTTTGGTCTTGACCTAATACCCCATGATGTTGCTCATTGCGTTATTTTATTTTCTCAGTGCTCTATGAAAAGCCTTGGGATGCTTTAACCTTCTTTCAAAGGTGCTATATAAAT